>NC_135894.1:102958174-103558174 GCF_964194155.1 Cetorhinus maximus | reverse complement strand
AAAAACATTTTCATGGGATGTGGGTGTCACTTAGATATTGACCCAGCAATGATGAAGGAATGGAGAGATAAGTTCAAATATGAATGAACTGTAACTTAGAGGGGAACTTGCTGCTATTATCCTTCTTGGTGATAGAGTTTTTAAAAATTCTTTCACAGGATGTGGGTGTCACTGGCTGGGTCAGCATTTATTGCCCATCCCTAATTGCCCTTGAGAAAGTGGCGGTGAGCTGCCTCCTTGAACCGCTGCAGTCCATGTGGTGTAGGTACACCCACAGTGCTGTTAGGGAGGGAGTTCCAGGATTTTGACCCAGGCCAAGCTCATGGGGCTGAGATGTGGCAGTGCTTCCTTCGACAGTATAGCACTTATCTCAGTCACAGTGTGACAGCAATGATTCAATTGACACTGAGTTCAGTAGCAATCAAGCAAACTGCTCTCTTATATGACATGTTGAGCTTCTTGAGCCTTGTTGTATCCAATAAGTAGTGAGCATTCCATCATAATTCTGACTTGAACCTTGTAAATGATGAATGACAGTAGTGGTACAGTAGCATAGTGGTTATGTCACTGGAATAGTGATCCATAGGCCTGGACTAATGACCTGGAGACATGGGTCACATCTCACCATGGCAGCTGAGGGGTTTAAATTCTATTAGTTGCATAAATCTGGAATAGAAAACCAGCCCCAGTAATGATATCCATGAAATTCCTGATTTTCATAAAACCACATTTAGTTCATTAATGTTCTTTGTGGAGGAAATGTGCCATCCTTACCCAGTCTGGCCTATCTGTGACTCCAGACTCACAGCAATGGCCTAGCAAGTTACTCAGTTGTATTCAAGAAGGTGGCTCACCATGACCATCCCAACCCAAGGGCAATTCCAGATGAGCAATAAATGCAGTGATATCCACATCCCATGAATTAATAAAAAAGGAAACTTTAAGGAGTTGAATCCTTTAATGTTGATGATGGAGCACTAGTCAATGGCATTACTGTTAGGGTTGGAGGGTTTAAATTAAAGATTATTGTAGTTCAAGGAGTTTATTACCAGGTCTATCCAGCATTGATGTTGTCCAAGATCCTCATACCCCTAGGCAACATTTTAGTATATCTAAGCTTCAATATCATTCCTCCTCCTCTTTCTCCTCCCCCTCTTCTGTTCACAGCTGAAATAACATTTTGCAAGCCTTAAAGTTCACACCTATGACCTCCATGCATCACAGCTGGCATTTTAGAACTTGTCAACAACTGGGACCTGCAGCCCTGCCTGACATTATATCTGGAACAAGTAGCTTAAAAAAAGAACTGCAAAGATGAACATTTATCCAATGTTTTAGGATACAAGATCTTACACTCCTGAAGGACAATTTTCATCTTCAAAGAGAGGCTGTTTTGTTAATTAGGTAGAGGTTTGATAAAATTTTGTTTGATAATGCTCCTGTGAAGTGCCTTGCGATGGTTTGCTACATTAAATGTGCTATAAAAATGTAAGTTGTAGTTGGGTAGTTAGGGTCCCTTTGATGTAAAGAATAGCTTCCATCTGGCCGTTCCAGTCATTGAATCAATTAACCTGCAACTAGACTGGTTTTGCTAGAATTATGTTTTCAAATATGAAACAGTACACATGTCACAGCTTGTGGCAGAACCCCAGCGGGATTGGTAAACTAATGCACTCTGCCAGACAGTTGCAGAACACGGGTTTGAGTCTTTGATTCAGCACCTGAAAGTCTAATCTCTGGCAGGTTACTCGGAGCAGATGCAGTCCCCAAGGAGGAAAGCTCAGATTGAATCAGGCTGAGCTAGGGTTGGCCATTCCAATGGCAAATTAAAGAATAACACCAGCTTCCGACTGGATTCTTCGGGCAGCATGAGTATGGTGACAGGGAAACTAAATTTATGTGGATAAGGGGCCGGCAATAAATAAATAAAAGGAGAATGGTGGATTGGAAGCAAATATAATAGTTTTCACTAACTATAAGGCAAGAGTCATTGCACAATAATTAAAGAAAGGAAGAACTTGCATTGAAATAGCCCCATTTATAATCTCAGAACAAAGAAAAGTACTTTAACAGCCAATGAAGTACTTTTGTAGTCATTGTTGTGATGTAGGAAATTCAGCACCCACTTTGCGGACAGCAAGATCTCACAAACAGAATTTCTTTTAGTGATGTTGGTTGAGGGACAAATATTGGCTCAGGACACCAGGGAGAACTCCCCCGGCTCTTCCTTGAACAGTGCCATTGAATCTTCACCTCACCTCAGTTTGATATCTCGCCCAGAAGGTGGCACCTCCAACAGTGCAGTGTTCCCTTAGTACTGCACTGGAGTGTCAGCAAAGATTATGTTCAAATCTCAAGACTAGATGTTGGACCCATGAGCTTATATAAGAGTCAATAATACTACCGCTGAGCTATATATTTTAGTATAATTTTTCTCTAATTTAAGCACCCATTAAGGTTAGTATGCAGGTACAGCAGGTAATTAGGAAAGCTAATAGAATGTTATCATTTATTGTGAGCGGAGTTGATTACAAAAGTAGGGAGGTTTGCTTCAGTTGTACAGAGCATCGGTGAGACCACATCTGGAGTATTGTGTACAGTATTGGTCTCCTTATTTATAGAAAGATGTAAATACATTAGAAGTAGTTCAGAGAAGATTTACTGGACTAATGCCAGGAATGGGCAGGTTGTTTTATGAGGAAAGGTTGGACAGGTTAGGCTTGTATCCACTGGAATTTAGAAGAGTAAGATGCGACTTAATTGAAACCTTTAAGATCCTGAGGGGCCTTGACCAGGTGGATGTGGAGAGGATGTTTCCTCTTGTGGGAGATTCTAAAACTAGGGTCTCTGTTTAAAAATAAGGGGTCACCCATTTAAAACAGAGATGATGAGAAATTTTTTCTCTGAGGGTTGTACGCCTTTGGAACTCCCTTTCTCAAAAGGCGGTGGAAACAGAGTCTTTGAATATATTTAAGGCAGACCTAGATGGATTCTTGATTAACAAGGGGGTGAAAGAATATCAGCGGTAGACAGGAATGTGGGGTTGAGGTTACAATCAGATCAGCCGTAATCTTATTGAATGGCAGAGCAGGCTCAAGGGGCCAAGTGGCCTACTGCTCCTAATTTGTATGTTTGTATGTATATTCGAATGACAATTGGCGACGAGGATAAATAGGTCCAACGCTGCACCTCGCCTCATGAATGTTAGCATTTTGATTTTTAAGGGAAGAAAAAGTATACTCACCAGTCGTGCCACTCTTCAGTAGAATTGACCTGTACAACTCATCCGTTGAAGACTGGAGTCAGTACATAGAGCGCCTTTGTTTCTACTTTGTGATGAATATAATAACAGTGGAGGAGGAACACTGTGTCTGCGAGAGCAAGAAATGTAATCTAACCTGTAGTCTGACGGCCCCGAACGCGCCCAATTCCAGACCCTTCACTGAGCGAGAAGGCCTTGGGAAGGCTCATTTTCAGCCTAAACCATCGGAGATCATACAAAGATTCAAGTTCAACTCTAGAGTAAGGGTCCTGGGTAAGTCAATCGCAATGTGCATCGCAAGTTAAAACAGACAACGGAGCACTGTGACTTTAGAGATACTCTAAACAACATGTTGCGAGACCATTTGTTTTCTGACATACATGACGACGCCATTCAGCGCCGTTTACTCGCAGAAGTTAATATTGATTTGAAGTGCGCCATAGAAATAGCACTAGCAATGGAGAGGCTGAGAGGGACTCGCAGGCTTTGCAGAGTGTGCAACATGGCGCCATTCTGCAGTTAGGGCGGGAACCTACCTCGGGGTGCGATGCAAAAACCAGGGAGACAACTGCGAGGTGGGACACGGTCCCTACTGCTCAAAAACAACAAGAAATACTGGCAGCAGCTCACCAGTGATTCAGAAATTAAAGTGTTACCATGCTCTCAACAACTTCGGATGAAAGACAGTATTCTGAATCTCTTTTCTCACTCTCGTATTGACAATTTTAATTGGTGATCCTATAAGTTACTCCCCAGTCATCTTATTCACTCTATAAAGGCCCTTTCCAATTTTAAAACCTAATTTCAATCTCCACTTAACTTTCTCTATTCTATTAAAAATAGTCCAAAGTCTTCCTTGGGGTCTCATCTTGTTGAATCCACTGTCAGTTCTCTTTCTCCACATGGCTTTCTTGGTTGCCTGAAGGTTGTTCATCATGGCGATGATTCCATGATATCACAACGGGGCAAGGGGAAGAGGCAGACCCAAGAATACCTCATCTGGTGCAGGAATTGAACCACACTGTTGGTGTTATTAAGCACCACACTCTAACAAACTGAGCTAATCAGCACTGACAGTTTCTTTGGGAGACTAATTCCATCACAAAGCAGAGTCTACATGATCTGTTGGATGAAATGCACTTGATGGCCTTTTCCAATTCCATACTTCATTGTTTTATGTTCTCATATTCATCACAGCTGCCTCAGAAGGCAGTGGAGGCGGGGTCATTGAAAAATTTTAAGGCAGCGGTAGGTACATTCTTGTTAGGCAAGGGAATCAAAGGTTATCAGGGTAGATGGGAATATTGAACCTGAAACACAAAAGATCTGCCATTATCTTATTGAATGGCGGAGCTGGCTGGAGGGGCCGAATAGCTCACTTCTGCTCCAATTACATATGTTTACCATTATAATACATTTCCAAAGGGCTCTGAGTACAATAGTTTTTTTTATCCTAAAATTACAGCAGAAGGAACTTTGAGCAACATGTGGTAATGTTTACCAAAATCATGCTTGGCTGATCTCACAACCAACCTGATTCATTATGCATTGTAGTAAAGACTTCAGTGGCAGAGGATCTACTCTCAGTTAGACTATCCTTCATGAATGCTTAGGCTGCTGGTATCAGGAGCCTTGGGTGCCGATCTCTAACAAACAGCCTCACCCCATTTCAACGTGCAGGGGTTCAGATGAAATGTGCCATTACTGCCCAGAGATCTGCTCCCACACAAATCACTCAATATACTGAGTGTCCAGCAACAGGGCCATGTCTAGAGGAAGGGAACAGATAAGGCTGTTGCTACACCTGTTTCCCTTGAATGACGAGCCAACGTGCCAGAAAGGTAGCAAGACCAGGTGGCACAGGAACAAGAGACAACATCTAACACAAGGAGACAGAAGTTACCTTGCTCACTAGCCACCAGGGAAGTACCTGGAAGGATTGAAAGCAAAAAAACTGCGGATGCTGGAAATCCAAAACAAAAATAAAAATTTGTCCTTTTGTCTATGGCATCTTTTGGCTATCTCCACCTTTCACTGGCCCTCTATCCAGCTCTACCCTCCCCCCACCCCCCTTAAACTGGCTTATATTTCACCTCTTTTCTATTTTTACTTAGTTCTGTTGAAGAGTCATACGGACTCTCCGCAGATGCTGCCAGACCTGCTGAGTTTTTCCAGGTATTTTTACCTGGAAGGATTGCTGAGTTAGGTTTCAGAGCACCCAGTGTATATATCATCACCAAGGAACAATACTGGAACAAAAAACTCTGGCACATACACAAAGCACATTTGCTTGTTCTTTATTTCAACTGAGCTTAGAGAATCATCTACGGGTATTTTAGAAGAAGGATGTAGCAGATGAAAGAAAAGGGATCCTTTTTGAGATCCTGTTTTGACCATTTTTTTGAGGTTGTAACAAGCAGTCTGGATAAGAGGAAACAAGTGGCTGTAATATATTTAACATTTTAAAAAGCATTCAGTGGGAGACACACAAGAGGTTGCACAACACTCATGGGATTGGGAGTAATATATTCACATGGTTTGAGGATTGGTTAACAGAAAGGAAACAGAATGGGAATAAATGGATCACTTTCAGGCTGGCAGGTTGTAACTAGCAAAGTACAGCAAGGATTGCAGTTTACAATCTATATCAATAGCTGGAATTTTCCTGGCCCCAGGGAGGTAACTTTGGAAGCAGTGGACCAGGATATAAGACCAGAAGACCATAAGACGTAGGAGCAGAAGTAGGCCATTCGGTCTATCTAGTCTGCTCTGCCATTCAATGAGATCATGGCTGATCTGATAATCCTCAACTCCTGCCTTTTCCCCATAACCCTTGATTCCCTTACTGATTAAAAATCTATCTCAGCCTTGAATATACTTAATGACCCAACCCCTACAGCTCTCTGTGGTAATTCCACAGATTGACTACCCTCAGAGAGAAGAAATTCCTCCTCATCTCTGTCTTAAATGTGCGACCCCTCACTCTGAGATTATGCCCTCTATGGTCCTAGACTCTCCCACAGGGGAAACAACCTCTCAGCATCTACCCTGTCATGCCTCCTAAAAGATTTATATGCTTCAATAAGGTTGCCTCTCATTCTTCTAAACTCCAATGAGTAGAGGTCCAACCTACTCAACCTCTCCTCATAAGAAAATCCCTGCATACCCGGGATCAACCTAATGAACATTCTCTGAATTGCCTCTAATGCCAGTATATCTTTCCTTAGATAGGGGACCAAAACTGTTCACAGTATTCTAGGCGTGGTCTAACTAATGCTTTGTATAGTTTTAGTAAGGCTTCCCTATTTTTATACTCCATTCCCTTTGAAATAAAGGCCAACATTTCATTTGCCTTTCCTATTACCTGCTGAACTTATAAGCTAACGTTTTAGGATTCATGCCCAAATCCCTCCAGCTTTCTACAGTCTTTCTACATTTAAGTAAAATTCAGCTCCTTTATTCTTCCTGCCAAAGTGCATAACCTCACCTTTTCCCACATTATATTCCATCTGCCAAGTTGTTGCCCACTCACTTACCCGTCTATAACTCTCCATAGGCTCTTTGTGTCATCCTCACCACTTGCCTTCCCACCTATTTTTGTGTCATCCGCAAACTTGGCAATAGTACATTCACTTCCCTCATCCAAGTCATTAATGTATATTGTAAATAATTGTGGCCCCAGCACTGATTCCTGTGGCACTCCACTAATTAGAGGTTGCCATCATGAAAATGCCCCCCTTATCCCGATTCTGTCTTCTATTAGTTAGCCATTCCTCTTTCAATGCTAATATACTACCCCCAACACCATGGGCACTTATTTTATTAAGTAGCCTTATGTGCGGAACCTTATCGAACGCCTTTTGGAAATCGAAATATATTACATCCACTGGCTCCCCTTTATCTATCCTGCTTGTTACCTCCTCAAAGAATTCTAATAAATTTATTGGGCATGATTTCCCCTTCAGGAAGCCATGCTGACTCTGCTTGATTAGATTATGTATTTCTAAATGCTCTGCTATTGCATCCTTTATAACAGACTCTAACATTTTCCCCGTGATAGATGTTAAGCTAACTGGCCTATAGTTACCTGTTTTTTGTCTCCCTCCCTTTTTGAATAAGGGTGTTACATTAGCAATTTTCCAATCCTCTGGAACTTTTCCAGAATCTAAGGATTCTTGGAAGATTACTACCAGTGCATCCATTATCTCTGTAGCTACTTCCTTTAATATCCTAGGATGCAACCCATCAGGTCCAGGGGACTTATCGGCCTTTAGCCCCATTAGTTTCCCTAGTACTTTTTCTCTAGTGATAGTTACTGCATTTATTTCCTCCCCCCGCTCTTGCCCTTCTACCGTGAAGACTGATGCAAAGTATTTATTCAACTCCTCTGCCATTTCCCGGTTCCCCATTATTATTTCCCCAGCCTCATTCTCTAAGAGGCCTATATTGACTTTGGCATCTCTTTTCCTTTTAATATTTGAAGAAGCTCTTACTGTCTGTTTTAATATTACTTGCTAGTTTACCCTCAAAGTTTATTTTCTCCCTCTTTATTATTTTTTTGGTCATCTTCTGTTGGTTTTTAAAACTTTCCCAATCTTCTGGCTTACTACGAATGTTTGCCACATCACGTGTTTTTTTCTTTCACTTTGATACTATCCTTAACTTCCTTGGTTAACCATGGTTGGTTTATCCCCTTCCTACAATCCTTCTTCCTCACTGGGATATATCTTTGTTGTGAGTCATGAACTATTTTCTTAAATGTCTGCCATTGTGGATCAACCGTCTTTCCTGTTAAACTCCTTTCCCAGTCAACTCTGCCCTCATTCCAGCTGACAATGCCATCAGAATGGATCACCGATGCTACCTCACCTCCAGATGAGTTTCCCAGGGAGGGCTGCAATAGTATCTTCATATGTTTACCACTCCACAGAAGTGGGCAGCAAATTGGACTAATTCAGATGCTGATGGTATTTTCTCAGCTTCGGACCAGTCCCCCGCTGAGTGCGGAGTCTGGCAGAAGCTTGGAGGTGGCCTCCCAATGACACGCTGGAGGACCACCAGTGCCTCCTCTCACTCTAATGAATGAGGTGCAAGAATGAAAAAGTCACAATTGCGGACACACCCATTCCTGTGGAGAGGTTTCTCCTTCAACTGATCGCTCTAACAACTGTGGGTTTCCTTTCATTTAAAATTTCCAGCAGGCTTCCGAGAATGCTTCCATCTTGTGGCACCTCTGCTCACTTTGCTACCTCAGCAGCAGCCACCTCTCTCACGTTGATATATATGGGATCTTGCTGTGTGCACATTGTTATAATGTAGGAAACATGGCAGCCAGTGACCTCAAAAGTACTTCATTGGCTGTCAAGCACTTTCGGACATCCTGTGGTCATGAAAGGTGCTATATAAATGCAAGCCTTTCTTTTTTCCTTAATGAGTAGATTATCCTGTGGGGGAGATTAAGTAAACTTGGCTAATATTCCCCAGAATTTAGAAGAATTGGTTGTGATTTTATTGAAATATATAAAATTCTTAAGCACCTTGACAGGGTGAGAGAATGTTGCCCATGTTGGGAAGTCCAGAACTCCGGGTCACAGTCACAGAATAAGCAGTTGCCCATTTCATAGAATCATATAATCATAGAATAGTTACAGCACAGAAGGAAGCTATTCAGCCCGTCACACCCGTGCTGGTTCTCTGCAAGAGCAACTCACCTAGTGCCATTCCTCTGCCTTTTCCCTGTAGCCCTGAAAAGCTTGCCTTTTCAGGTAATGATCCAATTTTGTTTTGAAAGCCATGATTGACTCTGCCTCCACCACACTCTCAGACAGTGCTTTCTAGGTCCTAACCACTCGCTGCATAAAAGGTTTTTCCTCATGTTGCCGTTACTTCTTTAGACTGGGATGAGCAGAAATTTCTTCAGTTAAAGGGTTGTGAATCTTTCAAATTCTCTACCCCTAGGAAGCCTTGGATGTTCAGTCGTTGAGTATATTCAAGACAGAACTCAATGGATTTTTGGTTACAAAGGAAATGGAGGTGGAGATAGTGCAGGAAGGTGGAGTTGAAGTAGAAGATCTGCCATGGCTACACTTCCTATTTCATGTGAACCTATTGTATTTGATTTGATGCAGAGGCCAGTGCTGGTGTGAGTGTATTGCCCACATGTACACATGTAGAGAACGCAGCTCATGCACTGGGAAGAGGGGGCACTTAGGTGAACACCTTCTCAATTAGAGCCTTGCTATCTGCAGTGGAGGTTCAGCAGGAATCTCTTAGCCTTGCTCTGTTCTGGCTGTGCATGCAGGATGTTCTGCTAGATCTTCCCCATGCTTATGCCTCTTTGAGGGAGCATGCAGCAGTCTTGGATACCCTGACAGGTTCTGTATTGTCTGACACACCTTGATCTGTCCGGGCATTATGTTGCTGCTCAAAGATGCAAAGACTGTGTTTGATAATATTCCTGATGTGTATTCTAGGAATTCATTAGCAGCGTTTTTTATTGTCGTAATTGTGGCAACCTAGAACAAGACCGAAGTGTAAAGGTCCATATGTGTGGACTGCCATTGGCAGTGGTTAGTGTAGGGTAGAGAGCCTGGAGGTCGGATTCTAGGAAATGTCACAACTTTATAATTGTCTGTGCTAATGCAGAGCTTGCAAAGATAGTTTTCTCGTGAAGTTCTGAGATAGCTGTGCTTCTGACTGTCGATGTGGCTCTGTAAGATAACAGCAGTCCATCACTGATATATTCTAATCTTACTTGCAACCCTCCTCTTATTCTTCAAATTATGCAAAAAGCCAAAAACCCACTGGAATGCTTATTTTCAGAATTATAATTGTAGAAACTAATAATCTGGCAGGCCAAATCCTTTGGCAGAAATCAGCAGTCACAGTAACACCTTCCAAAGGGCTAAAGAAATGTAGAGATGTACTACCAAGAGGCTTCTTCAGTTGAACAATGAACTTTATTTACAGAGCTTCTGCATTAGCTGCAGGCCTCTAGCAAGGATACAATACACATTCTAGACCAGGAAAACTCCACCCTTTATAAGCTTCCCCATGCTTGGTGTTGATTGGCTGTTCTGATCACGTGACCCTTACTAAGTAAGTCTGGCCTTAAAGCAATAATCACCATACCTCTCCTCCTTTAATTCCTTGTTTTACATTCCTACTAACACAAATTACTTGATACAGGTGAATAGAAAACAATATCAAAAATCTTAGAAATGATCACACTGGCACCTTGTCATGAATTCAGATTATACACTTATATATATATAGGTCCAGTAATTACAAATCAAGCCGTACAGGGATTTTCTGTTTAGGGTAGAGCAGTATAATTCTATAGCCTGAGGCTCTCCTACAGGATCGACACTAATAGTAACTACGATAGCGGGTACCTCTTTTGGCACAGGTAGTTCATCACCATTTGATTCAATGGATCAGTTATGTCTATAACAGGTCGATCAGTTACTTCGGTGCTTACGGGTTCGATGACATTCCTTGGTGATGACACTGACTGTGGAAGTGTCTCCCTAATCCTCAGGTGATCTACGTGTTTATGAATAATCCGGACTCCCACGTCTACTTGGTATGAAAGGGGTCTAATCTCGCAGAGAATAATTCCTGGGATCCAATTTGGACTGCTACCGAAGTTTCTTACATATACGGCTTCATCTAAAATTCCCGGGCTCTACAATTCAAATTGTGGCTTGTTTTCTGATTACCTTGGTTCTTCTCTACCCTCCTTGGCAAAGTTGGAAATATGAGGCTCAGTCTCATTCTGAGACGACACTTCATAAGCAGTTCTGCTGGTGGAACTCCTGTTATTGCATGTGGAGTCGTGTGGTAGCTGAGGAGGAAGCATGAGATTTTGGTTGCCAAGGTTCCTCCCGACAATATTTTTAGTCCTGACTTGAAACTTTGGACGGCTTTCCCGGCTAGTCCCTTTGATGCTGGGTGGTAAGGCGCAATTCCCATGTGTTTAATGCCATTTAGATTGTTGAAGTTCTGAAATTCAGCACTTGTAAATACGGCTCCATTGTCTGATACAATGAGTTCAGGCAATCCGTGAATCGAAAAGCATTGGTGTAACCTTTCGATGGTAGCATGCGACGGAGGTGATTTCACCTCAAAAATATCCATCCATTTTGAGTGTGTGTTGATTAGGAGCAAAAACACTGTGCCTAGGAATGGACCCACATAGTCTAAATGGATCCGCCCATGGTCAGCCAGGCCATTCCCAAGGGTGTAGTGGGGCTGCGGCTGCCAACTTATGTTGCAGTTGGCACTGTTGACAGTGCTTGACTAAATTCGATATCTGCATCTATACCAGGCCACCGCACGTAACTCCGAGCAAACATATTCCTTTTAGAAATGCCAGGATGAGTGCTATGTAATTCGGTTAGGAGCAGTTCCCTGCCTGGTACAGGAATGACTACTCTTGCTCCCCAGAGTATGATGCCATCCTGACAACTCAATTCATATTTGCAGGTAAAAAAAGATTTTATTTCCTTGGAGGCTGGCTCATTTAGTCATCCTGCAAGTATCTGGTCTCTCACTTTGGGCAGAAGGGGATTTCAATTGGTCCAGTTCCTGATCTGCTTCACTCAGGCAGGCGATGTGGTAAAATCATTCAATGCAAGGATGATTTCTTGGGGTACAGGAGTACATGAGATGCTTTCTTTCAAGGGTAGGGGGCTAAGGGCATCTGCGTTCGCTATGTGTATCCCAAGTTAGTGCTTGAAAGTATATTTGTAGGCGGACAGAATTAATTCCCATTTCTGAATTCTTGCTGAGACTATCAGTGGGATAGAGTTATCTTTTTTGAAAAAGCCCAAAAGCGGTTTACAATCGGAGACAATAGTAAAGTGCCAGCCATGTAAGTACTGGGTGGAATTTTCTAACAGTCCTTCCTTCTCGATCTGCAAGTAACCTTTCTCAGCCACTGAGGGTTCTTGATATGTAAACCCATTGGCCTCTCTTCCATTTGATGGGACAACACTATACCAATGCCATATGGAGAGGTGTCGCAGTTCAGTATCAATTCTTTAGATGGGTTGAAGTGCACTAACAAAGTTGAGGAGTGCAGCAGTTGTTTTACTCTGCTGAAGGCTGCCTCCTGTGGAGCCTTCCAGGGACAACGATGGTGTTTCTTCAGCAGTATAAGCAAAGCTTTGCAAAGGTATATGCAAGGGTATATACAATGTACAGTGGATAAGTTGGGTAAAAATCACTCGCAGTAGTTTACCATCCCTAAAAATGATTTGAGTTTGGTGATATTTGTGGGGAAAGGCACCTCCTTTATTGCCTTAACCTTTTCTTCCACGGGGTGTAATCCTTGTGCGTCTACACAGTGCCCCTGATAGGTAACCTCGGCAGCTTGGGAAGTGCAATTCTCCTTTTTTAGGTGGACTCCCGCTTCCAGAAATCTTTTTAAAGCCTCCTCTAAATTCGCTATATGCTCGGCCTCTGTTGATCCAATTATGAGGACATCATCAAGTATACTAGAACCCATGGTAGTCCCTGTAGCAAACCCTCCATCGTCATTTGGAATATTGTACATGCTGAGGACATGCCAAAAGTGTATACTGGAATAGGCCTTTGTGTGTGTTTATTGTGACATATCCCTGGGATGTATTATCTAACTCAAGTTGCTGGTACGTGTGGCTCACATCCAACTTAGTGTAGGATTGACCTCCTGCCAGCTTTGTGTACAAGTCTTCAATTCTTGGAATTGGATATTTATCCAACTTGGTGGCCCGATTAACCGGTAGCTTATAATCGCCCCAAATGCGGACGGTCTTATCCGGTTTCTGTATGGGGACGATAGGTGTTGCCCATTCTGACAATTGAACCAATTGTATGATGCCTAGATCCTCCAACCTGTTTAATTCAATATCCACTTTTTCTCTCAAGGCATATGGTACCGGTCTTGCCCTAAAAAATTGGGGAGTTGCCTCTCGATCAACATAAATCTTGGCTTGCAAGCCTTTGATTTTTCCTAATTCGTTGTGAAAGATACTGGTGTATTTTTTTAACAATTATTGCAGTCCTCCTGCCCGCACTTGAAAAATCTTGAACCAATTTAACTTGATTTCTTTTAGCCAATCATGGCCCAGAAGGCTTGGTCCTTCCCCAGTCACTATTATTACTGGGAGCTGGGCTAACAGCTGCCCATAGCTCACAGGTACCATGGTGGTGCCTTTTGCTTTTATGGCTTCTCCCATGTAGTCTTCGACTGGACAGAAGTTCTCTCCAGGCTTAAGGGTTAGGTACCTTCTCTCAGGTACTGAAATGTGCAATCACCCATCACTGTGGCTGATGCCCCTGTGTCCACCTCCACAACTAGAGGCTTCCCATTTATGTGGAGTGTGACAGTAATAGGGTTTGCCTTGACTGCTTTAAGATTAAAAAGAGAGTGAATGTCAGAATCAGTTATTTCAGGCTCTTTCACATTATGTACTTCTAACATCTTTGCTGCCTGGTTGCTTGGCAGCCTGGACTTGGCCCTGCACCTGCTTTATCAAATGTCCTCTTTGTGACAGTATTAGCACTCAGCCTCCTTAAATCTACATGTTTCTGGAGTGTGGTTACCCCCACATCGGTAACATTTCAACTTCAGGATCGCTGTCTGATTGCCTCTGGTACTTTTTTTGGTTTCTGGGTGATTGGGGATGATTTGCATTTCACGGCTGATTCTGTGGTTTTGGCACCACGCCTGGCTGCAGGTTCCTGCTCTAACTGGTAAACGGTGCCATTTTGCAAGCTCTGTAGCTCCTGCGAATCGTTTTCAGTGCTCTCCATGGGCAGCGCCATCTCCATTACTTGTTTAAAATTTATATCTACTTCTACAAGCAATCGATGCTGAATAGTGTCACTGTGCACGCCACAAACTAACCAATCCCGTAGCATGTTGTTCAGTCGCTCCGAAATCACAATGTTCTGACAATGGCTTCAACTTAGCGATATAAGTTGTGATTGATTTGCCTGAGGCCCTCACCCTTGTACTAAATTTGAATCTTTGCATAATGACTGTTGGTTTGGGCTGAAAATGACCCTTCATTAAATCCAGCTCACTGAACGATTTGGAGTCAGGCGCGCTTGGGGCTGTAAGACTGCGAATAAGGTTGGAGGTTTGACTTCCACAGGCACTCAAGAGAATTGCTTTGCCTCCTTCCCTATTTTGTTAGCCCGGAAATAAAACCTGAGGCGCTTGATGTATTGAGTCCAGTCCTCCGTGGAGGAGTCAAATGGGTCAATCCTCCCAAAGAGAACATCCTGGTGAATATATATTTTTTCCTTCTTTAAAATGAGATAGTTGTAGTTGTGGGGTGAGAGGCAGTGCTCGGATCATTTATCCTTGTCACCAGGTGTAGAGATGTACTACAAGAGGCTTCTTTAGTTCTACAACAAATTTTATTTACAGAGCTGCTGGATTAGCTACAAGCCTCTAGCAAGGCTACAATACACACTCTAGACTAGGAAAATTCCGCCCCTTATAAAATTTCCCGTGCTCAGTGCTGATTGGCTGTTCTGACCATGTGACCCTTACTCAGTAAGGCTGGCCTTAAAGCAACAATCACCACAAGAAACACTGACACTTGCTGATATTCTTCTCAAAACACAACTAGTTTCCCTTTAAATCCCAACATCCTGTCAACTCAGTATGTGCCTGCTCCCATCACTATTTGTACATGCACAGCACATTCCTGGAAAGAATCACATGGAATTAATTTGCACATTATTATAATACATCAACGTATTAAAATAGCACTCAAGGCCAGCATTTATTGCCCTTGTGAAGATGGTGATGAGCTGCCTTTGAATACAACTAAGTGGCTTGCTAGGTCATTTCAGAGGGTAGTTAAGAGTCAACCACATTGCTATTGGTCTGGAGTCACATGCACACCAGACCAGGTAAGGACAAATGGGTTTTTATAATGACTCAATCATTTTATAGTCACCATTTCTGATACTAGCTTTTATACTCTCGGTTAATTTAATTTAAATTTTTCAGCTGCCGTAGTAGGATTGAGCTCATGTTGTGTGATTATTAATCTAGACCTCTGGATTACTGGCTATTGCACCATTGCCTCTGGTGTCCTCTGAGGATCTATCCTTGGCTCTCTCCTATTTGTCATCCTGTGTGCAGTTCTGGTGGCCACGCTATAGGAAGGATGTGATTGCACTGGAGAGGGTGCAGAGGAGATTCACCAGGATGTTGCCTGGGCTGGAGTGTTTCAGCTATGAAGAGAGACTGGATAGGCTAGGATTCTTTTCCTTAGAGCAGAGAAGGCTGACGTGGGACCTGAAAGAGGTATACAAAATTATAAGGGGCATAGATAGGGTAGATAGGAAGAAACTTTTCCCCTTAGCGGAGGTGTCAATAACCAGGGGGCATAGATTTAAGGTAAGGGGCAGGAGGTTTAGAGGGGATTTGAGGAAAAATCTTTTCACCCAGAGGGTGATTGGAATCTGGAACACACTGCCTGAGGGGGTGGTAGAGGCAGGAACCCTCACAACATTTAAGAAGTATTTAGATGAGCACTTGAAACCCCATAGCATACAGGGCTATGGGCCAAATGCTGGAAAATGGGGTTAGAATAGATAGGTGCTTGATGGCTGGCACGGACACGATGGGCCAAAGGGTCTGTTTCTGTGCTGTATAACTCGATCACATGCTGCTCCTCAGAGACATCAGTTGAAAACGCAGTGTTAGTTTTCACATGTACACTGATGACACCCAGCTCTACCTCACCACCTCTCTCAACTCCTCCACTGCTGTTAAATTATCAGACCACTTATCTGATCTGCAGATAATTGCAGATTATTTCCTCCAATTAAACATTGGGAAGATTGAAGCCATTCGTTTCGGTACCAAGTTCTGCTCCGGAGAGACCAGCTCCATCACTCTTCCTGCCTCTTGTCTAAGGCTGAACCAGTCTGTTCCCAAACTTGGTGTCACATATGATCCTGAGATGAGTTTCTAACCACATATCTGTGCCATCATTAGGACTGCCTAGTTCCACCTCCAAAACATTGTCTGACTCCAACCTGCCTCAGTTCATCTGCTGCTGAAACCCTCCATCCATATCCTTGGCTCGAAACTTCTGTGGAGTGGCAATCAGAGTCGGATGGGTCGATCCTCCCAAAGAGGGGCATCCTGGTGGTAATCAGAGTCAGATTGCCACTATGTTTTGAGTTTCTTACATTAAAATTCAGCCACTCCTTTCTTACAACTTTCCGACTCAGGCCGGGTGAGAACTGTCTAGTGCAGTGGGTTCCTGAGGTCTTGTATCGAGGCCTGCTACATCCCCTTTATTTAGAACACTAGCTGCTGTAAAGCAGGTAGGTTTAAAGGTCCAGCAACTTGGAGAAGCCAGGGAGACGGTAAGTTTGTTAGGTAAATTGGTAGGATTGGGAGGTGGAGATGGGGGGTAAGGTTGGTCGATCGGGTGGGGGAGAGTCAGTTGGGGGGGCATCGGTAGGTCGGAGGGGATCAGGTAGTTGGGGAGGTGGGTTGCATGGTCAGTGGAGGGGTGGGTTGGGTGGTCAGTGGAAGGGCAGGTGGTTGTCAAGAGGTCATGGGTGGTGGTCGGGTGGTCAGTGGTGTTCATTAGCTTGTCAGTGTGAGGGTAGTCAGTGTCAGAGGGCCAGGTGATCGGGGGGGGGGGTCTGGTTGGGGGGGTCAGGTGTTTGGTAGTTGGGGGTGGGTCTCGGATGGGGTGCAGGTATCCCATGGGGGATCAGAGGAGTGAGAGGAGCCCTGTGGGGGTCAGGGATGTGGGGGAGTCCTGTGGGGGGGTAATTGGGGGGAGTTGGGTGTTAGTGGGGGTAGGTTGGGGTGTAATCAGGGAGTCTTGGGGGATCAGGGGAGTGGGGGGAGCCTTGTCGGGGGGGTTATTGGACGGGTGGGGGTGGACTGTGGTGGGTCACGGGGTGGGGGTCAGCACTATAATTATCCAGGGGTTAGAAGTGCTTTTAATTCTTCTAACTTTTCCTGGGTAATTATTCTGTTAAACAGTCAGAACCATCCAAAGTTTGAGATTGAAATTGTACTTTTGGATTGTTCCAAGTGCAGCTTGAACTTCCCAGGCAATTGCCATGCAATCCTTACCTGGGGACTTCCGGCGAGGGGGAGGGGAACCACCCCTTAGGGAGGGGGCAGGGAGGTTGGGGGCAGGGTGGGTTTTGGAGAGCAGACAGGTAGGAAGGAAGGGGGTGTAGTATCTTAGGGGAATTGCCCTCCAAAGATGGTGTCGCCCCTTCCTTCCCACCCTTTATTTAAAAACCGGCTTTTCCACCCCCACCCACCTGCCCAAACTAAGTGTATTATGGCCTGGGCATCGTTTTATCGGGACCAATTGACTTGTTAACAAGCTCAATTGACCCTTAATTATTTACTTACATATGGCGGGCAGGCTGCCGATTTTAGCGCCCACACACGTACCTAGTTATGGGGGTGAGCTCAGGTTGGGCAGGAAGGTGGTAGGCTGGGCACCTGACTTATTTTACATACCCCCCTCTCCACGCTGAAAACATGCCCTGCACGGGGCAGGTAAAATCCTTTGAGTGCTGCCCGTTGTAATGAAAATTCAGAAATACTGACCTTCTGAACTACGTCACCAGGGAGATTGCTCTAAAATTCAAAAGTTTTAGAAAAAAGAAAACTTTACCAATTACTACACAGAGGAATTTCAAAATTCACAGTTCACAGGGACTGACACTGTGGTGAACTTTGAAGTATTACATTTAGGCCTCCTCAATCTTACACTCTGACAGAACAGAAAAAAAGAACTACTGCAAATTCCATTCAAGTAAACCCTGCTGAAAATATCATCTAATTCCTGCTTTGAACCTCATGAATGGCTCTGTGAAATGATTCTCAAGCCTGACCTTTCTAAGTAAATTATAAAATTTCTTATATCTGTTGCTTCCCACTTTCTCGCAAACCCAACCCCCCACCCACTTCCACCATCCCAATTTTGTGTGATGTCTCATTTGAGAAATGCTGATTAATGAATGAAACTTTGTCGCATGTCATGTGCAGCTTTATACTGGGAGACATGGTGTTAGTTAATGGATCTGTGTCTGTTATGATACAGAGTGTTTCAAAATTCAATAGCATCTTTATTAAAATTGAGACTTTCCTGTTTAAACGTGCGAACATATTGGCTTGAGGGTCAGACACTCTCGCAGCTTTGTCAAGGACGCTTACTGTCAAAGCTGACAGCCTCTACCCAATGTGCATCATTCAGAGCTACAGGGCAGGCTCCCATCAAGCTGAGAAGTTTTCTTTGATTGCTTGACTACAGCCGCCAGAATTCTTTACTGTCTGGGGCCTGCCAGAGTTATTGACCTTGTAAAACTCCTCAGGCGTCGTCAGCTGATAATTTCACCACCCGCCATAATAATTTAGCGTTTGGTTTGACTGTGGTTGCACACTTCACCTCAAGTCTAAAGTTAGTCTTGAGTCCTTTTTTTCAAAAAAATAAACAGCAGTCGACTAAATTTACAGAATTATACAATCTTTCAGCACAGAGGGAAGCCGTTTGGTCTATCATGCCAGATCCTTGAAACAGCTATCCAATTAGTCGCGCTCCTCTGCTCTTTCCTCATAGCCCTGCTACAATTTCCCCTTCAGATATTTATTCAAGCCCCTTTAGAAAGTCATTCTTTTTCTTTTTCTACCAGTTTTTCAGGTAATGCAGTCCAGGTCACAGCAACATTCTGTGGAATAAGCAAAGCAGGGGTGTGGAGCCAATTGGATAGTTTTTTCAGAGAGCTGGCAAAGGTCTGATAGAACAAATGGTCTTTTCCTGTGTTGTGTGGGGTGGGGTTGGGTGTGGGGGGGTGGTGGTAGTGTCTGTGGTGGCTCTGGAGTGTCTGTTCCAAATCTCAGACGTTTGTCAATACTTGCAGGGGGACCCTGGGTATGTGTCACTGAGGGTTCTGGGATTACATCAATGTTTGCCAAAGGTCCCAGCAATGTGTCAAGATTTGCAAGGGTGCCCCACTCTGTGGTAAACTGAGTCAGAGAGACCACGTCTGTCCTCCACAGTCATATCATCTCATAATCTGTGCTGTCTTACTGGAAAATGGCCCAATTTTCAAGTCTTTCTTTATATCTGTATTTCTGCATATCAAACATCATCCAGTAAGTCTGAGTTGTCAACGTCTTCCTGTACTCTGAACCACTGAATCACAGAATCACACAGTGCAGAAGAGGCCCTTCGGCCAGAAGAGGCCCTTCGGCCCGTCGAGTCTGCATCGACACGTGAGAATCACCTGGCCTACTGACCTAACCCCATTTACCAGCACTTGGCCCATAGCCTTGAATGTTATGACGTGCCAAGTGCTCATCCAGGTACCTTTTAAAAGATGTGAGGCAACCCGCCTCCACCACCCTCCCAGGCAGCGCATTCCAGACCATCACCACCCTCTGGGTAAAAAGTTTTTCCTCACATCCCCCCTAAACCTCCTGCCCCTCACCTTGAACTTGTGTCCCCTCGTGACTGACCCTTCAACTAAGGGGAACAGCTGCTCCCTATCCACCCTGTCCATGCCCCTCATCATCTTGTACACCTTGATCAGGTCGCCCCTCAGTCTTCTCTGCTCCAACAAAAACAAGTCTATCCAACCTCTCTTCATAACTTAAATGTTTCATCCCAGGCAACATCCTGGTGAATCTCCTCTGCACCCCCTCCAGTGCAATCACATCCTTCCTATAATGTGGTGACTAGAACTGCACACAGTACTCCAGCTGTGGCCTCACCAAGGTTCTATACAACTCCAACATGACCTCCCTATTTTTTTTTTCACCCCCTCCCCCGACTCACCCCTACCCCCTACACACCCCCTCCCCCCATCCAAGCCCCTAACTCCTATCCTCTACACACCCCCTCCCGCACCCCCACCCAGCCCCCTGACCCCAACCCCCTCACCCTACCCCACCCCTCTCATCCCCTGACCCCTACACACCCCTCCCCCCACCCACTCCCTCCCCCCACCCAACCCCCTGACCCCTACCCCACCCCCTCACCCCCTGACCCCTACACACCCCCTCCCAGACCCACCCCCTCTCCCAACCCAACTCCTGACCCCTACCCCTACACACCCCCTCCCCCAACTCACCCCCACCCCCTACACAACCCCTCCCCCACCCAACCCGCTACACACCCCCTCCCCCACCAAACCCCCTGACCCCTTCCCCTACACCCACCCCTCCCCGACTCATCCCTACCCCCTACACAACCCCTCCCCCACCCAACCCGCTACACACCCCCTCCCCCACCAAACCCCCTGACCCCTTCCCCTACACCCACCCCTCCCCGACTCATCCCTACCCCCTACACACCCCCTCCCCACCCAACCCCCTACACATTCCCTCCCCCACTCTGACTCCAATACTATACACAACACTCTAACTGAGGTGGTGTTAAGGTTTATAATGGCTCATCGCCAGCTCCTGGCATTTAATATTCTATACTTCTGGTGATCCAACTTAGAATTCCATTAGCCTTCTTTTACAGATATATCAACCTTAAAGTGCTATCTTTCATATCATATTTTCCCAAATTCCTCTTTTTTCCCACAGTATCCAGTCTATTTCCATCCACCATTTCATTAGTGCTGCTGCTTAGTTACCAACTAACTGACATTGAATTCCTTCTGCTACCTTTTTGCCCTTTCCCTATCTTATCAATATCCTTGTGCAGCTTCGTCTTAGCTGCACTGCCTCTTTTAGTATCACCTGCAGCTTTCAATCCCACTCCCATTAGGCCTCTATCACTGATAAGCACAATGATCTGAAATGGCCCCAGAATGGAACCCTTTGTGGCACCATTACCCTGAGAGACTTCACTGCCCACTTTCAATCACTCTGAGAAACTGCCCCTCACTCCAACATTCGCGCCAAGTTTTAATCCAGTTTTCTGTCCCTCTTCTAATTCTACATCCCATAATCTTCTCCGGTAATCTCCCAGGCGACACCTTTCTGAAGACTTTCCTAAAGTCTAAGGGCAGGATTTTGCCCTTGGAGGGGGTGCCCAGCGGGGGCAGGCAGGGGTGGTCAGGAAGCTGACCGCTGCCCGCGATCGGCACTGCAGCGTGGTTTTACACAGGTGGGCCAATTCAGGCCCATCCAGTTTGGACCGTGAGTGGCAGCGCTCAGCACTGCCTGTGTGGGCAGGGGGAGGAGGGTGAGAGGAGCTGAGCATGAAGTTCACACACGGAGCTGCCTCAGGGAGATGAAGAACTGTTTAAAAAAACTTAATGAACAAAATAAAAATATGAACAGAATAAAACATGTCCCCTCATGTGACTCTATGCTTGAATTAAAAACATGCCCCTGTTCATGTCAAAAAATTTTATTTGCTTTAGGAAACTTCATCCCGCTCATGGATGAGATTTCCTAAAAAGTGCAAAGGCCACTTGGCCTTTTCGCCTGACCGACAACCGTAAGATTGGAAGGGCAGCGTAAATTTGAATTGAATTACCTTTTTAATGGCCTTAATAGGCCTTTCAATTGTCGGTGGGCGTGCTGCCGACTCTGGCCTGTGCCCGCCAAACGAAATATCGCGGGACCACACGATGATGTCAGGACGATCGGCCGACGTCATCACGCGTCATTTTACACTTGGCCGGGTCAGGCACGCACCCCCCCTGCCCACCAAGCTCAATATTCTGCCCTATGTAAACTATATCCATTGCAGTTATCTAATCTCTTACCTCCTGAAAGAATTCTCTGACTCAGTGAGAGGAATCATCCTTTCTGAAATCTGGCTACTTCGAGCTACTTTCTCTTTTTTTTTTGGATATGTGGTCATTTTCATCTTTAATGAGAGAGCCTAAAATTCTCCCTACCACAGAAGTTGAACTAACTAGTCTGTAATTACCCAATTAACTGACTCGCCTTTTAGCAATGAGTATTACATTGGCCACATCCCATCCTCTTGGTCAAATCCATACTCAGTCGAATCAGAAATATAGGGCGGGATTTTCCAGCCCTGGCAGTGTGATCATTGCCATGGGCAGGACAGGGACATTTGGGGAGCCATTAATGAATTTTATCCTGTTTTCCATTCTTAATTAGCACTTTTCTCAGACAAAGACCACCACCTTCAACACCTCTTTGACCCTTTTGTCTGTGACATCTTTTGATTATTATCTGCTCACACCACACCCTCAATGTGTCTCTTCCCCCCCCCCCCCCCCCCACCCACCCACCTTAAACCAATTTATATTTCTCCCTTGTTGAAACTATGCTGCAGTTCTGCCGAAGGGCCATGAGGGCTCGAAACGTTGACTGATTTCTTCTCCGCCGATGCTGCCAGACTTGCTGAGTTTTTCCAGGTAATTCTGTTTTTGTTTTGTTTTGGATTTCCAGCATCTGCAGTAGCTTTTAGCTTTTTGTTTTTATGAATTTTAACCGTTCTCCAAATTTTCCCGTCCCAGCCGCGATGATGCCCGCTGGTGTCGGGGATGGAAAATCCTGCCCCTAAATGTCCAGTTTCTTAGACATTCTCCCTCAGGACCACAGAATATATCACATCGATCTCTGGCATTTTGGGCTGGCTTTTATTGGGGGGGCTGCTCATCTCCTGAAGGGACCAACTTTTAAAAAGCCTGCCCCATAGCAATAACATGCTGGAGACAGGCTAAACAGGCTGAGGGTCAGACTTGTGATCCTCAGTGGACAGGAAGTCCCATCCTCGAAAGGTGCCAGCCAATCTGATTGGCCACAGCTCTTGCAGCGCTGGCAGTGCCAGGACTCAGTAGTAGGCACTGCTGGGACTGCAAGGAGATGCAGGAAGAAGAGCGATGGTGACCAGGGACAGCTAAGTCCTGGGCTTTTAGGGTGTGGAGGGATCGGAGAACCTAGGGAGGAGAAAGAGGGGGCTGGGGGCACTGCGTTCTGCAGGCTAGTTGGTGAGGAATTAAGGGAAGGGTGACATCTTTGGGGGTGGCCCCAGTGCGCGCAGGGCACCCCCCCCCCCCCCCCCCCCCCGCAGTCCACCGGTTTATGGCGGCAGAGGCAGATTGAGGCCCTTAATTGCCAACTAATTGAGCCTCAGGTGGGCAGCCTATTAGGCAGCTTACCCACCCACCATATTGTGGGGGGCAGGTCAGGGGTGGGTGGGAAGGAAGTGGGCTGGGCACCCAACATATTTTACGTGCCCCCATCCCCCCATCCGAAAGCATGCTCGGCAGGGGGGATGAAGGGGCCTAAAATACAGCCCTTTGTCGTCCTTTAGCCAAACCGATTATCTAATTTATCCCTTTTATCAATCCCAATATCGTTCATCATATTCTTAACCACTTGAGTGTTCACCTTCTCTCTAATTTCCTTCTCTTTAGTTAAAAAAAACAATGTGAAGTACTGACTAAATATCACTGCTATTTTTAATGATCATTTTCAAATTGACAATCCTCTCCTCTCAAGTGTCCACCATTCATTTCACCATTTGTTTTACTGAAACGCTTCAAAACACTTAACTGTTCCTTTTCATAATTTTAATTTTTTCCCTCTAATCTCTCTTTGCTTTCCTTTATGCTGTCCTTATTAACTTTACTCCGTTTCTAATATTCTTCTTTTTCATCATTCTTCTCCTTATGGCCTCTTATAAACACTCTTCATATATAATTGACTCCACTTCATTATTTATCCACGGTATTAAGGTTGTTTCCTTCTAATTTAATATGATTTTCTCATTCTTTGTTATTTTGCAGTCAGTTTTGCAAAAACATCCTACTGTTGCTCTCCAGCCCTTTTTAATCAGCTTTACCTTCCTCCTCTCCTCAACGAGCTCACTCTTCATCTTCCTAAAATCTCCCCTAATCCAATCTAGTGGTCTAGTTTTTGTTCTGATTTTTCTCTTTCAAGTTGTATTTTAAACCTAATTAAATTGTGGTCATCATAACTTATCTATCAGATCTAGTTTATTGCTCACAATCAGATTTATGCTTCACTTAGTCCAAAAATATCTCAATCTCAGTGCTGAATGTACCCAATGACTGAGTGTTCACAGCCTCTGGTGTAGCGAATACCAAAGACTGACAACCCTCTGAGTGAAGACGTTTCTCCTCATCCCAGTCCTAAATGGCTGATGTCTTATTTTGAGATTATGACCCCTTGTTCTAGATTCCCTGGCCAGGAGAAACATCCTCACAGCATCTACCCTGCCAAGTCCTCTCAGATTCTTCGCTGTTTCAATGAGGTTACCCCTCATTCCTCTGAACTCCAGAGAATATAAACCTATTTGACCCTATCATCCGTGGGAGCAGGCTAGCGAATCTTCACTGCCCAAATTGGGCAAGGTATTAATAGGGCAGGGTGCAAATAGGGTAGGGTATTACTAGGGCAGGGTGTTAATAGGACAGGGAGTTAATAGGACAGGGTATTAATAAGACAGCGTTTTCATCAGGCAGGATATTAATCTGGCGGGGTATAAATATGAGGGGGTATAAGAACATATAAAACAGGAGCAGGAGTAGACCATTCAGCCCCTCAAGCCTGCTCCACAAGTTAACATGATCATGGGTGATCTTCTAACTCAACTCAACTTTGACCCTCAACTCCCCATAGGCTGTACCCTGTATTCTAGATTGCCCAGTCAGTGGGAGCTACTTCTCAGTGTCTACCTTGTCAAACTCCTTCAGAATCTTGTATTTTTCATTGAGATTGCTTCTTATTCTTCTGAACTCCAGAGAACATAAGACCAATTTACTCAGCCTCTCATCATAGGACAACCTTCTCACCCCAGAAACCAATCTAGTGAACCTTCACTGTATCACCTCCAATACCACCTCCTTAAATACAGAGACCAAAACCGCACACAGTATTCCAGATGTGGTCTCACCAAAACCCTGTATAATTCTAGCAAGACTTCTTTTTTCCTGTACTCAAATACTCTTGCAATAAAGGCCAACATGCCTTTTGCCTTCCTGATTGCTTGCTGTACCTGCATGCTAACTTGTTAGTTTTATGTACAAAGAAACTCAAATTCCTCTGAACACCAACATTTAAGAGTCTCTCACTATTTAAAAAATATTCTGTTTCTGCATTCTTCCCAACAAAAGTGAATAACTAGAGTTTCTCATCGTGAGACCTCAAAATTACTTCATTGACTGTAAAGTGCTTTGGAACACCCTGGGGCTGTGAAAAGGCTCTACGTTGAGGTAAGTCTTTCTTTCTGCTGCCATTCGAGGAAATCTCCACTGTGCCCTCTTCAAGACCTTGACGTCCTTTCTGAATTATGGCTCCCAGAAATAGCCACAAAACTCCAGCTGAGGCCCAACCAGTGATTGATAAAGGTTGAGCCCAGCTTCCTTACTTAAACAAATGAAGGGTTAGGATTCCTGCAGCATGAAGCATTTGGCTCTATAAGGGCAATTCATTGTTTTGATGCAAAATACATTTTAGTTTTTAATTTTAAGCACCACCATAGTTTGGTACTTAAACCATAGATAAAAAGACAAATAGATGAGTTGAGGTTGTGAAGTGATTGGCTTGCTTTGATGCCTGTCTGTCTATCACTAATATTACAGAATCACTCTTTATATGTTTGCTGTTTGTCTCCACACTGTCACTTAATCATCTCTCAGGACAGTGTTGGAGGATGACCACACAGTACTTTGTTTAAAAAGCTGCTACCTGTAGTTCCTCTAAAAGAACTTTTTTGTTTAACTGAGAAAGCTGAAAGAACAAGGGCCAAGAGTCCAAGACCACATTAGGGTTGGAAAGAGTAACATGCAGTTGTAAAACGTTACCAGTGTGACTATTGTTCCTTGAATTTATCCATCATGATCGCGCATACAGTGACCTTCCAATATTGCCCGCTCAGGCAGGTAGACAGACATTTTCCCACAGAAGAAGAATTAAGAAATGGTGACAGTCTCCCTGGGAATCTAACAGGAGCAGGCACTTGACTAACCTCTCATGACAAAACAATGAATAGAGAGAAGGGGTGGGGGATGGGCTGCTGATGTTGGAAGGTTGTTGTTAGATCGTTAGAGCACAGGGGACTCCAAAATAAAGGACTGGAATAATAACCGTCTTTGGTCAACACAGTAACTCAGGATCGCAGACAGGCAGATCCACTAGTAGATCCTGGTGCAACTATCAATGGGTAATGGAATCATTCTTGTCTGGCTTCAGACAACCCGCTCAACCAGCGTCCTAATGGATAGAGAGGCCCTGACTGGACAAACGGTAAAAAACTTGCCAGTGTTCTTTGAAGGCCTGATGTGCACTTCGTGCCCAGGAGTACCCCTGGGCACACTGGTGCCCCTACCAACCAAAGGCCAATTGCTCTGGACTTAGTTTCCTGAGGTGTTTAAGTGGATTGTGACCCCACAGGGGCAAGTGTCTGTACTTGGTCTCCAACAAACATGTGTTCTCAGTGGCAACAAAAACAAAAATTGCTGGAAAAACTCAACAGGACTTACAGCATCTGTGGAGAGGAAGACAGAGTTAACGTTTCGAGTCCGTATGACTCTTCATCAGAAGAAGGTGTTCTCAGTGGATTGGTTTGGTGGCTCTGAAATAAGTGGATGAGTATCTACACGCATTGGATGTCCATAAACTAAAGTGAAAGCTCAAGGTCTGTTATGCAGCACACCACAAACATGGTCAACATGCATACTGGCTGGGATTCTGTCAGGCTGACAGGCGTCTTGTCCATGGTCAAAGAACCAGAAGGGAACCCCCCTCAGTCCTGTGGGGGACACGTGATGGAATCAAGTTGTCTTTAGGCACTTAAATGTCCACCATTCTCTGCAACTGAGGTCCCTAGCACGGAAGTCCCACCCACTGAGGGTTGTGGCCAGTTAGAGGCTGACACCTCAGTACCAGCGGGAGCAATGGCAGCTGCCAACAATGTACCCAACAGAGGCCCAGGATCACTGAGGGATCCCAGACTAAATTGTGAAGGCGGGGGGGAGGGGGGGATCATGGAGTGGGGGTTGCGAGAGAGGGCTGTTGGGTTGTAGGCAAGGATAGGAAGGTGGTTTTCAGCTGCCCTCTTCCCGATGCTGGGTCTCTCAATCAGGTACAGAGCTCCTTACTACGAAGGACTCCCAGTGAGGCCACTGTCAAACGAGACTGGGTTTGCTGGGTGGCCTTTCAAGCGAGCAGGAAAACCATGTGACCCTCATTTAATCCCTGAGCCACCACTAAACTGCGGTGGGTTCAGGGATAATGGGCCTCACTGACATCCACTGCCAGTGTCCAGGAACCCCACATCAGTCCCTTCTGCCCTCTAACTTAATCGGGGGAGGTTTTGCCACTGCTGGGAGACTGTGTGCCCGCGATTAGGTAGGCCCAGCCACTATGATTCCCACCGTGATGGGCTGCAATAAATCCAGCCCATTAATTCAGAGGGAATTTACACTTCTGAAGTAGCAAGAGTGCCAACTGATTTTGATTTATAAACATACAATAAAGGTACAGCAAATGATTAATTACACCATCTGACATGGTGCAGCCTGGTCACTGCTGCAGTTATAAGAACCACTAAATCTACAATTCAGTATTTCTTGTGGGGAAGTCATGTGTGAAGTGGGAACAGGTCAAAGATGGAAATACAAATATTCTCCAATTTATACTCCCCATGAACAAAGCTCCCTACTTGCAGTGTGGGATCAGTGTAGCCTAAATCTAGATTGAAACTGCACATTGCACGAATTTAGGAAGTAATTTTACACTGACATTATACTAAAGGTGTAAACGCATACTGAGTAATGCCAGCCTGTAACTGTAGGAAGGTGAGTGTTTTCTTGGATTCTGATTTTTTTGGAAAAGAATGAGTTCCAGTAGGAGGTGCTGCAGAGCCTTCATTCCAACATAGTGATAATTAAGGGAAAAGAGATGCAGAACCTGGAGCTCAGAAGGAACATGGGGAACATTTAAAGTGGTAAAAGACACAGTGAGAAGAAGTAAAATTGATGGGAAAGAAATAATCCAAGTCCCTGTTTAAAATGGAGCAATTATACTTTTGCTGTCTGAATTTCAGATTTGTATTTATCACATACGCTTAAGCAAAGTGATTTTCGATCTCATTTACCATGATATAGCAAAATGGGTGATACAGTAATTACAAGTTTATGATTATAGTGTATTCCTCCCAACCATCATAATGTACAATTATCAAGTTCATGATTGCAGATTATGTCCTGAAACTGTTCCTATGTACAATAATTACAAGTTTATGGTTATAAATTATGTCTGAATTTATAATGTGACATCTCTCCATCATCTTCTCAGGAGATGCTGGAAGTTTTATTTGAGTGAAAATATTAAATCCTCCTTAAGTCATGTCTCCTTTCTGCTTTAGTATAAAACAAGTGTCAGTGCCACAGCCACTGTTTAATATTGTCAGCTTGCAAATCAATCATGTGGTACAACTGTCAGAGCAGAGAGCAGCAAACAAACGAGCACCGCTTGCTATGTTAGATGCAAAACTACAAAGCCATTTTCTCCCTGCCAGGAAAAGACTAAACCACATCAGTCAGCCATTAACCGGAGAAAAGAAAATGCACATCAGATGCTAGCCTGCTCTGCTTCCTCTGTGACATTCACCCGAGCATGTTTCATTGCACAGTGACAATGAGATGGATATAATACACATGGAATGATACCCCCTGGGTTGAATTTCCTGGCAAGATTCGCTGTCCTGGCTTACAAAGGTAGATAGCAGTGGGTGCCAGCACTTGGGGAGCTGTAATGCACTGAGAAACAATGCATTCAGGAGACGGGAAAAACTAAATAAGCCCAGCTGTTGTCACACACTGCAACACAGTTTGTGCTATTACAATCCTGCTACAAAATGGAGCTAAACTACAAAGGCAGACTTTGTGGCCATGGTGTGTCATAATTAAAAGTGTACTGACTCAAACAGCAAACCTGAACAATATATTTTAAATGTAAGGATAAGAAACTCTGGGAGCTTGTTAAGAACATGAAAGAAAGAAGAAAGACGTGCATTTCTAGAGAATCTTTTATGACCACAGGGCATCCCAAAAGCAATGGAGTATTTCTGAAGTGTAGTCACTGGTATAACATAAGAAACACAACAGTCAATTTGCGCAGAGCAACTTGCCACAAACAGCAATGTGGTAATGGTTAGATAATCTATTTTTGTGATGTTGATTGAGGGAGAAATATTTGAGAGGACACTAGGAATCTCTCCTCTGCTCTCTTCAAAATTGTGCTCTGGGATCTTTTTATGCCCAACTGAAATGGCAGATAGCAACTTGGTTTAACTCCTCACCCAAAAGACAACACCTCTGACAGTACAGTATTCCCTCAGTACTGCACTCAAGCATCAGCCTTGATTTTTGAGTTCAAATTCCCAGAGTGGGACTTGAATCCACAACATTCAAACAAAGATCAAAGAACAAAGAAAAGTACAGCACAGGAACAGGCCCTTCGGCCCTCTAAGCCCGCGCCGATCATATTTCCTGTCAACTAAAACATTTTGCACTTCCAGGGTCCATATCCCTCTATTCCCATCCTATTCATGTATTTGTCAAGCTGCCTCTTAAACACCACTATTGTACCTACTTCCACCGCCTCCTCTGGCAGCGAATTCCAGACACTCACTACCCTCTGCGTAAAAAACTTGCCCCGCACATCTCCTCTATAGTTTTCTCCTCTCACCTTAAATATATGTACCCTAGTAATTGACTCTTCCACCCTGGGAAAAAGCTTCTGACTATCTACTCTGTCCATGCCACTCATAATTTTGTAAACTTCTATCAAGTCGCCCCTCAATCTCCGTCACTCTAGTGAGAACAATCCGAGTTTCTCCAACTTCTCCTCATAGCTAATAACCTCCAGCCCAGGCAGCATCCTGGTAAACCTCCTCTGCACCCTCTCCAACGCCTCCATATCCTTCTGGTAATGTGGCGACCAGAATTGCACGCAATATTCCAAGCATGGCCTAACCAAGGTTCTATACAGCTGCAGCATGACTTCCCAACTTTTATACTCAATACCCCTGCCAATGAAGGCAAGCATGCCATATGCCATCCTGACTCCCTTATCCACCTGCATTGCCACTTTCAGTGACCTGTGGACCTGTACACCCAGATCCCTCTGCCCGTCAATGCACTTAAGTGTTCTGCTATTCACTGTATAATTCCTGCCTGTATTAGACCTTCCAAAATGCATTACCTCGCATTTGTCCGGATTAAACTCCATCTGCCATTTCCCCACCCAAATCTCCAACCGATCTATATCCCGTTGTATCCTTTGACAATCCTCTTCACTATCTGCAACTCCTCCAACCTTAGTGTCGTCTGTAAACTTACTAATTAGCCCAGTTACATTTTCCTCCAAATCATTTATGTATACCACAAACAGCAAAGGTCCCAGCACTGATCCCTGCGGAACTCCACTAGTCACAGCTCTCCATTCTGAAAAGCACCCTTCCACTGCTACCCTTTGTCTTCTATGACCAAGCCAATTCTGTATCCATCCTGCCAGCTCACCTCTGATCCTGTGCGAATTTACCTTCTGTACCAGTCTGCCATGAGGGACCTTGTCAAAGGCCTTACTGAAATCCATGTATATAACATTCACTGCCCTTCCATCATCAATCATCTTTGTCACTTCCTCGAAAAACTCGATCAAGTTAGTGAGACACGACCTCCCCTTCACAAAACCATGCTGCCTCTCACTAATACGCCCATTTGCTTCCAAATGGTAGTAAATCCTGTCATGAAGAATCTTCTCCAATAATTTCCCTACCACTGACGTAAGGCTCACCGGCCTGTAATTTCCTGGATTAGCCCTGCTACCCGTCTTAAACAATGGAACAACATTGGCCATTCTCCAGTCCTCTGGGACCTTACCCGTGGCCAGTGAGGATGCAAAGATTTCTGTCAAGGCCCCAGCAATCTCCTCCCTTGCCTCCCTCAGTACTCTGGGGTAGATCCCATCTGGCCCTGGGGACTTATCCACCTTAATATTCCTCAAGACGCCTAACACCTCCTCTTTTTTGATCTCAACATGATCCAGGCTATCTACACACTCTTCCCTAGACAAATCGACCGCTAAGTCCTTCTCTTTGGTGAATACTGATGAGAAGTATTCATTTAATATCTCTCCCATTTCTTCTGGCTCCACACACAGATTCCCACCTCTGTCCCTGAGTGGGCCTACTCTTTCCCTGGCTACCCTCTTGCTTTTTACATATGTATAAAAGGCCTTGGGATTGTCCTTAATCCTGGTTGCCAGTGACTTTTCATGACCCCTTTTAGCACTCCTTGCTTAAGTTTCTTCCTACTTTCTTTATATTCTCCATGGGCTTCATCTGTTTCCAGCCTTCTAGCCCTTACGAATGCTTCCCTTTTCTCTTTGATTAACCTTGCAATATCCTTCGTTATCCAAGGTTCCTGAAACTTGCCATGATTATCCTTCATCCTGGCAGGAACATGCCGGTCCTGAATTCTTATCAACTGACGTTTGAAAGCCCCCCACATGTCAGTTGTTGATTTGCCCTCAAACATCCGCCTCCAGTCTAGATTCCTCAGTTCCTGCCTAATATTGTTATAATTAGCCTTCCCCCAATTTAGCACCTTAACCCGAGGACTCCTGTTATCCTTATCCACCAGTACCTTGAAACTTACTGAATTATGGTCACTTTTCCCGAAATGCTCCCCTACTGAAACTTCAACCACCTGGCCGGGTTCATTCCCTAATACCAGGTCCAGTATTGCCCCTTCCCTAGTTGGACTATCCACATATTGTCTCAGGAAGCCCTCCTGGATGCACCTTACAAATTCTGCACCATCCAAACCCCTAGCACTAAGTGATTCCCAGTCAATAGAGGGAAAGTTAAAATCACTCACCACAACAAACTTTACATCTTTTACATGCTTTTTAGATGCTTTTACATCTTTCCAAAATCTGCCTACATAACTGTTCCTCAATCTCCCACCGGCAATTGGGAGGCCTATAGCAAACCCCCAACATTGTGACTGCACCCTTCCTATTCCAGAGCTCTACCCATATTGCCTCGCTGCATGAGCCCACCAAGGTGTCCTCCTGTCGTACAGCTGTGATATTCCCCTTTTAACCAGCAGTGCAACTCCCCCACCTCTTCTACATCCCTGAGAAACGGGAATGCAACCAACTGAACCACAGCTGGCACTCATAAAGGTTATGAAGGGTTAGGTTCAGAAAGGGCATTAGATCCAACAAGTGAATCCATTTTTCATAGATCAATCCTAAGTACCTATCCTCTCACCATATCCCTCAACCCTGCCTCTACTGAGTAAAGACATTAAATCATTTCTTGAAACCATTTTAAACGTCGATATCCTTCTATTGCAATTCATGTCAAATGATATTCATCAAAATTTTCACTGAGCTTCTCTTACTGAGTCTGCTTCCATCATCCTTTCAGGCAATGAAATAACCCTCTGCATAAAATAAATTCTCATCCCCCCTGGGACTTTTCTGCCAATTAAACCTGTGTCTAGTCACCGATCCTTCTGCTTGTGAAAACATTTCTCCCTAACTGTTCCATCAAAGCCCTTCATAATTTTGAACGCCTCTAGTGAATCTCCTCTAACTTTCTCTACTTTCTCTATTCTCTGAGGAGAATAACCCCAGTTTCTCTATCCTGAATTAACTGAGATTAGAGGTTTATCTCTGGATGAGACAGTGCTGATCCATTGTGTTGTCACAGCTAGTGAGACAACTGTAGCAATACTGAATGCTGTCAGCATTATGTTGGTCTTGGGTTTGAAACATCCAACACAAGTTAAAACAATCCCTTCCCCTGACACTGTTGAAGTAATCAAACTAATCCCACTGACATTATAGAGTCTTCTTTTTAATTTCCAACCTTATATTAAGTTCATTATGTTTCTGTAGTAAATCTAGAGCACTGATAGTGATATGTTTGATTCTATAATGAATTCTTCTTCAGTTCTCTGCCTGAAGACAAATTCTTGGCATTTATTTGCCGAAACACAGCAAAGTGCAGTGTTTTTTTTACAACAGGTACAGCATGGAGGTTACCCCGAGTCTATCTCAGACAAAACAGGGGTTGATCCAAATGCTGTCGGCTTTAATCTAATCCACATACCAGTCACCTAGCCAACAGCTCCCCCCCACCAAATAAGCCTTTATATTTCTTAGAAAATACAAAACTTTAAAATTTAGAACAGCTACATTTGTACAGTGCCTTTAACAAAATGAAATATTGCAGGATGTTTGATGAGGAGATCAGATAGCATGGAGCAACAAGTTCAAAGGAGAGTTAGAGAAGGTGACTGATGGTGAGGTGGAAGAGGGGGATGTTGAGGGTAGTTTTGAGGGTGTGGGGCAAAGCAAGGTAGTAGAGGGGCTTAGGGAGAGAAATTCAGAGTGCAGGGGCTCAGTGACTGAAGCCTCTTTGTATGACGCATGCTGCTGATTTCTTTGTGTGTTACAGACTCCCAAGACAAAATGACGAGATCAAGAATTGTCCTCATTTTTGGAAAAAAAAGTGCTGGGAAACTGAAAAATGAATCGAAAATACTGGAAATATTCAGCAGGTCAGGCAGCGTTTGTGGAGAGAGAAACAGAATGAATGTTTCATCAGAACCTTGATGAAAAGCCATTGATCTGAAACGTTAACTCTGTTTCTCTCTCCACAGATGCTGCCTGACCTGCTTAGTATTTCCAGCATTTTCTAATTTTAAATTCTTATTTGTGAAGTCTGATGTGAAGGATTATTTTAAAGCTTCTGCCCTCTCTCGATTCTCTATTATACTTTTTCAACATATTCAGTGGAAATATCAGGTCTTTAGCTTGCAACTTGCTGAGAAATGTCTTCTGATTGCACTTATCCTCAATAACTCTTGTCTGACTCCCAGTGATCTGAACTTTTAGCATGGTTGGAATATCGCTGTTTTGCCTCTAGTGCCAGCTTAGTTCAGCAAGTTGCACCCCCAAAGTCAGTAGGTTGTGGTTTCAAGCCCTGATCCAGAGACCTAAGCACATAGGGACATAGGAAATAGGAGTAGGAGTAGCTATTCGGCCCCTCGAGCCTATGCCACCATGCCTTAGAAGTTGATCTTCTACCTCAAGGTCATTTTCCCACACTATCCCCATGTCCTTTGATATCATTAATATCCATCAATCTAAGGATCTCTGTCTTGAACATACTCAATGACTGATTTTCCACAGCCCTCTGGGGGAGAGAATTCCAAAGATTCACCTCCCTCTGAGTGAAGAAATTTCTCCTCAACTCAGTCTTAAATGGCCTGTCCCTTATTCTGAGACTGTATCCCCTGGTTCTAGAACCCCTAGTTAGAGGAAGCATCCTTCCTGCATCTATCCTGTCGAGCCCTGTAAGAATTGTGTACGCAACAATGAGATCATCTCTCATTCATCTAATCTCTAGAGAATATAAGCCCAGTAACATATCACATAGTCCATGCTGAGACCCTATTGCAGTACTAAGGGATCAATGCACTTTTGGAGGCGTAGGACTGAGAGAAAGCTGCATAGTTGGAGGATGAATACTGAAGGAGCACTGCACCGTCAGAGGGTCAATAATGAGGGAGTGCTGCACTGTCAGAGGGTCAGTACTGAAGGAATGCTGCACTGTCGGAGGATCAGTACTGAGGAAGTACTGCCTGGCAGAGTTTCAGTACTGAAGGAGTGTTGCACTGCCAGAGGGTCAACACTGAGGGAGTTGTTGCCAATTGGTTAATCGTCGCCAATCACTCAGGGATAAATCTTCCCTCTCCAGAAAAGTTACAGCAAATGACAAAGCCATCATGCTTTTCCATAAGTATAGTAAAGTTCACAGTGACAGTAGCAGTGAACTGCTGTTAGCCTTAACCTTACCATGTCCCAGTACAAGTATCTGCCTGTGGATTCAAAATCCTGCAAAGAGCCCCCAATTCTGTTACAATCTCAGTAGAGGCCAGTAACTTTTTTTTAAAGGAAACAAAATTCAAATCCCAGGTACTTGCTAAAAGAATAAAGCCACAGTTTAAAACAGAAGAATTTTTACTATACAAGAGTCAACAAAGCAAACGCTAAATACTATCAATCCTATACTCTAACATCTAGAATTAACCAGGATTAACAGGCCAAGTGCAGTTGAATATAAACTATAAATTTGACATTAAATGACAGATACAACATACCGATTTTACAAATTGCTTCAGCAAACCACTCAGATTTTGTGGATCACTGTAAGTAACAAAGTCCTTCAAACTCTGTCTTCCTCATGAGGAATTTCAGCTTCTCTCCTTTTAGAAGTTAGTCTGACCCCAGCCGGCAGTAGCACACAACCAACCTGAGTTGATTGAGTTGATCCTCATCAACAGGCACACTATTCTAGAACACTCTCAGATCTGCTCCCTGATTCAGCTTTTTTGGTCTTCTTTTTCAGCTGTGCCAACCTTCTTCTAAGACTGCATCCCACTGGTTTGGCCAGGCTACACTCCAGCCTCTACTCACAGACATTGCCCAAGCTGAGCTGCTGCCACCAATTGCTGCTTGGACTAATCTGTGTCCTGTTATATCTCTCAACAGGGTTCAGCCTCTGTCCTGAGATAGGGTCTGGTGTACCAAAACTTGGTACATTCCATACCTTAAATCTTAAATCTCCAGTCAACTGTCACTATCACAGGTGCTAAATTATAATAGCTCAATACCCTCACAGAGTGCTGCATTGCTGAGGTACAGTCTTCCAGATGAGATGTTAAACCAAAGCCCCATCTACCTCCTCAAGTGGACATAAAACAATATCTTGGCACTATTTAAAGAAGAGCGGAAAAATTCTCCCCAGTTCCCTGGCCAATACTCATCCTTCAACTATATCAACATAAACAAATGAAGTGGTCATTCACCTAATCTGCTCCTTGTTGGATCCTGCTTTATGTTAGTTGGTTGCTGCATTTCCCAAGCCAGTAACATAACAGAACAGGTGGCTGCATTTTAGAAATAATTCATTAGCTGCGAAATACTTCAGGATGGGATACCCTGAGGGTGTAATAAGACGCTATACGCTAAATCTATATGAAACACTTTTTCATCCCAAACTGGGTACTGCACTTTTGGAAGGATGCGAAGTCTTTGGAGGAGTTACAGAGGAAATTTACTAGAGTACTTTCAGCTATTAGGGACTTCAGTTACAAGGATAGAGTCAAGAAGTTGGAGTTCTTCTCCTCATAACAGAGAAAGCTGACGAAATTTGATAGAAGAGTTTAAAGTCATGAAGGGTTTATTTACTCTATCTAAAGAAATGCAGCTTCCTCTGGCAGAAGGGCTGATTTTTTTTATTCTTTCATGGGATGTGGGCATCGCTGACTGGGCCAGCATTTATTGCCCATCCTTAGTTGCCCTTGAGAAGGTGGTGGTGAGCTGCCTTCTTGAACCACTGCAGTCCATGTGGTGTAGGTACACCCACAATGCTGTTAGGGAGGGAGCTCCAGGATTTGGACCCAGCAACAGTGAAGAAACAGCGAGAACATTCCAAGTCAGGATGGTATGGGCTGTCCTTGTCCTTCAAGGTGGTAGAGTTTGGATTTGGTAGAGTGCGGGTTTGGAAAGTGCGGCAGACTAGAACCAGGGGACACAGTTTAAAAATTAAGAGTTTCCTATTTAAAACTGAGATGAGGAGATTTTTTTTCTCACAAAGGATTGTTAGTCTGTGGAATTCTCTTCCCTAGAGAGCAGTAGAGGCTTGATCATTGAATATGTTTGAATCTGAGTTAGACAGATTTTAGATCAGCAAGGGTGTCAAAGAATTTGGGAGCAGGCAGGAAAATGGAGTTGAGACCACAATCAAATTAACCATGATCTTATCAAATGACAGAGCAGGCTGGAGGGGTCAAATGGTCTACTCTTGCTCCCTATTCTTGTGTCCCAAGGTGCTTCATAGAAGAATAAACAAAAACTTCACAGACGATGCATAGGAGTTGCTGAGAGGACCCCAGTGAAATCAGAAGGGTTCTGTTGTAGGGTGTTGGATACAGTTCGGTAGGTTTGAAAAAGTCTTTGTAGTCATACGTAGGTTATCTGTAAGTCTTTATTGACTCTTAGAACTATTTACAAATATACAGTAATGGGTACAAGCTAGGAGCTGTCTCCATGCTTGCTGGTATACACGGCTCTGTCCAACACTAGACTGACTCTGGGTGTGGGTCATGTGCTCTCTTACATCACTCTGCTGGCAGTACTGGACTCAGTCCCACATTAACCCTATATGTGCCAGACCCTTATACTACAGGTTCCTTCTACTGCTCTCACCTATCTCCTGATGATTGAACATAAGCTAAATTATCAGCAGCCTCAGAGTAGGTTGGTCAGCCTCCTGGGCCAATAAATGGTGTAGCAATCTGATTGCCACCTCACACACTGATTTATGGCTGGTTTATAAAGTAGTTTTTCAATTAACACTCCCCACTATTTAGTCACACAGACACATGCAGCGCCATTATTAATATTTTGCTCAAGTACGTCCAAAACATCATAATATAAAATTTATTGCAATATTAATGAGAAAATTCCAACACAAACTGTTAGAGAAAGTGCCTGTAAACAGAATGGCCACATATTCTATCAAACCAACAGCACTTTAACCAAATAATACAAATATAATTTGCATTTCTGTCACTAGGATTTGATGAAGGGTTTAGTGTTTGCCGAGGTGTGAATTTTTCAGACTGTCTTCACGAGCTGTGAGAAACACCCAGCAGCACAATTATAGCTTCGATCATTCCAAATGTGTGCAGTGTCTGAGAGCATATTTTGAACGACAACTAGATGTGGTTTATCCAAGACTAATTATCCTGAAAATTAGGGGATCAGAACAATTTTCACTGCACTTCAGTCACTTCTTTCTAAAGATATATGAATACCTGCTGCTCTGAATGATACTGTGATTAACATAATAAAAATGATCAAATTCCTATTGTCCTGCACTCACTAAACTCTGTTGTTCAGACCACACAATGATGCTTGCAAAATCCAGGAGTGAAAGTTTACTATATTTATGGCCAGAATTTTGACGTTGGCCTGCGAGGGCGGGCCCAACACGCAGACGTGTAAAATGACGTGCGGTGATGTCGGGCGTGCATCCCGACGTCACTGTGTGTCATTTAGATCTTTCGTTTCACTGGGCACGCACCGACTGAACTGTCAAAGGCATGTTAAGGCCATTAAAATACCGATTAAAGTAGCTATCAACGCTGCCCATCCAACCTTAAGGTTGGCGGGCAGGCAAAAAGCCCAAGCGGCCTTCGCATTGTTCAGGAAACCTCATTCACAGGCGCGATGAGGTTTCCTGAAGGTTTCATTAAATAAATAACTTTTGCACAATTCATAAACATGTCCCAGCTGATGTGACACTGTCACATGTGGGGGCATGTGTAAATAATTTTTATGTTTCTTTATTCAAAAATTTCAATATGTACTGCATGCGCGAAAGAGCGCAGGCTCTGACTCTCCCTCTTCCCCCCGCCCGCACAGGTAGCGCTGAGCACTATCGGCCATGTGTCACACCGGGCGGGCCTTAATTGGCCACCCGTGCCCGCTCCCGACCAGCCCACCTGACATGGGGATAATTCTCCCCTATGTCTATGTGAATATGAATATGTGGGGATGTATGAGTCTGATTGGATGCAAGTCTGAGTGTAACTGTGTGAGTTCATGCATGAGTGCCTATAAGTATGAGTATGTATTTGTGTGCATGGGTGGGAGGGTGAGTGAGTGAGATTGTGTGAGTGTGAGCATGTGCGTATGAATGAGTTAGTGTGTGCACATTTATGTTAGTAAGTGTGAGTATTTGTGCGTCCACATAGTATGTGAGTGAGTGTGCATGTGTGCAGCTGGGGAAAGGTCAGGGCTATAAGTTAAGCTTGTCAAATTGTGTGGTGGGCATGCTGTTCCTGAATACAAGGCAAAGGAATTAGTATCTATGATAATGATCGAATATGATTGATGTCTCATTGAGCATGTGCTTTTGACAGACAGACAGACACAGTAGCCAGTCACTGTTCCATTCAACCATGTACTCATTAGCACTTTAAAGATTTAGGGTTAAAAATCATTTTGCTTTGTTTTTGGGTGCAGGGGGTCCCAATTCACACTAATCCCAGTGGGCAGAGGCAGGTAAATTTGGTGCTGCCACCTAATTTACCTGATAGCAGCTTTGGTTCGACATGCTGCTCTTGTCCTTGTAGATGGCAGTGGTTGTGGGTTTGGAAGGTGCTGTCGAAGGAGCCTTGGTGAGTTGCTGCAGTGCATTTTGTAGATGGTACACACTGCTGCTACTGTGAGTTGGTGGTGGAGGGAGTGAATGTTTGTGGATGTGGTACAATCATGCGGCTGCTTAGTCCTGGATGGTGTCAAGCTTCTTGTGTGTTGCTGGACCTGCACTTATCCAGGCAAGTGGGGAGTATTCCATCACACTCCTGACTTGTGCCTTGTAAATGGTGGACAGACTTTGGGGAATCAGGAGGTGAGTTACTCACCACAGGATTCCTAACCTCTGACTTGCTCTTGTAGCCACAGTATTTATATGGCTCATCCAGTTCAGTTTCTGGTCAATGGTAATGCCCAGGATGTTGATTGTGGGGGATTCAGCAATGGTACTGCCATTGAAAGTCATGGAGCGATGCTTTGTTTCTCTCCTGTTGGAGATGGTCATTGCCTGGTACTTGTGTGGTGCGAATGTTACTTGCCACTTATCAGCCCAAGCCTAGATATTGTCCAGATCTTGCTGCATTTGGACATGAACTGCTTCAGTATCTGAGCAGTTGTGAATGGTGCTGAACATTGTGCAATCATCAGCGAACATCCCCACGTCTGACCTTATGATGGAAGGAAGGTCATTGATGAAGCAGCTGAAGATGGTTGGGCTTAGGACACTACCCTGGGGAACCTCTCTAGTGATGTCCTGAAATTGAGATAATTGACCTCCAACAATCACAACTGTCTTCCTTTGTGCCAGGTGTGACTCCAACCAGTGGAGAGTTTTCCAATTGACATCAGTTTTGCTTGGGCTCCTTGATGCCACACTCAGTCAAGGGCATGATGTCAAGGGCAGTCACTCTCACCTCACCTCTGGAGTTCAGCTCTTTTGTCCATGTTTGAACCAAGGCTGTAATGAGGTCAGGAGCTGAGTGGCCCTGGTGGAACCCAAACTGAGCATCAGTGAACAAGTTATTGCTAAGCAAGTGCCACTTAATAGCACTGTTGATGGCCCCTTCCATCACTTTACTGAGGATCGAGAGTAGGCTGATGGGGCGATAATTGGCTGGGGTGGATTTGTCCTGCTTTTTGTGTACAGGACATACCTGGGCAATTTTCCACATTGCTGGGTAGATGCCAGTTTTGTAGTTGTACTGGAACACCTTGGCTAGGGGCGCAGTGAGTTCAGGAGCACAAGTCTTCAGTACTATTGCCGGAATTTTGTCAGGACCCATAGCCTTTGCAGTATCCAGTGCCTTCAGCCATTTCTTGATATCATGTGGAGTGAATTGAATTGGCTTAAGACTGGCAACTGTGATGCTGGGGATCTCCGGAGGAGGCGAGATAGATCATCCACTCGGCACTTCTGGCTGAAGATCGTTGCAAATGCTTCAGCCTTATCTTTTGCACTGATGTGCTGGGCTCCCCCATTATTGAGGATTGGGATTTTTGTGGACCCTCCTCCTCCAGTGAGTTGTCTAATTATCCACTACCATTCATGACTGAATGTGGTAGGTAGGACTGCAGGTCAAGATGCTGGAACTCCTTCCCTAACAGCACTGTGGGTTTACCTACACCACATGGACTACAGCGGTTCAAGGAGGCAGCTCACCACCACCTCCTCAAGGATAATTAGGAATGGGCAATAAATGCTGGACTAGTCAGCGAAGCCCACATCCCATGAGCGAATAAAAAAAAACCTGGTTGTGGAATCGCTTAGCCCTGTCTATTGCTCGCTGCTTATGCTGTTTGGAATGCAAGTAGTCCTGTGTTGTAGTTTCAGGTTGACACCTCATTTTTAGATATGCCTGGTGCTGCACCTGGTGGCACACAATAGAAGGGAGCAAAGACAAAGTCGCCTGCATCTCCTGAGCCATACGGAGAAGGTGGATCTCAGCATCATGAGTCCGACTGTGACAGAGCCCTTGACATCACTGAGATCATTGAGGATAACAATATGTTTGTGCCTCATTCCCCTTCTGAACTCCCAGCTCACCCTCCTGCTGTTTGACATAATGAGTAAGCTGTTGATGGTGTGACCATGGACCTCTTGCTTCCCAACCCACCCTGCTTCCTGCAAACCAACCTCTCCCTTCCTGATTTCCAGCTTTCAGAGACCCAGGAGCTACTGCCTGTTCAGCCACAGCAGCCCAGAGCTGAAAAGAGAGTGTAACAACACAGCACGAACGAAGAGCATTTGTCACTTGATCTCGCTGCGATAATGACACTGCACATACCTTAACAGCCAGTATAGAGTTGGGATCAGCCACAGAGAGACACTGTAGCAGCACCCAGGCCAGGGGGAACAATAGTTTGTTTGCCAATTCACTGGAGGGTAAGGTCAGAGATTAGTTCTGTTACACTGGGACTCAGATGAGGATCTTAATAACTGGCACTGAGAGCACTGATGAGGATGCAATTTGAGATGCTGGGTACATTGGCTGGCTTGTCAGACAGCTTCCTCCCACTGTCAAGGAGCATGGAGAAGTCTAGCTCCAAGCTGGCAGAGGGCATTGTGCAGAACTTGCCCTGTCCACAGTCTCTGCTCCATCTCTTTGTTACGCTGCAGAACCAGAGACACTACCATTGCTCCTCAGATACCCGTTGCAGCCTTTGTGTAGATAGGTCACCTACTCCTCGGCCCCCCTGTGAGAATGCAGAACCACGCTCTGGGAAAGAGTCTCCGGGGAGAACTGTTCCAAATGTTTAAGGTAGCAGTGAGCAGAACATGTATTGTTGAAATGTGTTCCAGCTGGTTACTGTATCTAGCAACATGTGCTGTACTCATAGATAATACAAGGTACAATGTCCAGTAACCTGTCACTCTAGATAATTTAACACATAGATATAGGCCTAGAAAGTGTGAGTAAGCCTGTGTGTGCGTGTGCCTGTGGGTAATATTAGCAGCTGCAATTCTTCTGTTGTCTTCTTTATTGCAGATGGCAAACAGTTTAAATGGGTTAATGTCCCTGCTAAAATTGCAAATCGAGAAACATCACTCAAATGGATTAGGACATAGTCCGGCTAATATGGGCAGCAGTAATTGCCAGACTACAGTGATTCATTCTTCCAACTTGGCTTCAAGGTTACTGTCTAGCAGAAATACTCTGTTGTTCATTTGTTTCACTCATCTGGGGATTTGCAATCTATAAAAAAAATTAGGTTCTGCCACTGCATTATGGAAAACAAGTCTAACTGTACCTCAGGGAAAGATGAAAGAAAGAGAGACTTGCATTTATATAGCACCTTTCATGACCTCAGAACACTGCAAATGCTTTACAACCAATGGGATGCGGTACTGGTGGTTGTAGATTGGTCCTTAATTGTGAGCTGATTGATGGATTAAGAGCATTAGACGGGAAGCAAATGCATTAACGCTTTTTGGCTCGTGTAATTTTGCATTTAATATGTTAGGAGAATGAAATAATTCAAAATATTTTTTCTGCAGTGTATTGGTGCCAATTCTGAATTAACCCAGTGATACGATTGACACATTCAAGATATCACTTTTGCTCTACAGTGCAAAGAGCTTGTTAGGGTTAAGAAACCGTGCAGTCCTGGCACAGCACAGAAGAAATATGAGTTGACAGTTCGTGTTAATTTTGGCTACAAAAAACATTTAAGTCATATGCATGAGCAAATGCTGAACACTAGGGAATCCAATCATATAACAGCCCCATCTTTGATACTTTTGTCAGTAAAAAATTGGGAAGACATTGGATTTTTTTTTACAACCAGATTACTGTAAAAGAAAGCAAGTATGTGATTTTAAATTGCCTGTTGTAAATTTTCTCCTAATTATTACTTGTTACATTTGCTCCGAATGTAAGGCATGGAATCATATTTAACGATTAGACAATTTTATTGTCAAAACATGACAAAAAACACACTCTTCCCCCAGCCCGCCCCAAGTCTTTTTGTAATGGTACAATTAAATACACTACAGTTTGATCCAATTTTGTGAGAATATATTGAACATTCCATGATTACACACAGTTTGACTCCATATGATCTGACGGACAAAACCGTACCTAACGCTTCAATGATCAGAACCAATTCTTACCATGAAAATAGGGATTTTAAAATCATATATTGGATTTTTCCAGCAAGCCTAACTGTAATGAAAAAAATCCAATCCACATAAAATCCCTGTGTAAGGAAAATGACCAATAATTCTATATTTGCTGCTGGAGATAGGCAGTTACTGCGGAGAATGAATTTTCTGAAACTCCAAACTGTGAATGCAGTCTGACCAAAAGCACATGTGGTTTTCTTTAAAGAAAGTTACCAATTATTTTGTTTCAGAATACAATAATCACGGCATGTTTGAACTGTTATAGCAATTCATATTTTTAAAAAGCATTGTTTTCATTGGAGGGCCATTTTGCACTTGGGGTGCAGTTAAACAACATGCCCATTGCGACCCATTTCTTAGTGACAACATGTGAGCTGGGGTTCTGCTCCGGCCTGTGTTGCCTGATGTATGGCTAATGATATTAGTGATTGAGGGTTACAAGGGATGAGTTTTCCACAGATTTCTATCTCTGTAATGGGGAAGAGTTCAGCTCTTATTCTGTGCCAGTAATGAGCAGGGGGATGGTGGATTGAGACCTGGTGGAATGGGACCTGTCTGTAATAGTCCCTGCGCCAACTAATAATACTGAGGTACTTGCTTGATTCGCCTCTTGCAAGGTTGATCAGCAAATTGTAGTGGGACTGGGGGGGGCGCAAGGGGCAGGGTGAGGTTGGGGGTTCCAGGGCACAGGAAAGAAGAAAAGAACAGGCAAGTCATCCAACTTAATGATATGACAACATATACATTAGCTTGTACATCACTGGGAGCAGGATATTCTAGCTCTGCTGAAGTTGGAAACAAAGGTGAACGGGGCCCGAAAATACCATTGCTGGCCAACATGCCAGTTTCCCGATACTGTTTTCTGTGCTGGTCCTTTTATGGGAGATGTATTTGGGCCCAGGCAAGGTTGCCCACCCCCATGGGGCGGGCAGCCAATTATTCTCATAACAGCCCAGCTAACAATAGTAAAGAAAATCCCAGTCGGCCTTCAGTTTTCCAATGTGACCAGGGTGAGGGTTGGGCGGGGTTGGGGGGGGGCGGGGGCGGGTACAGATTAACTGTGTGGAGACAGGCACCCAGTGGTAGGCAGGGGTTGAGGGGGTGCCAGCACCCCAGACAGGCATACAAGCCTTCCCTGCCTGCCTGGGTGTGGGTACAGCCATGGAGGGATTCTCACTAACTACTCATATCTCCCCCACCCCAAAAGGGCGGTGTTGCTGCTTTTTCTATATGTAATTAATTTTTAAAAATAGTTTATGAGGGTGCATCACCATGTTGAAGCACCCTCCTCAGCTACTTACCCGCTGCTTGTCTGAAGCAAGAAGGCCTCCGATTGGCCCTCCAGCTTTGAGAATCCATCTGTTGCCCTTAATTAAACAGGATCCAATCTCCATGTCAATTATGGGGACACCCCAGTCAAAATCCTATCAAATGATTGTTCCCCCACCCCCACCCCACCCTGAGATGGATTTGAGACCCCTCCAAATTAAAAATTCAGCCCTAGATCTTTAACCAATAATTTGGTTTTATTATATGAATAAAAATAAGTGAGGTCAGGAGAAGAGAAATCATACATAATCACATTCTACTTTGTTGTTTCTCAGCAATTTTTGTCTTTCACTGAGTGTCACAAGAGCTCAGGATTGTACTGAGGGATTTTCAAAATGGGGGACTTGAGACAAGTGTTGAAACTGAAGGTTTACACAAAAGGCATCTTCTTCATCAGTAGGGAAGGGCATTCTCAGTTGGTGTGCTCATTTATTTACTGCCTTCTGGAGACAGATTCACTGATGATGACCTTCACTGAATATGGAACAATATGGTCACATTATTGCAAGTCTGTGGAGTGCTGGATAACAGGGCTAGCAAGTGAAAAATATCACTGCTCTGTGGAAGAACATATCATCAGACCATCAACAATTTAAAATAAAGCTTTTAAATCTCTGTTTCCTAAATTTAAATTGAGAAACCCAACTTAATCGTTTTCATAATATAGCTGGTTGGCTGACAAATCCTTTGTAATAGAGTATTTAAAATTCAAAGACTGAGGTGACAGAATGAATATGGTTTTAGCTGCTAGAGAAGAGCAGTAATTTCTCTTTCCCATTCACCTGAAGTTGAGGCACTGTGGGATAGAGCGAGCATTTTGTAATTGACGTGCTTATAGTGGAGGAACAGGCAGTACTACAATCTGAAAGAGATTACAACTAGACCCAAGAGGATTTTTTCTAGTTCACAAATGTAAAGAAAGGACTCGTGTTTATATAGCACCGTTCATGACACCAAAGCACTTCAAAGCCAATTCAGCACTTTTGAAGTGTTGTAATGTAGAAAACGTAACAGGCAATTTACACACAGCAAGATCCCACAAACAGCAGCGAGAATATGACCAGATAACCTGTTTAAGTGACTTGGTTAATGTAAAATTACAATGAAATTAGACCCCAGCCGAACAGGTAAACATATCCCCAAATTTATAAAGGGAGCTCCGGCAGTTTAACTTCCATCTGCACAGGTTTAAACACAAAAACTGTTGGTTCTGGTGAGGTGACAGCAAAACATTCAGAAGAGCTCCGGGGGAGTGATGTGATTGGGACGGGGGTGGGGTTAAGATGGCAGGATGGGATAACTCCTTGTTCGTAAGGGTTGCTTCGATCATATTAATGTACCTCAAAATAGACATGGGAACGCCTTACACACCATGCAGGTGGGGGCCTCCATTACATTAGAAATACAATTCATTGGTATCACCGACATTTATTTTCACCAAAATATTCCGGAGCCCCAACCATTTTCAGCTGCTTCATCACTGACCTTCCCTCCATCATAAGGTCAGAAGTGAGGATGTTCGCTGATGATTGCACAATGTTCATCATTCCCAATTTCTCAGTTACTGAAGCAGTAATGTCCATATGCAGCAAGACTTAGACAACATTCGTGCCACACAAGGGCCAGGCAATGACTGTCTCCAACAAGAGCGAATCTAACCATCTCCTCTTGACACTCAATGGCTTTACCATCACTGAAACCACACTATCAACATCCTGGGGGCTTGCCATTGACCAGAAAATGAACTAGATCAGCCATATAAATACTGTGGCTACAATAGCAGGTCAGAGGCTGGGAATTCTGTGGAGAGTGACTCACCTTCTGACTCCCCAAAGTCTGTCCATCATCTACAAGGCGCAAATCAGGAGGGTGATGGGAAACTGTCTACTTGTCTGGGTGAGTGAAGCTCCAGCAACATTCAAGAAACTTGAGACTATCCAGGGCAAAGTAGCTTGCTTGATTGGCATGCCCTCCACCACCAATGCGCAGTAGCAGCAGTGTGTACCACCTACAAGATGTGTGGCAGCAACTCACCAAGGCTCCTTCAACGCACCTTCCAAACCCACGACCTCTACCATCTAGAAGGACAAGTGCAGCAGATAGACGGGAACACCACCACCTGGAAGTTCCCCTCCAAGTTACTCACCATCCTGACTTGGAAATATATCGCCGTTCCTTCACTGTCACTGAGTCAAAATCCTGGAACTCCCTCCCTAACAGCACTGTGGGTGTACCTACACCACAGGGACTGCAGCAGTTCAAGGAGATGGCTCACCACCACCTTCTCAAGGGCAATTAGGGATTTCACATCCGGTGAAAGAATAGAAAAAAAGAATTGCATTGGTTATTTCAGATGATTCCTTGTGCATCAGGAGGAGTAGGCATCTTTGGGTTTCCTCACACCCATTGTCTCCCTCTCCGCAGCATTAACTTAATGATGGAAACTTACTCTTGGGGTCTGAGCGGCTTTGGGTGCCCCTCCTAATTTCCTCTGCTTTCTACTTGTGTAGACTTCACTGCTGTGAGCTTCTAACAAGAGACAGTGCTATCATATTGAAATGAGACCTAGGTGCTCAATGGCTCTGGCATCATGCTGAACTCTTTGCAGAGGTGGTGGGGGGGTTCTCTGCTCCTCCTGTTGTCCCCACCCTGGCCCCATTCCATATTGCACAGTTATAATCAGGACTCCAGTTTCACCAGTCTGTGCAACATTAGTAGACAACTTCTACATCCTTTGATTAAAGATAATTAGTTGAATTCTCATTTGTCATTCACCTGTAATTTATTAGAAAGAAAAGTGCTGATGTTATGGTCATGAAAGCAGCTTTAATTTAGAGGCAGATGAGTGATGGGACATGCGTCAGAACTAGTTTGGTTGGACTTCTACGACATGGACAATAATTCAACCAAAGAACAATATTGAGTATGGGCATCCAGCTCATTTCCTCGAAGAGAACATGAACAATTTTTACTGTCACAGGCTCATCCCAATTTATCCAATCATCCAATAAATCAGAGAATGATTCAGTCAAGCAGGTGGATGGACTTTCAGGCCATCGTGTCTGTGCCAATGAAGGTGACTGGCCAAAGGCAAAACATTCAAGGCGTGAAAGCTTGGTGAAGTTTCTGACTCCTGAAGACAACCTGTGAAAACCCAGGATTTACTGTCAAAAACCACGATGACCTGGGGCAACCTGCAACGTTCAGCTAATTCAATTCTATGACCATTTATCGTTTTTATTCACTGGTTTGTCTTGTTCCTATTCAATGGGCCTTGAGATTTATTAAAAGCTGTTTTTAGTCTGTTGCCTCAATGGTAGTTTGAAAAAGAGGAACAAAGGCCTTCATGACCTCAAAGTGTTTCCAGCTGAGAAAGTATGTTTAAGTCACAGTTATGATGTTGAAAATGCTGCAGCCAATTCATACACAAAAAGATCCCACAAACAGCATTGAGATTATGATCATCTGATCAGTATTACTGATGCTGGTTGAGGAATACATTTTGGCCAGGACACCAGGAAAACACCCTGGTCACCTTCAAAGGAATGCAGTAGGATCTTTTATATCCACCTTAAAGACCAGAGGGTTGTATGTCTAATCTGAAAGATGTTACATTAAACAATGCAGCACTCCCTCAGTACTGACACTGGAAGTGTCAGTCTGGGGCATGTACTTAAGTTACTGGAAAAGGATTTAAACCCACAAACTTGTAGCTTCAAAACAAGAGTATTTCCCACTGAGCATGAGCCATGGTTAAGTCTTGAATCAGAACAGTAAGATGTATTAGTATCAACTATGTCAACTAACTGACAATTATTGGAAATGTGGATTTGAATATTTTTTGTGGTTTGTGAAGTTCCATTGAACAGACCTCAGCAACCCACAATGACAACAAGATTATATCCTCCAGCCACACAGCATTCAACCCTAACTAACTACCATTCCAAGGATAACGTTCCCTTGGTCCCAGCGTGATTACAGCACAGTACTCACCTCCAAGAAGGTGCCAAGCTGATCCTATTTTGCTTAATGCCTTTAAATTGAAAGAGTAGGGCAGGTCTTATCATGGATTACAGCAAGGACCTCAGGGATATTCCACATCGCAGGCCCAACACCAAGGGTAAACGGAGCTGTCAACACTGGGAATTAGAAGGGCAATGGGATGTTAGCCTTTATAACTAACGTGCTGGAGGGAGTTTTGCTGCAGCTACACAAAGCCCTAGTTAGACATCAGATCTGGAGAACTGTGTAAGGTCCTGGGCACCACGCCTTAGAAAGGATATATTGGTCTTGGAAGCAGTACAACACAGAGTGATCAGAATTTTACCAGCGCTCCAAGGGTTAGATTAGGAAGCAAAATTAAATAACTAGGCTTGTATCTCCTAAAATATAGAAGATCATGGGTGATTTGATTGACTTTTTTCGGATTTTGAAAGGAATTGGTTGATAGGGTAGGTTGAAAAACTTTTTCCTGCTAGCAGGGGAGTGAAAGCCATGGGGGCTTACCTTCAGGAGGGAAGTTAGAATACTTCTTCACACAAAGCTGGTAGAACACCCCTCCCACAAAAAGAAATAGATGCTAGCCCAATTATTAGTTAAGTCTGAGATTAATAGATTTTGCTAGTCGAGGGAATAAAAAGATATAGAGCCAACACAGATGGATAAAGTTAGGGTACAGATCAGCCATGATCTTGTTGACTGGTGAAGCAGACTATAGGGTCCGAATGGTCTCCTCTTGTCTCGATGTTCCTCTGAAATACCCTGAGGCTAATAATTGGATTGCACTGTTATTCGCATGCTGAACTCACAATTCACACCCTGCAGCATTGGTCTCCATAGAGGCAGGCAGCATGTCAATTTTGCACTGCCTCCTTATTTACATACTTGTAGCGTGCAGCTGAGTGCAACCCGCACTGCTGGCCGGTTGCACACAACATCAGGTCTAACAGTGTGAAGCTAGCATTTGCTTTAGTTAGCCTCTAACTCGTAAAGGCAGGCTATCCCTCTTCAAGAGAAGCTGCACTGATAAACTGAAGGCTGTATTATGAAATTGAAACAAAGCGAAGGAAAGTGGACTACCAGGCCTGGGAGAGGATTCCAAGATTCTTAGTTGCCACACTGGAGATGTATCAAGCAGGGAGGGAGAGAGAGAGAGAGAGAGAGAGAGACATTGTTTCTATGGGGTAACCAGGAGGCTAGACCCCTGAAGGGAATGAGAGCACGTGGATGTCAATGCCCAGAGTTTGGCCCTGAAGACCTGTCAGCAATGCTGGAAGGTGTTTAATGATCTCAAACATGGGATCAAAGTCAGTGGATGTAACTTCACGTCACCTCTTATACCTACCAAACCACTAGCCTCTCATGCTACTCAATGCACCACACCCCCATCACTCGCCCAGCAGCACTCCTGGCACTCAGGATTCACTCCTAAAACTCACATACTCAATATCACCCACACACACACCTTCCATCATTACCACCCTCACACGCATCTCTTGCTGCCTCCACATATCTCCAGCAGTTCAGCTATAGCGTATACATCAGCTACACACAGTGCAACACAATCACTTGCTGGGAGAATCAGAGAAGACCTATGGAAGTATGGGAGGGCTGCCATGACTCCATCTATCCACTCTGCCCAACAGAGGAGATGATACTCAGAATCATGGGGCCAGCTCCAGCCGCTCCTCAACTCCCTCCTCACCCTCATCCTGAGGTTTGGCATGAAGCAAAAGCGGAGCAGATGGTGTGACCATGGAACCTTTCCTCCCTACTCCCTCAGGCAATGCAACCTTCCTCTTATGCGTTATTGTTTTTAGATACCCAAGAGCTGCTGCCTGGCCACCCACAGTGCACCCAGGAGGGAGAGCAGCACCACACTAATGATCAGGAAGCACAGCCACTTTGATCTGAGACAAAAAGCCATCAGCTCAGATACTGGCACTGCACATAACTTAGAGACTGGTGTAGAGTCAGAATCTGCATGTGGTGAGTCACGGGCATGAGTGGGCAGCAGCCAGGCCAGAGGGAAAGGACAGTATATTTACCAATTCCCTGGATTCCAAGATCGCAGACGAATTCTGCTGCTGGGGACTCAGATAAGGACTTTGATGGAACAGCCTACAGGAGGAGGCTGCTGAGCACAAACACAGATATTTTGGGTGCATTGGTAGGCCTGCCACAGAGCCGCTTGTCACTTTTATGGTTCATTGTGGAGTTGGGTTCAATCTGACATTGGGCATCGCAGAGCTTGGAGTCTATCCTTTCCAGCATGGAAGCAGTGGACAACTTCATGAGTGCACCAGCAGACCAAACCATGATGGGGAACTGGTGGCCCATGTCTCAGCTTCCATTGTAACACAGGCAAAGGTCCCACAAGATATGTAACAAGGGAGTGCGCAAGGGTGAATAGTTCATTTCCCTTTGAATAGGTTGCTATGTTGTTGGATAAAGATGAGATGGAAAGTTTTTTGCCCGTGCCTATTATTGTTGGATGGTGGCCAAGGGGACGCTCTGATGGGCTGTCTCAGATGAGTCTAATGGTGGACAACAGTGGGCTCATAGTGTGTTGTATCACTGAAACCTGGTAATCTCCACTCTCCCAGCCTGTCTGGCTAAAATGAGGCCATGTTATCTTCTCCCTGCCTCAACTTCCTCCTCCCCCTGCTCTCCCCTCCTCTTCTCCAGATGGCCTCCAGATCCCTAGAGGTAATGGTTGTGGCCACATAATAGTGAGATTGTGGAGGAACTAGTAGACCACCAAAACTTCGAGACAGCTCTGGTGTGTACTGCAGTTCCCCCCCAAGACAAGAGGTCAAGCAGCAGAACCATTGTTTGAGCAGGCCAATTGCCTGCTTGATGATATTCCAAGTGGCTCTGTGGCTTGTGCTGTAACCCCACTCTGCTTATGTGATGGGATGATAAGGTTGGGGGGATGGGGCATCAACAGCCATGTATGGGGGTGGGGGGGGGGGGTAATCCCTTGTTCGCCAAGCAGCCAGTCTCTGATTCCTCTAGGAGAGCTGATGACCATGGGTAGGACTGATTGACCCAGTATGAATGCATCATGGCTGTTGCCAGGATAGTGGGCATTTGCTGAAATGATGGTCGCACACTCTACTGCAAATTTATGGAATGGAAGCCCTTCTGATTCCTATATCGCACCCTGTTGACATGTACTTGAAGTCAATGGCCCCTTGTATCATCGGGAATTCCACTAACTTGGCAAAGCCAAATGCCCTATCATCCTGTTTGCTCCCAGTCTGTGAAAAGGCAATGAACTGCCCTTGCCTAGAGTAGATGGCCTCCATGACCTCTCAATTACTGCGACGGACAAATAATGTGAAATATTGCTGATACCTCCCTGAGTGAGCTGCAGATGGATCTTTCTCGCTTAGTTCTTGCTTTTCAATGGAATGTATTTTTGTTGAACATTTTGAATTGTTTCTTTAAATGTTTCCCAATGTTTACTTACTGCCATTCCTTTTAGTCTATTTGCCCAATCAACCTTAGCCAGCTCTCCCTCATACCTATGTAATTGCTTTTGTGTAAGTTCCAGATTCTTGTGTGGGACTGGAGTATGTCATGTTCAAACTTAATATGCAATTCGATGGCATTATGATGACATTTTCCTGAGGATCTTGTACTGTGAGATTACTAATGAAACTTGTTGGTATGCCTCGCGTGCTGCACCAGAAGTAGCTGGCAAATCAGCATGCATCCAAAAAGGGCATCCAGCTTCCGTATTGTTGCCTCCAGCAGCGCTATTGGTCGCACATCCTGGCAGGATTTTTCAGGTGGAGGGTTTTCGCCCACATCCAAAGAGTTGGCAGGGGACGCATCCCCGCCAATACTGGTTTCCCTGCAGCCATTAAATACTCAGCAGCGTGTTCATTGGCTAAAGGCGAGACTTCTGCCCCCATCTGGGGAAGAAGCCCCACCTTAGAGAGCTGCTGGTCAATCCGATTGGCTGACAGCTCTGTCGTTCCCGCAGCACCAGGTTTGAGGAGTGGCCATTGCTGGGACTTCAGACAGTCCCCGAAGAGGAGGAGGTTATGGAGGCCAGATTTCAGGGAGGTCCGGGGTATTGCGGGGCCACACTGGCAGGCCACAGCGAGAGGAATGGGGGCTGATCTGAAAGGCTGGTGGAAAGGATTTCAATCGGTTCCAGTCTGAATAAACACTCAGCGCTGGGAGCAAGGAGGAAAATGAAAGGTGGCCTCCCACACAGATATTTATAAACAGTCAGATACCAATAACAACCAAGGTTAAAGTGGGGTATGACCTTGTGGGGTTGTGCATCCGATGGCACAGGACAGCCCCAAAGGAAGTTCATCCTCCCCTTGCCCAGCAACCAGTAAAAACTGCCGGGCTATTCACCTGGCGTGGGCTTCCCCCGTGAGGTGGGATAAGGTAATTTAGTGGCCATTAATTGGTCACTTAAGGGCCTCAATAGGCCCAAGGGTGGGGTCACCCATTGCCTCCACCGCTCCCGTAAAATGGGAGACAGGTCGGGGAGGTTGGGTAGGTGGCGGGGAGGCCATGTTCTGCATTTTATGAGGCCTTTCACCTTCAAACTCACTGACAGGGGACTGGAAAATTTCACCCCATGAGTAAGAGATTTTCATACACTTAAGACATCAACTCTGTCTGTCAAATGGAACAGCCAATACCCATTAATGTAGTCTTTTTCCCTGCCTCTGTCATTTTTTTTCCTGATTATCTTCTTCCTTTATCTTTTCAATAGTCTTTAGTACAGAGCCTGAGTATGACTGAAAAGAGAGACATGCTGTCGAAGCTTTTCATCTTGCACTCATCAGGACAGATTCACAAGAATACCAATTGTAAAGAGAACAACAATTTATACTGCGTGAGAAAGAGTGCTGATTGGTTGGCAAATGGACTCTGATGGGTAGAGGCGTTGCCATGGAGAATGCACCAGGGAACAGTTAACTGCCAAGCTTTTGTTTAAATTCAAACCAGGCACTTTGATTCAGATTGGTCAAGGCATTGCCATGGTGAGTGAACCTAGGAATGGCTGCCCCCAAACTTTTGCTTATTTTAAAAAGGTGCAATGCCTTTTTATCTTCTCATGCAGTATAAATTGTTGCTCCCTTTACAATAGGTTTTCTTTTGATTTTTTCCTGATGAATGCAAGACAAAATGCTTCAACAGCATCTTTTTCAAGAATATTCTTTTCTCTTTCTTCATATTTTCATTATTTCTTTTTCTTGTTTCCTGCTGAGCTGTGTGAATTACTAAAATCTTAAATGTCACCTTAGCTCATTTGTTCACACTCCTTTCTCTGGGTCAGAAGGTTGTGGTAACTCAGTTGTATCACCACCTTCTCAGGGCAACCCAGGATGGGCAATAAATGCCTATTTGGCAGTGATGACAACAGCCTGAGAATTAACTTTAAAAAGTCCTAACAATTATTTCTCCTTCCTGGCAGCTGCTTCAGAATATCACAGTCATGGACCTAGTAGCAGGTTTGCTGCAGTTAGTGTGTGGCTTGGCAAGTTTAAAGGAAATTGGGCCAAAACAGAGGGATAACATAGCTGCAAAATAAATCTGTATGATTATGTTTTGTGCCTATGTTGCTGCAATATTGTTATGGTCGAGTATATTGTAACACTGTAATTTTCTTTCAATAGTGCAACACTGCAATGAACCAGTGAAATTGTAATAACACAACAAACCTAGAGGGTAGAATTTTGCCATCGGCGAGCAGAGCGCGGGACTCGCTTGCCGACACATAACATGATGCGCGGTGATGTTGGGTGGAACTCCCGACATCACCCCACCCCATTTAAATTTTCAGGAAGGCGGGGGTGCAGCAAAATCAGCTGCAGGGCCACCGACCTGTCAATGGCCAATTGAGGCCATTGACAGGATCATTTAAACAATTAAAGGACCTGCCTGTCCAACCTTAAGGCTGGCGGGCAGGCCAGGAGCCCCGGCGGGGAATAGAAAAAACATGAAACCTCATCCAGCGGCGGGATGGGGTTTCATGTAGGGTTTTAAAATTTTTAATAAAGTTATTATATAAATTATGAACATGTCCCAACTCATGTGACATGAGGGGGACATGTTAGGGATTTTTTTCTATTTTTAATATTTTTCAAAGTGGAAACGATCTCCCTGAGGCTGCACTTAGCCACAGGGAGATGTGTGCTCTTTCGTGCGCATGCGCAAAAGAGCTCACTCTCGCATTTGGGGAATCCCCCCCGCCCGCACACGAAGTGCATGGCGCTTCCCGCTGGGCGTCACGCTGGGTGGGCCTTAATTGGCCTGCCCATGTAAAATGGCGACGGGGCCCGCTTCTCCGGCAGGGATCGGCTCCCCGCCCGCCGGAGATTGGGTCGGGCCCGCCCGCCCAGTAGCAGAAAATTCTGCCCATAGAATTGTAATACAGTGATGTTCCTGTTACAATTAAATACTACGAATAAGTTACTCAACTGAGACTAGGCGGTAGTTTTAAACAATGGATGGTAATACAGTGGGTGGGCTATAAATCAAGATAGGTATAAATGGGGTGGGGTATAAATCAGGTGGAGTTTAAATTGAAGGAATATAAGTCAAAAGGGATATAAAGCAGGTGGAGTATAAATCAGGTAGGACATTAGTAAATGGGGGCACACTTTCACATTTTTGGATGCTACAAAACTTGGAAGTATTGTGCACTGTGAAAAGGATAGTGATAAACTTCGAGAGGGCATAGACAGGATGTTGTAATGGATGATTAAATGGCAGATGAAACTTAATGCAGAGAAGTGTGAAGTGATTAATTTTGGTAGGAAGATGAGGAAAGGCAATGTAAAAGAAAGGATACATTTCTAAAGGGAGATGCAGGAGCAGGTGGACTTGGGAGATATGTGCACGAATCATTGATGATACCAGGGCAGGTTGAGAAAGCGATTAATAAAGCATACGGGATTCTGTTATATTTTTACATATTGCATGCTACTTCTGTACAAACAATATGTAGTGAAGCATGTGGAGAGACTCTACTGATCTTTATAAATAAGGACACAGAGCACAAAAAGTACAAAGAAGTTATGATGAGCAGTTATAAAACCCTTGTTTGGCTTCAGCTGGAGTACTGTGTCCAGTTCAGGGCACTGCACTTCAGGAAGGATGTGAAGGCATTAGTGAAAGTGCAGAAAAGATTCAGGAGAATGGTTCCAGGGATGAGGAACTTCGACTACATGGATAGATTTGGAGAAGCTGGGCTATTTTCCTGGGAGAAGAGAAGGCTGAGAAGAGATTTGATAGAGGTGTTCAAAATCATGAGGGGTCTGGACAGAGTAGATAAGGAAAAACTGTTGCCATTGGTGGAAGGATCCAGAACCAGAGGACACGGATTTGGGATTGGCAAAAGAAGCAATGGTAACATGAGGAAAAACCTTTTTGTGCAGCAAGTGGTTAGGATCTGGAATGCGCTGTCTGAAAATGTGTTGGAAAAAGATTCAATCGTACCTTGCTAAAGTGCATTGGATCATTATCTGAAAAGAAAAAACGTGCAGGGTTACGGGGAAAAGGCGGGGAAGTGGCACTAACAGCTGCTCTTGCAGAGAATCAGGACAGACACAGTGGATTGAATGGCTTCCATCTGTTCTGAATCCATTCTATGATGCTAAAACAGGGTGGAGAATAAATCAAGCAAGGTATTAATAGGGCAGGACATTAATAGGGCTGGGTGTTAATAGGGCAGGGTATTAATAGGGCAAGGTATTAATAGGGCAGGACATTAATAGGGCTCGGTGTTAATAGGGCTGGGTGTTAATAGGGCTGGCTGTTAATAGGGAAGGGGGTTAATAGGGCAGGGTATTATAGGGCAAGGCATTAACACGGCAAGGTATTAATAGGGCAGGGGTTAATAGCACAGGGCTTTAATGGGCAGGTGTTAATAGGGCAGGTGTTAACAGGACAGAGTATTCATTGACCAGGATATTAATCCTGGAAGGTAAAGGAGGGATCTAAGAACATAAGAAAATACAAACCAGGAGCAGGAGTAGACCATTCAGCCCCTCAAGCCTGCTCCACAAGTTAACATGATGGTGGCTGATCTTCTACTTCAACTCCGCTTTGCCTCCCACTCCCCATAGACTGTACCCCTGTGTTCTAGATTCCATAGCCAGTGGAAGCAACTTCTCGGTGTCTACCCTGTCAAACCCCTTCAGGCTTGTATTTTTCAATTAGATCCCCTCTCATTCTTCTAAACTCCAGAGAATATAGACCCAATTTACTTAGCCTCTCATCATGGGACAACTCCCTCATCCCAAGAACCAATCTAGTGAACCTTCACTGTACCAACTTCACTGTACCGCCTCCAATGCAAATAAACCCTTCCTTAAATACAGAGATCAAAACTGCACACAGTATTCCAGATGTGGTCTCACCAAAACCCTGTATAATTGCAGCAAAACTTCTTTATTCCTGTACTCCAATCCCCTTGCAATAAAGGCCAACATGCCATTTGCCTTCCTGATTACTTGCTGCACCCACATGCTAACTTTCTGTGTTCCTTGTATGAATTACACTCAAGTACCTCTGAACATCAACATGCCTTTCAAAAAATATTCTGCTTTTCTATTCTTATTACCAAAGTGAATAACTTCACACTTCCCCACGTTATACTCCATCTGCTACTTTGTTTCCCAGTCACTTAACCTGTCTATATCTCTTTGCAGCCTCTCGGTGTCCTTCCCACAGCTTACCTTTCCACATAACTTTGTAACATCCCTTTGTTACACTTTGTTATCCATGTTCCCATGTGCTCTTATATTTTATATTAAACTTTTATGTGGCACCTTTTGCAAATCCAAGTATACTACATCTACTGGTTCCCCTTAATCTACTTACCAGTTACATTTTCAAAAAAACTCTAATAAATCAGACAGGGTATAAATAGGGCTGGCTATTAATAGAGAGGGGTATAAATAGGGCAGGCTATTACTAGAGAGGGGTATAAATAGGTCAGGCTATTAATAGAGAGGGGTATAAATAGGGCAGGCTATTACTAGAGAGGGGTATAAATAGGTCAGGCTATTAATAGAGAGGGGTATAAATAGGGCAGGCTATTAAGACAGAGAGGGTTATTAATAGGGCGGGCTATTAAAAGAGCATGTATTAATAGAGCTATTAGTCGGTTGGGCCAATCTAGGTCCGCCTGTTTCTTGCTGTATTGATTTGATTATGATGACCTCCTGTGGATCATTCAAATTCCAATATTGGCCCATAGGTATCTAGTCCCTGTAGTCACTAACCAGCCTGCTGCTTCAAAAAGCTCTGTTCATTTACTGATCCCGACATTTCCTCAACTTGTGTCATTCTTAAAACACATACTGTCCATCTGAAGCAGCACTCCACTGTGTCTTGACTCACTGGCACTCCTCCCCAGGGCCAGAGGAACAGGAGGAGGCCCTTCAGCCCTTTGAGCCTGTTCCACCATTCAAATATATCATGGCTGACGTGTATGTTAACTCAATTTACCTGTTTTGGTTCTGTAACCCATGCCTCACAAAAATCTATCCATCTCAGTTTTGAAACTTAAAAAATGATTCCCAACCACTTATTTTGTGGGAGAGAGTTCCAGGTTTCTCCTACCCTTTGTGTGAAAAAATACTTCCTGACATCATCCCTGAATGGCCTGGCTCTAAGTTTCTGCTGCCTTGATATGGACTCTCTCATTATGTAGTTTCTCTTGATTTACGCTATAGGTTCATTTAATCATCTTAAATCATTCAAACTCAAAGAAGCCAATGGGCGGGATTTTCCAGCGTTGGCAGCCATTGGCTCTCCAAATTTTCCCATGCCGCCAGCGACGATGCCCACTGGTGTTAGGGTTAGAAAATCCCAGCCAATATCCTGTAGGACTCCCTCTCTGTTCCCCATCTGCCTTCCAACAATAACTCGCATTTATATAGCACCTTGAAGGGCCAGAACCCACTGTATTCCCTCCTAACTCATATATAATAGTACAATGACTAACATCTGATTTTTATGGAATGAGTATAAGATCATTGTAAGGAAAACATTATACATTTTGAATAATAGGAACAAGAACATTCAATATATTGTCTGTTTCCCTCACCTTCTGAGTACATCCAAATCAAGTGCAATTTAGGTGATGGAATATAGCTAAACTGTGGATAGTAATTGCACTTTATATTCTTATGCTCATGTTCACCACACGCCATCTCCCAGGGTCTCCGCCTCCCAGTCCCAGATCTCTAATTCTCAGCAAGATGTTATTAAAATGTGAAAGACAGAAATTAGGTAAATCAATAAAAGAACATGTGGGAGAAGTGCACAAAAGACAGGAGAAAGCAGGGGGCATTAGGAAGAACAGAAGCACAGAGTATGGAGTATATGAAAGAAATTGTCCACAGCTTTCTCTCTCTGGGGACTGATTAATTGCTAGAATTCTGATGTTGTGGAGGCCCAGTTGATAAAGTGGGCACGCACATCTTGAATATTGATGTATGTTTTTGTCCGTGCTAGGCTCAAAGGCAGTTTCTTGGCTCATTGTCTGCTGATGTTTTATCCTGAGCTGTTTTCTTGGCAGCTGTTTTGTCAGTGGTGGTTTACCATTGCCTTCCACTCTCAGAGGCAGGCAGGGAGACAGGTCCCAAGTCTTCCTCAGCTGGAATGGGAATGGAGCCCATGCTGTTGGTGGTATTTGGAATTACACCCAAACCATCTAGCTAATTGAGCTAACCAGCTCTAAATATTGATGCGAGCAATCAAAAATAAAACACTGAAAAGCTGTTACCTCTACTTATATATGTAGTCAGACCTGTGAAAGATTATTAAGATAAAATATCAGTCTGATAATAACATACTGCACATTTAACCAAATTTTCACAATTGCTAATTAGCCATGGGAAACAGGAAATTCAATTACTGATTGAAAATCAATCACAATAAACAAGTGAGGCACACGCATCAACAACACAGAAAGGTTTCTCATCTACATTCTAACATCAAAGCTACCACATGCACCATCAATGAATGTGTGCAGACAAGGTCAAACAGTATAGAATAAAAGTCACTGTTTTTCTCCTCGTCTCAGAGAGCTATTGCCCTTTGTGGTTTTCATTTTGCAGTCTCTGTTCCTATTTTCAATTCCTAAACCATCAAACAAACATGTCTAATTTAATGTGACAGTGCACCATACAATCTGGGGTCTGAGTGTTGCTATTTTTTGGAGGCTTTAAATAATGACTCCTGAGATTTGCCAGCACTTGAGCTGCAAGAGGACTGAATCCCGTGAAATGGCAGAAACCCTCAGCTGCCATTGCAAGCTGCTTTAATCACTCATTGGGACTCCAGGGGTAGAACCATCAAGCCTGCAGTTATTGAACTTCACACATATATTCACATAATGAAAGGATAATAACTACACACACAAAACCAAAGGGCAAAGCTGTATCCTCTGATGGAACCCAACAGGCATTGCATCTTCTGGTTATTATGGCATGTATAGCACAGATTATTATGGGATGCATGGGCCTAATTATTTGGGGTGTATCACAGAACCACTGAATTGTTACAGTGCAGAAGTAAGCCATTCAGTCCGTTAAATCTACACCAGCTTTCCAAATGAATAATTCACCTACTTCCATTCTCCCATCTTCTCCCCGTAGCCCTGCATATTCTTCTTTTGCAGATAATAATCTAATTCCTTCTTGAATGCTGTCACGAAAGTATAAAAATTCTCATAATATTATTGTGATTTATTGTAAAAGTAGGTTACCAGTGGAGTTTGGATAGTTTTTGTGTGTATGTTGGGGGGGGATTTAATTGAGTTGGAGACAGCTGGTCTGGAGGCTTTGACTCATCAAAAGAATCTAGGTTTGAAATGCTAAATACATAAACATGGCTGAAGTTTTAGAATGTGAGGTGAAGAGGGTTTGCATTTTTAGATAAATCAGGGTAGTTTGAATTTAAAAGAGATGTTAGGATGTTACACCTGGCCAGAGAAGCTAGGCCAAGCAGTGTGTTTATTTTTCCCAAAGGTTACTGACAATATTGGCACTATGAAATGATTTATATTATGAGAAAAGTAAAGTTCCAAAGACATATGGGAACAATGGAATTTGCATTAAAGGGGGAAACATGTATAAAGGGAAATGAAGCTATGTGTCAGGAAAGGCATTGCAACATCTACCAAAAGTGTGAAAAGCCTCCAGTATTTTTGCATTAAGCTGCTGCCTATAGAACTCGAAGCTGAGAAAAGCCATTTTGAATTCTACTGTCCAGTTGACTTGCCTGGATCTGTTTAAATCTATTTTTTTAATGTTGCCTTAACGGGGGTGTAACTGGAAGCCAGATTAATTAGGGGTTTCAGGAGTTATTATAGTAGTAATTTGAAGACCTATGTATGTGCTTGAAATCTTTTCTTTTGTTAATAAATGTTAATTTGATTTTCTAAAAAATCTCTAGAGTCTTGGTGGACTTCACTACTGAATTCAGGGCATGCATCTCAAAATAAAATACAAATTGCAAAACTGTCATAACCGTGTGATCAAGTTTCCTTCGTGGATTTGATCCACCTGGCACACATCATCTGCCACGTCATAACAAATGTCTCGATTGAACCTGCCTCCACCACACTCTCAGGCAGTGCATTTCAGATCCTAACCACTCGCTACATGAAAAAATATTTCTTCACGCCACCATTGCTTCTTTTGCCAATTACCTGTGCCCTCTGGTTCTTGATCCTTCTGCCAATGGGAACAGTTTCTCACCATCTACTCTGTCCAGACCCCTCATGATTTTGAATACCTCTATCAAATCTCCTCTCAAACTTCTCTTCTCCAAGGAAAATAGCCCCAACTTCTTCAATCTATCCATGCATGACACTGGTTATTATGGGGTGTCGGGGCCTGGTTATTATGGAGTGTATGGGTCTGATTATATATCCCCAGTTCGTTTGGGTCAGTGTGGAGGAAAATGATTGCAGTTGTGATGCTGGAGAGCGCTGTTAGAGCGGTTGATAGATTTTTGATCAGAATGTATCTCAGTTTTATGTGGATGCATGAGCTGCTGGAGGCCATTTAATTTTGAAATTCTGCCTTTTATGTATGTTTTCATGGATTCTGTGCCTATACTCCATTGTTATGTGACAAGTTGGTTTAAAATAAATAAAATCAGGCTGCCCTAAGCATCATGTTGAATCATCTGTTCCTTTCCAGCACACAACAGTACAAGGATGGACTGTAGAAAATGGAAGAAGCAGAGGAGCTAAAACTATCTCCATTCCAAAATTTGCTGCAAACTGATTTTTTTTTTCAGTGGCAACCAAAAAGGCAATCAAATTAGCCCGACAGTTTATTTGTCACTGACAGTCCAGTATGACACCTGTTACTTAGTCACATTGTATTCTGACTGTACCTAAAGCAATATAGAACATTGAAAACATCACTCTTAAAGGTCAGATCCTGTTCAATGTACAGGAAGATATAATCCTATTAGCAACTAACATATTCCTTTTATCTTTCAATTATTCTGGACTTTTGTTTTTAAGAGCACACAACACTAGTGTATGAGTCAGGTTACTCAGCCTGTATTCTCAGAACTGTGTACAACAACTTACATTTATATAGTACCTATAACATATTAATAGGCCTATTGCCAAACAAAATTTGGCACCGAGACCCATAAGGAGACATTAGGACAGGGAAAGCTTGGTAAAAAAGTGAGGTTTTAAGTGGCATCTTAAAGAGAACCAAGAGGTGGAGATATTTAGAAAGGGAATTCCAGAGCTTAGGGCCCAGGCAGCTGAAGGCATGGCCACCAATGGTGGAATGATTAAAATTGGAAAATGTGCAAGACATTAGAATTGGAAGAGTGCAGAGCTCTTGGAGGTTTGTTGGGCTGGGGACGTTAGAGAGGTAGGTAGAGACAAGATAATGGAAGGATTTGAACACAAGGGTGTAAATTTTAAATTTGAGGCATTGCTGAACAAGAAGCCAATGTAGGTCAGTGAGCACAATGGTGATGGGTGAACAGGACTTGTGCGAGGGCAGTGTCTCACTTCACACATCAGGATTTAATTTTATCTTTATTCTTCATGAAATATGGGCATCGCTGGCACAGCCAGCTTTTATTGCCCATTACCAATTTCCATTGAGAAGGTGATGGTGAGCCACTTTCTTGAACCCCTGTAGTCCACCTAGTGCAGGTTCACCCACGGTGCTGTGAGCTCGGGAGGGACAGGATTTTGAGCAGTAACGATGAAGGAACAGCATGTGTGCGGGAAATGTCTCCAGCTGCAGCTCCTGGAAGCCCAGGTTTCAGAGCTGGAACGGCGGCTGGGGACACTGTGGGGTATCTGCGAGGCAGAGAGTATCATGGATAGCATGTATAGAGAGGTGGTCACACTGCAGGCTAAGAGTCCACAGGCAGGAAGGGAATGGGTGACCACCAGGCAGAGCAAGAAGACTAGGCAGATAGTGCAGGAATCTCTTGTGGCTATTCCCCTGCAAAACAGATATATCGCTTTGGATACTGTTGGGGGGAACGGCCTCTCAGGCGAAAGCAGCAACAGCCAAATTCGCTATGCCACAGTTGGCTCTGCTGCACAGGGGAGGAGTAAAAAGTGTGGGAATGCAATAGTTATAGGGGATTCAACTGTAAGAGGAATACATAGGCGTTTCTGTGGCTGCAAACGAGACTCCAGGATGGTATGTTGCCTCCCTGGTGCTAGGGTCAAGGATGTCTCAGAGCGGCTACAGGAAATTCTGAAGGGGGAGGGTGAACAGCCAGTGGTCGTGGTCCACATTGGTACAAAGGTAAAAAAAGGGATGAGGTCCTGAAAGCAGAATATAGAGAAGACCTCAAAGGTAGTGATCTCAGGATTACTACCAGTGCCACGTGCTAGTCAGAGTAGAAATAGCAGGATATATCAGATGAATACGTGGCTAAAGAGATGGTGTGAAGGGGAGGGTTTCAGATTCCTGGGACATTGGGACCGGTTCTAGGGGAGGTGGGACCAGAACAAACTGGATGGGTTACACCTGGGCAGGACCAGGACTGATGTCCTAGGGGGAATATTTGCTAGAGTGGTTGGGGAGGGTTTAAACTAAAATAGCAGGGGGATGGGAACCTATGCAAGGAGTCAGAGGAGGGGGTATCAAGGACAAGAACAAAAGACAGAAAGGGGAATAAGAAAAGTGATAGGCAGAGAAATCAAGGGCAAGAATCAAACAGGGCCTCAGTGAAAAATAGTGGGAACGGGACAAGTAATGTTAAAAAGACAAGCCTTAAGGCTTTGTGCCTTAATGCGAGGAGCAGTCGCAATAAAATGGATGAATTAACCGTGCAAATAGATGTAAACAGGTATGATGTAGTCGGGATTACTGAGACATGGCTGCAGGGTGACCAGGGATGGGAACTGAACATCCAGGGGTATTCAGTATTTAGGAAGGACAGACAAAAAGGAAAAGATGGTGGAGTTGCAATGCTGGTTAAAGAGGAAATTAATACAATAGTGAGGAAAGATATTAGCTCCGACGATGTGGAATTTGTATGGGTAGAGCTGAGAAACATTAAGGGGCAAAAAAGTTAGTGGGGGTTGTATATCGACCTCCAAACTGTAGTGGTGATGTTGGGAATGGCATTAAACAGGAAATTAGAGACGCATACAATAAAGGGACATCTGTAATTATGGGTGACTTTAATCTGCATATAGATTGGGCAAATCAAATTAGTAACAATACCGTAGAGGAGGAATTCCTGGAGTGAATACGGGATGCTTTTCTGGGCCAATACGTTGAGGAACCAACTAGAGAACAGGCCCTCCTAGACTGTGATTTGTGTAATGAGAAAGGAATAATTGGCAATCTAGTTGTGCGAGGTCCCTTGGGGATGAGTGACCATAATATGATAGAATTCTTCATCAAGATGGAGAGTAACGTAGTTGATTCTGAGACTAGGGTCCTGAATCTTAATAAAGGAAACTACGATGGTATGAGGCACGAGTTGGCTATGATGGATTGGGAAACGTTACTTAAAGGGATGGTGGTGGATAGGCAATGGCAAAACATTCAAAGAGCGCATGGGTGAACTGCAACAATTGTTTATTCCTGTCTGGGGCAAAAGTAAAATAGGAAAGGTGGCCAAACCATGGCTTACAAGGGAAATTAGAGATAGTATTAGATCCAAGGAAGAGGCATACAAATTGGCCAGAAAAAAACAACAGACCTGAGGATTGGGAGCCCTTTAGAATTCAGCAAAGGAGGACCAAGGGATTGATTGAGGAGGGGAAAATAGAGTACGAGAGTAAGCTTGCAGGGAACATAAAAACTGACTGTAAAAGTTTCTATAGGTATGTGAAGAAAAAAATATTGGTGAAGACAAACGTAGGTCCCTTACAGTCAGAAACAGGGGAATTTATAATGGGGGACAAAGAAATGGCTGACCAACTAAATACATACTTTGGTTCTGTCTTCATAAAGGAGGACACTAATAACATACCAAAATTGTTGGGGAACACAGGGTTTAGTGAGACGGAGGAACTGAAAGCAATCAGTATTAGTAGGGAAATGGTGTTGGAGAAATTGATGGGATTTAAAGCCAATAAATCCCCAGGGCCTGATAATCTACATCCCAGAGTACTTAAGGAAGTGGCCCTAGAAATAGTGGATGCATTGCTGGTCATCGTCCGGGATTCTATAGACTCTGGAACAGTTCCTATAGATTGGAGGGTAGCTAATGTAACTCCACTATTTAAAAAGGGAGGTAGAGAGAAAACAGGGAATTATAGACCAGTCAGCCTGATGTCGGTAGTGGGGAAAATTCTAGAGTCCATTATAAAAGATTTAATATCTGAGCACTTGGAAAACAGTGGCAGAATTGGACAGAGTCAGCATGGATTTATGAAAGTGAAATCATGCTTGACAAATCTACTGGAATTTTTCGAGGATGTAACTAGTAGAGTTGATAAGGGGTAGCCAGTGGATGTGGTTTATTTGGACTTTCAGAAGGCTTTCGACAAAGTCCCACATAAGAGATTGGCGTGTAAAATTAAAGCACATGGGGTTGGGGGTAGTGTATTGAGATGGATAGAAAACTGGTTGGCAGACAGGAAACAAAGAGTAGGAATAAACGGGTCTTTTTCGAATGGCAGGCAGTGACTAGTGGGGTACCGCAGGGATTGGTGCTGGGACCCCAGCTATTCACAATATATATAAATGATTTAGCTGAGGGAGCTAAATGTAATATCTCCAAATTTGCAGATGACACAATGCTGAGTGGGAGGGTGAGCTGTGAGGAGGATGCAGAGATACTTCAGTGTGATTTGGACAAGCTAAGTGAGTAGGCAAATGCATGGCAGATGCAGTATAATGTGGATAAATGTGAGGTTATCCACTTTGGTAGCAAAAACAGGAAGGCAGATTATTACTGAATGGCTATAAATTTAGAGAGGGGAATGTGTCCTCGTACACCAGTTGTTGAAGGTAAGCATGCAGATGCAGCAGGTGGTAAAGAAAGCAAATAGTATGTTGGCCTTAATAGCCAGAGAATTCAAGTACAGGAGCAGGGATGTCTTGCTGCAATTATACATGGCCTTGGTGAGACCACACTTGGAATATTGTGTGCAGTTTTGGTCTCCTTATCTGAGGAAGGATGTTCTTGCTATAGAGGGAGTGCAGCAAAGGTTTACCAGACTGATTCCTGGGATGGCGGGACTGACATATGAGGAGAGATTGAGTCGGTTGGGATTATATTCGCTGGAGTTCAGATGAATGAGGGGGGAATCTCATAGAAACCTATAAAATTCTAACAGGACTAGACAGGGTAGATGCAGGAAAGATGTTCCCGATGGTGGGGGAGTCCAGAACCAGGGGTCACAGTATGAGGATACAGGGTAGACCATTTAGGACTGAGATGAGGAGAAATTTCTTCACCCATAGAGTGGTGAGCCTGTGGAATTCGTTACCACAGAAAGTAGTGAGCCCAAAACATTGCATGTTTTCAAGAAGGAGTTAGATATAGCTCTCAGGGCGAAAGGTATCAAAGGGTATGGGGAGAAAGTGGGAGCAGGCTATTGGGTTGGCTGATCAACCATGATCATAATGAATGGCGGAGCAGGCTCGAAGGGCTGAATGGCCTACTCTATGTTTCTATGTAACAATATATTTCAACAGCCAGTGTGCCATGGTGGAGAGAGTGAATGTTTATGGTGGTGGATGGGGTGCCAATCAATAAGCTGCTTTGTCTTGGATAGTGTTGAGTTTCTTGAGCATTGCTGAAGCTGCATTCATCCAAACAAGCTAAGAATATTTCACCACTGTACTTTCACCTTGCAACTAGTGGAAAGACTTTGGAGGGGGGTCAGGAGGTGAGCTGCTCACTGCAGAATTCCTAACTTCTGACTTGCTCTTAAATGTAGCCATAGTATTTTTATGGCCATTTAAGTTCCGGTCAATAATGATCTACAGGATGCTGATGATTATCCTCTTGAATGTCAAGTGGATGAAGTTAGACACCCTTGTTGGAGATGGTCATTACTTGATAATTGTTTGACCCGAACGTTAGAACATATCAGCCCAAGCTTGAATGTTGTCCAAGTCTTCCTGCATGTGGATACAGACTGCTTCATTATCTATTGAGTTACGAATGGAACTAAATACTGTGCAACCATCAGCGAACGTTCTCCACCTCCGACTTTCTGACACAGGGAAGGTTATTGATGAAGCATTTGAAGAAACTGCGCCTAAGATACTACCCTGAGGAACTCCTGCAGCGATGTCTGAGGCTGAGATGATCGACCTCCAACAACCATAACTTCACAGCCTGTGTCCTAAGTATGATTCCAGCCAAAGGAACATTCCTCCTCCTCCCCCACCACCCCGATTTCCATTGACTTCAATTTTACTCAGGCTCTTTGATACCACACTCAGTCAAATGTTGCTTTTATATCAAATCCTGTCACTTTCACCTAACCTCTGGAATTCAGCTCATTGGTCCGCATTAGGATCAAGTCTATAATGAAGCCTGGAGCTGAGTGGTCCTGGCAGAACCCAGATTGAGTTAGTTACTGGAAGCAGATGCCGTGAAGCAAACAGGTCCTCGACACCTTCCATCACGTTGCTGCTGATGGACGCCGATGGAGTGGTAACTGGTTGGATTGGATTTTGTGGACAAGACATACCTGGGCAATTTTCAGGTCAGGTTGATACCAGTGCCATAGCTGTTCTGGAACAGCTTTGCTAGGAACATGGTTAGTCCTGGTATACAAGTCTTCAACAGATACAGATAAGAGTGAAGAGTTAAGCTGTTCAATAATTTCCCCCTAAGCACCAACTATTCTTAGGATATTCCCATTCTTGCATGAGAGATCACTTCAGGAAGAGCCAGGTGATGTCCTTATACTGCTGATTGTTTCCCTCTGATTTGATCCTATTTGGGCCTCTGTTACTGTCCTGATTTTCACTCAAATGGAAGAAGAAAGTTCCACAAGGCCAGACCCACAACACAGCCTGTTCTATCGCCCTGATCGTCACGTTGTGCTGAAATGATGTAGAGCAGAGGACTTGCCTACAGGGCGGCATTTGCTGTGGACCCAAGCTATACAGCCAAGTGACAGGTGCCGGTGAGATTAGAAACATCTAAAGTATCATTTCTAACTTGCACCCGGATCAGCTCTGTATCTCCACCATTTCCTATAGAATTAAGTGCCTGCCAATTTCTATAAGGTTACATTAGATATCATTGCAAAGATTAAAATAGCTTTTAGAAGCTCATTAGATAATGAACACACATTGTGCAGCCAGACTTGAACTGGGTATGGCAGTGCCTATGGTGACTCCTTTCAAATCTACCCTGCAATCATACAGATCAGAGTAGGTGAAGAAAATTATACCGCTGTAAATTTTTCTTGGAGTTATTTAAAATCTATTTACATAAATTCAAAATAGATTTTGGAAAATATTGACTCAAATTAACTTGTACAATTATTGACATTTTAAACACAATGTCCTTGAAGTTATGTGTGGAACATGAATATTGGACATGCTATCCCTGTTAATTGACAAATCAGTAACCCTTGGTTAAACCATTGCTGTATGGTTTACAGCATTTTCAATGGCACATCTATGTGTAAATTTAGTGATTTTGCAGAAATTCACTCATGTAATTTTCAGGGTGTGAGTGCTATTGACATGCAAGCATTTATTACCTGTCCTCATCAGCATACTGTACAGAACTGTGATAGGGTTCCTGTGCCCCATCATTTAAGCTGTTTTGAAAGCAGGGTATTCACTTGTGGAGCAGTAAACTCTTTGTCCTGTCATTGTTCAATTGAATTCCAGCTATGATCCATCCAAACTCACTCATCAGCTTGTGTCAGACATCTGGGTAAGTGGAGCACAGCGGGAGAAAGTGATCTCACTGGGTGGTATACAAGACTGGACTCATCTCATTTGCATCCCTGCATAGATATGGGCAGAATTTTTAGCTCGGCAGATGGACACGTGCCCAACCCGATTGGATGCGAAATTGTGCAGGATGACATCAGGTGAGCGTCAGGACGTCATCCCGCGCTCGCACGATATTTCGGCTGGTGGGCACGCGCTAAAGTCGGAAGCTTGCCTGCCAACAACTAAGAGGCTAATTTAGGGAATTAAAGTTGCAATTGTCTTTAATTTTACGTTGCCCATCCAACCTTACGGTAGGCAGATGGGCGAATCGGCCAGGCGGCCTTTGCATTTTTCTTCAAACCACATCCATGGGCGGGAGAAGGTTCCTATGGTGAAATAAAATATGAATAAACATCTGTGGACAGCATTTTCAGTAGCTCAATTTTCAGGTGATTTATTATGATGCATGGACACTTTCTTTCAGCTTCTGAAACCTTTAGTTTTGATTTTTCAGGTCTTCAGCACCCTGAGGCTGCTCTCTGCCTTCAGGGAGCTTTCGTTCTCGCCCACGCCTGCACTGACATCAGCGCTCGCCCTCCTCCCGCCCCCCACCCCAGCAGCGCTGAACTTCTAAGCGCGCACGCTTTATGCTGGCCGGCCATTGATCGCAGTCAGGGTTCGATTGCGGTCGGAGGTCTGGTTTTTAGCTGCTCCCTGGCCCACCATTCGCACTTGCCCATCAAGCTAAAAGCTCAGGCCTATGTGTGTATAATGCACATGCCTGTATGAGCTGTGTACCGACTGTTTTGTGTGCCATTGTATTTTCCCCAAGCCTCCTACACCGTTTCAATGGATCTCAACGCAAGTTTAATTAAAGGCATCTTATGTGCTCTTCATTTTATAACCCTCTGGCCTTAACATCAATGTAACAACTTCAGACCTGAATAACATCTCTGATTTACACTCAGACAGCAGGTGCTGGTGGTGGTGCCCTAGACAATTGATTTTTCCAGCCGTCTGGGGACAGGCTGGGAGGTGGGGGAGTAAAATGGTAAGGGAAGGTGGTGTGCCCTTCATCTTCCTATCACCATGCCATGTTACCAATGTGACTCTATGGGCCGAATGGCCTACTTCTGCTCCTACGACTTATGGTCTTATAGTATGGCCCTCCTGGCCAGAGGCCAACTGAGCCACTTAGGTGGCTGGTTGAGGGCCTCTTCCTGCTTCCGCTGGCATTTTACTGCGGTAGTCAGGACCAAGGTTGGGAGTAGGGATAGGGGCTGGAGCTGGAGTTGAAAATGTGGATGATGGTGCTGGTGTTTGGGAGTTGGGGGCTGGAGCTGGAGTTGGTGTTGTGGGGGTTGATGCTGGGTTTGGGGGGGATGGGGTGGTGCTAGGGTTAGGATGTCCTATTGGTACACAGCCAGTCAGGTTTTCTGTACTGCTAGTGCCTCCCTACCTTTCTTCCAACGCAATCCCCAGGTCACTGTTGCCACAGTGCACACTCTCGAGTTGACAATGAGACACATGCAAGAATTGTCAACCTTCGGCAGACGTTGAACATCAGTCGGGTAATGAAGAGGAGCAAGTTTTCTTACCAAACTGAGAGTCCATAGATTAATAGTCCTGCTCACTCTGCTCTAGGCATGTGAGACTTGGATTGTGCACCAAGTCATGCCAAGAAGCTCAACCACTTTCACTTGAACTTCCTTAGGAAGCTCCTGAAGAGCAGATGGCTGGACAAAGTACCAGACACTGAGGTGCTCACTCGAGCTGGCATGCCAAACATCAACACTATATTGAGACAGCCACCTTCTCAAGGGCAGCTAGGGATGGGCAATAAATGCTGGCCCAGCCAGCGAAGCCCACCTCCCGTGAATGAATTTTTAAAAAAAACCTGAGTTAGGCTGGTCATGCCTAAGAATGCCTGACATTCACTTAGCAAAGTGAATCTTCTATGGAGAGCTTGAGTCTGAGGTGTGCACTCATTCCGGTCAAAGGAAGTACTACAAGGGCACTCTGAAGGCTTCACTGAGGAGTTTTGATGCTGTGACCTGGGAGGAACTTGCCCAGGATCGCTGCACCTGGCACAAGCAAATGAAAATGCTGTGATTTCCTTTGAAAGAAAGGACATATCAGAGGCAGAGGGAAAACGTAAGGAGAGGAAATCCTGAGCCAGCAACTCATCCAAAACTTAAGTAGTCTGCGGTATCCTGTCCGATTTGCAGCAGAAATTTCCAGGCACAGATCGGCCTTAGCGGTCACCTACTTACCCAGTGGAACCCCAGATGGTGAACATTTCATCTTCACTCCGAAAAACTTACAACAAGATGATTCTATGTGAAAGGACAGGTGCAGTTCCCTTTTTAAATGTCTCCAACAATTCTGGCGCAATTGTTTCAAAATCCACCAGTTTTTCATATTTCCCCCTCAGCCAGCAGTTTGCTTTAGTTCTGTTTGCTGTGCACAATGTAATTGAGATTTCACCGAATCAGTCTACTTTGAGCCTAATGGTAGCTCTTGCAAACCTACAACACATAAAACAATTCAATTTCATTGCAGCTTTAAAGGTTGTGAGTGCTGCATCTTTCTTATGCCAGCACTGTGTGCCCTGTAGGGGAATCTGTGGAAATATATTAGCATAAAACAATGGCTCGTTCCTATTGTTTATTCAAAATCCTTAAAACTTGTATTGATTTTTCACTTTGATACTGTTATAGTCTGAGGTTTGGATACATATCAAACATGTAAATAGCTCCAATTGAATGAGCCATCAACTCTTTATCATGCATTATTATTGTCAGTGTACTCCCAGGGCCATATTTAAACCAGATCAAATTGAATAAATTGACATAAAGGACACTTTAATGTGTTAGTTTCCACTAAAAAAAGAAGGGACGTGTCTGACTTTCTCTATGTCATGTCATTGTAGGTTTCTCTACAATGTTAAACAATCTACTTTATATTTAAACAATGATTGGTTTCTCTCGATAGACAGTTTATCTGTGGACTGTGTATCATGTATTGGGATAAAGACAGAAAATGCTGGAAATGCTCAGCAGATCAGGCAACAGCTGTGCAAAGTGAAACAGAGATAACCAAGTTCTGATGAAAGGGCATCAACCTGAAACATCAACTGTTTCTCTTTCCACTGATGCTGCTTGACTGTCTGAGACTTTACAGCATTTTGGTTTTAGTGCAGATCTCCAGCATCTGCAGTATTTTACTTTTGTTTTTGTTCGGGTGTATTAACATCCTGCCTTATCCCTGTTTATGGAGCCCATGCTTGCGGAAGCCTTCCATGATGTTGATGCATTGCCAGGAATGTGAGATGCTGAACTGGATGGTACAGAGTTGTTTGATGACACTTTCCAGTTTAGTTAGAAGATAAAGAACATCATTCAAATCTGAAGTAGATATGGAAGTGGGTTGCTGACCCGTGTGACTGGACAAAACCCATTAAACGAGTATTTCAGTACACAAACACTTGGTCCTGTTGAGGGTTTTTGAGCTAAGATGAAGTCCTGGTTGGACTTTTGGACAGGATCTGAAAAATGAGACAGAGCCTGATACGGCCAGAAATCTGCACCATATTTTAGACAAGGAGCCATTTGCTTGATGTGAGGACATGGTTGAGTATCCTGCTCACAGCTCTGTGACAATGATGCCTTACCCAGTGAGGTCCCAGACCTGCCAGAAATCTCTTCCTTTGTGCCTTTTGAGGACCTGAGCATAACCATGCCAGCAGAGCCACAGAGAAAGCCCCACTTAATTTATGCTGCAGAGAACTGGACCCCTCCCAGGTCTCCATTACTAGATCAGGTGATACAGAGCAACTCGGACCTTTCATCTCATCAGCATAAACATCACTGAAGCACCTTTACTGGTTCAATGTATTCCTTCCATGTTTATGTTAATGACCCCATTGCCATAATTTGGAATGGGATCTGGGCCTCTCAGGTGGCTTTTGGGTCTGCTCCAACACCCTTCCAGCGTCAGAGTAACTCAAGTGAAATTTCAGGGCTCTTTAACATCAGAGAGAGCGTAAGATTGCCAGGTCAGATTGCTTTAATTGTTTGATATTCATGACCATTCCCAAGTGATGTGTTGTTAATTTCTACATGTTTTCTGTGCATCTGCTCAAGCTTATTGTCTCATATTTAGTGTCAGTGGCTTTATTAGATCAGACATCCTTGAACTGATGGCATGGTATAATTAAATTAAATCTCTACAACATGCTGCAGACCTGACTTTGAGGGCAGAGTTTAGCACTGACTCAAAAGGGATTGTCTCCACACTATGGGATGCAGCAGTCAGTGACAACTCCGTAAGCAGCTGCCATTGATGGCAATAGATGATTGGCCCCGTACAGGTCACCAATGTCTCCTGTACAGACATTTCCAAACTGTCAGATATAAACCACAATCACAATTGGACAAATAAGTTAAAACCATCCATCAAGTTGCCTGGTATAAATGTATAATTACATCTTATTGCTAATTGCCAATGTGAAATAGTCAATTCAGCTATTAGCAATAAGTCAACTATCATACATTCACAGACTAAAACAAAAGCAAAATACTGTGATGCTAGAAATCTGAAATGAAAACAGGAAGTGACTCTTCTCATATGGATTTCTCTCTCCACAGATGCTGTCAGGCCGGCTGAGTTTTTCTAGTATTTCCTGTTTTCATTCTAATTTACACACCATGTATTGGTGTTATTAAATTAGTAAATATGCATGTTGCTAATGTGAAACAACTGAGCATTCACAGATTCTTTGTCACAAAACTGTGCGGGGTCACAGGACAATGATCCCACAAACTCTGGGATAAAGTTTCAGAGAAATGTAGATATGAGTGCACTGGTGAGCTGGACCAGTAGATCATAGGGAACAGAGATTCCTCCAGTTATTTTCTTTATACTGAATTTTACTCCTAGATTGCAGAGAATAAATAAAAATGCCAGATAAATTTATTTTGCAATCAAGAGGAGCTCTTGGAGTTTTGCTCAAAGTTGGAGAATTGGAGGCTGATATCATTACTCACATTCATTTGAGTTAACTTTGCAATGTCAGGACATTAGGGGAGAGAATGATGGATTCAGAGGGAATGAAAGGCATGTGCTAATCTCCAGCTGCAAAGATTAGACCTGTCACTGTAAATAAACCCTGACCAGGTTCTTGTTGCCAGCCCTCTATTCATAAAATCTCACAGCATGGAGGAAGGCATTCAGCCCATCGCGTCTGAGCTGGTTCTTCGGAAGAACTATTCAATCAGTCCCATTTCCCTATTCTTTCCCTACAACCCTGCAAATTTTTCTCCTTCAGGTATTCATCCAATTCCTTTATGAAAGTTACCAGTGGATCTGCTTCTGCCTCTCTTTCAGGCAGCACATTCCAGAGCATAACAACTCACAACATAAACAAAATTCTCCTAATCTCATCTCTGGTTCTTTTGCCAATGATCTCAAATCTGTGTCCTCTGGTTGCCAACCCTTCTGCCTGTGGAAACAGTTTCTCTTGATTTAGTCTATCAAAACCACTCATGACCTTGATCAATTCTTTTAAATCTCCCCTTAGCCTTCTCTGCTCTAAGGAGAACTATCCCAATTTCTCTTGTCTCTCCACATTCTAAGCAGGATTTCCACTGATAACATACTCAAATATATGAATGGAGCAGTTAACAATTCCAGCACTCTTAAAAGGGAGAACGCCGATATACATATGTCAGATGAAATGATAAGCATCAGTAATTTTAAGATTTGAAACAAAGAAACAAAATGCTCACACTCGAATTAACGAATATAGTTTTATTTACAAAATTGATGTTTTTGATTCACAAAACCTTTTATTTCAATCCAATCAACAAGAGCTCCAAAGTTAATGGCGCATTATGTTCAAAAACCTGCTGTTCAGTAATTTGCCACTCTCTGAACATGATATAGAACTTATAGGGAGGAGAGTACAGATGCAATACATTCTGTAACACAAGCACAGTAAACATGTTGAATGTCTGCTGTAAATAATTTCTATTTCATTGAGATTATTGATGTGTCATTCTGAATTGGATAAAAAGTCACATTCACTTATCAATCAAAAATAGCAAGCAACAGGAAACTATGTTGGTCCATTTGGCACATATTTGGAAGCCATTGTGTACACCCCCTAGCAGTAGTTACACTATAGGGCAGACAATACAGGAAGAAATAAAGGAGGTGTGAGAAAGGTACCCCAATAATCATGAGTGACTTTAATCTACATGTAGACTGGGCATTGTGATTGGGCTATGGGCAAGTGTCAGCGGTGAGGAGGATGTTAAGAGGCTTCAAGGCGATTTGGACAAGTTGAGTGAGTGGGCAAATACATGGCAGTTTAGTATAGCATTGATAAGTGTGAAGCTATCCACTTTGGTAGGAAAAATAGAGTGGCAGAGTATTATTTAAATGGCAAAGGCAAAATGCTGTGGATGCTGGAAATCTGAAACAAAAACAAAAAATGCTGGAAAAACTCAGCAGGACTGATAGCACCTGTGGAGAGAAAAACAGAGTTAACCTTTCGAGTCCATATGACTCTTCTTCAGAACTAAAGAGAAGTAGAAATGTGGTGAAATATATACTGTTTAAAGGGGGTGGAGCAGGTGAAGCTGGATAGAAGGCCAGTGATAGGTGGGGGCAAAGGAGAGATTGCAAAAGATGTCATAAACAAAAGGTCAAAGGGTTGTTAATCGCGGTGGTACTGGCTAAAGGAGGTTCTAATGGTGACATTAAGAGCGGAAAGCAGAATGTGATTATGGTCGGACCAGGGTAAGTACACTGGAAAGTGACAAATGGCCCTAGTGAGGGTGGAGAGGGGAGAGGGGATAGTGATGGGAAAAAAGGTCAAAAATAGGCTAAAAGTTGGGGATAAAACAGTTAATAAAAATGGAAATAAATTTTTAAAATAATAATATTGAAAATAAGCAGAAAAAAGTAAAGTAAATAAAAATTAAAAAAATAAAAATTAATATAGAGAAAAGGGGGATCAAAATGGGGTGAGGATGGAGGAGAGAGTTCATGGTCTGAAGTTGTTGAACTCAATATTCAGTCCCGAAGGCTGTAAAGTGCCTAGTCGGAAGATGAGGTGCTGTTCCTCCAGTTTGCATTGAGCTTCACTGGAACAATGCAGCAGGCCAAGGATGGACATGTGGGCATGAGAGCAGGGTGGAGTGTTGAAATGGCAAGTGACAGGGAGGTCTGGGTCATGCTTGCGGACAGACCGAAGGTGTTCCACAAAGCGGTCACCCAGTCTGCGTTTGGTCTCTCCAATGCATTCTTGTGTTTAAATGTAAGTGTGTTTTATTTTTTCCTTTATTCTTTTAAAAAATGTTTACTTCACTATAAAATCATCACAAGTAGTCGCGCAAATCATTTCCTGATTTCAAGAACCGCTCCTTATATTATACAAATTGCAAAAACCGTTCTGGCAGCTGTTCCGAGTTTCCCTCTGGGATTTGAGCAGCTTGGCATTTACCATCTGCCGTACCATAACAGTAAGAGTTCCTACAAGTATTTAACTGGGAAAAGAGTAACTAAAGCTAGTGTTGGTCCTCTACGGAGTGCGTTTGAGGAGTTGATTATGGAAAACAAGGAATTGGCAGAGACATTGAACAGGCATTTTGTGTCACTTCACTGTAGAAGACTTAGAAAATTTCCCAAAGAAGCTTGAAAATCGCAAGGTGAACGGGAAGGAGGAACTTAAAACAATCACCCATACCAGGGAAAAGATGCTGAGGAAACTATCAGACCTAAAGGCTGACAAGTCCCCAGAACCTCATGGCCGGCATCCTAGGCTCTTGAGAGAAGTGGTTGCAGAGATAATAAAGGCATTGGTTAAAATCATCCAAAATTCCATAAACTCTGGAAAGCTCCCAGCTGATCAGAAAATAGCAAATGTAACACCTTTATTAAATAAAGGAGGAAGGCAGAAAGCAGGGATTTATAGACTAGTTAGCCTAACATCTTTCAGATGTTAACAGTGAGAGAGCGAGAGGAGCAGCGGGGCCATTAACAGTGAGAAAGTGAGAGGAGCAGCGGGGCCATTAACAGTGAGAGAGTGAGAGGAGAAGCAGAACCATTAACAGTGAGAGAGTGAGAGGAGCAGTGGGGTGTTTAACAGTGAGAGAGTGAAAGGAGCAGTGAGGCCATTAACAGTGAGAGAGTGAGAGGAGCAGTGGGGCCATTAACAGTGAGAGAGTGGGAGAGGAGCGGGGACATTAACAGTGAGAGAGCAAGAGGAGTAGCGGGACCATTAACAGTGAGAGAGCGAGAGGAGCAGCGGGGCCATTAACAGTGAGAGAGTGAGAGGAGCAGTGGAGCCATTAACAGTGAGAGAGTGAGAGGAGCAGTGGGGCCATTAACAGTGAGAGAGTGAGAGGAGCAGCGGGGCCATTAACAGTGAGAGAGTGAGAGGAGCAGCGGGGCCATTAACAGTGAGAGAGTGAGAGGAGCAGCGGGGCCATTAACAGTGAGAGAGTGAGAGGAGAAGCAGAACCATTAACAGTGAGAGAGTGAGAGGAGCAGTGGGGTGTTTAACAGTGAGAGAGTGAAAGGAGCAGTGAGGCCATTAACAGTGAGAGAGTGAGAGGAGCAGTGGGGCCATTAACAGTGAGAGAGTGGGAGAGGAGCGGGGACATTAACAGTGAGAGAGCAAGAGGAGTAGCGGGACCATTAACAGTGAGAGAGCGAGAGGAGCAGCGGGGCCATTAACAGTGAGAGAGTGAGAGGAGCAGTGGAGCCATTAACAGTGAGAGAGTGAGAGGAGCAGTGGGGCCATTAACAGTGAGAGAGTGAGAGGAGCAGCGGGGCCATTAACAGTGAGAGAGTGAGAGGAGCAGCGGGGCCATTAACAGTGAGAGAGTGAGAGGAGCAGCGGGGCCATTAACAGTGAGAGAGTGAGAGGAGCAGCGGGGCCATTAACAGTGAGAGAGTGAGAGGAGCAGTGGGGCCATTAACAGTGAGAGAGTGAGAGGAGCAGTGAGGCCATTAACAGTGAGAGAGTGAGAGGGGCAGTGAGGCAATTAACAGTGAGAGTGCAAGAAGAGTGAGGGACCATTAAAGGACGTGGAGAGCAGCTGATTGGTGAGTACGATTGGTGACTATTTCTAGTCTTTAAAGTAAAATTAAGGTCTTCAGTTTGTGTTTAGGTGTCTAGTTTTTTTTTCTTTTATTCTTTTTTCTTAAAAATAGCTTGTTAAGTATAAGATCGATACTAGTGTGTAAAAAAATACAATAAAGTGTATGTAAAGAGTAGGGGATTCTTCAAGAGTAAAGAGCAGGGATACTAGAGTAATTAATGAAGTAATTAAGTAAAATATGATAGCGATGGCAAGACAGGCGATGTGTTGCTTCTGTAGCGTGTGGAAGCTGCTGGACACCAAGGTGATCCAGAGTGACACATCTGAAGTAAGTGTTTGCAGCTCGAGGAACTTCGTATCCGAGTTGAGGGGCTAGAGTCTGAGTTGCAGACATTGCGCTACATCAGGGAGGGGGAAAGTTACCTGGACACTTTGCTCCAGGAGGCGGTCACACCCCTCAGATTAGGTAATTAAATTTGGTCTGTGATCAGGGTCAGGAGGGTGTGACTGCAGGTGAAGCAAGTTTGGGGATCCAGAGGGTAGAGTTCGAGGAGCCTCGGCCCCTGCAACTGTCCAACAGCTACGAGGTTCTTGCAAGCTGTGTGGACGAGAGCGGGGATTGCAGGGAGGATGGGCGAACTGACCACGGCACCATGCTACAGGGAGCCACTGAAGTGAGGAAATAGGAATGTACAGTGGTAGGGGACAGTTTAATTAGGGGGATAGATACAGTTCTTTGCAGCCATGAGCATGAGTCCCAAAGGCTGTGTTGCCTGCCTGGTGCCAGGGTTAAGGACATCTCCTCAGGGCTGGAGAGGAACCTGGAGCGGGAGGGGAGAGATCCAGTTCTCATCGTCCACTTTGGTACCAACGACATTGATAGGACTAGAAAGGAGGTTCAGCTGAAAGAAATTGAACAGTTAGGAGCTAAATTAAAAAGCAGAACCTCCAAGGTAATAATCTCAGGATTACTACCTGAGCCACAGGCAAACCGGCATAGAGTAAATAAAGTCAAGGAGTTAAGTGCATGGGAGGAATGGGTTAGAGTTCAGGGGGCACTGGCACCAGTATTGGGGTAGAAGGGAGCTGTTTCGGTGAGACGGGCTTCACTTGAACCATGCTGGGAACAGTGTCCTGGCAAATTGAGTAACTAGGGCTGCAGAGGGGGCTTTAAACTAAATAGCAGGGGGTAGGTGTCTGAAAAGGGGTTGCATAGGCTAACAAAGCAAAAGAATATGGCAGCATTGCAGGGCAAATATTTAGGTAATGATACCCAGAATGTGACAGGAAGAGACAGAGTGTACAAACATAAAAAAACAGCAGCAAATGGGGTCAAAGGGGAAAAAATAGTAATAAGGCAAAATTAATGGCTCTTGACTTAAATGCATGTCATATTCCGAACAAAATTAATTAATTAACCAAATAGAGGTTAATGGGTATGATCTTATAGCCATTACTGAGACGTGGTTACAAGGAGATCAAAGCTGGGAACTAAATATTCAGGGGTATGTGACTTTTCGAAAGGACAGGCAGGAAGGAAAGGGTGGTGGGGTAGCTTTGTTAGTACGAGATGGAATAAGCACAATAACAAGAAATGATCTTGGATTGGAAGATGTAAAATCCATATGGGTGGAGGTAAGAAATAACAAGGGGCAGAAGACACTGGTTGGAGTAGTCCATAGGCCCCCTAACAGTAGCTAAACTGTCGGACAGAGAATAAATCAGGAGATAATGAGGGGATGTAAAAAAGGCAGTACATTAATCATAAGTGACTTTAATCTTCATGTATATTGGGAAAATCAAATTGGCAGAGGTAGCCACGAGCAAGAATTCATGGAGTGTATTCAGGACAGTTTCCTAGAACAATATGTTGTGAATCCAACCAGGGATCAGGCTATTTTGGATCTGGTAATATGTAATGAAGCAGGTTTAATAAATGATCTCAGAACAAAAGATCCCCTAGGAAACGATGACCATAACATGGTAGAATTTAGCATTCAGTTTGAGAGTGAGAAACTTAGGTCAGAAACAACTGTGCTAAACTTAAATAAAGGTAATTACAAAGGGTAAAACAATCAAGTCAGAGGGAGGACGGCTGCATTAAGTTTCAAAGGAGTAAGGCAAGGCTGGATGGCTCCTACTTTAATGCCAGGAGTATTACAGGTAAAACGGATGAATTAAGGGTGAAGATTGACACGTGGAATTGTGATATAGTAGCCATCACTGAGATGTGGTTGAGAGAGAAGCAGGATTGGCAGCTCAACATTCCAGGATATAGAATCTTCAGGTGAGACAGGGGAGGGGATAAAAGAGGAGGAGGCGTTGCATTATTAGTTAAAGAGTCTGTTACTGCAGTAAGGAGAGATGATATCTTGGAGGGGGCATCGAATGAAGCTTTATGGGTAGAGCTTAGGAATAAAAAAGGGGCAACCACATTGTTAGGTGTTTATTATAGACCCCCAGATAGTCAGCGGGAAACTGAGGAGCAAATATGTGCACAATTTGTGGAGGTGTGTAAAAACAATAACAACAGGGTGATTTCAACTTTCCCAACATTAATTGGGATAGACACAGTGTTAAGGGCTTGGATGGAGTGGATTTTTTGAAATGTATGCAGGAGAACTTTTTAGGTCAATATGTAGAGGGTCCAACAAGGGACGGTGCAGTGCTGGACCTAATTCTGGGGAATGAAGCCGGACAGGTGGCTGAGGTGGTGGTGGGGGAGCAATTTAGTGATAGCGACCACAACATGGTACAATTTAAGCTTGTTATGGATAAAGAAATAGACAAGTTGCAAAAAAATGTTTTGGATTGGGGGAGAGCGAATTTTAGTAAAATAAGGCAGGATCTGGCCAAGGTAGACTGGGAACAGTTACTTGTGGGGAAATCTACAGAGGAGCAGTGAGGGGGGGGGTGTGTTCAAAAAGGAAATGGGGAGGGTACAGGCTCAACATGGTCCCTCTAGGGTGTTAGGAAGGAGTAACAAGCCCAGAGAACCATGGATGACCAGAGATATTCAGGATACGATGAGAAGGAAAACAGAGGCTTTGAGCAGGTGCAAGGGAAGCAAATCAGCGGAGGCATTAGTGGAGTACAGAAAGTGCAGGGTGGAGCTTAAGAAAGCAATTAGGAGAGTAAAGAGGAGATATGAGAAAGCTCTGGCTGGTAAAAGTAGGGAAAATCCCAAGATATTCTACAAGTATATCAATGGGAAGAGGATAACCAGGGAAAGAGTAGGGCCCATTAGGGACCAAGGGGGCAATCTATGGGTGGAGCCAGAGGACATCGGAAGACTGTTGAACGAATACTTCACATCCGTCTTCACCCAAGAGAATGAGGATGAAGGTATCGAACTTGGGGAGAAAGACTGCGAGGTTCTTGAGCAAATTGATAAAGGGAGTGACAAGGTATTGGAGGTATTGGCAGGCTTAAGAATGGACAAAATTTCCAGGTCTGGATGATTTGTGTCCCAGACTGCTGAGGGAAGCAACGGAGTATATCGCAGGGGTTCTGACCCAAATTTTTAATTCCTCTCTAGCCATGGGGGAGGTGCCTGAGGACTGGAGAACAGCTATTGTGGTTCCGCTGTTTAAGAAGGGTTGTAGAGATAAGCCAGGGAACTTCAAGCCAGTGAGTCTCACGTCAGTGGTAGGGAAACTATTGGAGAAAATTCTGAAGGAGAGAATCTATCTCCACTTGGAGAGGCAAGGTTTGATCAGGGATAGTCAGCATGGCTTTATCAGAAGGAGGTCATGCCTAACAAATTTGATTGAATTTTTTGAGGAGATGACCAGGTGTGAAGGTGAGGGTAGTGCTGTTGACGTAGTTTATATGGATTTCAGCAAAGCCTTTGACAAGGTCCCATATGGGAGACTTATAAAAATGGCAAATGCACATGGGATACAGGGTAATTTGATAAGGTGGTTTCAAAATTGGCTTAGTTGTAGGAGACAGAGGGTGATGACAGAAGGATGCTTTAGTGACTGGAAGCTAGTGTCCAGTGGCGTACCACAGGGATCTGTGCTGGGTCCCCTATTAATTGCCATTTATATAAACGACATAGATGACTATGTGGGGGGTAGGATTAGTAAGTTTGCGGATGACTGAAAGATTGGCTGGGTGGTTAACAGTGAGGTTGAGTGTCTTGGGCTACAGGAAGATATAGACGGGATGGTCAAATGGGCAGATAAGTGGCAGATGGAATTTAACACTGAAAAGTGTGAGGTGATACACTTTGGAATGAGTAATTTGACACGGAAGTATTCAATGAATGGCATGACACTAGGAAGTTCTGAGGAACAAAGGGACCTTGGCGTGTGTGTCCATAGATCTCTGAATGCGGAGGGGCATGTTAGTGGGGTGGTGAAAAAGGTATATTGGATACTTGCCTTTATCGATCAAGGTACAGATTACAAAAGTAGGGAGGTCATGTTGGAGTTGTATGGAACATTGGTGAGGCCACAGCTGGAGTACTGTGTGCAGTTCTAGTCACCACATTATAGGAAGGATGTGATTGCACTGGAGGGGGTGCAGAGGAGATTCACCAGAATGTTGCCTGGGATGAAACATTTAAGTTATGAAGAGAGGTTGGGTAGACTTGGGTTGTTTTCGTTGGAGCAGAGAAGACTGAGGGGTGACCTGATCGAGGTGTACAAGATTACGAGTGGCATGGACAGGGTGGATAGGGAGCAGCTGTTCCTCTTAGTTGAAGGGTCAGTCACAAGGGGGCATAAGTTCAAGGTGAAGGGCAGGAGCTTTAGGAGGGATGTGAGGAAAAACGTTTTTACCCAGAGGATGGTGACGGTCTGGAATGCACTACCTGGGAGGGTGGTGGAGGGGGGGTTGCCTCACATCCTTTAAAAAGTACCTGGATGAGCACTTGGCACGTCATAACATTCAAGGCTATGGGCCAAGTGCTGGCAAATGGGATTAGGTAGGTAGGTCAGGTGTTTCTCATGTGTCAGTGCAGACTTGATGGGCCGAAGGGCCTCTTTTGCGCTGTGTGATTCTGTGAATAAGGGCAGAGTTGGCTAGAGTGGACTGGGAAAGGCGTTTAGCAGAAATGATGATTGATGAACAATGGCAGACATTTAACAAAGTAGCTCATGACTCACAACAGTGGGAATGAAGGATTCTAGAAATGTGACAAACCAGCCTTGGTTAACCATGGAAGTTAAGGATCGTATCAATTTGAAAGAAAAAAACATACAATGTGGCAAAGATTAGCGGTAACCCAGAGGATTAGGAAAGTTTAAAAGCCAACAAAAGATGACCAAAAAATAATAAAGCGGGAGAAAATATACTTTGATGGTAAACTAGCAAGTAAAATAAAATGGACAGCAAGAGCTTCTTTAAATATATAAAAAGGAAGAGAGGCTAAAGTTAACATTGGCCACTTTGAGAATGAGGCTGGGAAAATAATAATGGGGAACCAGGAAATGACAGAGGAGTTGAATAAATACTTTGCAACAGTCTCCACTGTAGAAGACACTAAAAGCATTTCAAAAATACTAAATAATCAAGGGGCAAAAGGGGTGGAGGAAATAAATACAATAACTATCACTGGAGAAAAAGTGTTAGAGAAACTAATGGGGCTAAAGGCCAATAAGTCCCCGGACCTGATGGGTTGCATCCTAGGATATTAAAGGAGTTAACTACACAAATATTGGATGCACTGGTAATAATCTTCCAAGAATCCTTAAATTCTGGAAAAGTCCCAAAAGATTGGAAAACTGCCAATGTAACACCCTTATTCAAAAAGGGATGGAGGCAAAAACAGGTAACTAGAGGCCAGTTAGCTTAACACCCGTCATTAGGAAAATGTTAGAGTCTATTATAAAGGATATAATAGCAGAACATTTATAAATGCACAATATAATCAAGCAGAGTCAGCATGGCTTCATGAAGAGGAAATCATGCCTAACAAATTTATTAGAATTCTTTGAGGAGGTAACAAGCAAGATAGATAAAGGGGAACCAGTAGATGTAATATATTTGGATTTCCAAAAGGCATTTGATAAGATACCTCACATAAGACTGCTTAATAAGTTAAGTGTCCATGGGGTTGGGGTAGTATACTAACATGGATAGAGGATTGGCTAACTAATAGAAGACAGAGAGTTGGGATAAGGGGAGGGGAATTTTCAGGATGGCAACCTGTAACTAGTGGAGTGTCACAGGGATAAGTGCTGGGGCCACAATTATTTACATTATATATTAATGACTCAGATGAGGGAAGTGAATGTACTGTAGCCAAGTTTGCGGAGGACACAAAAATGGGTGGGAAGATGATGATACAAAGAGTCTACAGAGGGATATAGACAGGTAAGTGAGTGGGCAAAAACTTGGCAGATGGAATATCATGTGGGGAAATGTGAGGTTATGCATTTGGCAGGAAGAATAGAGGAGCTGAATGTTATTTAAATGGAGAAAGACTGCAGAGAGTTACAGCACAGAGGGATTTGGGGGTCCTCATGCATGAATCCTAAAAAGCGAGCATACAAGTTCAGCAGGTAATAGGGAAGGTAAATGGAATGTTGGCCTTTATTTCAAAGGGAATGGAGTATAAAAATAGGGAAGCCTTGCTAAAACTATACAAGGCACTAGTTAGACCACAGCTAGAATATTGTGAACAGTTTTGGTCCCCTTATCTAAGGAAAGATATACTGGCATTGGAGGTAGTCCAGAGCAGGTTCACTAGGTTGATCCTAGGTATGGAGGGATTTTCTTACGAGGAGAGGTTGAGTAGGTTGTGCCTTTACTCCTTGGAGTTTAGAAGAATGAGAGGTGACCTTATTGAAACATATAAGATTCTTAGGGGACTTGACAGGGTAGATGCTGAGAGGTTATTTCCCCTTGTGGGAGAGTCTAGGACCAGAGGGCATAATCTCAGAGTAAAGGGTCGCCCATTTAAGACAGAGATGAGGAGGAATTTCTTCTCTCAGAGGGTGGTAAATCTGTGGAATTCTTTACCACAGAGGGCTGTAGAGTCTGGGTCGTTAAGTATATTCAAGCCTGAGATAGACAGATTTTTAATCAGTAAGGGAATCAAGGGTTATGGGGAAAAGGCAGGAAAGCGGAGTTGGGGATTATCAGATCTGCCATGATCTCCTTGAATGGCAGAGCAGACTCAATGGGCCAAATGGCCTATTTCTGCTCCCATGTCTTATGGTCTTATGGTCATAGGGAAATTTCTAGAATCCATTATTAAGGAAGTTATTGCAGGATACTTAAAAAAACATAATTTTTTTAGGCAGAGTCAATATGGCTTTGTGAAAGAGAAATCAAGTTTCACTAATTTATTAGCATTCTTTGATGAAGTAACAGGCAAGGTGGATAAAGGGCAACCTGTAGATGTGGTGTACTTGGATTTCAAAAGGCATTTGATAAGGTGCCATATCAAAGGTTACTACACAGAAAAAGAGCTCATGGTGTTGGGGGTAACATTAGCATAGATAAATGATTAATTAGCCAACAGGAAGCAGAGAGTAGGGATAGGTGGATCTTTTTCAGGTTGGCAAATTATAACCAACTTGGATCCAAATGTATGGTAGCTAAATTTGCCGATGACGCCAAGTTAGGTAGAAATGTAAGTTGTTAAGAGGGGGTAAACAGTCTATGAGGAGATATAAAACAAAAACAGAATTACCTGGAAAAACTCAGCAGGTCTGGCAGCATCGGCGGAGAAGAAATCAGTTAACGTTTCGAGCCTTCATGGCCCTTCGGCAGAACTGAAGCATAGTTAGAAGAAGGGAGAAATATAAATTGGTTTAAGGTGGGTTGGGGGGTGGGGGGGGGGGGGGTGGGGGAGAGAGAGACATTGAGGGTGTGGTGATTGTGGTGATGAGCAGATAATCAAAATATGTCACAGACAAAAGGGTCAAAGAGGTGTTAAAGGTGGTGATTTTTGTCTGAGAAAAGTGCTAATTAAGAATGGAAGACAGGATATTCAAAGTACAGCTCTAGTGGGGGTGGGGTGGAAAGACTAACAAGGTTTTAGTTTTAGATTTAAAAATAATGGAAATATGTGGGGAAAGAAGAATCTGTATAAATTATTGAAAAAAAAGCGGGGGGCGGTGGGGGGGAAGAAACGGGGTGGGGATGGGGGGAGGGGGAGTTTAAGATCTAAAGTTGTTGAATTCAATATTCAGCCCGGAAGGCTGTAAAGTGCCTAGTCGGAAGATGAGGTGCTGTTCCTCCAGTTTGCGTTGGGCTTTACTGGAACAATGCAGCAAGCCAAGGACAGACATGTGGGCAAGAGAACAGGGTGGAGTGTTAAAATGGCAAGCGACAGGGAGGTTTGGGTCTTTCTTGCGGACAGACCGCAGGTGTTCCGCAAAACGGTCGCCCAGTTTGCGTTTGGTCTCTCCAATGTAGAGGAGACCGCATTGGGAGCAACGAATGCAGTAGACTAAGTTAGGGGAAATGCAAGTGAAATGCTGCTTCACTTGAAAGGAGTGTTTGGGCCCTTGGACGGTGAGGAGAGAGGAAGTGAAGGGGCAGGTGTTGCATCTTCTGCGTGGGCATGGGGAGGTGCCATAAGTGGGGGTTGAGGAGTAGGGGGTGATGGAGGAGTGGACCAGGGTGTCCCGGAGGGAACGATCCCTACGGAATGCCGTCAAGGGGGGGTGAAGGGAAGATGTGTTTGGTGGTGGCATCATGCTGGAGTTGGCGGAAATGGCGGAGGATGATCCTTTGAATGCGGAGGCTGGTGGGGTGATAAGTGAGGACAAGGGGGACCCTATCATGTTTCTGGGAAGGAGGAGAAGGCGTGAGGGAGGATGCGCGGGATATGGGCCGGACACGGTTGAGGGACCTGTCAACGACCGTGGATGGAAAACCTCGGTTAAGGAAGAAGGAGGACATGTCAGAGGAGCTGTTTTTGAAGGTAGCGTCATCAGAACAGATGCGACGGAGGCGAAGGAACTGAGAGAATGGGATGGAATGGAATGGGATCGGTCTGTCCTGGCAGACCGATCGTGTCAGCCTGTTCCTGCCCCACGGAACTCACTTCTCGTTATCTTGACTCCCTTCTCTCTCCCCTTGTTCAGTCCCTTCCCACCTACATCCGTGATTCCTCTGACACCTTACGCCAATCAACAATTTCCAGTTCCCTGGCCCCAACCGCTTCCTCTTCACCATGGATGTCCAATCCCTCTACACCTCCATCCCCCACCAGGATGGTCTGAGGGCCCTTAGCTTCTTCCTTGAACAGAGGCCCCAACAATCCCCATCCACCACTACTCTCCTCCGTCTGGCTGAACTTGTTCTCACACTGAACAATTTCTCCTTTAACTCCTCTCACTTCCTCCAAATAAAAGGTGTGGCTATGGGTACCCGCATGGGCCCCAGCTATGCCTGTCTCTTTATGGGGTATGTGGAACATTCCTTGTTCCAGTCCTACTCCGGCCCCCTCCCACAACTCTTTCTCCGGTACATCGATGATTACTTCAGTGCTGCTTCATGCTCTCGTCGGAACCTGGAAAAATTTATTAATTTTGCTTCCAATCTCCACCCCTCCATCATCTTCACATGGTCCATCTCTGACACTTCTCTTCCCTTCCTTGACCTCTCTGTCTCAATTTCTGATGATAGACTGTCCACCAATATCCATTACAAGCCTACCGACTCCCACAGCTATCTCGACTACAGCTCCTCACACCCCGCTTCTTGTAAAGACTCCATCCCATTCTCTCAGTTCCTTCGCCTCCGTCGCATCTGTTCTGATGACGCTACCTTCAAAAACAGCTCCTCTGACATGTCCTCCTTCTTCCTTAACTGAGGTTTTCCATCCACGGTCGTTGACAGGGCCCTCAACCGTGTCCGGCCCATATCCCGCGCATCCTCCCTCACGCCTTCTCCTCCTTCCCAGAAACATGATAGGGTCCCCCTTGTCCTCACTTATCACCCCACCAGCCTCCGCATTCAAAGGATCATCCTCCGCCATTTCCGCCAACTCCAGCATGATGCCACCACCAAACACATCTTCCCTTCACCCCCCCTGACGGCATTCCATAGGGATCGTTCCCTCCGGGACACCCTGGTCCACTCCTCCATAACCCCCTACTCCTCAACCCCCACTTATGGCACCTCCCCATGCCCACGCAGAAGATGCAACACATGCCCCTTCACTTCCTCTCTCCTCACCGTCCAAGGGCCCAAACACTCCTTTCAAGTGAAGCAGCATTTCACTTGCATTTCCCCTAACTTAGTCTACTGCATTCGTTGCTCCCAATGCGGTCTCCTCTACATTGGAGAGACCAAACGCAAACTGGGCGACCGTTTTGCGGAACACCTGCGGTCTGTCCGCAAGAAAGACCCAAACCTCCCTGTCGCTTGCCATTTTAACACTCCACCCTGTTCTCTTGCCCACATGTCTGTCCTTGGCTTGCTGTATTGTTCCAGTGAAGCCCAACGCAAAATGGAGGAACAGCACCTCATCTTCCGACTAGGCACTTTACAGCCTTCCGGGCTGAATATTGAATTCAACAACTTTAGATCTTAAACTCCCCCTCCCCCCATCCCCACCCCGTTTCTTCCCCCCACCCCCCCCCTCCCCCCCGCTTTTTTTTCAATAATTTATATAGATTCTTCTTTCCCCACATATTTCCATTATTTTTAAATCTAAAACTAAAACCTTGTTAGTCTTTCCACCCCACCCCCACTAGAGCTGTACTTTGAATATCCTGTCTTCCATTCTTAATTAGCACTTTTCTCAGACAAATATCACCACCTTCAACACCTCTTTGACCCTTTTGTCTGTGACATATTTTGATTATCTGCTCATCTCCACAATCACCACACCCTCAATGTCTCTCTCTCCCCCACCCCCCCCCCCCACCCACCTTAACCAATTTATATTTCTCCCTTCTTCTAACTATGCTTCAGTTCTGCCGAAGGGCCATGAAGGCTCGAAACGTTAACTGATTTCTTCTCCGCCGATGCTGCCAGACCTGCTGAGTTTTTCCAGGTAATTCTGTTTTTGTTTTGGATTTCCAGCATCCGCAGTAGCTTTTAGCTTTTTGTTTTTATCTATGAGGAGATATAGATAGGTTAAGTGAGTGGGCAGAAAATTGGCAGATGGAGTATAATGTGGGAAAATGTGAATGATCTTGTCCACCTTAGCAGGGAGAATAGAAAAGCAGTATGCTATTTAAATAGCGAGAAATTGCAGAACTCATTGCTACCAAGGGATCTGGGTGACCTGGTATATGAATCACAAAAAGTTAGTATGCCCCAAGTACAGCAAGTGATTAGGAAGGCAAATGGAATGTTGCTGTTCATTGCAAGGGGATTGGAATATAAAAGTAAGAAAGTTTTACAACAGTTGTACAGGACCTGGGTGAGACAGCATCTGAAATACTGTGTACAGTTTTTGTCTCCTATTTGAAAAAGGATATAATTGTATTAGAAGCAGTTCAGAAAAGGTTCACTTGTGGGAGGCTTGATTGGGAAATTTGCAGATGACACAAAAATCGGCTGTGTAGTTGATAGTGAAGAGGATAACTGACAATACCAGAATTATATCAATGGTTTGGTTAAGTGGACAGAGAAGTGGTAAATGGAATTCAATTTGGAAAAGTGTGAGGTAATGCATTTAGGGAGAGCAAACAAAGCAAGGGAATACTCAAAAACGGGAAGTTATTGAGAGGGGCTGAGTAAGTGAAAGACCGTGGACTGCATGTCCACAGGTCCTTGAAGGTGGCAGGACAGGTGGATAAGGTGGTAAAGAAAGCATATGAAATGCTTTCCTTTATTGGACGGGGTATTGAATACAAAAGCAGGGATGTAATGGTGGAACTGTATAAAACGCTGGTTAGGCCACAGCTGAAATTTTGTGTACAGTTCTGATCACCACATTACAGGAAGGACATGATTGCTCTGGAGAGAGGACAGGGGAGATTTGTTGACAGGGCTTGAAAATTGCAGCTATGAGGAGAGATTGGATAGACCAGGGTTGTTTTCCTTAGAACAGAGGAGGCTAATTGTGAGGGGCCTAGATAGGATAGATGGGAAAGACTTGTTTCCCCTAGCTGAGGGGTCAATTACCAGGGGGATAGATTTAAGGTGATTGGTGAAAGGATTAGAGGGGACACAAGGAAAAACCTCTTCACCCAGAGGGTGGTGGGTGTCTGGAATTCACTGCCTAAGTTGGTGATTGAGGCTGAAACGCTCAACTCATTTAAAATGCACCTGGATCTGCACCTGACGTGCTGTAACCTGCAAGGCTATGGAGCAGGTTCTGGAAAGAGGGATTAAAATGAGTGACTAGTTTCTTTTTTCTCTTTTTGGCTGGCGCAGAAACAATGGGCTGAATGGCCTCTTTCTGCACCATGACTTTTCTATGGTTGACTCATTCTTGGGATGAAGTGGTTATCTTATGAAGAAAGGCTGGACAGGTTGGGCCCATACCCACTGGTGTTTAGAAGAATGAGAGATGATCTTATTGAAACATATAAGATCCTGAAGGGATTTGATAGGGTGGATATTGGGCATATGTTTCCTCTTGTGGGGGGACTGGAACGAGGCAACATCGTTTAAAAGTAAGTGGTCTCCCTTTTAAGATGGAGATGATGATCTTTTTCTCTCTCAGAGGGCTGTTAGTCTGTGGAATTCTCTTCCACAGAAAGCAGTAGTGGCTGTTTCCTCATGTCACCTCTAATTCTTTTGCCAATTATCTTAAATCTGTGCCCTCTGGTTACTGGTCTCCTGCCACTGGAACAGTTCCTGTTTATCAAAACCTTTCATGATTTTGAACAACTCCATTAAATCTTTTCATAACCTTCTGTGCTCGAAGGAGAACAATCCCAGTTTCTTCACATTCTCCACATAAACTACCACAACCTTGGTGTAGGCAAAAAGAGTATAATGTGCGAAAGTGTGAAATTGTTCATTTTGGCAGGAAGAATAAAAAAGAAGCATTGTATCTAAATGATGATGGATTGCAGAATTCTGAGATTCAGAGGGATGTGGGTGTCCTAGTGCATGAATCACAAAAGGTTAGTATGCAGATACAGCAGGTAATTAGGAAAGCTAATAGAATGTTATCATTTATTGTGAGGGGAATTAAATACAAAAGTAGGGAGGTTATGCTTCTGTTGTACAGTTGTGGTGAGAACACATCTGGAGTACTGTGTACTGTATAGGTCTCCTTATTAAAGGAGAGATATAAATGCATTAGAAGCAGTTCAGAGAATGTTTACTAAGCTAATACCAGGAATGGGCGAGTTGTCTTATGAGGAGAGGTTGGACAGGTTAGGCTTGTATCCACTGGAATTAGAAGAGTAAGAGGTGACTTGATCAAAACCTTTAAGATCCTGAGGGGTCTTGACAGAATGGATGTGGAGAGGATGTTTCCTCTTGTGGGAGAATCTAGAACTAGGGTCAAGGTTTAAAAATAAGGGGTCACTCATTTAAGACAGAGATGAGGAGAATTTTTGTTCTCTCAGAGGGTCATGAATTTTTGGAACTCTCTTCCTCAAAAGGCAGTGGAAGGAGGGTCTTGAATATTTTTAAGGCAGAGCTGGATAGATTCTTGATTAACAAAGGGGTGAAAGATTAGCAGGGTGTAGGCAATAGGTTACATTCAGATCAGCCACGATCTTATTGAGTAGCGGAGCAGGCTTGAAGGGCCAAGTGGCCTACTCCTGTTCCTAGTGCGTATGTTCAACTGTATGTAAGTTCTACAGCATGTTCTACTGTATGGAAGTCTTCTACACCCTCTCTGAGGCCCAAAGCGTGACCACATACTTCATACAAGATCTAACCAGTGCTTATAAAAGTTCATCATAATATTCTTGCTTATGTCCTCTATTAACCTATTCCTCAATTAATAAACCCTAGGATCCCATTCTTTTTTTTAACAGCCTTTTCAATTTGTGCTGCCGCCTTCACATAAATGTATTTGTACACCCTTTAAAATTGTGAAATTTAGTTTATTCTCTCTTCATTCTTACTACTAAAATGTACCGATTAACATTTCTCTGCATTAAATTTCATGTGTCTGCTCATTTCACCAGTCTGTCAAAATCTTCTTGAAATCTGTTACCGTCAACCTCATTGTTTACCATATTTACAAGTTTCATATCATTCAAAAACTTTGAAACTATGTTTTTTATTCTTTCCTGGGACTTGAGCACCGCTAACTAGGCCAGGATTTATTGCCCATCTCTAATTATGCTTGAGAGCGTGGTGGTGAGCCATCTGCAGTCTGTGTGGTGTAGGTACACCCACAGTGCTGTTAGGGAGGGAGTTCCAGGGTTTTGACCCAGCAGCAGTGAGTGAACGGTGATATATTTCCAAGTCAGGATGGTGAGTGGCTTGGAGGGGAAATTCCAGGTGGTGGTGTTCTCATGCATCGACTGCCCTTGTCCTTCTAGGTGGTAGAGGTCACAGGTTTGGAAGGTGCTATTGAAGAGGCTTGACAAGTTACTGCAGTGTATCTTGTAGATGATACACACTGCTGCCACTGTGTGTTGGTGCTGCAGGGAATGAATGTTTAAGGTGGTGGATGGGGTCCCAATCAAGTGGGCTGCTTCATCCTGGATAGTGTTAAGCGTCTTGAATGTTGTTGGAGCTGCACTCATCCAGGCAAGTAGAGAGTATTCCATCACACTCCTGACTTGTGTCTTGTAGATCGTAGACAGGCTTTGGTAAGTCAGGAGGTGAGTTACTCACTGCAGAATTCCAAGCCTCTGATCAGCTCTTCTAGCTAGTCCAGTTCAGCTTCTGGTCAATGGTAACCCACAGGATGTTGATTGGGGGATTCAGTGATGGTAATGCCATTGCATGTCAAGGGGAGATGGTTCGACTGTCTCTTGTTGGAGATAGTCATTGTCTGGCACTTGTGTATGGGAATGTTACTTGCCAATTGTCGGTCCAAGCCTGGATATTGTCCAGGATTTACTGCATGTGTGCATGAACTGCTTCAGTTGCAAATGGTACTGAACATTGTGCAATCATCAGCAAACATCCCTACTTCTGACGTTATAATAGGAGGAAGGTCATTGATGAAGCAGCTGAAAATGAACAGAAGGCTTTCGATAAGATCTCACACAGATTCGTTAAAAAAAAACAACACATGGGTTTGGGGGTAATATACTGGCATGGGTTGAGAATTGATTAATGGACAGAAAACAGAGAGTAGTAATAAACGGGTCATTCTCAGCTTGGCACGCTGTAACTAGTGGGGTACCACAAGGATCAGTGCTTGGACCCCATCTATTCACAATGATTTGGATGTGAAGATCAATTGTAATATTTCCAAGTTTGCGGATGACACAGTGGGCAAGAACATGGCAGATGGAATATAATGTGATAAGCATGAGGTTATCCACTTTGATAGGAGGAACACAGATGCAGAGTATCTCTTAAATGGTGAGAGGTTGATAAGTGTTGATATCCATAGGGACCTGGATGTCCTTGTTAATAAGTCACTGAAAGCTAACACGCAGGTGCCGCAGGCACTTAGGAAGGCAAATGGTACGTTGGTCTTTCTCGCAAGAGGATTTGAATATAGGAGTAAAGATGTCTTGCTTCAATTATATCGAACCTTGGTTGGACCACACCTGGAGTGCTGTGCTCAGTTTTGGTCCCCTGACCGAAGGAAGGATATACTTGCCATAGAGGGACTGCAGTGGAGGTTCACCAGACTAATTCCTGGGATGGCGGGACTCTCCTATGAGGTGATTGAGGAGACTGGCCTTGTATTCTCCAGAGCTTAGAAGAATAAGAGGTGATCTTATTAAAACTTACAAAATTCTTAAGGGGCTAGACAGGGTAGATGCAGAAAGGATGTATCCCCTAGCCAGAGGTTCTGGAACCAGGGGACACAGTAAGGGGCAGGCCATTTAGGACTGAGATGAGGAGGAATTTCTTCACTCAGAGGGAGGTGAGTCTTTGGAATTCTCTACCCTAGAGGGCTATGGATGCTCAATCACTGAGTATGTTCAAGACAGAGATCGATAGATTTCTAGATACCAATGACATCAAGGGATATGCAGATAGCGCGGAAAAATGGCGTTAAGCTAGATGATAAGCCATGATCTGGCTGAATGGCGGAGCAGGCTTCAGGGGCTGAATGGCCTAATCCTGCTCCAATGTTACAAGTTAAAAATCCAAGGACATATACCCGAGAATCTAGGCTGATCTTTCATTGCAGTGTTCGGGGGTTCTGCAAGATTGGCGATGTCACTTTTCAGATGAGATGTCAAATGGAAATCCCATCTACCCTTGAATTAGTCATTAAAAATCCCATGGCACTTTTTTGAAGAACAGCAAGGGGTTGTCCCAATGCTCTCGCCAACATACATCCCTCAACCAATTTCACCAAAGCAGAGTAAATTGTCATTTATCTTACTTGTGTTTATGGGGCCGTGCAAAATGGCTACCATGCTTGCCTAGGAAATAACATTGAATTACTTCTGAAGTATGGTCATTGTTTGTGAAATGCTATTAGATGTCTTGAAGATGTGAAGGTGCTATAAAAATGCAAGTTCTATGCTATTAAAAAAAAGTGTAGTTTGTGGAGTTCCTCAATCCGGATTAACTAATTATAAGAAATTCAGACACTGACTACTTAGCTCTGCCTATAAACTCTGAGGCTTTGCCAAGTTGACTGTTAAAACTGTTTTTTTTGTTTAAAAAATCTACGTCTCTTTTTAGAGCCACTGTGATTCAGAAATGCAGATGCATTGGAAGTCAGGTTGCCTCTTCAGCCCACGGTTTGTGCATAATTTGATGCTTTATCAAGTCAAGCACATTGCTCAAGTGGTTCTTTGCTGCAAGTGGCATTTTTTAAACTTATTTTAGAACACTGGCACAAGTTGGCCTAAATAGCCCAGCTGAAAAGAAATAATTTTCTATAACTGCCTACAGATGTGCTTTCTGCTGTCGGGTGGTCTGAGAGATGAGGCAACTCACTAGATACACTGTGAGTGATACAATGCAATTCGCTTTCAGTCTCGTTTCTCATTGGTTTCCAAATGTCAGTATGTTGCTAGGATACCATCACCTATTTTAACTCTTCACAAAGGTAACAATCTTGTTGCGCAGATTAAACATTGAGAATATGCCTGTACCTTTACCAAGAGTGCCAATGTATAATAAGCTTTCCGTTTTAGGTGAGAAATAAATTCAGAAGTATTCGATGCTGTGTCATTCATGGAATGGTCCAAAGTGAGTCATCTCTCTGATTCCTCAAGTGGAAAGCTCTGGCCTCTGTGGATGAGGGAATAAATTGCAGCAGCCAAGTACCATACAGAGAAGTGAAGAACGGAAGTTGGGGGCTGTGAGGCTGGGGGGTAGGATAAATATGTCAGACTGTCTCCTGGTCATTTAAAATGGAACAGGATAAGGTATTTTCAAAGGAAAAGGTTAAAAGGATTCAAATCCACAGCTCCAGATGAAGAGCTAGCACCAGAACAAGTACAAAGGGGTGAATGGCCTCCTCTGTGCTGTAATTTCTATGATTATAGTGATATATAGTACTCTTGTGTACCTAGTTCTGACAAAGGTCTGAAAACAGGTTATCTCCTTTCCTATACAGCCACAGGATCCTGCGAGGAAGGGAGGAACCCACAAGAATGATAATTTTGAAGAGAAAAAAAAATGATTGAAGCAATTGAAACAGCCAGGATAGAAAAAAAGACCAAAGTAATGCCATATTTAGAAAGCGTGAGAGACAGAGAGATAATAAGCGACAAAAAGGGAGATAAAGTGAGAATAATAAATGCAGGCACGGTTAAAAAAAAAACACCCATCCTGCCCTAACCCTATTTAATTTCACAGGACAGGCAAAAGATGGCATCCATTAAATTGCCACAATCTGGACACAAATTAACACAAATAAGACTTATTGTATTTTCGATGAAACGGATTTGAAAAGGTCATTGGAAGAGTCAAGTAGCAAATGAGGATTCGCAGCCTGTGCTCAGCCAGATTCGGCATCAGTCACAGTCAAGTGAGTGTTGTGTTGGATTGTATTCAGGGCACAGTCCAGGAACACAAAGTTTTGTTTACATTATCTCTGATCAGGTTGGAGCATGTATAAAATGAAAATCAAAGTGCCGCAGGGCAAGGGTTCTCCGCTGGCATGCACAGTTTATCTATCAGATTGTCGCCTCAACAGAGTTAATTTCATGGCCTGGTAAATGAAAAGGAACCTTTGATCTAATACTCTATCACACAGATTGCACAGAAGGATCAGTTTGCTAATTCAATCCCATTTTTCACACGGATTTCACTCAGGTTCCAGTCAACTTTTGGAAGTAAAGGTCACTCCCAGATCTGTTGTCGTGGTGCCCAGCAGCAGATGGAGCAGGCAGCTGTACTGTCACTGCAAAACCAAAACTATATTTAAAAATATAACTGGAAATCAGGTAGACCAGCCGGCATTTCAAAATCACATCTCACTGTCCAGCAAGGTCCTGGAGGGCTGGTCACGCAAAAGCCTGTTGGCATTTTGAATATTTGACCGAAAGGACACTCTGAGTCCTGCACAGTTTATTTTCACTACATTACACAGTCTCACTGTGTAATCTTCAAAAAATACACCTTTGATGACGCTGAAGCAGATGGACAATGGGCATTAGCCATGGTTCAGTGGGTAGCACTCTCGACTCTGTGGCACGTTTTAGTCCCTCTCCAGCAACTTAAATCTAAAATCATTTTTGATGTGTTGATAGAGTGAGATGATCAAAGTAAATAGATTTGGAGCATGCTCATATGGAACATGAGCGCCAGGTTGCACCTGTGGGCTGAATAGTCTGTTTATATGCTGCAGATTCTTTGGAACTACTTTTGCTTCTCCTGATTATTTAATAGCAATCATTTTAATTTTGTCTGTTACATGTTTTTATATCAAAGGTGTCACCATGGGAGGACATGTTGATCAAGCGGGATTCTGAAGATAAGAAAATTCCTCAAATCAGCTCCCACTCCATCACTTTAACATCACCAGTGGGGCGGTGAAAATGTTGTTGGATCTCAATGACATCTGGTGAAATAGCGACAGTGGAGTGCTTCCAAGAAATTTCTCAGCTAAGGTCTCTCTAAATTGAGTTTGAAAACAAAGAAGTAACACTAAAGCTTTGGGAAGCATCGGTTAGGTTGAAGTTGGAATATTGTGTTCAGATACTGGCTTCTTCCTTTAGGGAGGAGGTGAAGGTCTAAGGCAATGGAGATAGTGCACAAGGGAATAAGCTGATACCAGAAATCAAAGGTTTTAGTCATGAAGGGAAGCTAAAAAATGGACTTATCTTTTACATTAGAACAGAGAACTTTAAGAGGAGTTATGATATAAGGGTTGATACAAGTTTTGATAAATAGAAGAAGAACTGTTTCCACTTGTTGATGTATTGCAAACTAAAGAATTTAATTTAAAACTACTACTAAAAGAATGAATAGAGGTTGGTAGAAATTCTTTTACATAGAGGGTTGCGAGGACATGGTGTGCTACCAAAACCAGTGATAGAAACAGAGAAATAGGTACGGTTTAGGGGCAGCGAGTTGATCCACATGTGGGGACTCTGCGTGGTAGAGAGCATTGGTAGGTGGGCCTAATGGATACAGTCAGAAAACAAGTAGGCAAGTCAGGAGCTACATGAGATTTAGTGATTATATTACTGGACAAGTCGCACAGAGGTCTGAACTAATACTCAAGGATGTGAATTCAAATCCCATGACAGTTTTGGTAGCAATAAAAATGACCATGGAGCAGTCAGATCCCAGCTGATTCATTAATGTCCCTTTAGGAAAGGAAACCTTCTACCCTCACTTGGTCAGACATAAATGTGACTCCAGTCCCATACCAACGTGGTTGACTCTTAATGGATCTCAGAAACAGCCCATTGTATCAAACTGCTATGTCTGCAGCAATTTACGAAGGTCCACTACCGCAACGTCAGAGGGAGCTGGGACAAATACCAGACTTGCTGGTGGAGCCAACATCCTGAGAACAAATTTCTAAAATTCAATGTAACAATGTCTTCAAGTTCATTATTTCTATTAAATTACTTGAAAAAACTTTACCTAAGGAAAAACATAAGGTCAATTTATTGCAATAACAGTATGGGAATTTATCAGTAAGTATGCTTTCCTAGAAACCATAGAATCACAGAATCCTACAGCACAAAGAGCATTTGGTCCATTGTGTCTGTGCTGACTCTCTGAATGAGCTATCCAATTAACTCCACTCTCATGTTCTGTCCCCTTAGCCCTGCAAGATTTTTCATTTTTCAAATATTTATCCAATATTGATCTAATTCACTTTTGAAAGTTATTACTCAATCTGCTTCCACCATCATTTCAAGTAGTACGTTCCAGATCTCGCCATCTCACTGCATAGAAAACATTTCTGTGCACCTTGCTCCTTTATAATGAAATGCACTAAAAAGTCAGCCTGAATTATGTTGGGTTCAAGTCTCTAGGGTACAACTTGAATTCATTAACTTCTGATTCGAAGGTGAGAGTGCTAACCACTGGGACAGGGCAGAAACAGCAATCAGAAGAAATAATCTTGTTCAGGAGGACATTACTCCAAAGAAAATGATTGCATAATATCTGCAACAATTTCATTCATAGAGGCAGTTACAATTACTATTTTCTGGATTTATAAAACGCTTGCAGTAATTTATTAAAGTTTGTATTTGCTGGAATAACAGCTCGTTATTTTATCAGTTCATGTTTTTTTCAATGAACATAGTGTAAATAACATGTGTATCAACTGAAAAGTGCAATTATCACTAATTGCAATCTCTACCATGGCATTCAAAGGCGTCCCATTTCCACAGCATGATGTGAGGAGAAAAAGAGGAAACTTAGGAACAGAAACACGGCAGTGGATCCAAATATTTGATCTTTTTATCGACTATTTTAAAGAATCCTACCTGCCTTATTGTGTTTCTCTACCGACCCACCCTCCCCCATATCCCTGAATCCCACCGCCCCACCTCCTCCCCATATCCCTCAATCCCACCGATCCACCTTTTCCCCACACCCCTCAATCCCACCTACACACCTTCTTACCATATCGCTCAATCCCATCTATTCGCCTTCTCCCCATACCCCTCAATCCCACCTACCCACCTTCTCCCCATATCCCTCAATCCCACCAACCCACCTTCTCCCCATATCCCTCAATCCCACGTACTCACCTTCACCCTATATCTCTCAATCCCACCTTCTCCCCACATCCCTCAATGCCACAGCATGACAAGCAAACCTGTGTGGAGTTTTTTACAGGCTCTGGGGGGGGTTGGGTGTGTAGTGGGGGTACCTGATCAAGGTTCCTGACATTGAGAAGGGGACCCCACTGAGAGCCAATCTTCCTGCCCTTGCCGATGAACCCCCTTGCCTGCAGCCCAACCTCATGTCTCCCCTCCTGTCAACACACACCTACAGAATGGGATCCACAGATAATACTTGGCCCAGGGTGGGTGCAGCAGCCACCACCTCCTCATTGGCGCTGCCATTCAATAGAGCTGCCAGCCTTTGATTGGCTTGCAGCTGTTGGTGGCTTGCTGCTGCCCAGTTAAGTGCCCAAGTGGCACTTAATTTGGTGGGTTTTCCCTAAAAGAGGTGGGCTAACATCACCTCCATTAAATACCATCCTATTTGCGTGACACATGCAAGTCATTCAAAAGGTGTAGTGGGGAATTAACATTGTGCCAGGCAATGGTTTAAATTGGTATTGACCTCCCAATCTTCATTAATTCTCTTGACATACAGTGAAGATGAGCCTGGTCATGTTGCTAGAAACACAAGGTAGGTCTCACATATGAACAATGTCCTTTCCTTGTCTTGGTGCTTTTTTCTGAGTGATTAATTTCAGGTTTTACCCTCGCTCTCTTACATACAGATTTACACACATGAAAACACCAGGAAAATAATCGGTAAAACACCATCGAATGCCTGATAGAGAATTTTATCATGGCCCAAATCATCTGAGCAGTGGCAATAATGGTCAGATTGATACTGTGGTGGAAAATTCCCTCTGACTCAATGCTGCTACTTATTTCTTCCAGAGTCTTCTGATCCTGAATTTCACAGAAATGTGCAGTGCAGTGTCCCCTCGGGGAACTCAATCGGAGTGGAGTAAATTTGGGGGAAGATAGGTCACTCCTCCTTTTTACGGCACTAGCTGCTGTATGGTCAGTTTAAATGTCCAAATTAAATGTCTTTGAATTTATCGAATGGATGAGTGAATGGGTGAGTGGGCAGGGTGGGTGAGAGGGTGGATAAGTGGTTAAGTGTATAGGGTGGGTAATTGGGTTGTTGAGTGGGTGAGTGGATGGGTGGGTGGGTAGGTAGGGTGGGGTCTGGGAGTAGTCCGGTGACTGGGGGGGTCAGTTGGGTCACACTGGGGGAGTAGTCAGTGGGGTGTTAGGGGTAGGGTGTCAGTTGTAGAGGTCCAGTGATTAGACTAGGTTTTAATCTAACATTTCCTGGGTAACTATTTAGATAAGTACTGTGGATCTGTCCAAAGTCTCCAACTCTAGCTCAGGGTGGAGACATTTGTGCAGGGTCCTGGGGAGAAGGGGAATTGCCCATTGGAAGCTGAAACTTCCCAGGCAATTCCCATGTAGATCCGCGCATCAGGACTTCCACAGGGTCCCAAAACGCACATTCAGTCATACATCCAGTCTCTGATGATCCAGAGACCAGAAGATTTGGCCCAATAACATTAGCCAGAATAGGTTATGTGTCAATAGAACAGTACGTTACTGAAATGCTGCGATCTTTGCACGGCCTGTTAAAAACTATATTAGGGATTAAACAGACCATAACTGTGTTTTTAAAAAAAATCATTCTTGGGAGTGTACATCACTGGTAAAGCCTGAAATTATTGTCCATCCCTTGTTGTCCTCAAGAGCTACCTCCCAGGGAGTTCCAGGATTTTGACCCAGCGACGATGAAGGAATGGAGATATATTTCCAAGTCAGATGGTGTGTGACTGGGAAGGGAACTTAGCAGTGATGATGTTCTCTCATAGGTGATGGAGATTGTGGGTTTAGAAGTTGCTGCAGTGCATCCTGGAGATGGTACACATTGTAGCCATGATACAAAGGTGGAGGGATTAAATGTTTAGGCTAGTGGATGTGGTGCCGATCAAGAGGACTGCTTTGCTCTGAATACTCTTGAGCCTTGAGTGTTGTTGCAGTTACACCCATCAAGCCAATGGGACAGGATTTCATCACACTCTGAACTTGTACCTTGCTGGGGCCACTGAGACTTTAGGGTGTCAGGTTGTGGACCATTTGCAGCAGAATCACTAACCTCTGACCTGCTCTAGAAACCACTGCATTTATTTAACTGGTCCAGTTGAGTAAAGTTTTTTATGGAGTTTTTGAAGCCTCAGTGATCAACAGTTGGACTGTTGGTGGACAGTCAGTGGGCGTTTATTTAATTAAGGCCATGGGGGTCTCGCTAGCCAGCTGGAGGGCCAGCAGGATCTATCTGTCTCCTCCATTGGGGAAGTGCCCCTCAGGCACTTAAATGGCCAGCAGTGAGCCTTCCAAGGGATCAAGGACCTCGGTGGTGGAATTCCTGCCTTGAGGGCTGCTGGCCAATCGTAGGTACCAGATGAGCGATGGCAGCTGTCTGCAATGCACCCAGGGAGAGGCGTAGGATTAGCGAGGAGCCCTGGCCACAGGTGAGTGATGGCAGGAGTGGGGTTGTGAGAGGAAGACGGGTACAGGGGGTGTCAGCAGCACAGGCAGGGTGGTGACTTTCAGTGGGTTTCCCCCCTGCTGGTGTCAGGTCCCTCAATCAGGTACTGAGTGCCTATGCATGAGGGGCCCCCATTCCCCCACATCCCCACCTGATAAGCCCACAAGCAACCCTGACAGGGCTTGGTTTTCAGGCTCCCCGCGTGCTGACTGCCCCATCTGCCATTAGGTGAATACCTGGGGCACCAGACTGAGGCCCTTAAATGGGCGTTAAATGTCAGGATGGGAAGGCCATCCACCAGCTTTCCAGCCACAGGCTGAATTGGGGCAGAGGTGGGAATCTGGCAGGGCTCCCATCCAGCTCTTTCCAGCCCAATTAATTAAATTAAATGCCCCCTTGCCTCCAAACTCACCTGGGTGGAAATTAAATCTGGTCCCATGTGTGGAACAGGAATTGGAGCTAACAATGTAGATGCAGTCCACAGGAGCTTGGACATCACAATAACTGAATGAGCTCTTCAAGGCTTCAGTCCATGCATACAATTATGAATACCAGTCTTCAGAATGTACTAAGTGATTAAGTGTAGAGATGATAGCTGCACATTAATCTTCAGATTGCTAGCATTTTCATATGTGTCCCTATGCTCACTGGATCACTTTAACATAAAATCATAACTTTGCTAAATCATTTGCAATTTAATGTTAATTCATCATATTATAATAAATGAGAAGCCAATGTGAATATCTTGAACTCTCTTGGTACGGAAATGTAGGTTATTACTTGTGTTCTAAAACTACAGATCTGCATTACAGATGTCTCAGTCAAGATGTATTTTTGATGATGAGGGATTTTTGCTCTTAGAGTTTGTGTCAAATGGAATTTATTTAATTTCGAATACCCAGGCCTAGAAATTCATTGGCATGAGCCTGTTTCCCAGGCACAAATGGTGCCTAAGCCTCCAATATGGAAGCCAGCTTTGATTAAGAAAACATAGTCTACATATGGTCTGACCAATAACCTTTATAAGGACCACTGAAGGGGTCATCACCAAAAAAGTAAATTAAAGATAATACTTACTTGATTGTAGAGATGGGAGGTGCAAGAGTGTTCCTCCTGGCTCCACTATAACGCTGAACACCAGTGCCAGGCCTCCCCATGGCTTCTTCCCTTCCATATTGCTAGGACCACGCGAATATGTGCCTGCAAGGGGCTCATCCCTCTTTCTACTTTTGTTGTTGTTGCTGTTGTGGACCATGACCACCTACTGTTCCCCTCCCTCCCTCAGAGTGGTTTGCAGCTCCTCAATTCTTGAACTTGGGACCAGGGAGGCAACATACAATCCTGGGGTCATGTCTGCAGCTCCTCCTGGCTCCCTGTAGTACTGAACACCAGTGCCAGCTCTTTATTCCCTCTGTTAATCTCTCCTAGTCTTCTATACAATAGGCCTCTGCACTGAGCTATAGAAATCCCTATCACTATTGCTTTACCAAATTTCCTCCCGCTCCCATTACGCCCCAGGCATCCCGCCTCCCCCCGTACAGCTGAGCCAGCCATGATAGCGTGAATATGACTCGAGCTGCATCACCCAGAAGAACCATCACCAACTCAGCGTTTAAAATTGAAAGTTGAAATGTGTTAGACACTTCCCAAAATAAAGCAAAGTTTGAAAGACATCAGTGCAAAAGCAAAATACTGTCGATGCTGGAAATCTCAAATAAACAGAGAAAATTCTGGAAATACTCAACAGGTCAGGAAGCATTTGCGGAGACAGAAGCAGAGTTAATGCTTCATCAGAGGGTCATCGACCTGAAATTGTTTCTCTCCTCATTGATGCTGCCAGACCTGCTGAGTATTTCCCGTTTTTTCTCTTATTTAGAGACAGCAGTTAGGAGAAAAATTTTATGTAGAGCAAAAGTTCCAAACCCAAGGCTACATCTCAATTAACAAAAGAATAAAGTCCTCTTAAACCTTACAGATTAGTTTAGTGCAAGGCACACTAAGCAGGTGTGTGTTTTAAAATGCTTTTTGTCACATCCAAGAACATTCCTTCATCTTTCAAACAATAATGAAAAAATGTACTCAGAAAACATTACTCAGCTGTTATTTCCTCAAAGAGCTCATAACTCAATTGCTTCACACTAAAAATTTTATCCAGTTTCTTTTCAAAATTAAAAAATAAGTCAATATTTGTAACCTGTTGTGCTCTCTCAGTCAGAATCCAGTTTTTGGCTGGTTATTCTACGCAGTATGTAACAACCTGAAGTAGTGCAAGATTTTTTTTTTATTAATTCCATTGTGCAACATAATTTGGGTATTTAATCACCCATATCACATTCAGGTAAATGGTAGGAGAATGTCTTCAGAAGATAGTCTCACACCAATTCAGCTTCACTCCAGGTGCAGTACAAATGTTATCTTAGAGAATTAAAATGGAATTAATAATGACTCATGTTCATTTCTTGACTTTGTTATGATCCCTATAGAGACCAATAACTATTAAAAATATATTTGAATTCCCGGTGACTGACTGGGAAGATCAACCTACAAGATTTCAAGACTTTTACAAAAACGAATAAAGTAAAAGCACATTGTCTAAATATTGCTGAAAAGCGAGACATTTAAAAAAAAATTCATTCATGGGATGTGGGCTTCGCTGGCTGGGCCAGCATTTATTGCCCATCCCTACTTGCCCTTCAGAAGGTGGTGGTGAGCTGCCTTCTTGAACCGCTGCAGTCCATGTGGTGTAAGTACACACACAGTGCTGTTAGGGAGTTCCAGGATTTTGACCCAGCGACAGTGAAGGAACGGCCGATATATTTCCAAGTCAGGATGGTGAGTGACTTGGAGAGGAACTCCTAGGTGGCAGTGTTCTCATCTATCTGATGCCCTTGTCCTTCTAGATGGTAGTGGTCGCGGGTTTAGAAGGTGCTGTTGAAGGAGCCTTGGTGAATTCCTGCAGTGCATCTTGTAGATGGTGCACACTGCTGCTGCTGTGCGTCGGTGGTGGAGGGAGTGAATTTTGTAGATGTGGTGACAATCAAGTGGGCTGCTTTGTCCTAGATGGTGTCAAGCTTCTTGAGTGTTGTGGGAGCTCCACTCATCCAGACAAGTGGAGAGTATTCCATCACATCCCTGACTTTTGCCTTGTAGATAGTGGACTGGCTTTGGGGAGTCAGGATGGACACTTGAAGGAACTAAACCTGCATGGCTACAGGGAGCAAGTGGGGTTGTGGGACTAACTGGGTTTCTCTGCAGAGGGCTGGCATGGACTCGATGGGCCGAATGACCTCCTTCTGTGCAGTAAATGACTCTATGACTCTAAGCCAGCTCACCACCACCTTATCCAGGCAATTAGGGATGAGCAATAAATATTGGCCATGCCTGTGATGCACATATTCCAAGAATGAATGTAAAAAAAAGCGCTCTAGAATTGATTACTTTAATCTCAATAAGGCCCTTTCAAAAGGCCTCAAAGGACAGCTCTCAGCTGCCATGAGCTGTGTCCGGGCCTTTTAAGGGTGATGTTCACAGAGGATCCTGCAAACCTCCCCGACTATGTCTCCTTGGTGTGGGATGGATATGTGGGAAATCTACCTGTCCCATCCATCACCATCAGGAAATGACTCAAGAAACAGTACAGGATCTCGGAGTACTTGGTGATTATTGCCCCATTTGTGCCTTGGAATTTCAGACCCTACATGTGTTTTTTGTGGGGGTAGGAGTAAAGTTATTGGGTCACTGAGTTTATCCAGCTCTACATGCCACTGCACCATTTAGAATCGGATAGTCAGGGAGAAAAGCAAATTGTAATATTTTGTGACATGCGGAATCTGAAGAGATTACATTTTCGACAGTGAGCTTAATCCTCAATCCACTCCATACTATAAATAAAATAGAAGCAAAAAACAGTTATTATCTTTATAAATGGGATAGGATTTTTATTAATCAGCTTTGGTAATTCATTTATAATTACTACACGATAATTGTGCGCTATCCCTGAACAGTCAGCTTTGGTATAGCATTGAGATAATGGGAAGGATTTTCCCCTCGTCGGGCAGGCGTGGTGAGCGGGCTGTAACTTTTCTATGGTTCTATGGTTCTAAGTCCAGCTCACTTTTCCTCCCCTTGAAAATAATAAATAGAATAAGTGTGGCCACAGTGATGGCAATAAGCACTGGGGCATCACCATAGATTCTGAGGGGTCTTGGCAGGGTGGATTTGGAGAGGATGTTTCCTCTTGTGGGAGAATCTAGTACTTGGGGTCCCTGTTTAAAAATAAGGGGGTCGCTCATTTAAGATAGAGGTGAAGAGAATTCTTTTCGCTCAGAGTGTTGAGTGTCTTTGGAATTCTCTTCCTCAAAAGGTGGTGGAAGCAGAGTCTTTGAATATTTTTAAGGCAGAGGTGGATAGTTTCTTGATAAGCAAGGGGGTGAAGGGTTATTGGGCGTAGGTGGAATGTGGGGTTGAGGTTACAATCAGATCAGCCATGATCTTATTGAATGGTGGAGCAGGCTCGAGGGGCCGAGAGGCCTACTCCTGCTCCTAATTTGTATGTTTGTAAAACCCTTTCACATTTGTTTATGGGGTCTGGGAGGGATGGCAGGCAGGCGATGTGGGGTGACCTCATTGTCAGGCACTCAATGCCTGATCCTGGGCCTCTGGTAGGTGCATTGCTGACACTGCTCCTGCTGGTACTGCCTGCAGTGAAGAGCTGCCAGCCTCTGGTTGGGGGTTGGGGTTGGATTTCCACTGCCAGCAAAGCCCATGACAGACTTGTCGCCAGGATTAAATACCACCCTTTGTCTTTCATTAAAACTGGTCTGTAAGACTATGCCTTCCATGGGTTAGCTACTAAGAAGTGGGATAAATCGCCCTGTGATTTCCTCTTCCCTCCATGTGGAAAGGACATGACATAATCATATTGCCATTGTTTGGGACTCTTTCTAAAATGGGTTTTCTGATTAGGGAGATGCATTTAACAGGAGCAAATCGCTGGTAACTGATCAGAAAACGAGGCAGAAATCCACAACCGCGGAAATCCACAAGCATAGAATTCTGCAAGGGCAGAGATCCACAACCGCAGAGATCCACAACCGCAGAGATCCACAACCGCAGAGATCCACAACCGCAGAGATCCACAACCGTAGAGATCCACAACCGCAGAGATCCATAACCGCAGAGGTCCATAACCGCAGAGATCCGCAACCGCAGAGATCCACAACCGCAGAGATCCACAACCACAGAGATCCACAACTGCAGAGATCCACAACCGCAGAGATCTACAACCATAGAGATCCACAACCGCAAAGATCCACAACCGCAGAGATCCACAACCGTAGAGATCCACAACCGCAGAGATCCGCAACCATAGAGATCCACAACCGCAGAGATCTACAACCATAGAGATCCACAATCATAGAGATCCACAACCGCAGAGATCCACAACCACAGAGATCTGCAACCACTCCACAACCATAGAAACCTACAACCACAGAGATCCACACCACAGAGATCCACAACCGCAGAGATCTACAACCATAGAGATCCACAACCGCAGAGATCCACAACCGCAGAGATCTACAACCATAGAGATCCACAACCGCAGAGATCCACAACCACAGAGATCCACAACCGCAGAGATCCACAACCGCAGAGATCCACAACCACAGAGATCCACAACCGCAGAGATCTACAACCATAGAGATCCACACCCGCAGAGATCCACAACTGCAGAGATCCACAACCGTAAAGATCCACAACCGCAGAGATCCACAACTGCAGAGATCCACAACTGCAGAGATCCACAACCGCAGAGATCCACAACTGCAGAGATCCACAACCACAGAGATCCACAACCGCAGAGATCCACAACTGCAGAGATCCATAACCACAGAGATCCGCAACCACTCCACAACCATAGAAACCTACAACTGCAGAGATCCACAATTGCAGAAATCCACAACCCCAGAGATCCATAACAGAGATCTGCAACAACAGAGACCCACAACCACAGAGATCCACAGCCGTGGAAATCCATTACCACAGAGATCCGCATCCACAACAGCAGAGATTCACTGATCTAGCAACGTATCCAATTTTCCAATCAGGTATTGTACCAGTGCAAGAGGGGATTTCCGGCTTGTATTTCACTAAGCCTTGTGAATTATATATATGGCAATGCAATTTCTCAGGCCCGGATTTTCCGGCCCCGCCTGCTGTTGGGATCTTCTGGTCCCACCAAAAGTCAATGGACTTTTGGCTGGCCCGCTGCACCCCCTGCACGTTTACACTGGCACAGTGCTCACCTATACACCCGGACTGAATGTACACCCTGGAATCCTGCCACATTTACAGTGTCCTACGAGAAGATATGTTGCAGAATTCTGAAGCTATTTCTGAAGTTTCTCTTTTTCTTTCCCCATCTCCATTTAGTTGGAAAGAAAGGTTTGCTATGAGATCTGGCACTGCCACCTTGTCCATTGCACTATCAGGCTTCCAAAGGGAAATCCCCATGGAAACGGCTGAATGTTAATGGGACAACAGAAGACCCTCCTGCCAAGGTCAAAAGCGGTAGGCAACCCTGCGTCAGCCAGTGACAGGAAACATGGAGGCATATTCCTGGTGGTGGCCTCTAATTAAGGACGTCTGCTTACCCCCAGGAGCTGCTGGCCCAATCATGGGGCCAGCAGCCTCAGCAGCACCACAACAAGCGGTGCCAATGGGGTGGAGGCTTCCGCTGTTTGGAGAGGGGCAAGTGGGGTTAGGCAATGCTGGGGCCAGGCAAGCAGGCTCTGTAAATTTGAGTGGGGGAAGTGTCATCAAGTACCAGCAATACCGTTGCCGCAGGCATGGCCACTGCTGCCTGGGGACCCTTCATGAGCCACAGGTCACCAACAAAAGGAGGGCCCACCCACAGCCACCTGGGAGGCCGCCAGGTTTTCCTGGCTATTTGAGTAGTTAAATTGGGCTCTCAGCAGGCAGCAATCTGTCACCTTCTGCCGCTGGCAAAATAGAGGCAGGAAAATGTCAGACACCCTACCAGACATCTTGCCATGAAATTTTGCCAGCCTTTCAGCCTCCCAGCCCATCCCCAAAGGACTGGTAAAATCCAGCCTATTCAAGTACAGAAGTAGGTCATTCAGTCCATCAAGTCTATGTTGTTCTCTGTAGAATAATCCAGTTATTTCCCTTTAGTGCCCAACCAATTTCCTTTTGAAATCATTCATCATCTCCACTTCCACCACCTTCGTAGATAGCGAGTTCCAGGTCACTACCACTTGCTGTGTAAAACAGTACTTCCTCACATTCCCCTGTATCTCTTTCCCAAAACGTTGAATCTCCCACAGTCTTTGTATTGCCAACTACTGGGAACAGCATTTCTTTGTCCACCTTATGTCATCTTACATTTATGCTTATTTGAGGAGTAATGGAAGAATGGCACAACAGGTCAGTCTGCGCCAGGTACAGACTGTGCCCATCGAGCATAGCAACTTCCAAAGGTAAGTACAGTCTCCTGTGCTCTGTTATGAGAGATGGAAGGTACTATAGATAAATTTGCAGATGACACCAAAATAGGTGGGAAAGTAAGTTGCAATGAAGAAATAAGAAATTTACAAATGGATATGGACAGGTTAGGTGAATGGGCCAAAATTTGGCAGATGGAGTTTAACGTGGATAAGTGTGAAGTTATCCATTTTGGTCGGAAGAATAAAAAGGTGACTTATTATTTAAATGGAGAGAAACTTCAGAATGCTTCAGTGCAGAGGGATCTGGGTGTCCTCGTGCATGAATCGCTGAAAGCTAGTATGCAGGTACAGCAGGTAATAAGGAAGGCAAATGGAATTTTGGCATTTATTGCTAAAGGAATAGAGTATAAAAATAGGGAAATGTTGTTGCAACTGTACAAGGCATTAGTGAGACCACACCTGGAGTACTGTGCACAGTTTTGGTCCCCTTTTTGAGGAAGGATGTAGTTGCATTGGACGATGTTCAGAGGAGGTTCACTAGATTGATTCCAGAGATGTGGGGCTTGTCTTATGAGGAGAGATTGAGCAGTTTAGGCCAATACTCGCTAGAGTTTAGAAGGATGAGAGGAGATCTAATTGAGGTATATAAGATGCTAAAGGGGACAGGCAAAGTAGACGTGGAGCGGACGTTTCCCCTTGTGGGGCATTCCAGAATGAGAGGCCATGGTTTTAGGCTAAGGGGTGGTAGATTTAAATCAGGGATGAGGAGGAATTACTTTTCTCAAAGGGTCGTGAATCTGTGGAATTCACTACCTCAGAATGCAGTGGATGCCGGGACTCTGAATAAATTTGAGGAGGAGATAGGCAGATTTTTAATTAGTAACGGGTTGAAAGGTTATGGGGAGAGGGCGGGAAATTGGAGTTGAGGCCAAAATGAGATCAGCCATGATCGTTATGAATGTCGGGGCAGGCTCGAGGGGCTGAATTGCCTACTCCTGCTCCTAGTTCTTATGTTCTTATGTTCAAACTTGCCTCATTGAGCATGGTGGTTGGAAACTCCAAGTCCTAACAGGCCTCAGGAGTTTCGTGCAAGCGCAGACCGGGAGCAGGCAGCTCATGCACAATCCGACATTTTGTAATTCTCTGGGCTGAGAACAGACCCAGTGCATCTTCATGAAGAGAACAAAAGGTACGAAAACCCTTGACTTGGGAGCAGAGTGCATTAATCGAGAAAAGTCCCAGGCAGCGGAGGAGGAGAGGAGAACAAGGAGAGATCCCAAAGGGAGCCCCAGGCAATGGGGAGGGAGAAGGGAAAAGGAGAGGTCCCAGTTAAGAAGAAAGAGGGAGAAGCAGAGACAGGGGTTCCAAGTATAAAGGGGCTGCAGTTGGCTTACTTTAAGTAACGGGGCCTGGGAGAAGCCCTGAAGATCTAAGGCAGCAGCAGAAGGTTGGTGACTCCATGCTGCGGGCCACTGGGGTGAAGGTACCCCCTTGGAGCAGTAGTGTTTTGCTCGGCAAGGCCGAAGAGCTGAAGTTGTGCTTGTGATTTGGTTCTTGAGTGAAGATTGAGAAATCCAGGAGAATGGAATCTCAGGAGACGAGGTTAAAGCCCTGTGAGGGGGGCCGTTATTGAAGCCAACTGAGTTGAAGCAAGTTTTGGAGAGAATTCCAAGGCGAGAACTTCAAAGTTAAAGTCTGGAATGCCTCACGAGAGAGACAGAGTTTCAGCGAGATTGGTTAACTCACAGTTTACTGACATCCAAGTGGGTTGTTGAGAAACTGTGGAACCTGTTTTGGTCACAGCTGCCATTTCTTGTGCAGTGTGGTGTGTTTGATCATAGTTTGCCTGTTAATTCACATGCACCTCTGAATGTTAGAGTATAAGATAGATATTGTAAATTGTTTTATCTTTCTGACCTTGTGTAGGAAAGTTTATTTTTGTTTGTTCAAAACCTGTAGAAGCTTGTAGCTTTATTCTCTTAGCAAGTGTCTTGAATCTCAAACTTTGTCTACTTTAAAGAAAATGTCACTTGTCTCTAACTGGATCATATCAAGAACTTGGGGGCCTGGTCCAGGATCATAACAGCTCTCGTACAATAAGAGGTATTTAATCCAGGAGACAGGGCTCTCGACCTCAAGAGCTGTTTTACCCTTGTTTGGGGAAGACCCACCATATAAGTGGCCATTGGCGGGCCTTTGTCAGAACCCCGGGGGAGGAAGACCCACCCCCTGAGAGCTGCTGTCCAATCAGAGGCTGGCAGCTGTTCAAGGCAGGCAGTGCCAGTGTGAGCATTGGCAGCTGCCAGCAATGCATCCGCCCAAAGCCTCGGATCGAGGAGGGACCCAGGCTCAAGTGAGTGAGGGCAGGATGGGGACTGGAGGATGTTAGCAGCCAGGGTGAGGGTGTTGCTCTCAATGACCCCCCCTTCCCAATGCTGTGTCCCTTGACCAGGCGCTGAGTGCATCTGAGGGACCTACCCTGCGAGCCTGCAAGCAACCCAACAGGATTTTCTTGGTGTGCTTCCCACATGGTTTGTCCCCCACCCTCACCCACATCTGGTGAATACCAGTGATGGCAGGTTGAGGCCATTAATAGGCATTAACTGGCCACTTAAGGGCCTCAATTGGCAGGAGGGCAGGAAGGTCAGCCATGAGCCTTACTGCTTCGGACTTGATTGGGACAAATCCAGGAAGGTGCTGGGATCCTCACCTGGCATCCTCCCACCCAATTAAATGCACCCTCCGCCTCCAAACTCACTTTGTGGGAGGGCACTAAATTCTGTCCAATGGATTTGAACCCAATGGGGCCAGCACACAAGCTTTGGACTAGTTAAAGTATCCTGCCTTATTCTGTAGACAGAAGGTTGTTATGAACCTTGGTGTTATACATGGAGTTTAGTGGAGTCCCATAGGCTCAGTGCTAGGCCTGTTGCTTATCACCATCTTCATCAATAATCTGGATGAACATGTCAGGGGAAATGTCTACAAGTTTGAGGATCACAAAAAAATATGCGTAGCTTTTATGATCTTTGATGGGAAAAAAAGATTAACAGCAGATCTGGATGTGATAGAGGAATGGGTTTGTGTCTGTCAGAAGTCATTTAATATAGGTTAAGTGGGTGTTATGCATGTTGATAGGGCTAACGCCAAGCATGTGCACATTATACAGAGTTGCATGCTGAAGCTGCTGAATGAGGGAAAGGTCTGGCTGTCATTGTACATGAATATAGGGGGAGTGCAGCAAAGGTTTACCAGACTGATTCCTGGGATGGCGGGACTGACATATGAGGAGAGATTAAGTCAGTTAGGATTATATTCGCTGGAGTTCAGAAGAATGAGGGGGGATCTCATAGAAACCTATAAAATTCTAACAGGACTAGACAGGGTAGATGCAGGAAGGATGTTCCCGATGGTGGGGGCATCCAGAACCAGGGGTCACAGTCTGAGGATACGGGCTAGACCATTCAGGACTGAGATTAGGAGAAATTTCTTCACCCAGAGAGTGGTGAGCCTGTGGAATTCACTACCACAGAAAGTAGTTGAGGCCAAAACATTATATGTTTTCAAGAAGGAGTTAGATATAGCTCTTGGGGCGAAAGGGATCAAAGGATACGGGGAGAAAGTGGGAGCAGGCTATTGAGTTGGATGATCAGCCATGATCATAATGAATGGCGGAGCAGGCTCGAAGGGTTGAATGGCCTATTCCTGCTCCTAGTTTCTATGTTTCTATGTTTAATATCTGAAGATCCAGTGCTGCAGGTCCACTGTAAAAGCAAATGGAGTGTAAAGTGTATTGCCAGGGATGATTAACTAGAAACAAGAATCACACTGTCCTTGTTCAAGGCCTTAGTATAGCCTTATTTTGAATACTGTGTCCAGTTTTGGTCCCTTCACACACATGGTGATATGTAAGGTCTGGAAAAGATTCAGATAAGGGCCATTAGATCAATACCTAGCGTAAAGGCCCTAATTACCATGATGAACTGAGAGAATCATGGTTTTTCACTCTAGAAAAATGTGGGTTACATGGAAATTTGGTCGAGGTTGTTAAAACAATTCAAAGGTTAGATTCAGTCCACAGGAATTGGTTATTTGAGTAAGATAGGATAAAGGGTGCGAAGGGACATGAGGATAAATGACATAAACGTAGAACTAGATATGATGCTGGGAGGTACTTTTTTTTACAGAGGGTTATTGACCTATGCAAAGTTACTAGTTTGATGCAGAGAATTTGGATTTGCTGCTTTCATTCCATCATGAGATGGACAGGTTCCTTAGTGTGATCGACTTAGCAAAAATAGAAGCTATTGGGGGATGTGTCTCCATGTGACCCCATTTTTATAAGAGCAATTGGCACGCAATTTTAAAGCTGCAAAATATTGAATCCTTAAAGGGTTAAAAGGATAAAACAAAATGTCAAGTTTTCAGATCTGTGTGCACAGATAATAGTCCTATCGACGTACAACTTACACCATTGTTTCTGCAATAAATCATTGTAGTTTGCCATTACTTGCTATCAAAAAGCTACAATACTGAGTGACTAATCCTTGCACAGTCCACTGAATGGATTATATTACTGCAATTGGATTCCATCTGACAACAAATTACTATCTGGGCAAAGTCTCAGTGGAAAACGACTGACAGAAAAACCCTCAGTGTTGCACAAAAATAAAACTGAAACCCATTGTTTATCATTTTCAATGCTATAAAAAGAGAAAAGGGGCCAATTGCTGCTTGATAACATTATTTCAGAGAGCTGAGCACTTACTGTAGGAGATGATTAAGTGTCTTTACTCAATGCACACTTCTGATTACCAATCTACCATCTGATGAGCTGCATAACATTTCCAGCCATCTATCAAAGTTGCATTTCTCTTGACAACTTCTCTCATTGTCAGCCACTGCTGTTCAGAAAACATGCACGCAAAACATTGTTCACCTCTCAGACCCAAAGACCCAAATTCAAGTGCCTGAGTTCCAAGCCAGCCTCAGCTGAGGGAAGCAGAGGTTTTCAATGAGTTCTCCCCAAGGGACTGAGTGTTAGTGGAGGGAAGCAGGTGGCTTGTTGCTTTGATCAGGCAAAGCCGCAGCACTCACCATCTATGGGGATGACTGTAACTGAGAAACAACTACAGATCAACTATGGTGGAAAAGGTTTGAAGGGCTGAATGGCCAACTCCTATTCCCATCTTCCTATGATCGGCAGCAAGAATAGGATGTGTAAAATGTTGGAAAGATTGTAGAATTTGCAATAAAAGTGAATAAAAACTCCCCAGCTGGAAGGAGTGGGAGTCTTGGGAAAAGGGGACATAATCTTAAAATCAAAGCTGAGGCATTCAGAAGAGAATGTCAAGAACACTTCTTCATGTAAGGGTCATAGGAATGCGGACTTCTTCCACAAAAAATGGGATAAGAAATATATATAATAAAATGGTCTGACTTCCTGTGACCCTGAATTGGATGAAGTTGTTCTGGAAAAATGAGTCAGTGAGTGAGTGAGTGATATGGAGCTAAGGTAGTTGGGTAGAGTTAAGATACAGGCCAGCAATGATCACATTAAATTGTCCTCTCAGCCCTTTGGAGTCTGGGGACAGGGATAAGGGGATGATTGGTTCCTATGGTGCTTATTCATTGATTTATTTATTTATTGAAATGACTATTAATTATTCCAAACAGGCTTTCCGGCTGTAGCATGCAGTTCAGTACCGTCAGCACATCCGATCATTGGCTTTGGATTTAGAGGTCCAGAAGTCATTCGGGGTGAGTTGAAAACAAGTGGGTACCAAAACCCGAAGGAGGGCCAAGACCCAAAACACAACTGGGAGATAAGGCATAGGAGGCCAGGGGAGAAAATGGTAGGATAAAAACAAAATACTGCAGATGCTGAAACTCTGAAATGAAAACAGTGAATGCTGAAAAAGCTCAGCAGGTCTGGTAGCATCTGAGGACAGAGAAACAGAGTTAACATTTTGAGTCTGTATGACTCTGCATCAGAGCTCTGAAGCATTTTCTGTTTTCATTTGAGAAAGTGGTAGGTATTAGCTGAGGCACTTTTGGTGATGGCAGGCTGTGAGGGTAAAAGTTGGTAGGTTTTTGTTATTCATTTATGGGATATGGGTCTCTCTGGCTAGCGAAGCATTTATTGCCCATCCCCAATTGCCCTTGAGAAGGTGGTGGTGGGCTGCCTTCTTGAACCGCTGCAGTCCATGTGGGGTAGGTACACCCAGAGTGCTGTTAGGGAGGGAGTTCCACAATTTTGACCCAGCAACAGTGAAGGAACAGCCATATATTTCCAAATCAGCATGTGAGGGGAACTTCCAAGTGGTGGTGTTCCCATGTGTCTGTTGCTCTTGTCCTTCTAGATGGTAATGGTCATGGGGTTTAGAAGATGCTGCCTAAGGAGCCTTGGTGAATTCTGTGGTGTGCCTTGTAGATGGTACACACTGCTGCTACTGTGCATCAGAGTTGGAAGGAAAGAATGTTTGTGGATGTGGTGCCAATCAACCAGGCTGCTTTGTCCTGAATGGTGTCAAGCTTCTTGAGTGTTGATGGAGCTGCACTCATTCAGGCAAGTGGAGAATATTCCAACACACACCTGACTTGTGCCTTGTAGATGGTGGACAGGCTTTGGAGAGTCAGGAGGTGAGTTACTCGCCACAGAATTCCCAGCCTTTGACCTGTTCTTGTAGCCACAGTGCTGTCATTACCCTGTCTGGGCTACATGTGACTCCAATCCCACACCATTGGTGTTTGACAGTTAACTACTCTCATAATCCAGCATGCCACTCAGTTGTATCAGGGAAACTAGGTTTTGGCAATAATTGCCAGCCTTGCAGGCGACACCAGCTTCCTCAGAATTAATTAACAAAAAGAAAACTTGGTGATGACAAGCCTGGACTAGGCTGTGATTATCTCACATACATTCCCCGTACTGGCTCTCACAGGAAGAATGACCACTTGAGTGAGGAACAAGAATCAGCGTCTTGAGGACACTGAACGTTACAGAAATAAAACAAATTCAACCCTGCAAATTTGGCCCTGAATTTGCCAGAAACCCTGTGGATTTCTGTGACCTGCTTATTTTGTTGTATTGATCTCAACAAACAGTAACTGCAGATTTAATATATTTAAGTCTGAATCAGGAATGAAAAGATCAACCACGTGGTGCAAAACTCCCCAAGATGTACATGATTGTAAGCTGGAATAGAAATTATACAATAACCCAGTAAATCATCAAAACTGCGATTGAACCTAGCTACTGTGTGGATGTGGTGATCTGAAGGTGTAATACACCTTTAAGAGAGTATTAGCAGATTGACCACGTGACTGCAAGACCCAATAGCTGTGTAGCATGGGCTACCATGTTAATGTTGGTCTTGAGTAGCGTCTGGTTGGAGAAGCGCGCATCATGTTAGTGCTCTGTTGCTTGTTTAAATAAATAGCATGTGCTTCATTTCATATTGGTCTCTGCGTCTGCAGTATGTTGTAATTGACTCAGCTGCCGTGCAACTGGTTTGTGAGCAAAACGACCCCATAGTAGAACATAATGCTGCAGATCAGGTCTGTGTATGTGCAAGGTACTTCTGCATAATACCCAATTCATTTTTTGAAACCTACAATAAAGTTGCCTGCCCCCTTTATTTTGAATCCAGACTTAATATACATTAAATGTTCTCGCTGAGTAATGTAAGTGGAAGACCAAAGGATACAGCAGAATATCTTCCTCCCGCACCCCTAACTACTTTCTCAGGCTGCCTCAGACTATGTTGAAGTTCATCAGCCTTAATCCCTGCTGCCACCTCCATTTAGTTTCATCTCTGCAACATTATCTCCCTGTCTCACCCCCTTAACGATGCGGCAGCAGGAAAGTAAGCAAATCCTGTCCTCCGGATCCCCCTGCCTGGTGGGACGTCCTGCCCCACGTGTCAAAGGTGAATCAGCCCGATCAGTCATTTAAAGACTCAATGGCAGAAACTCATGACCCTGAGTAGACATCACTCTCGAATTGAGGGACAGCCAATCACAACATTTCACCCTCACCACTGCCCAACCCAAGGTTTCTGTCTTGTTTCCTTTTTTTTTGGTAATAATCCCTTGTGCAGAACCTCATCGAATTCCTTCTGGAAGTTCACATAGACAACATTCATAGACACTCTCCTGTCCACAATATACCAGTCACTTTGGGATACTTTACTCCATTATATACATTTGCTGGGAATTTCCTCTGTTTTTTCCTGATTGGCTGCCAAACTACATCAGGAGACTGACAGTTGACCTGGGTAAACCACATCGCAGAGTTTATCCAAATTTGCTGGCCTTTCATCAATTTCCACAACTATATAACCATGGGCAGAAATTATTGCGCAGCAGGCAGGTGCACGCCTGACCTGCTCGAGCATGGAATGACCCGTGTTGACGTTGGCCGAGTGACCCGCCGACAATTAAAAGGCCTGTTAAAGCCATTAAGTGATCAATTAAATTAAAGTTTTTGCTGCCCGTCCAACTTAATGGTTTGCGGGCAGGCAAAAAGACCAAGCGGCCTTTGCATTTTTTTGGAAACCTCACCCACGGGCGGGATGAGGTTTGCAAAAGCAAATAAAAATGAAATAAAAGTTTTAACATTGAATTAATAACATGTCCCTGCTCATGTGATACAGACAGATGAGGGCACATGTTTTATCCATTTTTATTTTTTTATACATCTCTTCCTCTTCCTGAGGCAGCTCCGTGCCTCAGGGAGATTATGAAGTGTGCACTCGTGTGCACACATGGCTGACTCGCCTTCCTCCCCTCCCCCTACCCCATACACAGGCAGCGCTGAGCACTGCTGCTCGCCTTTCACGCTGGGCAGATCTTACTTGGCCCACCAGCGTGAAATCACGGTGTGTTGCCAATCGCAGGCAGCAGGCGGCTTCCCGACCACCCCCACCTGCCCCCGCCGAACACCCCCACCAAGGGCAAAATTCTGCCCCATATTTCTGTTGCTGTTGAACGAGGCTTAAAGTTACCCCAGAGATTTTATTGGGCAGAATTTTCTGCCTGTCAGGCGGGCCGGTCGGGAGTGGGCGTGGACGGCGCGGAGCCGATCGCCACCTGTGATCAGCTGTCCGCTGCCATTTTACGTGGGTGGGCCAATTAAGCGTGATGTACGCCCGTTATCACTGGGCGCTATCTGTGCGGGCGGGGGGGGGAGGAGGGAGAGTTGGGGTCTCCCTGAAACACGGAGCTGCCTCAGGGAGATTAAATTCACATTGAAATATTTAAATAAAGAAAGGTAAAAATTATTTAGACATGTCGCTTCATGTGACAGTGTTACATGAGCTGGGGCATGTTCATGAATTGTGACAAGAATATTTATTCATTTAATAAAACCTTCCAGAAACCTCATCCTGCCCATGGATGAGGTTTCCTGAAAAACGTGAAGGCCGTTTGGGTTCTTCGCTTGCCTGCCAACCTTCATGTTGGACTTTACTGCTTTAATTGTTTTCTCAATGGCCTTAACAGGCGTTTGACACTTTACAGTTTGGCAGGCGCGCAGCCACCTCCGGCACACACCCGCCAAATGAAAGATCTGAATGACGCGCGGTGATGTCGGGACGCACGCCCGATGTCACCGCACGTCATTCTACGCATCGGTGTGTCAGGCCCACCTCCGCACGCCTATGTGAAAATTCTGGCCATTAAGTAATAATAAGAGAATGAGTGTATGATGCTGCTGTTAGTGAACTGCCATATTGGACCATGGATTGCTAGCACTCCAGTTCAAACCAGGAATCATCCAAACATTGTGTCCTCCGCCACTGAGGGAGGAACAAGTGGCACAGACAGACTTGAACATAAGACAGAAGATCTCAACTACTAAACTTGCATTTATATGATGCATCTAACATCACAAAATATCTCAAGGCACTTCACAGGAATGCAATCAGACAAAAATTTATACCAAGCCAAAGGAGGGGCTGTCAGGATGGATGACCAAATGCTTGTTCAAAGAGGTTTAAGGAACATCTTAAGTGCGGAAAGATAAGTGGATTGGTTTAGGGAGGGAATTACAGAGCTTGGGGTCTAGTTGGCTGAAGGTACAGATGCCAATGAGGAGACAAAGGAAATGGGGGATGCACCAAAGGCTAGAGTTTTAGGAGTGCAGAGATCTCAGAAGGTTGCAGAGCTGGAGAAGGAGCAGAGGAGCGAGGCAATGGAGGGATTTGAACACAAGGATCAGAATTTTAAAAGTGAGGCGTTAGTGGACCAGGAGCTAATATAGATCAGTGAGCAGAGGGGTAATAGGTGAACAGGACTTGATGCGAGTGCACTGTCTCACTTCAATCATCCACTGTGTGTGGTTAAAAGGTCAAAGCTGATGGATCTGGATAATGGTTAGTGCCTGTGTGGAACAAGTGCAAACTTATCAACAGGAGAAATAGTGATCTCATTTTAACAGGGGCACATAAACTGAATCATTCACAAGATCCTCTGAAAAGGCTAAACCTTTTATTCCAATCTTTTGTCTATTTATATATTAAAGTATCAGCTAATGGTGTGACCTAGAATACATTTATTGCTGACTTTAAATTGTCTCTCCGCTTGTGCTTTGGTCACAGTGGCATTAATTAATGAAGGTTATTGATGATGTGAAAACTTTTAACATCAGCATATGTAAATGTTGTGACTGGAAAAAGGCTAATGAAGCTGCTTTCTTGTGCATATCAGAGCATTATTCATTGCGATAATTATGCTGTAAAACCTGGTATGTCCAGAATGTAGTTTTCACATTCCCTCCCTTTTCCTTCTGATCCTGAGTACAGTAAGAATATTCTTGGTTTGGATAACAGCTATCAGTATACTTTTTTACAAGGCCGTTTTGACTGTGGGTGAAGAGATACGCAGGGTAGATAGGTAAAAGTTGGGCTTGTGAGAAAGTGTGAGCATCAGTGGACAGATTCCAATGCTGTTGCTATTGGGCTAGTAAATTGCAATTGGATGGTTAATTAATTAAAATGGAAGTCGTTATTAATTAGAGTACAGATTCTGTCACTACCTGTCAGGGACAATAACTCTGGAGCAAGTTAGAAAACACAAAGATTTTATCGCCTGATTGGAGGAAAAATATTCTGCATTTCCTTGTGTAAATTCATATAAGATGAAGGGTAAAAGCACAGGAAATAGTTTTGCATCAGTAGCAGCATTAAATACCTGAGCCGCAACATGCATATTTTCCCTTTACTCTTTCTCATCGCGTGAAGCAAGCAATTAGGAAGGCAAATAGAATGTTGGTTTTTATTGCCAGGGGATTGGAGTACAGGAATAAAAAGGTCTTGCTACAGTTGTACAGGGTTTTGGTGAGACTACATCTGGAATACTGTGCGCAATTTTAGTCTCCACATTTAAGAAAGGATATATTTGCATTGGAGGCGGTACAGCGAAGGTTCACTAGATTGGACCCCGGAATGAGGGGGTTGTCCAATGATGGGAAGCTGAGTGAATTGGGGCTATATTCTCTGGATTTAGAAGAATGAGAGGCAATCTCATTGAAACAGACAAGATCCTGAAGGGGCTTGATAGGGGAGACCCAGAGATTGTTTCCATTAGTTGGGGAGTCTAAAACACAGGGGCGCAGCGTCAGGATAAGGGGCTAGTCATTTAGGACTAAGATGAGGAGAAATTACTTCACTCAAAGGGTGGTGAATCTTTGGAATTCTCTATCCCAGAAGGTCGTGGATGCTTATCAATGAATACATTTAAGGCTGGGATAAACAGATTGTTGGTCTGTCAGGGAATTAAGGGATATGGGGAGCGGGCGGGAAAATGGAGTTGAAGTCCAAGATCAGCCATGATCGTATTGAATGGTGGGGCAGGCTTGACAGGCCATGTTGTTTACTCCTGCTCCTATTTCTCGTGTTATGTTCTTGTGAAGGGCATGTCATCTTCAGCAATAAGATATTTCCATTTTCTACACTTTTGGAGTGAATGTCCAACTGCCACTTATTGCTAAGCTGGAAGTCAGTTGTATTTTGTGTACAGTTGTCTGTTGGGAGCTAAACAGAGGCTTCACACAGTGAAACTGCAGTGAGAAAGGAGATATTTTCATGCTCAGCGCTTGGGTAGGATCGGAAGCCTGATCAAAATTATAAAAGAAACGGAGCTACCGGGCAACAATTTTCATTTAAAATATCACAAGGAGCTTTACAGGAGTGGAATCAGGCAAAATCTGATTAGACAAATAACCTTTTCATTTGATGGTTTAAATTGTAATTATCCTGCCTGTCCTTACACCCTATTGCACACATCGGACTGGATTTCACCAGCCCTCCATGAGCAGGCTGGGAGGCGGGGGAGACATAAGATGTTGAGGGAAGGCGGGGGTCATGGCGGTATGTCCATCACCTACCTGCTGCCATGACATTTTACCAGCGATGGGGAAGGTGGTGGACAACCCTCCCAGCCTTATGCCAATTGAGCTACTTCAGTGGCCAATTAAGGGCCTCATGTTGCTGCCACTAGTATTTTACCAGCGGTGGGTTGTCCCTTCTAATTGGGCACTCTGTGGCCCACAGAGAGGGCCCCCCGCAGTGGAATGGCTGCCACATGCAGCAAACGCAAACCCACCCCCAGCCCTCAGCAACTTTCCCCCTCTATAGCTGGGGTCTGTTTGATTGGCCCCAGAAACCTCAGGCCCCACTTACAGGTTGCAAGGTTGATCTGCTTCCATTGTGTCCTCTCCGCTAGATGCAGTTGCAGCAATGGCCACAGGTCCCAGTGGTGCTGCCGAGATTACTGAGCCACTGGGCAGCTCTTGGAGGTAGGTTCCCATGCGGGAAAACCCCGATGGCAACTAATTAGTTGTCGTCTGGCTGAAAAACGCAGCAAGTGGGTCCCACAAATGGGTTGTTCCCAGCTTTCAGGCCTGTCATCAGGGCTCTTACCAAAGTGATAAAATTCTGACAATGGACACACATGCAGCTATGTGCACAGAATTGAGCATCTAATATAACTTCAATCTTTTCAAAATGATTTTTTCCTATTTTGGCATAATTAGCAATTCAAAGGGTTATGATTAGTTGTGTCTGTGTGTTGTTAATGGGCCCAAAGCCATTCTGCTTTTGGGACTTTGCCACCAGTACCAGCTTGTTCAGTGGTCCCATTCTTATCTTTATGTTAGTTGGTTGTGGATTCAAACCTCAATTTGAATCTTAAATATAAAATTTAAGATGACACTTGGCTGTAGTATTGTCGGAGGTGCAATCTTTACACTGAAAGGTTTAGCTGAGGTCCATTTTCCTGTTCAGCTGCAATTTAAAGATTTCAGGACACCATTTGAAGAACAGCAGAAAAGTTTCTCCTGGTGTTCTGCTCAATACTGACCTCTCAGCCAAAGCCATCTGGCCATTCATGTTGGTGGAATCATGCTGTGCACAATTTGCTGCTGCACTACAACAGCAATTAAAAAACTTTAAGTGTGGCATTATTACTGCACTGAAATGTTAACCTAGGTTCAACAGCACACTAACTTCTAACTGATTAAATTGTTATTGTGCCAATCTGTGCCTAATGCCTTGAACACAGTTTCCCACTGGAAATACATGATCAATGAATTTATCCTGCAATTAACTGGCAAAATAAAAATGCAGCTGATTCCTGGCCTGAACTTCACAAACACTCTCCAGAACATATTTCAAAATAATCTGTAAAATATGGATTCAACAGAGCATCGCACCATCATTAGTAACTTACAGATGTTCCCTCGCTGGTGTGAAACAGGGGCTTCAGTTTGTGAGTGCTATGTGTCTTTGTGAAAACATCACAATTGATGCCAGGCATTACCTTGAGGCTTCTCCCACTGGCACAGATTTTAAGATGACAGCCTCTTCTTCCAGCATGAATAACATCACGGATTGTCTGACCGTTGCCAACTTCTGTAGTTGATGAATGTGTTGAAATACAGATTTTCACAGTGATAGACACTCATCCCACTCTATCAAGAACCCAGGTTTGGAACAATCATTGTTTTGTTGGTCGCAATTAATGACGGCATTTAGCTCCAATCAAGTCAGGCTGTTATGTTACAATCCCAGCTGATGTTACTACTGAACAAGCCAGATCCCAAGGTGGAACCTGGCTTGATAGATTTTAACTTTTATTTTATGTTTAGAAAGTTGGAGGGCGGCTACTGAACAGTTACTGGAGTCAGTTGATGAACTTTTAACAAAAGAACAAACCATTTATTTAACAAGAAGAGATGAATTATATTTCAATACTCCTTCACCCACAACTATACTTTTACACATATATACAGATTCGTAAAGATAACACAAGTTACAATAGTTACCTTATACTCTAATGTTCACAGTAAGTACACAGTCCATGTGAAGCAATAGGTGACCTGTGGTCAGACACACCACACTCTAAAACCAAGTGACAGATGCCATCCCACACAGATGCTATGGATCTCTCCCCAACTCCTCCTAGATGCTTGTCACACTAGGTGCCCTCTGGTCCCACTGAACTCAGTCCTTCATATGAGGGTTTCCAATCTCCACTCTCGAAGAACCTGCTTTAGAATCTTCTCCTAAACAACGCTTTTTCTCGGACACCCTCCACAGAGGTCCACCTCCAGGGTTTTGAACTTTCCTTCCAATGTTCTCCTCCCCTGGATCGCCACATGCACTCAAGCTTTGCTTCACATGCACTCACTCTCAGGTACTCAGCTGTGTCAACAGAACACCACTGCTTCACAAGCCCATAGTAAGGAGTCAACAACCTTTGGCTGTCTCTTGGAATATTCTGGCTTCTCGCATGCCTTTGTTGTTTTGTAGTCTGCGTCCTGCAGCTTTCTCCCTTTAAGCTTGGAGCCTTCCTCTGCTCCTCACTCTTAACTTCACTTAACAGGACCTTTTCCCGATTCCTGTTCTTTTCTTTTGACTAGAAGGTCTTCTTGGGATCCCTCCTTTCTGCCTTACTCCCTGGCTTTGGGATATTTTGGTTCTTTTGGGAAATCTGCTTTCTGCAGTTCCCTCTCCTGTGTCCAGCTTCCCCTAGCTCCTGGCTTCAACTGAACTAAAAAAAAACTGCTGTCCTGTTTCTCCTTGTGTCTGTGGGCCCCCTGTTGCTAGGCAACAGCCCAGTTTTTCTACTTCGAGTCATAAAACCTCATTAGAAAGAAGATATACAAACAAACCCATAGATCTGCAGGCAATACTCTTTAAGGTGAAACTAGACCCTGGTTTCACCCCTTTAACCCACAAATAAAACCTATAACTTACTTAAACTTCAGGTTAAAACTTAAATTTGAAACTATAGCTTATTCCTAACACCCACAAATACAACTTACCTAACAGTTGTCTTATCCCATGAACTAATCTGTAATTTTTTTGGATCTGCACTACAACGTTATCTTAATTTTGAGTCAAAGAAACAATAAGAGCGAAACTTTAGCATTTGCTGGGGTTTGTATCATATGGCTCGGACAAAAGGTGCAATTTTCATTGCAATTAATATGATTTAGATTATGTCTGCACCCACAGTGAGGGGAATTTGCCAGGTGGTAAAATGCAACAGCTAAACTACCAGCTGTAGCACATCATACCCACCACCAGCACACGAGGGGATGTTTTTGACTTTGTGTAATGGTGTAAAGGGATGATAGCAAGTCAGCAGAGTTTTACACCTCTTTGCATTTTTAATTCCATTGACTGAGAGATGTAAAACTTAAAATGAAAATCTATCTCACACTGCGTGTTGGTATCACCTCCACACCATCACACAATGCCCAGCAACAACCTAGATACAGTCTTTATTTATTTTTTTATTCATTCAAGTAATATGGGCTTCACTGGCGGGGCCAGCATTTAGTGCCCATCCCTAGTTGCCCTTGAGAAGGTGGTGGTGAGCTGCCTTCTTGAACCGCTGCAGTCCATGTGGTGTAGGTACACCCACAGTGCTGTTAGGAAGGGAGTTCCAGGATTTTGACCCAACGACAGTGAAGGAACGGCGATATATTTCCAAGTCAGGATGGTGAGTTATTGGAGGGGAACTTCCAGGTGGCGGTGGTGTTCCTATCTGTCTGCTGCCCTTGTCCTTCTAGATGGTCGTGGTCGTGGGTTTGGAAGGTGCAGTCTAAGGAGCCTTGGTGAGTTCCTGCAGTGCATCTTGTAGATGGTACACACTGCTGCTACTGTGCGTAGTGGTGGAGGGAGTGAATGACTGTGGATGTGGTGCCAATATAATGTGGATTTATGAGCAGGGCTTTGCCCACAAGCTTCTGAACTGCACTGCCAGGGTAAAAGGGAGGACAAAAACCTGCACTGTAACAGGCGCCCAGCTCTGATTTTCCCCGAATTGGCTAATTAATGGCCGGAAGATGGGTTTGCTGTCCAGTTATGAATGGACCAATAGGAGGTCCTCCAGCATGGAAGAGGCAGCAGCCTGCCATTTGAAGTAAGTAAGAGAAAGGCTGCTGCCTTTTGAGATGCTCTGTCTCCAACTTATTTCAACTTTAAAATAAAAGAATCCCCTTAGCAGCAGCTGGGCCATCATTGTGGGCAGCCTGTGGTCGCAGCTACAGCAAGACGAGCAGCAAGGGCTTCTAGGTCTGCCTGTAATGCTGCCTTGACCACCACTGTCAAACACCGGGGGCAGAATTTTGCCCTTGGTTGGCGGGGGGGCCCCACCGGCTCAGCAGTGGGCGGGCAGCTGAACTCCGCCGCCATTTTGAGTGGGCGGGCCAATTAAGGCCCGCCCAGCGGCCTGCCTGACGGGAAGCGCTATGCGCATCCTGTGCGGAGGGGGGGAGGGATTCCCCATCTGTCAAAGTGCGTTCTTTCCCACATGCACACGAAAGAGCGGATATCACCCGGAGACTAAGTGCTGCCTCAGGGAGATCAGTGAAAGTGTTACAAGTTAAAAAATAGAAAAATAAAAAAATTATTAACATGTCTCCCTCATGTGACAATGTCACACAAGATGGGACATGTTAATAAATATCACATAAAATTTATTAAAGTTTTTAAAAACGGACATGAAGCCTCATCCCGCCGGTGGATGAGGTTTCATGTTTTATCAGAAGCCCGCTGGGGATCCTGGCCTGCCCACCAGCCTTAAGGTTGGACGGGCAGTTCCTTAATTGGGTTAATTATCCTGTCAATGGCCTCAATTGGCCATTGACAGGTCGGCGGGCGGACAGCTGATTTCGCTGTCTGCCCACCTTCCTCAATATTTAAATGGACCGTGATGACGTCGGGGGTTCCTCCTGACATCATCCCGCGTCATTTTCCCATCAGCGAGCAGGCCCCGCCCCCAAATCGCCAACGGGAAATTTCAGGCCTGGGAGACTGCCCCCAGAAAGCTGGACCGTTCCCTGATGCCTGCAGGGACCTGGAAACCGACTAGAAAATTGCAGTCTGCTTCAGACAACTGGCCTTAATCAGCCTTTAATGACATCAATCGCCACCCCACCTCCCCACCTCCCCCACCCCTTGCCATCCTACCTTTGGGAAAATGAGGTGGGATGGGATAGAGCAAGGAAATGTGCACCCGAGCCGTTGGCGTAAATTTCACACCCATCCACCTCATTGCCCGCCTCAATTCAGGCTTCCACATGTTAGTATTCATTTAAAATAGCCATATTTTCGATCAAAACACAGAAATCCTTCACACCAAATTATTAAAAATAGAATAATTTACATTTCTTAGTGGAATGTGGGAAATATGTAATGATTGAACGATCTGCAGAACTCCCTCACAACTTTGTTGCTCATGAATTATGAAATAGTTTGCAGATCCGTTTATCCCTTTCTCGAAACCTGAGAATAAAACCTGCTCCTATTTTCTATGTCCCTCTGCCAGCTTATGCTGATTTGAAGCTTTACTAAAACACCACAATCGATGCCAGGCAATACCTCAAGGCTTCTCCCACTGTAACTTTGGCAGGAATTTGGAGGGAACTCCATTTGTGCTGGTAAATGCTGAAGTTAAAGTGTGAAGTGGGAGAAGCTGGAAGCAAAATTCTGGCTCCAGGAATGACTAACTCCTATGTTAACCTACAAACAAGACATTCCTTTGTCTGCTATTTTAACCTAGGTTCTCTTAAACCTGTTAAAATAATGCTCAGAGGACAGATATACAAATGGTTTAAGCAATCGTCTGTTAATAATTCAGTCATTTTGAAGTTTATTAGCTTGGGACGAACTAATCGCTCTCTCTATAACAGTTCTGCATGTGGAGTTTAGTTTATAAATAGGAATTTCTCAAGTACAGGTGCTAAGTGGCGTCAGGAATTGTTTCGTAAAATCGTATTGGCCCAGATTTCCCTGCGATGTGTGCCCATTGCATTGGGGCATTTACATCATAGGGCTCCTAGAATGGCACAAAAGATAGAGGAAGTTATGGAGGAAGTTACTTGCACCATTGACTACACCATATCGTTACCCGGGATTTTCCACATTCCACCATTACCCTCACTGAAAACAGGAGGTATTTATCATTGCCCTGACCCATTAAAATCTGTGGTGGTCTCAATTTTCCTGCAGTGAAAGCAGTTTTCACCTGTTGATATGTCTGAAATGTCCCTGCAGCAAGGTGACTCATTACTCCCTGATCTCTGTGGGGCGTTCCAATAGGAAACCAGCGCTATTTGCAGCAAGTTAGCAGTGGACGTGATATCCAGTATGGAGTATTTCACCAATCTTGCCTTGTGCTGTCATGAAAGTAGTGCACGTAGAAAGTCACAAACAGTGGTTTTGATTTTAATAACCTGGACTTATGAATACAGGGCATTATTTCAAAGTTTGCAGATGATGCAAAACACAGAAATGTATTAAATAGTGAGGAGGATGGTAACAGACTTCAGGATAACAAACCAGTGACGAGATATATGGTAGATGAAATTTAATGCAGTGATGTGCGAATTGAAGACACATTTTAGTTGGAAAAATGAGGAGGCAGTGTAATCTAAATGGTATAATTTTAAAGGAGGTGCAGGAACAGAGAGTTCTGGGCTTGTATACACACAAATCTTTGATGGTGGCAGGACAGGTTGAGAGACTGGATAAAAAGCTACATGGGAATTATTGGCTTTTTAAGTAGATGCATAGAGTACAAAAAGCAAGGAAGTTAACCTTTAGAAAACACTGGCTAGGCCACAGATGAGGTATTACTTTCAATTCTGGGCATCACACATGACGAAGGATGCTAAGGTCTTAGAAAGAGTGCAGAACAGAGTTTGTAGAATGATACCAGGGATTAGAGACTGTACTAACGTGAAGAGACTGGAAGAGCTGACGTTGTTCTCCTTGGGCTGGATTTTCAGGTCATCAGGCAGGTGCAGCGGGAAACAGTCCGCTGGCCGCGATTGGCCTCTGACCGCAATTTCACGCTGCCTGGCCAATTGACGGCCAGCCAGCGTGAAAGGCATGCTGAGAAGCTCAGCTGGGGTGGGGGCAGGAAGAGTGCGAGTGCAAAAGTCTGCGCATGCGAGGGGGAGCGCGCAAGGCAGGGAGCTGAACAATTTTTAAATCAAAAATAAAGGTTTTCAAAATCTGAATAAAATGTCCCAACATGGGACTCAATCACAATAACATGAACAGAATTAAAATTCTGCCCAAAAATTTACATTTATTTTTAATTTAATTGTGGAAACCTCAAACTGCCCGTGGCTGAAGTTTGCTAAAAAAATCAAAAGGCCGCCTGGCAGATTCACCCGCTCGCCAACCGTAAGGTTGGACAGGCAGCGAAAAATATGTTTAAAGTAATTGATTAAGGGCCTTAATCGGCCTCTTAATTGTTGGCGGACACGCTGCTAACTCATGCATGCTCGTCAACCCAAATATCGCGCACTATTTTAGGCCCGATTGGGTTGGGCACATGCCCGCCCATGGGCCATAAAATCCTGCCCCTAACAGCAGAGAGGTTATGGGGAGAGTTGATAATGGTGTTCAAAGACATAAATGGTTTTGTTGGTATAAGAGAAACTGTTTCCAGTTGCAGGAGGGTCAGTAACCAGGGGACACAGATTTAAAGTCATTGGCAAAAGAATGAGATAACACAAGGAAATATGTTTTATGCAGTGAGCTGTTGTGATCTGGAATACACCACCTAAAAGGGCCGTGGAAGAAGATTCAATAATAATTTTTAAAATGGAATTGGATGAATACCTGAATACAAAACATTTTCAGGGTTCACCTCATAAATGGAACAAGTTATTTGAAAAAAAATGTGTCCATCCAAATAGGAAATACACCCACCAGGCATGTCAGGCAGGACCATAGTTTAAAGGCCTTTTATTTGAAAGGGTTACATGGAAAAAGTAAGTCGTGAAAACACATCTGTTAATATTTTAGCATCTTAGGTACAGTAACTTCTAAAATGCTTCCAAAACTGCTTTCTAGAAAAAAAGCTGCACATTTACACTAAATATTTAATAGTATTTCCTAGTCTGACCATATTTAAGCCCTGTGGCTCCATTAGTGTACCAGTACTGACAACAGTGACTTTCCATTGACCTGCTTTTTTAAATCTGACTCAAAATTTTAAAGCTTCCCAATCTCCCGATGCTATTGAAACTGGGGCACTTATCAAGGCAGTCACTGTCACTCATAGCTTCCACAATACTACTGTTGTCCAGCTTCATCTCGGCCTGCCTGACACAGTGGAGGAAGACTGGAAAAAGGATTTGGATTTACGTAACAACTTAACACACCCTCAGATCATCCCCAAGTGCTTTACAACCAATGAAATTCTTTTTGAACTGCCAAATCCATGAGAACTAATGACCAGAAATCTGTTCCTAGTGCTGTTGGTGAGGGAGGAATATTGGTCAGGACACTATGGAAACTCGCTGCTTTTTTTCCAAAGAATGCAAAAGGAACTTTCACCTGGAACAAAAACAAAAATACCTGGAAAAACTCAGCAGGTCTGACAGCATCTGCGAAGAGGGATACAATTGACGTTTCAAGTCCGAATGACTCTTCATCAGAACTAAAAATATAGAAATGAGATGAAATATAAGCTGGTAGAGGGGTTGGGATAGGAGGAGCTCGATTGGGACCAGGTGGAGGCCAAGAAGAGACTGCCAAAGATGCCATAGACAGGAGGACAAAGGGGTGTTGACGGTGGTGATATTATCTAAAGGATGTGCTAATGGGGACATTAAGGGTGGTAAGCAGGACAAGCTAGTGGCAGATGGCCCTTGTGGGGGTGGGGTGGGGGGAAGGGATCGAAATGAGCTAAAAGGTGGAGATAAAACAATAGATCAAAATAAATTTAAAAATAGGTGAGAAAAGAAAAATATATTTGTAAAAAAATTATAAATTATTGGAAAAGGGGGGATCGGAAAGGGGGTGGGGATGGAGGAGAGATTTCATAATCTGAAGTTGTTGAACTCAATATTAAGTCTGGAAGACTGTAAAGTGCCTAGTCGGAAGATGAGGTGCTATTCCTCCAGTTTGCGTTGAGCTTCACTGGAACAATGCAGCAAGCCAAGGACGGACATGTGGGCATGAAAGCAGGGTGGAGTGTTGAAATGGCAAGCGACAGGGAGGTCTGGGTCATGCTTGCGGACGGACCAAACTTTCACCTAAGCAGGTAGATAGGACCTGTGTTTAATATCTCACCTGAAAGACGGTACCTTTGACAGCGCACACCTCTCTCAACTCTGCACTCGAGATTTTTTTATTCTTTCATGGAATGTGTGTGTCCTGGCTAGGCCAGTATTTGTTACTCGTCCCAAATTGTCTTCAAGTAAATGATGGTGAGCTTGCCTTCTTGAACTGCTGCAATATCAGCCAGGTTTTGAGTTTAAGCCGGTTATTGGACTTGAATCCACAACCTTCTAATTCATGCGAATAAGGAATAACTGACTATACAGAATTGGGCCAAGCCTAAGCAATGCAGAAAAGCATCTGTACCTGCAGACAACCCCTGTTTAAAGTCAGTCACATTCAGAATTTCCTCCCTTTTGTTGATAATTCCACCCCACCTACCACAAATGGGCAAAATTCACCAACATAAGGATAGATAGAGGTCTCCAGTCCGCCCTTCCTCTCACCAAGCCTGGACCCTGTGTGTTGATCCACTAGACTCACATAATGAATACAAGACTGTAAACAGATAACTGCATTCATTGACAGTTTATACAGGGAGGTATAATGGCAGTTGGATTCATTCTAGCTTCTTTAGTCCATTTTGTTCTATATGTTAATTAAACCAAAGATAGCAACATCGTAGAATAATAGAGCAAAGAAAGGATGCCTTTCGGCCTTTTGTTCCTGCTCTCTGAAAGAGCTACCAATTAGTCCCGCACTCCTGAAAATGTTTCCTTTTATAGAGTCAGAGTCATAACAGCACAGAAGGAAGCTATTTGGCCCATAGGCAAAGTTTGAAATTCCAGTTACCCACTAAGAGAATAAAGCCACAAGATTCCACAGTTTCAAACACAAAATAAACTTTACTATACAAAGTCAGAAAAGTAAAACAATCTACCATATCAATCTTATACTCTAACAGTCAAAATTTACATGAGGCAAATATGAATTAACAGGAAAACCATGGTTGAACATACCATACTGCACATTAAATGGCAGATGTGACTAAGACAGATGCCACAGATTTCAAAGCAACCCACCTAGAAGTCAAGGACCACTGAGAGTCACAATGGGCTGTAACTTCCAACTAGCATCAGAAAGAGTTAGCCCACAGGAATTAGAAGAAATAAATACATACTTACCTGCCCTTGAAAATTACGCCAACAATTCTGATCACCAGAGCTGCTTGGGGCCTGCATCGAAAGGCTCCTTGCAGGCCCAGCAAAGTGCAGCTCCTATAGATTCAAGGATACCCCATTTTTAACAGCACTTGCTGCCGTAAAGCAGGTAATTTTAAAGGGCCAGGGAAATTGACTGGCCCAGGAGAAGTGTCTAAGGTAAATGGATAGGATTTGGGAGGTGTGGGGGAAATCAGAGGTGGGGGAGTGGGGTGGGGGGGGGTCAGATATTGGGATGTTTGGGTGCGGTGGGGCAGAGGGTAGGAGGTTGGGGGAGTTGGGGGGTCAGATGTGGGGGCATGGGGGGGGGTCGTGGGCTGAGGGGTCGGATGTCGGGGGTTCGGGTGGGGGTTGGGTGGGTCAGAGGTAGGAGGTTTGGATTGGGAGGAGTGGTAGGGAGGTCGCAGGTTAGGTAGGTGGGGTCCGGAGGTCAGGGAGGGTCAGGTCGGGCCCTCAGGTCAGGGGCAATTGAGGTTGAGGGGATTATGGGCCTGCGTGGGGGGGTCCTTGTAGGGGGTGCTCAGGGGTGTGGTGGGGGGGTGGCAGGGTCGGTCTGGGCATTTACGATATTTACCCAAAAGTTAGAAGAGGTTCTAATTCTTCTAGCTTTTCTGGATAACTATTGGTGTAACCCTGGAGGAACCATCTGAAGATTTAAATTGCATTTTCAGATGGTTCCCAGTGCAGGGCAATTGTCCAGAGGAAGTTTGCACTTCTGGGCAATTGCCATGCAAACCCTTGTCTGGGAACTTCCGAGAGAGATTCCCCAGCACACCTTTGGGGCCCCAAATCTGATGCTTGGGTGCTCGGAAGTTACGGCCCAACATTTTGTTAAAATTCTGTCTCCCTCATTAAGGGTTTCAGCTCTTCCTTTCTGAAGATTTAGCCTCTGAATTCCCTCAAAAGCATCTTGGACTCCGATTGCCTTACTCTGATTGCTCACCTCCCAGTGATTCAATCTCTTCTCCTGAGATTGCATTCCATGGGATTCATGCTTCTAATTTCTGCTCACTTTCAACTCTTTCACAGGCCGCTAACTTCATTCAGCTGGCACTGCCCCTGGATTTCTCCAACTGCACTGAGCTATAAATGGCTCCCTGGACTTCTCTGAGCCCTAACAGCCTGGAGCCTGCTGATAGCAGCACCCTTTCAATATAGAGCCTCTTCCCCTGCTGCAGAACACTCAGATAAATTGAAACCAGAGAACCTTCTGAAGCTCTATCCATCTCCATTTTGAACTAGCCTTTCAGGGTTCACTGAATGCTTTTAAACTAATTAAACTAATTGGGGGAGGTGATGGCATAGTGGTACTGTTGCTGGACCAGGGACCCAGGGCAATGCTCTGGGGACCCAGGTTTGAATCCCACCACGGTAGATGGTAGAATTTGAATTCAATAAAAAGAACCTGGAATTAAAGGACTAATGAGGACCATGAAACCATTGTCAATTGTTGTAAAGACACACCTGGTTCACTAATGTCCTTTAGGGAAGGAAATCTGCTGCCCTACACGTGACTCCAGACTCATAGCAATTTGGTTGACTCTTAAATGCCCTCTGAATGAGGGATGGACAATAAATGCTGGCCTGGCCAGTGACACCCACATCCCACAAATGAATAAAAAAAATTAGCTCTAACTCCCAAAACAAAGCATCTCTCTGGACTGCACTTCTTTACAAGCAGTGTAGACATCACATCTCCAACTTTACAGCTAAACAAATCCAGCTACTGTTTTAGGATCTTTCCTTTCTAGCTGATAGCCCCTTAAGTCAACCTGACCGCAACATTTTCAGTGTAATAGACTCCAAGCTGTTTTAGTTGCATTTATTCATTTTCTACAGTTAAATTTTAATCTTCCCAAAACTGAAAATTAGCTCTAAAATATTAACATGAACCATGAACTTGATATTCATCAAATCCTCAAGTACCTATCCTATTTCCTTTTGAAATCATTCATCCTCTCTGCTTCCACTACCCTCACTGGCAGAGAGTTCCAGGACATTACCACCTGCTGCATAATTCTTCATCTCCCTCCTGTATCTCTTGCCCAAAATTTTCAACCTGTGTCCACTAGTCCTTTTGGTATTAGCTAATGGGAAGAGTTTTCCTTGTCTACCTTATCGAAACTGGTCTTAATCTTGTACACTTCTATTGAATCTCCCTCAATCTCCTGTGCTCCAAGGAGAAGCACCCCAACTCTCCAATCTAACCTTGTAGCTAAAATCCCTCAACCATTCTTGGTGAATCTCCTCTGTACCCTTCAGATCTTTCCTAAAGTGTGGTGACCAGAATGGAATGCAATACTCTAGTTGTAGCCTATCTGGCGTTTTATACAGATTCAGCATAGCTTCCGTACTTCTCTACTCAATGCCTCTCTTCAAGAAGCCCAAGATCCTATATGCTTTGCTAACCACACTCTCAAAATGCCCTGTGACCTTCTAAGATTAATTCACATGCACCCCCAGGTCCCACTGTCCTGTACACTCTTTAAAACTGGGCCATTAAGTCTGTATTGCCTCTCCCTATCCTTTCTGAGAAAGTGCATCACCTCATATTTCTCTGTATTAAATTCCATCTGCCACTTGTCTGCCCATTCTGTCTATGTCCTGTTGCAATCAATTGGTACCATCCTCACTTTTTGCCACACCTCCAAGTTCAGTATCACCACAGGCACTGTATAACCAGCATCCATGCACACCAACATCCACACTTCTTCTTGTAAGGCGTCCCTCGGGATCGAGGATGATGTGCTTCCACTTGGTTCAGTGGGTTCTGAAATGGTCGATAAGTCCAATGCACGATCTGCAGACTCTGCCACGTGTGCGGCTGGTGGTGCTTGAAGGGTTGGGCAGGTGGGTTGTTTGGAGATTTGTGCACTTCCTCTCATGTCTCGACTTCCCCGCTGCATGCTCACAATGACGTCTCTTGATGCATTTGGTGCCTTCCCAAACGTGCCTTCTCCATTTTGATTGGTCACAAGCCAGGGTCTCAAGCACAGGACCATGACTTGGTGAGTATGTTTGACCTCTTCAAGGATGCTTTGAGGACATCCCTAAAGTGTTTCCGCTGTCCTCCTGGGGTCTCCTGCTGCGACTGAGTTCTGAGTAGAGCAGTTGCTTCAGGAGTTTGGTGTCAGGCATATGAATGACATGTTCCATTCAGCGGAGCTGGTTTTGAGTGATTTGTGCCTCAATACTGGGCAGGTTGGCTTCGGAGAGGACGCAGCTGTTGGACTGTCTTTCTTGCCACTGGATTTGGAAGATCTTGTGAAGGCAATTCTGCCACAAGGAAGATCATTGCAAGGATCTTCCTCAATTGCCTCCTCTCGGTAGTCAAGGAACTCCTTCCAGAGTTGCAGTGCAGTTTTTTCCCATTGAGAGGCACCACAGACATGATCTTCACACAAGGAACAGCACCAGCTGCTATACATGGTCTTTTCTGACCTCACAAAAGCCTTTGACTCTGTTGACCATAAAGGCTTATGGAGTATCCTCCTCAAATTTGGCTATCCTCAAAAATTTGTTACTATCCTCGAGGCTCGAGGGGTTGAATGGCCTACTCCTGCTCCTTGTTCGTATCCTCTGCCTATTCCATGATGACATGCAAGCCATGATCCTTGACATGACACCATAAACCCTGTCTCAGTGAAAACTGAGGTCAAACAAGGCTGTGTCATTGCACCAACTCTCTTATCCATTTTCCTCATTGCAATCCTGCACCTTATCTCCAGCAAATTACCCACAGGCGTGGAAATAATCTACAGAACAGACGGCAAACTGTTCAACCTATGCCATCTCCAATCCAAAAGGAAAACCACTCCAACCTCCATCATAGAGCTTCACAGATGCAGATCCACACTACACCAAAGCCCACCATTCACCAACATCCACTGTACACCAACATCCACTACACAGCATTGCAATGCTACACAACTTCGACTGTACACCACTTCCTTGCACATTGCATCCACACCATTCACTTTACACCAATATTCACTACACATTGCTTGTTACTCGGTCAGGGGCCTAGATAACCATCTCACAAAATTATATTCTGCTGATTTGGAAATATGTGGTGTCTGTGTGATGCACCTCCACGGTTACAAAGCTGAGATTGCAGTTGGTGTTCCACTACGCCATATGTTAGCCTAAAAAAGTGCCTACTCACTGTTCCATATTGCTATATTTCAATGGGCATATTAATCTCCTGCTGCATTTGCATTATTGAGCAGACTAACCACTGAACGGCTGTGAACTTCAACTTCACAACAATAGATATAAACAGAAATGTTTCAATTTTTCTGAAATGTTTAAATTCAGTTTGAGAAATCAAAGACAAGGCCTTCAGTAATTTTCCCTTAATTCCACCTTCACATACCACCATCAGCAAGGCAATAGCCATCACTGGCAATTGAACTCCACTCCTTGCTGAGAATAATATGCTTCAACACTATAAATACAAATCTATCTGACAACAATATTTTATAATCTGTGTCACCCATTGCATTTCTTAGTCTTAAACAAATACAATTTCACCATATTTCAATGCGAACCTGAAATTGATTCTGTTGGTGTCAATAGGGAATAAATCCAGCAGCATGCCAGTCTGGGCTAAATCACCACCTAGCTCTTTTGTTTCCTCTGCATCCAAATTTTTTTTCAAATCATATCCAGGAGGATTTAAAATATATATTGAACATGTCATTAAGGAAGGTAAAATGTAGAAAGCAGGTTTCAAAATAGCCACCTTGTCCAGCGTTTAGCTGATGTTCACTCAAGCTCTCATTCTCATGTTGTCCAGTTGTCTCTGAGCCCTTTGATGCTTGAGTCTTGGGTATCCATTATAAAATCAATGTTATTTTATAAGCTTAAATTATATCTCCATTTTATCAAACTTAGACAGCAAATTAATTGGGTTTTACATAAAAAGGACTGGAATAGGCTTTCTTAGGAGCAGAAGGCAAAATATTTACACATGTTGTGCTACAACTGAACTCCACTTAACTTCTCGTCTCTCTGCCTCAATAAATCACACTCCCAAATATTGATGTGATGAGCCATATTTCATTGTCCTGCACATTTTGTCTTAACTTGTTCGTACCTGGAGAATTCTCTTTTTATATGACTGCTATGTGTACTGTCAACATTCTTACCCTAAATAACATACTGTTTGGTTCAGTATGTCACTCATGCAGCTCTGTAGACCCATGAGAATATCTCCGCCAAAATGATGAAAAGCTGTTTGATAACACAACTGCACAAACTGTCAGACATCAGACAGCATCCAAAAGCGGTTTTCTGGGTCAAAAAGTCAGATGTACCAAGAAAACCTATATCAGAAACAGTAAAATGAAGACAGAAAATGGGCACAGCAGAAGGCTCACAGTTTGAAAAGGGAGATAAGCTAACAGTAACAGACCACACAGAATGTTCCAGCACAGATTCAGATCATTTGCCTCATCAAACCTGTGCTGGTACATGACCCATCTAGTCTAACTCCACATTTCTGCTCGCTCTCCATACCCTTTAACATTCTGCTTTTTGAAGTAAATATCTAATATTCTTTTGGATTCTAAGCAACCTCTGGGTAAAAATGTTTCCTTTTAATCTCATCTTTAATTCATTTTGTGATTACTTAAAATCCTTGCCCTCTCATTACTGTTTCAGCAGGCAGTGAAAATATCACCACTTACAGTATCGTCAGCACCCTACAATAGTCTTGAACACAGGTTGGTATATACACAAATTGGGAGTAGCAGAGCCTCTGTTTTATAGATATACAGAAATTTTATCAGACAGAGTGCACTTTTGTTTTGCTCTTTGTTGGGTGGCCAGAGCAGTGAGTCAAGGAATGTGGCAGGAAGTAGCCACACTATCTAAGTGAACAACATGATGTAGCAGTCCGGGCTGCAATACCGTAACACCTTACCAGAAGTACCAGGGTCGAGACTCCTGTGTGACCTTATATTAATGGAAATACATTGAATACACATGACATGAATCATTCCCTTACATTATCTTTGGGTTATTTTGATAACGTCCAGCTGGCAAGCTGCTCACTGGCAACATTCTCAGTCTTCTATACTTCATCTCTGTGAAACCCAGTGCCAACCTCTTCCTCCAAATTACTATAAGTAATTGTACAGAAAAGCGATGAAGCATACAGCAAATAATTGTGGTGCATGAGACTGGCTGGACAGATTTTCCCATGGTGTGTTTGATAGCAATTTTTATATGCCACTGTCTGAGAGGAGTTATGAGCTGCCGTTATAGCAGATATCTTTGCTCTCCTATGGTCCAACATTGCACTCTCCTTTTCCCATCATGGAATGGTAGCAGATTGGAGTGCCATAGAACAAGGAAATAGTGACTGCTGAGAGGGAAAAGGCCAGAAGCCTGCAAGATTCTGTACAGATGACCACAAACGGGGAGAAGGCGGGAGAATGGGGTTGAGAAACTTATCAGCCATGATTGAATGGCGGAGCAGACTCAATGGGCCGAATGGCCTAATTTCTGCTCCTATGTCTTATGGTCTAAACAAGCAGGACCATGATAAAAGAGAAGCTCCTACAATTCATGGGTATGTCACTAGTTTATGCAGGTACATGTAGGGCTACATGTGTGCAACTGATGACAGTCTGATTAGGAATCTCACCATTTTGGAATGTATCTCAGGCTCTGTCCTGTTTTAACCAACTGTAAATAGACAAAGAGTGTTGAGGTCCTTTGCTAGGGCACACAACATGTCAGTCATCTGATGATACATTCGCACACTGCAGATTCATTGCTGTAGATGATGTCCCTCTGTCAGCCTGGAATGAGCCTCAGGTGGAAAGTTAAGGGCTGAAATGTCTTTGACAGCCATGAGCAGCACTTAGTTTCCCTGGTGTTTGACTCCAGGACAACTTCAAGATGCAACACAACTCTGCCCCAGCCTCCCCAGTGAATCAAAGCCCCTGAACACAGTTCTTTGTCGGGCTCAATGCAAATCAGTGCCACTTTGTCCTACATAACAACAGTTATAACACTTTAATTCATTTAATTCATAAAGCACTTTAGGATCTCCTAAAGCTGTAAATAGTAGTATTTAAGGATCCCATGGGTTAAGTTGATTTCAAAAATGGATACAGATAATGCCCAAACACTAGTGCCCTTCTTGAAGCCAACTCCACAAGCATTCAGGCAAAACTCTTGCAAAATCAACTTCAATGGACTGGATACTTTGTGGATAGCCGAAAAATGTCTACCATGCCAGGTTGTTTTCTTCATTTGTTCATGGCATGTGAGCATCGCTGGCTGGGCCAGCATTTATTGCCCATCCCTAATTGCCCTTGAGAAGGTGGTGGTGAGCTGCCTTTTTGAACTGCTGAAGTCCATGTGGTGTTTTCCCAATTCTCAAATGCAAATGTCCCAGGGGAGGACAAAGAAAATGCTTCAAAGGCACCCTGGAGCTCTACTTGAAGCACAGCGGCATTGACCTTAATGACTGGGAGGGGCTTCAGAATGGTGACAAATTGTCCATCAAGCTGCATCACACTTCGAGTGCTAATGGCTTAATGATGCGTGTCATGAACGCTTTAATCACAGAAAATGGTATATCTTCAGCAACTAAGAACATTTTGGAACAATGTGTGTTTTAAAAGACACTGTCCCTTAAAAAGTTAATGCAAGGACTCTGATTACTGTTGTTCGAAGAAAGGACAGCGTTTTACACGAAAAGGTAATTAAGCAGTTTTAGCGAAACTGGAAAGCTCTTGATCCTGGTGGACTATGTAAAAAAGGGATCACGGAAAACTGTGTTTAAAAGCTGGTTTTGGTTTTCCTTTGAGAGAAAGAAGGATCAAATGCTTGTATAAAGAAGACCACAGCCCTTTACAGTCCAGAGCCAGTCCAAAGCCGGACATGAATAGAAGCTGCTCATAAGTTGCTCCATACTCTGAAATTGAGTGTCTCCAAGTTTTCCTCGAAGCCCACCTGAAAAGTAGTGCAAGAATCATCGATTGTTGCACAGACCAGTGCTGAGAAATGAACCGTATGACCCAGACACCATTTCAAGGAGTCCATTATCTATTCTTTTCCCTTCAGCCATTGACTTTTAACCTTTTGACAGAATCCCTCTATTTTATTATTCTTTTGGGGAAGGGAGGGTGGTGTGTGTGTGCCGTTCTTTATTGAAGAAACCTGGGCATTGAGTGGTCATTCTGAGATTAGGTAAAGTGCATATTGGCCATATAGCTAGCTGGAAAAATTGTTTAAAATCTATGTTGTGACCTGTAGAGTGGTGGAAATAGAGACAGGCAGTACACTCCTCCCCTTTTGGTTGTAACATGAGGCAGAGTGACAGCAGAGAAAGGGAAGAAAAGGAAACAAATCCTACACTCCGGGACCCACTACCTCATGGGCCATCTTGCCCCATGTGCCCAAAGATCCACAAGTCGAGAGTCAGCCTATTCAGTCACATGAAGACCCTTGGCAGAAACTTGCAAGCCTGAGTGGATGTCATCCTCAAATCAAGGGACAGTCAACGATGGCAGATAATGTCCTCACACAAATCAAGGCAGAGTTAATGAGAAAAAAAATCAGGAAACAATTCAATAGCTCTTGAGAGTTGCTGGCTGTCTCTTTAAATTTTTCAACGCAGACGAGCAACATTGGCGATCCAATTTACGGGGTGAAATTGAAAAGGCCGGACAATGGTGTGAACTGGCAGGGATTTATAGGCATCAGTTGTTTCAATGAAGTTCCTGCCTGTTTCAGGTGAGAGTTTCCAGCAATGGGCAAAAGCATTAGTGCAAAATGGGCAGAGGACTGTCCATTTTCCTGTTCCATTTTGCCCCGTGGTTACCTCTTTATGGATAATAAAGAAGAAGAAAGTGGGCCTCTCTGTCACTTTTTAATCCTTCAAGGACAGAAGAAGAGGGAGACAGAAACAGAAGAAGGTAAAACAGCACTCATTCTACTCAAGAGCATCGCTATCCAAAATCAACCAGCTATTCTCTGAAATTCTTCTTCCTCATTAAGATGAAGGACATTAGCGCTGGAAAATGGAATACTTTCCAGTTCAGGGCCCAACATCAGCATTCGCATCAAGCACTCACAAAGTAAAGCTCTCACTACTGGGTCTCAATGTTAGAAAAGCATTTCCCTCAAGTAATTGTTCCATTTCCCACAACCACCATCAACTCATGAGTGACATTGCCGATTAGTGCTAAATTAAGGCTAATTTTGTGCTTTAGACTCGTGCACATTAGTAACTGGATTGACTGCCTAAATACATTTTACAGAGGACCTGTATAACCAATGATAGATGAGTGAACAGTCTGTGCTGGACTGAACTTTTCATCTAAGGGTGAAAGGCCAATTTCTAAACCACTGTACCAACTAGTAACCCATTCTTCTTAATGATGCAATGAAGAGATCTTCACTAAAATGTAATAATATATGTAACTGTTTCATACCATATATGAAGGCAGCGAGCAATACAATTATAGATTGACCTCCTGAACTCTGGCAGTGCTGAGAGATCATTTGAAGCTGTACAACACCAGGGTACTGATGAATATAGGGCTGACAGTGACAGTGATAGTATCAATTAGAAATGATGACTTAAAAATATTGGTAGAGCATTAAAGTGCATGTAATTCTTTTGCTATTATGTATTTGTACCAATATACCAACTAAACGTAGTAAAAATACTGCTTCAGTGTTGCAGGTGGTGCTATAATGATTCCTCGATATATTTTCACCTTCAGAGGTGGTGATATTTCAGTGTCTCCATCTCCCCTAAGAGACAATCATATTTGCCATGTTGATTAGGTACACAGCTATTAACTCCAGTGCAGTATTTTGCATGTCATCACATAACTGTGCAACTGAGAGGCCACTTAGTGATGGTGAGGATTTAGAATAATTGAATAGTTACAGCAGCACAAGAAGGAGGCCATTCAGCCTGTTCTGCCTGTGCTGACACTCTGAGGGAGCACTTCTTTGCCTTCTCCTTGTAACCTTGCAAGTTTTATCTTTTCAGATAACGATATAATTCCCTTTTGAAAGCCTCAATTGACCCTGCCTCCAACACACTCTCAAGAATTGCATTCCAGATCCTTCATAGCCAGTCTTGACCAGTCCTCTGAACCGTCTGTCAATGATGGACGTAGTATATAACTGCAAAAGTAAATGTGGCAAGAATTTTGCTTGTAAATTTTGAGTACTTAGTAAAATGGCATCATAAAAGTGGGGCTGGCATAACAGGAGTGCTGCATGGGAATTTCAAACAGGTATTCATATGCTACACACGTAAATAGATTCATGAATAGTTTTAGAAGGTTCTTATCTCTACAGTAGTGCCTTGATATTACAACAGCTATCATTTTATCTGTGATTTGCAGCACTTGAGCGAAGCATGTTTGATTTTAACCACATATGACAAACATACTGTAAGACTACAATAGGTTTCCATGGAGCAGGAATAGTAAGCCTTTTAAAAAAATCAAAACTAATTTCTAAATTATTTCTGTCACATGCTCTAATTTCAATTACTACAGTTTAATACTTCTCGGCAATGCATGCTGTGTTTGTAGATCAGTTATATTCCTGCTGGCTCAGGGTGATTAGAACATATCTGAAGCATATAAAGCAGACCTTGCACCTTTATCAGATTATGCAATCTAGGTGTTCTGATTGGATGGCCATTTGACACTAACCCTTCATAAAACAATGCACCGAAAGACACAATTTCATTGTGAAAGTGGTGCTGCGAGTCACCTGCCTGCTAACCTACTGGAGTTCAATCTGCACCATACTCACTTCTGGATAAGGCCACCTTGAGCTGATTAAGGTACTCAGCTATTCTGATGAAGAGTCATATGGACTTGAAACGTCAACTGTATCCCTCTCCGCAGATGCTGTCAGACCTGCTGAGTTTTTCCAGGTATTTTTGTTTATGTTCAGGATTTCCAGCATCCGCAGTATTTCGCTTTTATATTGAGGTACTCAGCTATTATGGGCTGTCTCTTGCCTGTCTTGGCACAATGCAAAACCTGCTGGAGACTGGACAACAGCCACACACAGTACATGAATAGAACACAATGTCTAAAAATGGAACTGGCTCATTTGCTTCTATTGCTCTTTTCTGTCTAAAATTAAAATTGCTAATCCTAGCTCAAAGTGGTTGACTGAAATTTGTCCAGGAGTGACAGTTCTGCTGATAGAATGTGCTTTAATGATATATCCCACAGGGATCCCATCAGGCTTCTGACATTAGAACAATGTGGATTTCAATCTCTCAGTTTGATCAACAGTGTTTCTTCCCATGCTGAAACATGAATGTCTCTTCTGTGTCATCATCTAACTGACACTGCAAGAAAATAACTCATCAGCCATCCTTCAGAATGGATGAAATTCCCTTGACTAGGTTAGACTATGCAGTGGTCATTCTGTATATAAATAATGGACTTTAAATTATACACATTTTACCACAACATTATTCAGTGTATTCAGTAGATTCCAAGAACAACCCATTTAAGGTATGAAATGCCGTACGGTAGTGATCACAGTACAGGGCTGAAGGGCTGAAAGGCTGCCTTTTCGGCAGTGACATGCCTTTGGGACGGAATTCAAGAAATACATCCCACTTTAAAAACAATCTATACATGCTTATTTCATAATATGTAAGAGTTGGTAACATTTCAGTTTCTAAATCACAAATCTTTCATATTTTCAGGGCTTGTGGCAAAGTGTTGTGAAGAAAATCGCCAGCACACTTGTACTACACATAATAATGGATAACTCTCAGTGAATTACAAAAAAGAAATGTAATATCAAGATCTAAATGACGACCTTAATGTGTTTTATAGTTTGCAACACTATCTAACACTTCAGTTGGAATACTGCACAGGTAAATAGCTTACTGAATCACAGGGGCCATCTCATACATGACTCATTCTATTCAGGCTCGAGGTGAGAGATCAGCTGGCTTTTCTCATTTATCTATTTTCCTTCCCATCTCTTTACTCCCCCCCTACAGAAACATATAGGAAAGTACATAGCTTCTGCTTAACACCATTGTAAGGAAGTACATTCCAACACATCTTCTGTGGCTGCAGTATATACTATCTATAGAACTCACTACAGCAGTTCACCAAGTTATTTCGATAACACTTGCAGCCTATATTAGGTTAAGAAGGACAAGAGCAACAATGTGATGAGAACGCAATGAAATACCCCTTACAATCTGACATCATTTTTTCATTGATGCTGGATCAATATCCTGGGCCTGAAACCTCACAGGACTGAACACTTTCAGGATAGGAGGAGAGAAAAGCAGACAGGGAACAAGATATTGGAAGTCGATCCCAAGATGAGAAGCTCACAATGCGGAGCACAGAACCATGAATCAGAGTCCTACCCTCCTGAGGAATATCACAAACAGCCACATTCTGCACACAGCTGAGCTCTCTTCTTTAGCTTTCACTCCTTTCATTTCTAATCAAAGAAATTGAGACTATCTCCATAACAATGTGCTCTTGGTCTTAACACAAATGCCAGGTGGATCCCAAATGGCCCTTTAACATTTCACTACGATCATATAAGAAGTTAAACAAATGTCAGGAAGGCATTTTCTCAACTTAATATTAACTCTAACCATCAGAAAACCTATCTGTGTGCAGTTTAACAGCTTGCATTTAGAGCTGGATTAACCTACAAAGTGCATTTTATTTTCTATCTACTTGCTTCTCCAAGGAAAGATTATCCTGAAAAGTTCAAAAGGAAAAGACTTAAAGTATATAGCATCTTACCACATCACTCAGAAATGTCTCAAAGAGTTTCACACCTAATGCATTACTCTGAGGCACAATGACGTATAGACAAAAGCAACAAGATCTCACAAGCACTAATCAGGTAAAAAAACTAATCAAACCTCGTTTCATTTTAATAGTGTTGGTTGAGGGAAAAATTCTGGGTACATTCTTGGGACAACCCCCTTCTCTTTTTCATATTGGGCCATTGGATCTTTAACATCCTCTTAAACCACTGGAACTGGTTGAATATCTTGGCTGGAGGATGGTAACTGATAACACAGCTGCACTTCAGTACTATGCCACAAATAAAATCACATTGATTGTTCTTTTATCAATAAACCGCACATAAAATGCAGGCAGCGCTGCCAGATTGTGACATACATATGAAGCATTGGAGATGGATATCAGCATTTCTGTAAGAATTCCTTTAGCAGATAGATAGTTGGTTGGAGGGTTGCAATAATTTCAATTGAGGTAAATTATTGTTTTGAGTGCAATGATTATTATAGAGGCAAACATTCTCAGTTTATAGATATGTAAGCAATGTCTCATCATGGATCTGACAATTAGGTAACTGTTTTTAAATATTTAATTACAATTACAGTGTCCAATCTCCATTGGCAACTCAAAGACACCAGCTATGTTGCATTTTTACCATTCAGAAACTCAACTAACTGCAGATTAGAGATCATACCCTAGAGGTATACACTTAAGATTTTTCAACCAAAGCGCAGATTTTAATAGAAGTTCAGCTAGGACCAATAAATGCATTTGCAATAGCAGAAACTGCTATAATGAGATCTGATTGTGGGTCATCAGCCTGAACCTTTCAAAGTGCTTATTTACTCCCAGGAGGATGCCAGATGGTTGAGGAGTTTACAATCATTTTGAGAGATCTTTAATTTAATCTAAAGAATGCATAAATAAGTTAGAGGGATACATTTTTCTTTAAGACATCAGCACTCTACACTAATTACATGACAGGTCCTATGTTAATAGGCTTTGGTTACACAACCAGTCAATTCAAATTCAATCTATAACTTATTTATTTAACCTCTGAAATTTTCAGGGTTGAATCGAGTGAAACATTTGGTCCAAACCGGCACAGTCACAAGGGGCTCAATGGCCTTTTTCTTTGCTATAAGATTCTAGAATTCTATAAAAGCAGGGGAGTGGCACTAATTGAATATTCTTTCAAAGTGCTGGCACAGGCTTGATGGGCCGAATGGTTTCCTTCAATGCTGCATGATTCTATGATTTACCAGATAGAGAACTCTAGAAATTAATGCAATTTTCTGATGTGTTTTAAATGAGAAAGGACTATGGAGTATATTAAGAACAATTGCCTTTCATCGTGAGGATTTCCCACTCAGATTGGTGGCCTGAGAATCAGCTCTGCTGATGTGAAATGTCCGCTATGAAATGGGTTTGTGCAGTCTTGATTAAAAAACAATTTACTCAGTGTCTGAAAACAGAAGGCGGAATCTTCCGGTGATTTTCATTTTTTAATATATTCTTTCGCAGGGTGTGGGCGTTGTTGGCTAGGCCAGCATTTATTGCCCATCCCTAATTGCCATCGAGAAGGTGGTGGTGAGCTGCCTTCTTGAACTATTGAAGCCCATGTGGTGTAGGTACACCCACAGTGCTGTTAGGGTGGAAGTTCCAGAATTGTGACCCAGCGATAGTGAAGGAATGATGATATATTTCCAAGTCAGGATGTTAAGTGGCTTGGAGGGGAACTTCCAGGTGCTGGTGTTCCCATGCATCTTCTGCCTTTGTCCTTCTAGGTGATGGAGGGTGCGGGTTTGGAAAGTGCTGCTGAAGGAGCCTTGGTGAGTTGCTGCAGTGCGTCTTGCAGGTGGTACACACTGCTGCTACTGTCAGTGGTGGAGGGAATGAATGTTTAAGTTGGTGGATGGAGTGCCAATCAAGCACTCTATTTTGTCCTGGATGGTGTCGAGCTTTTTGAGTGTTGATGGAGCTGTACTCATCCAGGCAAGTGGAGAGTATTCCATCATATTTCTGACTTGTGCCTTGCAATGGTTGACTGGCTTTGGGGAGTCAGGAGGTGAGTTACTCACCATAGCATTCCCATCCTCTGACCTGCTCTTGAAGCCAGTGTTTATATGACTGGTCCAGTTCAGTTTCTGGTCAATGGTAACTCCTAGGATGTTGATAGTAGGGGAGTCAGTGATGATAATGCCATTGAATGTCAAGAGGAGATGGTTAGATTCTCTCTTGTTGGAAAGAACATAGCTATTTATACATTCTTGTCTATTTGCATGGGTAAGGGACATTTCCATGTCCCAACTTCACACAGCTCAGCAGTGCACATTCCAGAGTGACCTTTCGGGAGGCGGCCTCCTAATTGGCTATGGTCCTATTAAGGGTGATGCGGGCGTCCTTGAAGTGCAGCCCAATGAGAGGGCCTACAGCTTTGGAAGACTGGCAACCCCGCTGGGAGAGGTGGGCACTGCACAGGGCAGGAGGAGGGCACCTCAAAATGGAGGGTAAAAGTTTAAAAAATGAAGAGGGTCAAACCTGGCAAGCCCAACAGAGTAGAGAGGAAACGCATCTGGAGGATTTGTTTGGGCCACAGGTGTGAGCTTTCATACCCGCAGTACTGTCAGTAGCACATGAAGATCCCAGCTTTGATGGCCACTCAGCCTGCCACTGGGAGGCTGCCTCGATGGAGCTCCCAGGCTCGGCACTCAGTGGCTGGAATCTTTTAGAGGCAATAGCGGTCTTGGCTACAGGCTCTTTTCAGGAAGGCCTGCCACACCTTGTTCCACCCGGGCATTTAATAGACAGTGGTGCGTATTCCCCCAGGATCAAAAGCCTGGGGGATGTCCCACCCACTGAAAGCTGCCAACCAAGCAAAGGACGGGAGCACCACTGAATGGCATTGCCACCAGTGAGGTGGATATCCACCCAAGGTCTAGGATCGGCGCTGGATCTCAGGCCACAGGTGAGTGGCAGGGGTGGGAAAGGGGTGTCGCAGGGAAGGGGGTCAACAGCAAATGGAGGGGGAATTGCTCTGAGTGGGCACCCCACTTCCCAATGCCGGGGGTCCCTTGATCAGGCACTGAGTGCCTTTGAAAGAGGGACCCCCAACCCCGGAAGCCTGCAAGCAACCCCGACAGGATTTGCTTATGGTGCTCGCTGCATAGCGAAACCACCACCCACTGCTGGGTTAACATCACTGGCAGCAGCATTAGACCCGTAACTGCCCACTCAAGGGCTTCAATTGGCAATGGGGCAGGAAAGCCATCCATGGGACCTCCTGCCACGGGCATAATTGAGTGGAAGTTAAAAGATGGTGGGGTACCCACCATCATCTTCCTACCTAAATAAATGCCCCTTGCCACCAAACTTGCCATGGGAGAGGGCACAAGTGAAAGTACACTCCAAAGTCAAGATGATTCCCATTATTAGGTCCTTATTTGAACATTCTTAGCTACTCATCACTGCGGGCAGGGAGACGCTGTAATTCAATTCCCGCCTCTGGCAAGATCACTTGGAAGCAGGAATGAGTCTGCCTACAAACCCGATGCCCTAATCTCTGAGTTTGCTGCTGGTCCCAGCTTCAAACCTGCCTTCACTGGATCGGGAAGATCCTGACCAGAGTTTTCTATTGCCCAGAACTAATAACACTCATCTTGAGGAGCTCAAAATTTACCAAAACCAGTAGGGAAAGGAATGTAAAACATTATAGATGTCTACAATGATTCATTAGAATAAGGTACAAAAGGAAAATGTCAGCAAATGTTGCACCAAGAGACAACCTACAACACATCCGTTACTGAAACTGCAGGAGGAGCATAGGCAGTTTCTTAAAAATGAGCTGCCAACCTACAACATAGGGTGACATACATGTTGAACAGTGGAAGTAGCATGCAATAAACAGAGCAAAGTGATCCCACAACCAACAGATCAGATCAAAGCTCTACAGTCCTAATATGCCCAGTTGTAGAAGGTGGTGGAGAATTAAACAACAGACACAGAATATTGCCGTCGGCGTGTGGAGGCTGGCCCGACATGCCGACACGAAAAATGATGCGCGATGACATCGGGCGTGCGTCCCGACATCATCGCGCGTCATTTCAATGTTTCAATCGGTGCACGCGCCGAACTGTCAAGGCCATTAAAAAAGCAATTAACCTTAAGAACGCTGTCCATCCAACCTTAAGGTTGGCGGGCAGGCAAAGAGCCCAAGCAGTCTTCCATGAGCGGGATGAGGTTTCCTGAAGGTTTTGTAAAATAACTAAATAAATTTTGCAAACTTCACAAACATGTCCCAGCTCATGTGACACTGTCACATGAGGGGACATGTTTAAATAATTTTTTACTTTATTTATTAAGAAGTTTTATTATCTACTTAATCTCCCTCCTCCCCTCACCCGCACAGGTAGCACTGAGCGCTACCAGCCACACGTTACACTGGGCAGGCCTTCATTGGCCCACCCGTGTAAAATGGCGCCGCGCAGCCAATCGCAGGTAGTGATCAGCTCCGCGCCTGCTGCCGCCTGCTCCCACCCAGCCCGCCCCCCCAACAGGAAAAATTCTCCCCTAGGAGGAGAAGCTCTGTGAACAGCTCAGTCCTCAATGATGAGAAAGACCAGTATGTAAGCATAAATGACAAGGCTGTCCCATTTGCAACCATCTTCAACCTGTAGTTCTGAGTGGATGATCCATCTTAGCTCCTCTTTGGTCCCCAGCATCACAAATGCCATTTTTCATCCAATTCAACTCATTCCATAATCAGTTCCATTTATTTCATTTTTCTGCCACATTTGGTGTTTTCCTGCCAGTGTTTTACTTCATTATTCTTGATTGCTACTACCACTGAAATCCCAATTTACCCTGGGCTGGAGGTGGGTTGGGGTTTCCAAACACACTGCATGATTTACATGATGGATAGGAGCAACTGAGGTGCCAAAATGTACAAATGCAACAATACCAGGTGCAATGATGCCAAACTTTGCTGGGGCTCAGTCCTTAGAATCTTTTGCATGTCACTGGGGCACGGTCTCTACTGCCTCCGATTATAAGAATGATGAACATGGAATTGTGCTGACTGTTGCAGGATACTCAAACAGCGTGAGGGAGAGCGCGGGGACAGCAATTTCAGGTACCGCAAAGGAGAGGGCGGGGACAACGGCTTCAGCGAGAAAGAGAGTGGGGAGAGCAGATTCAAGTATAGCGACAGAGAGAGAGAGAGAGCAGGGAGAGCAACATCAGAAATAGTGAGAGAGCAGGAGAGCAGCTTGAGAAACAGTGAGAAAGAGCGGGGAGAGCAGCTTGAGAAATAGTGAGAGTGAGCAGAGAAAGCAGCTTCAGAAACAGTGAGAGAGAGAGCAGGGAGAGCAGTTTCAGAAACAGCAAGAGAGAGCAGGGAGAGGAGCTTCAGAAACAGTGAGAGAGAGCAGGGAGAGCAGCTTCAGAAATAGTGAGAGAGAGCAGGGAGAGCAGCTTCAGAAGCAGTGAGAGAGAGAGCGGGGAGAGCAGCTTCAGAAACAGTGAGAGAGAGCAGGGAGAGCAGCTTCAGAAACAGCGAGAGAGAGCAGGGAGAGGAGCTTCAGAAACAGTGAGAGAGAGCAGGGAGAGCAGCTTCAGAAATAGTGAGAGAGAGCAGGGAGAGCAGCTTCAGAAACAGTGAGAGAGAGCAGGGAGAGCAGTTTCAGAAACAGTGAGAGAGAGCAGGGAGAGGAGCTTCAGAAACAGTGAGAGAGAGCAGGGAGAGCAGCTTCAGAAACAGTGAGAGAGAGCAGGGAGAGCAGCTTCAGAAACAGTGAGAGAGAGCAGGGAGAGCAGCTTCAGAAACAGTGAGAGAGAGAGCGGGGAGAGCAGCTTCAGAAACAGTGAGAGAGAGCGGGGAGAGCAGCTTCAGAAACAGTGAGAGAGAGAGCGGGGAGAGCAGCTTCAGAAACAGTGAGAGAGAGCAGGGAGAGCAGCTTCAGAAACAGTGAGAGAGAGAGCGGGGAGAGCAGCTTCAGAAACAGTGAGAGAGAGCAGGGAGAGCAGCTTCAGAAACAATGAGAGAGAGCGGGGAGAGCAGCTTCAGAAACAGTGAGAGAGAGCAGGGAGAGCAGCTTCAGAAACAGTGAGAGAGAGCAGGGAGAGCAGCTTCAGAAACAGTGAGAGAGAGCAGGGAGAGCAGTTTCAGAAAGAGGGAGAGAGAGAGCAGGGAAAGCAGCTTCAGAAACAGGGAGAGAGAGCAGGGAGAGCAGCTTCAGAAACAGTGAGAGAGAGCGGGGAGAGCAGCTTCAGAAACAGTGAGAGAGAGAGCGGGGAGAGCAGCTTCAGAAACAGTGAGAGAGAGCAGGGAGAGCAGCTTCAGAAACAGTGAGAGAGAGCGGGGAGAGCAGCTTCAGAAATAGTGAGAGACAGAGCAGGGAGAGCAGCTTCAGAAACAGTGAGAGAGAGCGGGGAGAGCAGCTTCAGAAACAGTGAGAGAGAGAGAGAGAGAGAGGGAGCGTGGGCTACAGCATCAGACACAGAGAGAGTGAGAGAGAGAGAGCGAGAGAGAGAGGAGAGAGCAGCTTTAGGCACAGTGAGGGAGAGTGGGGACCGCGGCTTCAGACACAGCGAGAGAGAACGGGTAGAGCAGCTACAGAAATAGAGAAAGAGAGAACAGGTGAACTACTTCAGACACAGTGAGCCAGACTCGGACCAAGTGCATCCGGGGAAAAATCAAAAGCGTGACGTCACAAGGAGATGGGCAAGTAACTCGTTGGTGAGTATTTTGCTCATTTATCTTCAAAACTCAAGTAATTTATTAGCAATTATAAGTTTTTATTGGTAATGGTAAGGTTTACTAGCGGCAATAAAGCTTATTGGGAGTAGTAGGGTTTATTAATTATAAACTAATTAAGAAAAATAAATTAAGTAGCATACAATAAGAATGACAGGGCAGGTGATGTGTTGCAACTGCAGGATGTGGGGTTCTTGGACGCCGGAGTGATTCAGGGCAAACACATTTGCAATAAATATCTGTAGCTGGAGGAACTTTGGCTCGGAGTCATTGAGCTGGAGGCTGAGCTTCAGACACTGTGATGCAGAAGGGAGGTGGTAACTTAACTGTACACTTTGTTCCAGGAAGCAGTCACATGCCTTAGGATTTCTGATTTGGTCAGCAGTCATGGACAGGAAGGCGTGACTGCAAAGTGAGGGAGATAAGGGGATCAAGAAGGTAGAAGCAGAGGCGCCTCAGCCTTTTCAATTGTCCAACAGGTTCAAGGTTCTTGCAACCTGTATGGATGAAAGTGGTGCCTGCAAGGTGGATGAGAAAACTGACCATAGCACCATGGTACAGGAAGCCATTCAAGCAGGGGGAGTTAATAGGAATGTAGTGGCAGTTGGGGACTGTATAGTCAGGGGGATAGACACAGTTCTCTGCAGTTGAGAGTGGGAATCCAGCCAGCTATGTTGCCTGCCCAGTGCCAGGGTTTGAGGCATCTGCTCTGCACTGGAGAGGAACTTGTAGTGGGAGGGAGAGGATCCAGTGGTCGTGGTTCATGTAGGTACCAACGACATAGGCAGACCAGGAAAGAGGTTCTACTGAGGGAGTATGAGTAACTAGGAGCTAAATTAAAAAGCAGAAGCAGCAAGGTAATAATCCTTGGATTACTAGCTGAGCCATGAGCAAATTGGAGTAGGTTGAATAAGATTAAAGGATTAAATATGTGGCTCAAGGACTGGTGTGGGAGAAATGGGTTTCGATTCATGGGGCACTGGCAGTACTGAGGAAAGTGGGAGCTGTACCATTGGGATGGTCTATACCTGAATCATGCTGGGACCAGTGTTCTGGTGGGTTGGATAACTAGGTCGATGGAGAGGTCTTTAAACTAAAGAGTAGGGGCAAGAGATCAAGCTTGGGAAGATGTGAAAAACTAAAGAGACAAGACTAGGTAAGAGAGCAAGGTAGCAGTAAGTGAAATGATGAGCAGAGTGTGGAAGGTGGGGACAGAGTGTACAAACCTAAGAGTGCACCAGCAGATAAGACTAGAGGTTACAAAAATTGTAAAAAGACAAAACTGAAGGCTCTGTATCTGACTGCATGTGATATTTGTAACAAAATAGATGGATTGATAGCACAAATAGAAATCACAGAATCACAGAGTGCAGAAGAGCCCCTTCGGTCCATCGAGTCTGCACCGACACGTGAGAAACACCTGACCTACCTACGTAATCCCATTTACCAGCAATTGGCCCATAGCTTTGAATGTTATGATGTGCCAGGTGCTCATCCAGGTACTTTTTAAAGGATGTGGGGCAACCCACCTCCTCCACCCTCCCAGGCAGCGCATTCCAGACCGTCACCACCCTCTGGGTAAAAACGTTTTCCTCACATCCCCCCTAAACCTCCTGCCCCTCACCTTGAACTTGTGTCCCCTCGTGGCTGACCCTTCAACTAAGGGGAACAGCTGCTTCCTATCCACCCTGTCCATGCCCCTCATAATCTTGTACACCTCGATCAGGTCGCTCCAGAGTCTTCTCTGCTGCAACAAAAACAACCCAAGTCTATCCAACCTCTCTTCATAACTTAAATGTTTCATCCCAGGCAATATCCTGGTGAATCTCCTCTGCACCCCCTCCAATGCAATCACATCCTTCCTATAATGTGGCGACCAGAACTGCACACAGTACTCCAGCTGTGGCCTCACCAAAGTTCTATACAACTCCAACATGTCCTCCCTACTTTTGTAATCTATGTCTCGATTGATAAAGGCAAGTGTCCCATATGCTTTTTTCACCACCCCACTAACATGCCCCTCCGCCTTCAGAGATCTATGGACACGCACGCCAAGGTCCCTTTGTTCCTCAGAACTTCCTAGTGTCATGCCATTCATTGAAGACTTCCTTGTCAAATTACTCATCCAATGTGTATCACCTCACACTTTTCAGAGTTAAAGTCCATCTGCCACTTATCTGCCCATTTGACCGTCCCGTCTATATCTTCCTGTAGCCCAAGTCATTCAACCTCACTGTTAACTGCCCGGCCAATCTTTGTGTCATCCGCAAACTTACTAATCCTACTCCCCACATAGTCATCTATGTCGTTTATATAAATGACAAATAATAGGGGACCCTGCACAGATCCCTGTGGTACGCCACTGGACACTGGCTTCCAGTCAATAACGCATCCTTCTGTCATCACCCTCTGTCTCCTACAACTAAGCCAATTTTGAATCCACCTTATCAAATTACCCTGTATCACATGTGAATTTGCCATTTTTATAAGTCTCCCATGTGGGACCTTGTCAAAGGCTTTGCTGAAATCCATATAAACTACATCAACTGCATTACCCTCATCTACACACCTGGTCACCTCCTCAAAAAATCCAATCAAATTTGTTAGGCATGACCTCCCTCTGACAAAGCCATGCTGACTATCCCTGATCAAACCTTGCCTCTCCAAGTGGAGATAGATTCTCTCCTTCAGAATTTTCTCCAATAGTTTCCCTACCACTGATGTGAGACTCACTGGTCTGGCTTATCTCTACAACCCCTCTTAAATAGCGGAACCACATTAGCTGTTCTCCAGTCCTTTGGCACCTCCCTCCGTGGCCATAGAGGAATTAAAAATTTGGGTCAGAGCCCCTGCGATCTCCTCCCTTGCCTGCCTCAGCAGTCTGGAGCACATATCATCCAGACCTGGAGATTTTAAGCCTGCCAACACCTCCAATACCTTGTCACTCCCTATATCAATTTGCTCAAGAACCTCGCAGTCTCTCTCCCCGAGTTCCATACCTTCATCCTAATTCTCTTGAGTGAAGACGGATGTGAAGTATTCATTCAACACTCTAGCGATGTCCTCTGGCTCCACCCATAGATTGCCCCTTTGGTCCCTAATGGGCCCTACTCTTTACCTGATTATCCTCTTCCCATTGATATATTTATAGAATATCTTGGGATTTCCCCTACTTTTACCAGCCAGAGCTTTCTCATATCTCCTCTTTGCTCTCCTAATTGCTTTCTTAAACTCCACCCTGCACAATCTGTACTCCACTAATGCCTCTGCTGATTTGCTTCCCTTGTACCTGCTAAAAGCCTCTTTTTTCCTTCTCATCGTCTCCTGAATATCTCTGGTCATCCATGGTTCTCTGGGCTTGTTACTCCTTCCTATCACCCTAGCGGGAACATGTTGAGCCTGTACCCTCCCCATTTCCTTTCTGAACACCCCCCACTGTTCCTCTGTAGATTTCCCCACAAGTAACTGTTCCCAGTCTACCTTGGCCAGATCCTCCCTTATTTTACTATAATCTGCTCTCCCCAATCCAAATCATTTTTTTGCAACTTGTCGATTTCTTTGTCCATAACAAGCTTAAAATGTACCATGTTGTGATCGCTATCACTAAAATGCTCCCCCACCACCACCTCAGCCACCTGTCCGGCTTCATTGCCCAGAATTAGGTCCAGCAATGCACCGTCCCTTGTTGGACCCTCCACATATTGACCTAAAAAGTTCTCTTGTATGCCTTTCATGAAAGCCACTCCATCCAAGCCCTTAACACTATGTCTATCCCAATTAATGTTGGGAAAGTTGAAATCACCTAATATAATTACCCTATTGTTATTGTTTTTACACATCTCTGCAAATAGTGCACATATTTGCTCCTCAATTTCCCACTGACTATCTGGGGGTCTATAATAAACACCTAACAATGTGGCTGCCCCTTTTTTATTCCGAAGCTCCAACCACAAAGCTTCATTCAATGCCCCCTCCAAGATATCATCTCTCCTTACTGCAGTAACTGACTCTTTAACTAATAATGCAATGCCTCCTCCTCTTTTACCTCCTCCGCTGTCTCATCTGAAGATTCTATATCCCGGAATGTTGAGCTGCCAATCCTGTCCCTCCCTCAACCATGTTCTGTGATGGCTTCTATATTACAATTCCACGTGTCAATCCTCACCCTTAGCTCATCCGTTTTACCTGTAATACTCCTGGCATTAAAGTAGAGGCCATCCAGCCATGTCTTACTTCCTTGAAACTTAATGCAGCTGTACTCCATACATATGATCTAATAACCATTGCAGAGACATGGCTGCAAAATGATAAAGACTAGGGCCTGAATATTCGAGGCTACATGGCATTTAGGAAGGACAGAAATCTATGAAAAGGTGGAGGGTGGTTTTGTTAATTAAAGATGCCATTGGTATAATAGGGAGTGATGACCTTCATTCTGGCGGTCAAGATGTAGAATCAGTTTGAGTAGAGGTGATAAATAGTTAATGTAAGAAGTCACTTGTAGAGGTGGTTTATAGCCCCCTAATAGTAAAGGCACTGTAGGACAGGCTATACAGAAGGAAATGATGGGGGCTTGTGAGAAAGGCATGGTGATAATCATAAACAAAACAAAAACAGAATTACCTGGAAAAATCATGGCTGATTTTAATCAATATATAGATTGGACGAATCAGATTGGCAAAGTTGGCCTGAATGACGAGTTCATAGAGTGTTTTTGGGACAGTTTCTTAGAGCAGCATGTTCTAGCACCAACCAGAGAGCAGGCTATACTAGATCTGGTAATGTGCAATGAGACAGGACTAATTAATGATCTCATAGTGAATGTGCCCCTAGGTAGCAGTGATCACAACATGATTGAATTTCACATTAAGTTTGAGGGAGAGGTGAGTGGATCTAGACTAGTGTTTTAAACATAAATAAGGACAATTATGAGGGCATGAAGACAGAGCTGGCAAAAGTGAATTGGGAAATTAGGTTAAGGGATAGGTCAGTAGAGATGCAGTGGCATCCATTTAAGGAGACATTTCAGAATACTCAAAAAAGGTACATCCCAGTGAGAAAGAAAGACTCTAAGGGAAGGTCACATCAACAATAGCTACTCAAAATAAGAGCTCATGGTGTAGGGGTAACATATTAGCATGAATAGAAGGTTGGTTAGCTAACAGGAAACAGAGAGTAAGCATAAATGGGTCAATTTTGGTTTAGCAAAATATGACGAATGGGTCACCGGGATCAGTGCTGGGGTCTCAACCATTTACAATTTATAATCAATGAATTGGATGAATGGACCGAATGTATGGTTGCTAAATTTTCTGATAACACAAAGATAGATAGGGAAGTGAGTTGTGAAGGGGATATAAGGAGTCCGGAAAGAGATATAGATTGGTTAAGTGAGCAGGCAAAAATTTGGCAGATGGACTATAATGTGGGAAAATGTGAACTTGTCCAATGTGGCAGGAAGAATAAAAAAGCAGCAAATTATTTAAATGGAGAGAGATTACAGAACTTTAAGGTACAAAGGGATCTGGGTGCCCTGGTATATGAATTAGGAAAAGTTAGTATACAGGTACAACAAGTGATTAGGAAGGCAAATGGAATGTTATTGTTTATTGCAAGAGGAGTGGAATATAAAAGTATGGGTGTTTTGCTACACTTGTACAGGTTGTTGGTGAGATTGCATCTGGAGTACTGTGCACAGCTTTGGTCTCCTTATTTAAGAAAGTTTATAAGTGCGTTAGAAGCAGTTCAGAGAAAGTTTGCTTGACTGATACCTGGGTTGGGGGGTGTTATCTTATGAGGAAAGGTTGGACAGGCTGGGCCTGTATCCATTGGAGTTTAGAAGAATGAGAAGTGATCTTATTGAACCTATAAAATCTCAAGGGAACTCTACAGGATGGATGCTGAAAGGATGTTTCCCCTTGTGGATGAGACTAGAACTAGGGGATGCAGTTTAAAAATAAGGGGTCTCCCATTTAAGACAGTGATGAGGATGTTTTTCTCTCAGAGGGTTGTGGTTCTTTGGAACTTTCTTCCACAGAGTGGTGGAGGCAGGGTCATTGAATATTTTCAAGGCAGAGGTAGATAGATTCTTGACTAACAAGGGAGTCAAATGTTATCGGGGGTAGGCGGAATGTGGAGTTGATCTTTGGGTGCCTGGGCATTGGTTTGACTTTCAACTGCCACGCCCAGCTTCAAAACTATTAAAATGCCACATTGATTCCTATAATGATGCTTCCACTCATATCTCAAGAGTTTATGGCTGTTTCTAGCTTAGCTGTGCAAAGGTTAATAGGTCCCACATACAAAATGCAAGTTTATGGAATCTCAATTATCTTTGCCTTCCTCCTTTAGAGGCAGGTACTAGCGATCTACAATCAGATCAGCCATTTTATTGAATGGCAGAGAAGGCTCGAGGGGCCGAGTAGCCTACTCCTGCTCCCCATTCGTATATTCATATGTTTGTAAACCAAGCAAATGACCTCTGGGAATCTGGATGGCGGCTGTTTGAAGGATGGGGTTATCATCCGTTTAACCCCAAAGGTTAATAGGTCCCACATAGAAAATGCAAGTTTATTGAATCTCAATTATCTTTGCCTTCCTCCTTTGGAGGCAGGTAGAAGTGATCTGGGCAACTCTATTACCTCAGTTGATGACCTCCCTCATTGCAGATGTCGTTTTACTGGAGGTAACCTTCAACCCAGACAGGGCAACTCTCCTTTGGTGCAGCTCCTGCAGGAGGACCCCAAATTCTTCAGAATCACAAGCAAAGCTGCAGTTCACATTTCTCTGCTAAGCTACTTCATGTCACCATGCTAACTTTCCCTTTGATGGCAAGCTGCAGTGCTTTAAGAGTTTATTGTCAGTCTTTTGTTTCATTCCCAACCAAGCTCGCTGAGCATCAGCAGCCTATTCAAATTAGGGACAGAAACTTCCATTGCAAAGTTTGGAACAACCCCATCTCAACAACCCCATCTCAACAACCCCATCTCAACAACCCCATCCCAACAACCCCATCTCAACAACCCCATCTCAACAACCCCATCCCAACAACCCCATCTCAACAACCCCATCTCAACAACGCCATCCCAACAACCCCATCTCAACAACCCCATCTCAACAACCCCATCCCAACAACCCCATCTCAACAACCCCATCCCAACAACCCCATCCCAACAACCCCATCTCAACAACCCCATCTCAACAACCCCATCCCAACAACCCCATCCCAACAACCCCATCTCAACAACCCCATCCCAACAACCCCATCCCAACAACCCCATCCCAAGTTATGATTGCAGCTGAGCCTATTCCATGGAGCAGAGTAAGAAAATCAAGGCGAAGGTCTGAATAGAAATGTGGCCACTACACCTGCTATTCACTCTCCTGAATTTTCAGTTTTCAACGTCTTGCATTAAAAACTAGATAACATAACCTTCAACATTGTTTTTACTTTTACAGGGTTCATATAATGTCATGTTTTTTGGTCATGCCTGATTGATTGTGTACAATTGGCCCCAGAAGAAGAAATAGATAATTATACTCTAGTATATGAAGGTTTTTCAGTCCAATACACCAAAATAATCTGCAGCAAAGTGCAACTGCAAGAAAGATGATTTGATATGTGTAGTCTATTTTTTTCAATCTTTCCTTTTTTGTAATTATTTTTGCTTTCCTGCAAAGAGCTTTGAAATGAACTTCTCCTGGTTTATAGAACTATAAGGGCTGCAGAACCAGCTGCAGACTACGTCACACCTATCCATCAACATCATTGTTCCCACTAATCTGTTGTTGCAAATTATTATCCGATTAAATGTCCTGGTCACGGTCCTCGATGCAAAACCTCAGTTACGTGGATAGACAAGAGAAGCTGAGGTTATTCTCCTTGGAGTAGGGAAAGTTAAAGGGTGAGTTAATAGAGGTATTCAAAATAATGAAGGGATTCAATAGATAGGGAGAAACTTTCCAGTGACAGAAGAGGCAGTAATCAGAGGGCACAGACCTAAGACGACTAGTGGAAGAATCAGAGGCGGCGTGAGGAGATTTGTTTTTACTCAGTGTGTTGTTGTGGTACAGAATGCACTGCCTGAAAGGATAGTGAAAGCAGTTTCAAAAATAACTTTAAAAAGGGTATTTGATAAAATACCTGAAAGGGAAAAGGTTTGAACATTGTGAAGGGAAGACTGAGCGTTTCAACAACAACTTGCACTTCTATAGTAACCTTAACGTAGCCACATTTTCCAATGGCGCTTTGTGAGATATGGTTCAGATCAGCAAAGGAATGGAGAGAAAGAGAGGAGTTGGGTGAAGGCATGGACAGTTGAGAAGTTGAGGTTTTGAAGGCAAGGAGCGCTGTAGCAAGATATTTTTAAAAAGCGTGAGACATTCAGAAGCAGAGCTCCACACAGGTGTTTGAGACCAGTGTCTGAATTTCACGCTCTCCCACCGGCAGGTTTTTAGGTGGGGGAGGGGTAGCGTGAAATAGAAGGAACGGGCTTCCCCCTGGGTTCCCACCCACCTCAACCTTGCAGCGATTTTACATTGGGGCAGGCAAGGCCTTGGATGGGCAGCCCACCCTTGCCCCAGCTCAGGCCCTTAAGTGGCCAATGGGGCTGTTTCCCACCCAGCTTCAATTTTTAGGCTGGTGAGAGGATTTCCTGGGCATGGGGGAAGCCCGAAAATGATCAGGTTTAGGCCTCAGGCAGGAAGGGCACCTCCATCGGAAGCCTCCTTATAACTTCAGGTGCCTGCACCCACACCCAACACCCCCAGCGGCTGAACCTTGCTTGCCCCCACCAAGCCTCTCCTCCAAATGCCCACTTTCCACCCCCCCTAGGCCTTCCCTACCATCCCCACCCTGGGACCCCAAAAACTTACCTTGCCTCCAGTCCCGGGACTTAGGCTCTTCATGCACTTCCTCTTCTGTCCACTGCAGCTACTGTTGTGACAGGGTCCAGTGAGCTGCCAGCCAATCAGATTGGCAGCAACTCTCTAAGACGGGACTTCTTCCCGAGTGAAGAGTACCACCTGTAGCCAACTGATGCTTATTCGAGCGTGAAATGGCTGCGGGGCACGTAGAATTGACAGGGAGGTTTTTCCTATTGACTCTTTGGATGGCAAAAAGGGAAACCCTGCCATCCGAAATAGCCTGGACCATGTGTTTCCATTTACTCTGATTTAGAGAAAAAAGTTTGGAAGGGAATTCTAGAATGTGGTCGTGAGATGGTTGAAACCTCTGTCACCGATGATGAAATGGAAGGAAGGGCACTCATACACTAGACCAGAGTTAAAGAGTCAAATCATTTGTCAATGAGGAAAAAGAATTTAAAATCAATGTACTGAGGGACTAGAACCAGTGGAAGTCAGCAAGGGGGAGTAGGAACTAGCATGGGATAGAAGACAGGAAGTGGACTACTGGAATACATTTTACTGGAGGAGCCAGTATGAAAGTTCAAGGAATGACCATTTTTTGTGGAAGTCGGGAGAAGGTAGAGGTTGTTGTTTTGAAGGTGCATGTAGCATTGAAAGCTCATCAGAACACTCATGTTGTGCAGTGTTGGTTCTAGGATGAGTGAGTAGCCAGGATGAGGTGAAATTAAGCACAAAAGTACAAACTCCACAGATTTAAGATTTTGAGAAAGAAAGAGCTTGACGAGGAAACAGTATGATCTACTTTGATTTCAAAATACAAAACGTCACAATGACAGAAAATGTGCAGTATATCTAGATTAATTAGAGCATGCACATAACTTCATAAATCACTTGTAAATTCTGGCATCATCCACACATTGACATAAAGCCTCGAATGAATGTCTATGTTGTGTGATTTATAATCCACATAGGTAAATATTGGAATACTGACATATCCTCATTTGAAATCATGATGCTCCTTTACTTGGGTTCAGAAGAGATTGTTACACATTCAACAATGTACTTATAATTGGCAGAGTTTATTACCCAGCCTGTGGGTGATTGGCAGTTCTGGGAAATAATCTTTGATGTTTCTAGATGCATTAAATATTTCCTGGAGGAGCTGAGGTCAGGTATTGTAACTGTGCAATGATCAGCTGGTTGGTGATTTAAAGGAGAAGACAGGCAATGTTTTTTTATATTAATTAATTCCATGGCTTTGTCATTTCCATTTTATTCACAACATTTTTCATTGCCTTTTTACTTGTGCACAATGGCAAAAAAACTGCAACGCACATCAGGAAAAATACAGGAAGAAGGAGAGGTTCAACAAAGCTATCCTTACAATAATTCAAACCTTCTCCGTATATCCCTCAATCCCAATTTCTGTCCATATCCCTCAACCCCACCTTCTCTCCATATTCCTATTTTTTGGGTCATTTATGCCATGGGCGAAATTTTGCATTTTTGAAACTAAGTGCCTTGGCGAGCGAGTTCCACGGCATGTTTCCCACTGGTCGGAATGGCTATTCTGGCCCAATTCCACACTTGGGAGCTCATTAATTATGCACAAGTGAGTATCTCTCCGAATCACCTGGAGGGTCGGGAGCTGATTTGTCCGACCCACTGTTACCTGACGGGGTCAAAGGTCCCAATTCCATATTTAAACGCACATCTTACTCTTTCCAGCCCAGCTGTCTCCAGGACACCCACAGAGCCTGGCAAGCAAAGGAGGAAGGCTGTAAGCCACAAGAAGGCGGCTATACCCTGCTTCTGCCCCAAAGCACTCAAGGCCTTGATCCAAGGATTGCGGCAGCACAGGGATGTGCTGTACCCAAGGGATGGCTCCAGATAGTACACCAGCCTTACCTTAGCAGGCTACAGCAGAGGAGGCCAGCCTGGCCACCGCACCCACAATGCCATCCAGTGTAGGAAGAGATTGAATGATCTCATTTGCTCTGCCAGGGTAAGTCATCCTTCAACTCCCTCCAATATCAAACTCTCATCATGGTATCATGTACTCAATAGGCTACTCTCTTCAGGTATCCCACACAGCCATTAGCGGGGCACACAAATCACCACTGATTGGCTCATGGAAGTTTTCACATCCCCAAGATCTCATCTATTATGCTGCTCACACTCCATCCTCAGTCCCTTCTGGGGAGGTTCACCACACACGTTTCCCAACCTCTGCTCCATCCCTCCTCAGCACATTCTTTTTTTTTTGTCTTCATCTAGGACAACCTGGCCCACAACAGGTGGGAAAGAGCCCAGACTGAGGGAGGGACAGCCAACACCGTAACCTTCACCCAGTTCGAGGAGGATGCCACAGAGCTGGCTAGGGAGAACATGGATCACCCCTGTGGGAAAGGGGAGATCAGCCCATACCAGCAACCTAGTATGGATGACACCTCATGAGTTCATCACATCCTGACATTCACAATGAATGACAGGCAATCTTGTAATCTGCCTGCTCAAGAACTGAAACTCTTTTCTCTCTTTCTCTTATAGGCACGAGCAGATCCAGGTACAGGCGGAGGGCCAACATAAGCCCCGGCCCCCAGACCAACTCGGATGAGGAAGCTGAGGAAGCCGCCGAGGAAGAATTGTCACAGCACTCACCCGCACCCTCCACCAGTGCAATGACACACACTTTAGTGGGGCATAGCTCCAGATTAAGCTCGGGGTCACCTACTAGAGAATACCTCACTGACACGTCCCTGCAGCAGTCTGATGCAGTGACAGCCCAGGCCCCCGGCACTCAGAAGGCTGCTGGAGACCAGCCACCCGCTGAGTCTGAGTCAGATGATGAGCCTCTGCAAGCGGCCACCAACACAATGCTGGAGATGCAACGACAGGCGGCAGGACATCAGGCAGAGATTCAGCAGACTGGAGCAAAGAATGGAGTCTGTCCGCATCTGATATCGTGGCTCTGACATACGAGCACCTTGAGGTCACCATGGGAAGGTTACCGGCCACCATGGAGACCTTGGTTCAGCAGGTTTTGCTCGATTTGCACTCGGCCCTGGACTCCAATGCCACACACCCTGGTGGGCACCATCGGTGTCACGGCGAGAGGGGGAAGAGGCACCTTGACCTCCCTCCAGGCAGCCCTTTAACTCAAGGGGTCAGAGAGGGGTCTCAGGCACCCACAGGGAGGACAAGCATCTGAGTATCTGAATGCTAAACTTGCTCTCGGTGTGACTGATTGGACATCCCTTTCAATTCAATGGAATGGCATTAAGGGACAGGAGACATGTGGCCATCTCCCATTGCCTACACTTTAATCCTCCTGGAATCTGGTAGTAATTAAAGTGGCACAGGAACGTCTCCAATGATGGCGTTGTCCCGTGGAAGCTGACCCTCATCACCCTCCTCAGTTCCTGGCCCTCCTGCTCCTCATCTTCTGAGGAGCTCTCATCCTCCTCCATTTCTCCCTCTGGCAAGGGATCACCTCTTTGCAGCACCAGGCTGTGAAGGGCACAACACATCACAATGATGTGGGATGTCCTATCGGGAGTGTACTTTCATGCGCCACCTGAGTGGTCCAAACATCTTCGGAATGTTAATGGTCTGCTCGATTAGAGACCATGTGGAGCTGTGAGCTGCCGTTGTATCTCTCCTCCAAGGCACTTGGAGGTCGACAGACAGGTGTAATGAGCCAGCATTTGTGCAGGTTCCCCTTATCCTCATCAGCCATCCCTGCAGGTACTCAGCCCTTTCGAATATCTGAGGCACCTGGGAGTGACTCAGAATGTAGGAGTCATGGCAACTCCCAGGGTCCCTGGCACAAATGTGCAGTATGTGCTTCAGATGATCACAGGCCAGTTGAACATTGATGGAATGAAAGCTTTTACAGTTGCTAAACATAGGGGCTGCTGCCCTGGAGCTCTTAAAACCACATGAGTGCAGTCATTGCACCCTGCACTCTTGAGAAGCCTGAGATAACTGAAAACCCACATAATCTCATAGCCTCGCCACCTTCATCAATTGTAAACATCATATGGTGGTGTGCCTCACTGTAGAGGGCATCTGTGACCTCCTTGACGCATCTATGTGTGGTGGACTGCGAGATGCTGCACAGGTCTCCAGTGAATCCCTGGAACAATCCACAGGCAAAGAAATTGAGTGTGGTGTCACCTTCAAGGCTACTGGCAGGGGATAGTCTCTGACTCCATAGGGCATTAGTTCCTCACAAAGAATGTGGCAGGTGTGATGTACCAGAGCTCGGGACAAGCACAGATGTGTGTGGCATTGTCTCTCACTCATTTGAAAATAGGAGAGTCTTCTTTGGTAGACCCTCCATGGTCTGGGTCTATCCCCCTGATCCTCTTGTTGCTGTGGCTCCCCTGCACCCTGGACCTCAGGCAGGCCTCTTCCTGAAGCTGTGCTCGGTGTCGCCTGTCCCTTCTTCTCCTCCTCCATTCTATCAGAACCTTCAAAAAGGCAGTATTGCCCCTAGACCCATAACTGTTTTGTCCTTCTCTCTGAAATGATAGATTGAATAGATTAATGATTAATGGGTGAAAATAGTGAAGTTCACAACCTTGAACCAGTAGCATGTGTAATGGTCTATATTGGCTTCTGCCCTATTAGCTTTGTCGTTAACGCAGCCATGCATCGAGGTGACCAAGGTGCCATCCCTGATACTTAACATCTGAATCTCACAGAGGTTGGAGAAGGTTTGAATGACATGCGTGACCTGACCTAGCTCAGTGCTCCAATCTCTGTCCTGGCAACATCATTAACAATAAGTTGCTCATGATTAATTACTAGATGCCCTTTGACCTCTTATGAATGCCAATTGTGGAAAGCACATGAAAGTCTTCCACTGATGGGATGCAATAAATGTGCCTCCTTAATGGTTGCCTACATTCCCAAATTTCACATTCCTGTGTGTTAATGCTGAAATGCAGTGACTGTGACATTAAGCCAGTGACACCTACATTTCCCTGTTACAGTGTGGTAAAAGGCATGGGTTCCAATGGCTAACTTCTCAAGGAGGTTGTTCCCCTTTCTCTCAGCTCTGACTCCATTTTAATCTTACGGCACCAACAAGTTAGAGGGCACCCCCAGAAAGGGCCCCTTAGTCCAACAGTGCGCTCCTCCCACACTACCTCAGACGCCTCCCATGCAGATTCACTTCTACTTTCAATTTATAACTATGCAATAACTCTGATAATGCAATTTGGTGATTCGCCATTATTACTTTGAGATCAGCTTCAACGCTCCCTTTCTCACTATCCATGTCCCAGAAATTTTCCTGGAACCTCACAATGTGCAGGTAAAGCTCCCTCCTGCTATTCTCTAGCCTCCTTGAGTAATACTGGATCACATTGTCGTTGTGGTCACCATTCATAAACACTCCCCCAGAGCCCATCACTGTTGATGTGCCCATGCGTCATGTGGACCTCACCCCTCCCTATTTGAGGCTGTGTGCATGGTCCCCTGCAGAGAAGACCCCCACGCCCCCACCCCACAAAAGCTTCACATACACCGCACTCACCCCCGCACCCCTTAATATCTTTTTCCCAAATACAGGCTGCAGATGCCACCCATAACCATTACCATCTCATCTACAGCCCAGTACAGAGACAGACAAGCCCAAGGGCAGTGACTGTGCACACCAAGCTGTGCATTATCCCAACTGAGCACCAGGCCTTGCACCTCCCTGGAGCGGGAGTACAATGTGTGTGCCATATATAGCTCTGTAGCATGTCCCTCTGCACCCCATGACTGTCTCTACTCTCTCACTCTTGACTTTGAGGTCCAGAGAGCCCAAGGACTGCCTCTACTCTGACTCCTGATTGTGAGCCCAAGGAGTTTCTCTACTCTCTGACTCTGATCTGCTGGCCCCAAGGACTTTGACTTTCCATGAATTCCCCATTGCCCTCATGACTGAACACTACATTGTCCCACTTCCCACAATCCCCGCTCATGAGTCTTAGTGAAACCCATCCCTCTTGTGCCACACTATCACAATAGCCCCAGCCCCCCACCCACCCCCAACCTTTACCTATTCCAGACCCTGCGTGCAGCGCCTCCCATTCATACACGTGGTATCCCCTTGTTTGTCAGCATTTCACTTTCCCTTGTCGGACTCCAGCTTCCCAACCCCTTGGTCTCCCTTCTGCCTTCCATCATTCCACGTACCCCCAACCCCTTGCAATGCCTTCCTGCCCTCCACCCCCAACCATGTGTCCATTATCTTTGACCAGGTCTCCAGTCGAAATGCTGGTCTCTGTTTGAATGCTCATCCTTGCCTGAGTACCGCTGCCCAGTGCTGTCCTTCTGGACTATGGACACACCCACCTGGAGCAGGCCAACCCTACACCCCCGGCAGTGTGGCATTCTACTGGCATCGCAATGAGACCGGCGCAACACTGTGGCAGGTAGGCTGTGTTGCACTCACCTTGAAGAGCGAAGTGAAGTCCGACAGTTGCTCGCCACCCTTTCTCAAACGTGATTCAGACCGGCGCGATTTCCTGCTGGTTTCATGCAAGGCACCACGTGATTCCAGCGAGCAACAAATTTAAGGCGCATTCAGGAGATGGTTATGAATGCAAGTGGCGTTCAGACCACTAGGCAGTGGGATAACCGACCCGCCATCAACCCGCCATCGGGAGAACTGCAAACTGTTTTCACGCCGGCAGGATTCTGATTATTTTGCCTCCCACCAGATTCTCTGCTCTTACCCGTCGCAGGCAGGATGGGAAATTCTGATATCCTGTGGGAGTCTTCTCTTCTTATATTTAGAATGTCATCTGGGATTTGAACTCTTCACCACAGGTCAAATGTAAAGGGAGATGATTGTGAATTTTACATGCCCCTAGCGGGCATGATTCCCACAGGGGTGGGGGTGTCACATAAAATGGAGTGGGCACCACCCATCCCACCATCTTCCCACCCACCCCCAGAGCTCATCGCCATAATACGGCGGGGGGCAGGCAGGTGCCAAAATCAGCAGCCCATCCGCCATATTAAAATGACCAATTAAGAGTCAAGCCTATTGACCCTAATAATGCGCTGCCCATGCCATAATACGTTTGGCATGGCAGCAAGGTCGGGGCAGGAAGCCTCATTCTTAACCTCAAATGGTTATGGGCAGGAAGGAAGGTGGGTGGGGGTGTCGCTCTTCAGGGGCTGTCCTTCGCTGCTCATGGGGAGGGCCCCCTTACACTAAATCCCCCCCTTCCTTCCCGCACGCTCTTTCTCATGGAGCTGCTCAGCATGGAGTTGACATGGTTTTCAGGGGTGGGGTATGCCATCCGCCATACGCTCCCCCCCACCACCTTATTATTCATCCCACTGTTTAGACAGAATATATTAAATGATACAGATCTTCATTTTCAACAGATGTGGTTTCTAAGGCAGTCAGAAACATCAACCAACAGGTAAGAAAACATTGCTAAAATATTATTATTAAAATAGCCATTCTGTTTTGCAGAAGGATTTCATTAATAATCAAATCTCTCAGATCATATTATCAGATGGAAGAGGTGGACTTAAATAAGGAAAGGAGTCTGGTCTGTATAGGGGACCAGCACTGAGGCTAGTTGCAAGACCAAACAAGTAATTGAGCAGCAACTGCAAACATACTGCACTACACAATGTGCACTGTAGGAAGTGATCATCTTATGGCTAGAGACAAATAATGAAGTAAGGAAAGGTAAATCTGTGGCTGTTCCCTGGGGGAGGGCAAGTAGGATTCTTAGAATCATAAAACTGTTACAGCACAGGAGGCTATTTGGTCCATTGCATTCATGCCAGCTCCATGCAAGACCAACTCAGCTGGTCCCACTCCCCTGCCCCCTCCCCAGAGCCCTGAATTTTTTCTTTCTTTAGGTGCTTATCCAATTCCTTTTTAAAATCCAGGATTGGATCTGCCTCCACCACACTTCCAGGCAGTACATTCCAGATCCCAACCACTCGCTGCATAAAAAGCTTTTCCTTATGTCACTGTTGTTTCTTTTGCCATTCATCATTTATCAGCAACCTCTGGATCTTGGCCCCTCTGCCAACAGAAGCAATTTCTCTCCAGCTACTCTGTCTAGCACCCCCATAATTTCAAATAACACTGTCAAATCTCCATTCAGCCTCTCTTCTCTAAGGAGGACAACCCCAGTGCCTCCGCAGTTTCCTCCCTAACTTCCCTCAGTAACCTTGTATAAACATTGTATCCAGTCTTGGTAACCTACCAACTTTAAGCAGAGCCGGTCTTTCTGATATTTATCAATTTCTTAGTGTCTCAGCTATCTCCTTTTTCACTATGACTTTTTCCTTGGTGAAGACAGGTGCAGAATATTCATTTAGTACCTCAGCCTCCATGTGTAAAAATCTATTTTGGTCCCTAATCAACCCCATCCCTCCTCTTGCTACCATTTTACTATTTATATGCCTTTAGCATTTCACTGCTAAGAAGACTTCTGAATTCCTTTTTATATTGTCTGCCAGTCTTTTCTCACAGTCTCTCTTTGTCCCTCTTATTTCCATTTTCATTTCCCCTCTGAACTTTCTATATTTAGCCTGGTTTTCAATTGTCCTCACATCTGTCAGATGTAACCTTTCTCTGCTTCATCTTTCTCTCTATCAACAGAACATCCAAATCTATTTACTTCTATGTAGAACCTGGTGGTTAATAACTTTTTAAAGAATTCTTTTATGTGATATGAGAAGCCAGCTCGTCACGAACTGCTGTTGAGAAGGTAGTGGTGAGCCACCTTCTTGAACTGCTGCAGTCCATGTGGTGTAGGTACACCCACAGTGCTGTTAGGAAGGGAGTTCCAGGATTTTGACCCAGCAACAGTGAAAGAACAGCGATATATTTCCAAGTAAAGATGGTGAGTGGCTTGGATGGGAACTTGCAGGTGGTGGTGTTCCCATGTATCTGCTGCCCTTGTCCTTCTAGGTGGTAGAATCGATTAAGGGAAAAAGTAGTGGAAGCTCTGATCATAATTTCCAACATTCTGTGAAAAGGATAAGTTTGCCAGAAGACTGCAGGATGACTAATGAAACAGGGGTAAGTATACAAAGCACATAGAATCCAAAAACTGAAACAAAAACAGAAAATGTTGGGAGCAGCAACTGAGAGCAGACGGTCGTCTCCATGGATGTTCAGTGTTTCAGCATTTTTTGTTTTTGCTCTAGGGAGTTACAGAGTAGTTGAATTTGAGGGAGAGCTCGGGGGCTGTAGTTGGAATACAATTAGTTTTCAGCATCATAGGAAGGATATAGAAGTAACTTTTACATGGTGCAACAATAATTTACTCGGGACTACAGGGTTTATTGTCAAAAAGAGAGGCATGGGAGGTTAGAGCTTTTCACATTATTACTTTGAATGTTAGTGAATAACCCAGAAATATAGTGGAAGCTCTGACCATAATTTCCAAAAGTGCTGTCAGTTGCCCTGGGATCATCTTTATGTTAAATGTTCTATCTAGCTACAGTTTTTATTATTGATAGATATCTTCAAAATTATGAATAGTTATAAACTAAATAGGGAATGTTTCCACTGGCCTGAAAGATGATGATAAGAGGACACAAATTTAAGATCATCACAAAAGTACTGCAATTGTTGTGTGAGGACAGTGTAATGGAGACAGGGGAAGCACTTCAACCATAGGCTTTTAACCAAATGACTCTGGCAAGTGGGTATGATTAGGATCCCAGGGATCCACAAGGATATCAAATTTCTACCTATCTGAGGCTGCACTTTGACAGCACTTTACAAATCTGTAACAGCAGCTGTCTAGAAGGTAGTGGTCAGCAGACGAATTGGAAGACCACCACCTGGAAATTCCTCTTCAAGTCACACACCATCCTGACTTGGAAATATCCCACTGTTCCTTCACTGTCACTGAGTCAAAATCCCGGAACTCCCTCCCTAACGGCACTGTGGGTGCACCTACGCCACATGGACTGCAGCGGTTCAAGAAGGCAGCTCACCTTCTCAAGGGTAATTGGGGATGGAAAATAAATGCTGGTCTTGCCAGCGTTGCCCATATCCCATGAATGGGTAAGAATATGATGCATGCCATGTATCTACCTTCTGCTATGTGGAATGTGAGTCCTGAATAAAGGTTCACTATTGGCGCTGCTCTTTCCATCCTGAGCATTTTACCCTTTTTTTATTGACTGGCTCCATATTTCACCAAAGTATGCACTCTAACCCTGAAGTACTTGGCCACACTTATTCAGTTGAGCAGATAGTTCCTTATATACTTAGAAAATCATAGTATGATCAGTTAGAGTCAACAAGATTTTACCATGGAAATCATGTTTTACAAATTCATCAGAGAGTTCATTATGGATGTAAATAGTCGGGTGGATAAAGGGGAACTAGTCAATATAGGATAAGGTGCCACACAAAAGGTTAATAGGCAAGCTAAGGGCCCATGGAGTTGAGGTAATGTATTATGTTACAAAGACAGGAATTGTGACTAAGCGAGATGAATCTGTAATTTCACCAACTAACCAAACATATACTGAACTGTAAAAAGGACTTTTTAAAGACAAGAAAAGACACTGACTAAAGATGGCTGCCACAAGACACTTACAATTCAAACTCTGCAATTTGAAATGTGACAGAGTAAACTGCAAGGCCACACTCCGAGGTGAGCCCTCAAGGAAGTGTGGAGGGAGAGACAATTCCTAGTCTAGACACCCATTGAAGCTCATCACTGTCTAAAGAAGAGATAGTAAAATGCAAAGTTTTGGACATTGACACAATGGCTACCACAGACAGACCCATCCAAAACCCCTTGGAAATACACAATGGATCAGGTATAACAGGGCAAGCTGCAGATCTTGAAGGGAGACTTTGCAAGAGACTTCAGCAAAAGAGAAACGCTGAAGAGCTCTCTCTCTCTGAACAAGTGAATTAACCAGTTCGAGAAGTCGGCGTATTTTACTACTTACTATAATTTGCAAGTATGAATGTGAAAACTGAAAATCAAACAAATTCAGGAATCTGTCTCATCATTAAATTTTCTTGCAATCATTTCTGATTCTGTGAAGAATTGCTGAGATTCTCATCAAACAAAATAACCAAACTGTTGAAAAAAAACTATTGGAATTGTTAGCTTCACACATTTGGCACATATCACAAAGATATTACTAACCACAACTCCATTCCCTAATGCTTGGAATTCTGCCAAAGTCTCTGAAGCAATCAAATAAAGTTCCAAATCGGACCAACCTACTGCAGACTAAAGGCTACTTGAGTTTCCAAACATAAATGTGGCATAACAGCAACAAAGACCTACAATTACCTGACCAGTTAGCAATTTACTAGCCCATATTTGCAGACCCCAGATACAAGGACAGACACTCTGCCTACTTGGCTTCACTTGACAGGGTTAATTCTGGGGAAACCATTGTAGTTTCAAATTATTAATGTTCATTACAATAAGGGAAAGGGAACACTTTTTACAGAGTTCTCAGTGTCAGTATCAAGCACTCCCAGGTCAAGTGCAGAGGTCAAAGCTCCATCTTCTCTGCCCTAGGAATGTTTCTCAGATTTAGTGTCTGCTGCACTGTTGCTCGATTTTCTATTTCCCAAACTGACGGCTCTGAGTCAAACAATTTGAAGTCAATAGTATTGAATTTTGTGTTGCAGGCCAAGACCTACTAGAAACTGGGTTGGTTCCAATGCTCCATTAAAGGGAAAGCTAATTAAGCACATGAGGAAGAAAAATCAGAAGGATATGTTGTTCAGGTTAGATGAAGAAGAGTGGGAGTTGAGGAGCAAAAGCTCCTGGTGTAGACTAGCTGAGCTCAATGATCTGTTTCTGTGCTGTAAATACTACATGAAATACTTCAATAACTGGATTCGCCAAAGGCTGCAGAGGCAAAAGGGAGTTTGCAAATGTATTGTGATGCCCAGTCCTTCAACAGTCAGAGGAGGGAAGCTTTTACCGTGTTGCAGTGACAGAACAATCATGTCACTTTATCTTAAATATATTAAATAAACTTTCTTTAGCATTTGTCTCTTAAATGATGTGTAGCCCAGAAAGGAGGCTAACCTCTGGTCCATGGCATTCAATGCTACTCTGTGACATCAGTCCAGGGGCTGAATTTTGTATTTCTCGGGTGGGCGGGCCCGACCAAATTGGCGGCGGGCGGGGAGCCGATTCTCGCCGCCAAAACGGGCCACGTCGCCATTTTATGTGGGCGGGCCAATTAAGGCCGGCTCAGCGCTTTTCAGGCTCCCGTGTTCAGCGGGAAAATTAAATCGGCGGTGGGCGTGTTCAGACCACCGGTTCCAATGGGGAACCGGCAGTCTGTATAAAGAACAGCCAGGCGGCTTCCTTTAGGCTGTTGACCATGGCCAGTGACCGGGCACCACAAGACCTGAGGGCAGAGGAGGAGGAGGGGGGCAGGCTGCAGGGTAGGCCAGCGGGGAGCCACTGTGCCCCTCGGTTTTCCGAAGCCTGCCTTGCTGTCCTCCTGGAAGAGGTGTCCAACCATCGGGAGGTCTTCTTTCTGGAGGATGGGAGGAGGAGGGCCCCCACTTGACCAGGCAGGCGTGGCAGGGGGTGGCGGAGGCTGTTAGCTCTCATGATGCCGTGCGGCACACAGGAACACAGTGCCACAAGCACTTCAATGATTTGTTGCGCTCTGGAAGGGTGAGTACCTTGTCAGCCTTGGCCATTTTACCCAGCAGGTAGCCTTATCTTTTGAGGCAGCAACCCCCAATGTCTTAGAGTCGTTACTTCATTGGGCATTTGGCGCAAGCTGGGTGGGCAAACAGATAGTGACCATGTTTACATCAGCCTTAGTGGTTGAGGAGAAGATGGGTTCTCCCCACAGCATATGTTGGTGTTTGTCACATTTGAGTAGTCTGGGGGCAACCTGCAGGGGAGGCAGCTAGACACATACTCAGAAGTCCAACACATGTCTTATTGATGGTGATGAGATGGTGGAAGGGGAGCCTCAAGGTGTCATGGCCAAGAACCATCTGCTGGCCTCGGCGCCACAATTAGCTGCGCCTCCTTGCCATGGGCACTAAGACCCATGTGTTATTCAAAGTGATGGGCGCCGAATATGTCCAAGGTGGCTGTTGGGGGAGGGGGTTGGGAGCAGCCGTACTATCTTCTGGGGACTGATCACCAGTGGTGTGGACAGGAGCTGCTGGAGGCTCAGATGGGCCACTGTGGTTGGGGTGCAGTGTGCACGTGCAGAGTACATGGGCGATCAGCCCCAATAAATGCTCTTCTCTGTTCTGCAGGCAAAAACTGAGAGCAATATCCGGGAGCGTCTGCGGACTGGTGGTGGGCACGCTGTGCTGCAGCACCTCACCACTTATGAGGAGAAGGCCATGGAGCTGGGGAGGAGGCAGGCAGCCAGGTCGGCAGGTGTCGGTGAGGCTGGGGTATAGCGGCCAGGTATTTGAGGGCCACAGTCCCATCCACTCTGTCTCCCCACCATCCAAAGCACTGATGTTTGCTGCAATCGTTAATGCAGCAACACTGCTCATTCACAGGCTGGTACAGTCAGACGCGTGGGTCATACACCAAGGTCTCTTGGCCCCTTGAGGATGAGCGTCTCTAGCAGCTTCCAAAGTCCCCTTATCCCATTTGTGACCACTATCCCCATGGCCTAACATGCCATGGCATCGCTGCTGCACATCCAAAGACTTATTGCATCTTAGGAGGGTTTTGTACCTCCACCACCCTTTCAGCCACTGCGTCCCACATTACTCTGTCCAAAAGGTCCTCAGCACCTCACCTGTCAACCTCATGGCACTCAACTTAAATAAATACCACCACGTTAGTCATCCCTGCGCCAAGGGGAAATGTTGCTTTCTGTCCACCTGTTCTATGCCCCTCACAACGGTATGAAGGTCAATAATGTGACCTGTCAATCTCATGTGCTCCACAGCAAATGTTGCAAGTGTATGCAATGTTTCCTCATAGCTCCAACTCTCCAGGCCAGCATGCATCCAGGTCAGGAGCCTCTGCACTCTCCCCACTCCAATGCCATCCGTCCCATGAAGCACTGGTCACAAGTGAACGCAGAAGTGTAGATATGGCCTCGACAGCATTTTCTGCTCTTGCAATATGACCTCCCTTTTCCTACATTCTATTCCTTGGCTAATAAAGACAAGTCTGGCTTCAACCTTGTTAAACGCCTTATGTTCCTGTTCTGCTAACTTAACGGGTCTGCTCAGCAAGATCCCTGTAATCGTCGTGACTTCCCAAGGTCCTACCATTACTCATGTATTCCCGTACCTTGCTTGTCTTGCCCAAGTGCTTAACCGAACACTTATCCACATAACATTCCATGTGGCATTCCTTAGGCCATCTGACCAGCCTGTCTGTATGCACGTGTAATGTTTGGGCCTCATCTTGACTATTTACCACCCCACCAATGTTCGTCTCCTTAGGTTCTTGAAGGGTGAGCAACTTATGAGGCTGGGGGGGAAAGGGATGAAAGGTGTTACTGACTGAACGCTAACTGATGCACTGTCCTTGTTGTTAATTTCAGCATCACCAACGCATGGCCGCCACCAACAACTCCAGAGACTCCGTCCACACCTGAGGGCCAACACTTGCAACTTGTGTCACATCCTTTCAGCCGGCCAGGCACCAGCGCAGAGACAAAAACTTTGGTGGGGATTATGACGTCGGCTAGTGTCCCGGGGCACAGTGGAGAGGGCACTTCACAATCGCTGGAGGAGATGGCACAGACAGAGTGTGCCAATGGCGCTAGCAGCCGGAGGACTGCAGGGGACCAGGCACATGCTGAGTCCAGCAGTGATGATGTGCCTCTGGAGATGTCAGCCATGCAGCAGCTGCAGGACAAGCGGCAGGGTGCGCGGGAGCATCTGGCAGGGTTGCATGAGGTTGTGCTTCACTTGGTCTCTGTGGTGGAGGAATCCAGGCAGAGTGTCAGTGATGGCATGAACCTCAGGACAGAGCTTCAGGCTTCCTCCATTGAGAGATTGGCGACTCTCATGGAGAGGGGCTTCCAGCAGATTGAGAATCTTCTGATTGGGTTACGCTCTGACCTGCAAGCCCTCACAGCGCTAATGGCCACAGGTGGTCATTCGCAATGTCGGAGATGTTGTGGGCACCAGATGTCACTGCTCAGTGCCCATTCATCTGCGGTGAGCAGGGAGGTCCAATGTGACCTCATGTCGGTGTAGCAGCTGCCTGTCGTCGCTGCGAGCTCCTCTCAGGGCGCTCTGGATGAGGGCAGCAGCTCCTCCTCCCCTCTGCCAGTGACCGTTGCATCCGTTGAGTCTCCGACAACTGAGGAGGTGCCAGTTCTGGAACTGGCCACTCCCTCCCAGGCAGGGCCAGCACAGGCTCCACGGGCCAGAGGACGCCCGCCAAGGTCGAGGCCAACAGGACAGCAGAGTCAGCAGGCTGTCTCACAAGCCACCCCGAGCAATGGGGCGGCACGTAGATGTAGCACCCGCAAACGTAAACATAAGGCATGTTAGGCACTCCACGGGTTTGTCACTGGTGATTTTGTGTTGGCCCTGGATTAGGGAATATATCATTATGTACGTCAGAGCGACGTTTATGCTTTGTTTTGGTGGCAATAAAGTCCACTTTTCTGACCATGGCTGAGGGTGCTTCCTTTGTGCTGCATTTGTATGTTTCACAGACATATCATGAATGTTTGAGTGGACATTGGTGTTTCTGTACTAAGCCCTTAGTTGCAGCTGATGAGGTGGAAGATGTAGCACCTAAGTGCCACGTGTGGAAGCACCAGGCAATGCTGGTCTTGCTGATCCATGTGTGTGGAGCTAGCTGAAGGTTCGTTGGATTAAAGTGTCCCGGATGTCCCTGCCTCCTCGGTGTAGTAGTGGGTTGGCATGCTGCCCCTCATCATTGCCCTGTGCTTCCTCATCCTCTGAGCCACTGCTGGATTCATCATGTGCACCCTGTGATCACACACTATCTGCACGTTCATGGAGTGGAAGCCCTTCCTGTTGACGAAGGCACCGGGTTCACCCGCTGGCGCCTTGATGGCCACATGTGTACAGTCTATAGCACCCTAGTTATGGGGGAAGCCAGCAATGGCCGCGAAGCCCCTGGCTCACTGTGTCTGACTTGCCTGGTCGCAGCCGAAGTGGATGATGGTCAATGCCCATCTGAACAGAGCGTCTGTAACCTGCTTGACACAAGTGTGGACAGCTGAGTGGGAGACATCGCAAAGATCACCCACCGAGCCCTGGAAGGAGCCAGATGCATAGAAGTGGAGGGCAACTGTGACCTTCAGAGCTGCTGGCATGGGGTGTCCACCCACACAGTTAGGGGAGATCTCAGGGCCAATCATCTGACAGATATAGTTGACTGTCCCCCTTGACAGTTGGAGCCTCCTTTGGCACTGCACCTCAGTCATATTGAGGTAGCCGCTTCGCCGCCTGTAAACCCTGGCAGCAGGATAGTGGTGTCTTCTTTGGACCCTTCCACCTTGGACAACCTCTTGGCCCTGCGCCCCTTGTGCCTGCGCCTGGCCTCCCAAAGGTGGCTCCCCTGGAGGCTGATTGTCTACTCCTGGCCTCCTCCTTATTCTATCCCTTCCTTCCTCCTCAGAGGAGCTGCCTCCAGTGGAGATGTCAGAACCTATACCCAGGCTAAATGGAGGCCTCCGGAAAGCTGCAGGCCTGATAAAGATTATTGTCTGCAGAGTGCTGAGCTGAAGCTTCAAAGTACAGAGAAAGCTATTGGAAATCGATCTGAAATGCTAACAATCACACAGGCAAGTTTAAAACACTTTCTGCATTAAATACTTCAGAAAAAACATGAATAACCCCTCTGAGCCCACATATCCCGCCCGTGGATGAGGTTTATTAAAAAATCACTTACCCACCTGCCCGTTGGGCCCGTGCGCCGAAGCGAAGATCACACGGGCTCCTCAAAATCGGCTTCAATTGCCGAGTTAAGGGCCTTAACATGGCCTTCAATTAATGGCGGGCGCGCGTCGTGCTTCATAGCGCATCCACCTAAAGATCGCGATGCCGCGCGCTGACGTCGGGACGCGCACGTGATGTCAGCGCGTGACATTTTAAGCGCTGATGTGCGGGCTCCACTACCCGCATGTCAGCCATAAAATTCTGCCCCAGGCTGGAGTTGCTGAACATTCCTGGCTCTCGCAGCTGGCTGCTTATTGGGGAAAGTGGGGTGAAAACTGAAAACACTGTTATACATCACAATCTATTAATTAATAATCAAACCGCTTTTTTCAGTATTCCACTACTGTGCAAGAAAGTGTCTGCAGAAACAACAACTTGCATTTATATAGCATCTTTAGCATGGTAAAACATCCAAAGGCACTTCAGAGAAGTGATTATCAAACAAAATTTGACTCCATTCACATAAAGAGATATTAGGGGAGGTCACCAAAGCTTCAAAGAGGTAAGTTTTAAAGAGTTGTCTTAAAGGAGGAGAGAGGTAGAGAGGTGGAGAGGCTTAGGGATGGAATTCCAGAGTTTGGGGCCCAGGTAGCTTAAGGACATAGCCACCAATGCTGGAGCAATGGGAATTGAGGATGCAGAAGAGACAAAAATTGGAGAAGCACCAAAACCTTGGAGGGCTCTGGGGCTGAATATGAGCCCCTGCACAAGAATCTGCAATCTGAGATGGAGGGGAGATGGAGTGGAGAGTCACAGCACAAAGTTTTCCAAACATCTGGTAAAGGAAAGGAAGAACAAGGGATAAAACTACAAAAAAAACTGAAGTTACACAAATATCATTGAGATATAAACCAAACAAAAAACATATAACTGCCTAAAATCCTAATCTCAGTTTGACAGCATGAAGGAATCCTGATATGCTCCTCAGACCACATGATGACTGAATCTGTGATGCTGATTGGAGCTTTACTATTGGTTAACCTTGTTTAATAATAACAGCATCAAAATCCAGAGCATCATTCAACAGGCCAGCAAAGCAAATCTTTCTTTCCATTTGTAGAAACAGGCAAAAATTATGGAGCACAATAGTACACATCTGTAGAAGAAACAAACTGACCTTGAACATTTGGATTACACTTTACTCTAATCACATGGCTAGTGCTCCCCTTATGAGAATGCTCAACTCTTACCATCAATAAACATAAAAAGCCATTGAACTGCGAGTCTGACACTGAAGTGAGCAGTGGGTATTTTATTACCATCTTGACAGCTTATTGTGTGTTCAGAGATACAGAAAGGTGTATATACTCTCTGTCTCTGCTAACGAAAGGAGTTACGGGAAGGAAACAAGTGATAGAATCCCTTTTGATAGGATGCAGAGTCCAACGCCATAACCCATCAAATTGGAATTCTGCTTCAAAAACCATAATTAAGGGGGAAAACTCTGCTAACACTGCTAAAGTTGACAGCAATGTTTCCAAGTATACTGCTCATTAAACAGTTTGCCTGAAGTTGTTTCCAACAGTACTACATCAAAGGATTCTGTGTATTTACTTAATACACTATGCCACATGATTATGTCATTTTATAGTTAAGTCTTTTTGCTGGCAGTTAAACCATGATGTTTCACCACCATCCCATGAATGAATAAATTAAAGAAAAATTCTGCTCATCCAGTACTGGGTGTCAGATAAGCAGTCTGATAGTTTAGAATCATAACGGAGTCAAACAAGACGGGGGTTAAGCGGATCTGAGTATTGTCAGCACACATGAAAAATAGAGCCTTTTTTTTGGATTATGTCGCTGAAGGGAAACCTGTGGATGAGAAATAGGAGGGGGTCAAGGGTGGTCCAACACCAGAAATAACAGTGAGGGAGCAGGAAGAGAAACCGTGACAGGTGATTCCCTGGCTGTGAGATTAGAACCAGGTAAGAGCAGTTGCACCTAGCTGGATGATGGCGGAGAGGCAGAATTTTGTGGTCAACTGTCAAAGGCTGCAGACAGGTCGAGAAGGACGAGGGTGGTTATTTTATGTTATCTTTGTCACAGTCACATCGGATGTAATTTGTAACTTTGGAAAGAGCTGTTTTGGTATTATGGTGGGGGTATATGGTGGGGGTAATTCAAACCTGAAGTTCTGAGAAAGATGAGCACAGATCTACAAGGTGACAGCACATTCAAGGGTTTTGGAGAGGAAAGGGAGGCAGGAGATGGGGGTGAAAGTTTGCAGGGATGGAGCAGTCAAGGGTTGGGTTTTTGAGCAGAGGGGTGATGACAGCAGGTTTGAAGGAGGTCTCTCTCAGTACCTGAAGAGAGAGAGAGAGCCATTAATAATATCAGCTAAAACAGGGACCAGGAGGGAAGGTTAGCTGATCTAAAGAACAAGAAGTAGGTCTCATTCAGAAGATCAATCGGACATCAAAACAGAGGCTACACTTCAAAGAATACTTAATTTGCTGTAAATCGCTTTGCAACATCCTGAGGTCATGAAAGGCACTATTTAAATGCAAGCCATCCTTGCTTTGCAGTCAAGTAACACATTCTGAGGCTTGGCAGTACAGAGCTTGAACACTGGTGAAAAGAAAGGTATGTTGCAGAACTCTCTGGCTTGCACTAATAAGGACAAATACAAGAATTCCAAATTTCATGATTATGACAATTTATGTACAGAAGTATCATTGAATGTATGAACTACACACCTGGCATCACACCGGCACTGGTAGGTCCCAGTGACTGGCTGCTCAAAATAAAAACTGCTTGTTCCTTTGGTTGTTCAGGATAGGCAGCATACAGATATAAGAACATAAGAACTAGGAGCAGGAGTAGGCAATTCAGCCCCTCGAGCCTGCCCCGCCATTCAATACGATCATGGCTGATCTCATTTCGGCCTCAACTCCAATTTCCCGCGCTCTCTCCATAACTTTTCAACCTGTTACTAATTAAAAATCTGCCTATCACCTGCTTAAATTTATTCAGCATCCCGGCATCCACTGCACTCTGAGGTAGTGAATGCCACAGATTCACGACCCTTTGAGAAAAGTAATTACTCCTCATCTCTGATTTAAATCTACCACCCCTTAGCCAAAAACCATGGCCTCTCATTCTGGAATGCCCCACAAGGGGAAACATCTGCTCCACGTTTACTTTGTCTGTCCTTTTTAGCATTTTATATACCTCAATTAGATCTCCTCTCATCCTTCTAAACTCTAGTGAGTATAGGCCTAAACTGCTCAATCTCTCCTCATAAGACAAGCCCCACATCTCTGGAATCAATCTAGTGAACCTCCTCTGAACCGCCTCCAATGCAATTACATCCTTCCTCAAGTAAGGGAACCAAAACTGTGCACAGTACTCCAGGTGTGGTCTCACTAATGCCTTGTACAGTTGCAACAACATTTCCCTATTTTTATACTCTATTCCTTTAGCAATAAATGCCAAAAATCCATTTGCCTTCCTTATTACCTGCTGTACCTGCATACTAGCTTTCAGCGATTCATGCACGAGGACAACCAGACCCCTCTGCACTGAAGCATTCTGAAGTTTTTCTCCATTTAAATAATAAGTCGCCTTTTTATTCTTCCGACCAAAATGGATAACCTCACACTTATCCACGTTAAACTCCATCTGCCAAATTTTGGCCCATTCACCTAACCTGTCCATATCCATTTGTAAATTTCTTATTTCTTCATTGCAACTTGCTTTTCCACCCATTTTGATATCATCTGCAAATTTAGCTACAGTACTTTCTAACCCTGAATCCAAGTCATTAATATAGATTGTAAATAGTTGGGGCCCAAGGACCGAACCCTGTGGCACCCCACTAGTTACAGCTTGCCATCCAGAAAAAGACCCATTTATCCCAACTCTCTGCTTTCTGTTGGTTAGCCAATCCTCTATCCAAGCTAATATATTAGCCCTAACTCCGTGTGATCTTTTCTTGTGTATTAATCTTTTGTGTGGCACCTTATCAAAGGCCTTCTGGAAGTCCAGATATACCACATCTACAGGATCCTCATTATCCACTTTGCTTGTCACATCTTCAAAGAATTCTAGCGAATTAGTCAAACATGATTTACTCTTCATAAAACCATGCGAACTCTGATGGATTGCATTTTGACTTTCCAAATGCCACATTACTGTTCCTTAATAATGAATTCCAACAATTTCCCAATGACAGACATTAAACTAACTGGTCTATAGTTTCCTACTTTCTGCCTCCCCCGCTTTTTGAAAAGAGGCGTTATATTAGCATTTTTCTAATCCACTGGAACCTTTCCAGAATCCAGGGAATTTTGGAATATCATAGCCAATGCATCCACTATCTCCGCTGCCACTTCCTTTAACAACCTGGGATGCAGGCCATCAGATCCTGGGGACTTATCACCCTTTAATCCCAATAGTTTGCTCAGTACTTTTTCTCTAGCAATGGTGATTGTTCTACGTTCCTCATTCTCTATACCCTCTGCACCACCTGTTACTACTGGGGTGGTAGTGTCCTCCACCATGAAAACTGAGGCAAAATATTGATTAAGCGTCTCTGCCATTTCTGTGTTACCACTATTAACTCCCCAGTCTCATCCTCCAAGGGACCAATTTTCACTTTAGCTACTCTCTTTCCTTTTATATACCTGTAGAAGCTTTTGCTATCAGTTTTTACATTTTATGTTAGTTTTCTTTCATAATTTACCTTTGTTCTTTTTATTATTTTTTTAGTAACCCTTTGTTGATCTTTAAAAGTTTCCCAATTTTCCAGCCTGCCACTGACCTTTGCAATTTGGTATGCCTTAGTTTTTGCCTTTATGTTATCTTTAACTTCCTTGCGTAGCTAAGGATGCTTTTTCCCCCTCTTACCATCTTTCTTCCTCTTTGGAACATATTTTACTTCGGAGGAATTTAATATCTCCTTAAATATCTGCCACTGTTCATCAACTGTCTTATATTGTAGTCTTCTTGCCCAGTCCACTAGGGCCAAATCTGTCCTCGTGCCTATATAGTTACCTTTGTTTAACTCCAGAATACTAGTGGGAGACTCAAGTTTCTCGCTCTCAAACTGAATTTGAAATTCTAGCATGCTATGATCACTCTTCCCTAGAAGATCCTTTACTATGAGATCATTAATTAATCCCATCTCATTACACAAAACCAAATCCAGAATAGCCTGCTCCCTGGTTGGTTCCACAACATATTGCTCCAAGAAACAATCTCTAATACACTCTATGAACTCTCCCTCAAGGCTACCCTTGCCAATTTGATTAGTCCCAGTCTATATGCATATTAAAATCACCCATGATATTGCCGTGCCTTTCTTACATGCTCCCAGTATTTCCTGGTTTATACTTGCCCTACTGCCAAACTACTGTTTGGGACCTATAGATTACTCCCACCAGGGACTTCTTTCCCTTGTTATTTCTTATTTCTACACAGACTGACTCCATGTCTTGCTCTCCGGTGCCTATATCATTCCTCACTATAGCACTGATGTATTCCTTTACTAACAAAGCTGCACCACCTCCTTTTCCTACCTGCCTATCCTTCCGAAACACTGAGTGCCCTTGGATATTCAACTCCCAAACCTGTTCTCCCTGTAACCATGTCTCAGTAATTGCCACCAAATCATACCTATTTATCTCTATTTGCGCTATTAACTCATTAGTTTTATTCCGAATGCTACGCGTATTCAGATACAAATGGTACTCAACCAGCCAGCGCTTGCAAAACCCAAAATAAAACATCCACTGATAGATGTGATTCCGTGACTGGGCAGCGCTTTCTGAAGAATCCTGAGTTGGCTAATAGCTACACTAACAACCAATTTAAGATAAACTAGTTGAGCTCATCGCATGGCTTTTTTTTTTATTCGTTCATGAGACGTATACATCACTGGCTAGGCCAGCATTTGTTACCCACTCCTAATTGCCCTTGAGAAGGTGGTGGTGAGCTGCCTTCTTAAACTGCTGCAGTCCAAGTGGTGTAGGTACACCCACAGTGCTGTTAGGAAGGCATTTCCAGGACTTTGACCCAGTGACAGTGAAGTAAAAATGATATATTTCCAAGTAAGGGTGGTGAGTGACTTGCAGGGGTTCCCATGTGTCAGCTGCCCTCATCCTTCTAGATGGTAGTGATCGTGGGTTTGGAAGGTGCTGTCTAAGGAGGCTAGGTGAGTTCCTGCAGTGCATCCTGTAGATGGTATACACTGCTGCACAATGCGTCGGTGGAAGATGGGGTGAATGTTTGGGGATGGGGTGCCAATCAAGCAGGCTTTGTTCTGGATGGCATTGAACTTATTGGGTGTTGTTGGAGCTGCACGCATCCAGGCAAGTGGAGAGTATTCCATCAGACTCCTGACTTGTGCCTTGTCGATGGTGGAGAAGCTTTGGGCAGTCAGGAGATGAGCTACTTGCTGTAAGATGCTTAGCCTCTGACCTGCTCTTGCAGTCATAGTATTTCTATGGCTAATCCAGTTCAGTTTCTGGACAATAGTAAACCCCAGGATATTGATAATTCAGCAATTGTAATGCCATTGAATATCAAGGGGTCATGATTAGATTCTCTCTTGTTAGAGAATGTCATTGCCTGGCATTTGTGTAGAAACATAGAAACTAGGAGCAGGAGTAGGCCATTCGGCCCTTCGAGTCTGATCCGCCATTCATTATGATCATGGCTGATCATCCGACTCAATAGCCTGCTCCTGCTTTCTCCCCATACCCTTTGATCCCTTTTGCCCCAAGAGCTATATCTAACTCCTTCTTGAAAACATACAACGTTTTGGTCTCAACTACTTTCTGTGGTAACGAATTCCACAGGCTCACCGCTCTCGGAGTGAAGAAATTTCTCCTCATCTCAGTCCTAAATGGTCTACCCCATATCCTCAGACTGTGACCCCTGGTTCTGGAATCCCCCACCATCGGGAACATCCTTCCTGCATCTACCCTGTCTAGTCATGTTAGAATTTTATAGGTATCTATGAGATCCCCCTTATTCTTCTGAACTCCAGCGAATATAATCCTAATCGACTCAATCTCTCTTCATATGTCAGCCCCGCCATCCCAGGAATCAGTCAGGTAAACCTTCGCTGCACTCCCTCTATAGCAAGTACATCCTTCCTCAGATAAGGAGACCAAAACTGCACACAAAATTCCAGGTGTGGTCTCACCAAGGCCCTGTACAATTGCAGCAAGACATCCCTGTTCCTGTACTCGAATCCTCTGGCTATGAAGGCCAACATACCATTCTTTGCCACCTGCTACACATGCTTACCTTCAATGACTGGTGTACAAGGACACCCAGGTATCATTGCACATTCCCCTCTCTAAATTTATAGCCATTCAGATAATAATCTGCCTTCCTCTTTTTGCTACCAAAGTGGATAACCTCACATTTATCCACATTAAACTGCATCTGCCATGCATTTGCCCATTCACTCAGCTTGTCCAAATCACACTGAAGCATCTCTGCATACTCCTCACAGCTCACACTCCCACCCAGCTTTGTGCCATCTGCAAATTTGGAGATATTACATTTAACTCCCTCATCTAAATTATTAATATAGATTGTGAATAACTGGGGTCCCAGCACCGATCCCTGCGGTACCCCACGAGTCACTGCCTGCCATTCGGAAAAAGACCCATTTATTCCTACTCTTTGTTTACTGTCTGCCAACCAGTTTTCTATCCATTTCAATACACCACCCCCAATCCCATGCGCTTTAATTTTACACGCCAATCTGTTATGTGGGACTTTGTCGAAAGTCTTCTGAAAGTCCAAATAAACCACATCCACTAGCTACCCCTCATCAACTCTACTCGTTACATCCTCGAAAAATTCCAGTAGATTTGTCAAGCATAATTTCCCTTTCATAAATCCATGCTGACTCTGTCCGATTCTGCCACTGCTTTCCACGTGCTCAGCTATTGAATCTTTTATAATGGACTCTAGAATTTTCCCCACTACTGACGTCAGGCTGACTGGTCTATAATTCCCTGTTTTCTCTCTGCCTCCCTTTTTAAATAGTGGAGTTACATTAGCTACCCTCCAATCTGTAGGAACTGTTCCGGAGTCTATAGAATCTCGGAAGATGACAACCAATGCATCTACTATTTCTAGGGCCACTTCCTTAAGTAGTCTGGGATGTAGATTATCAGGCCCTGGGGATTTATTGGCCTTCAATCCCATCAATTTCCCCAACGCTATTTCCCTACTAATACTGATTTCTTTCAGTTCCTCCCTCTCACTAAACCCTGTGTTCCCCAACATTTCTGGTATGTTATTTGTGTTCTCCTTTGTGAAGACAGAACCGAAGTATGTATTTAGCTGGTCAGCCATTTCTTTGTTCCCCATTATGAATCCCCTGTTTCTGACTGTAAGGGACCTATATTTGTCTTCAGCAACCTTTTTCTCTTTACATACCTTTAGAAACTTTTACAGTCAGTTTTTATGTTCCCTGCAAGCTTACTCTCGTACTCTATTTTCCCCTTCTTAATCAATCCCTCGGTCCTCCATTATTGAATTCTAAACTGCTCCCAATCCTCAAGTCTGTTGTTTTTTCTAGCCAAATTGTTTGCCTCTTCCTTGCATCTCATTCTATCTCTAATTTCCCTTGTAAGCCATGGTTTGGCCACCTTTCCTGTTTTACTTTTGTGCCAGACAGGAATACACAATTGTTGCAGTTCACCCATGCGCTCTTTGAATGTTTGCCATTGCCTATCCACCATCATCCCTTTAAGTAACGTTTCCCAATCCATCATAGCCAACTTGCGCCTCATACCATCGTAGTTTCCTTTATTAAGTTTCAAGACCCTCGTCTCAGAATCAACAACATCACTCTCCATCTTGATGAAGAATTCTATCATATTATGGTCGCTCATCCCCAAGGTGCCTCACACAACTAGATTAGTGTAATGGTGTAGCGCAAGTATTACTTGCCACTTGTCAGCCCAAGCCTGGATGTTGTCCAGGTCTTGCTGCATTTGGACATTGACTGCCTCAGTAACTCAGGAGTCGCGAATGGTGCTGAACATTGTACAATCATCAGCGAACATCCCTGCTTTTGACCTTATGATGGAAGGAAGGTCATTGGTGAATCAGTTGAAGATGGTTGGGCCTAGGATGCAGTGATGAGCTGGAACTGAGATGGTTGATCTCCAATAACCATAACCATCTTCCTTTGTGCTCGGCATGACTCCAATTGACACTCGCTAGAAGTGACACACATTCATAGGAACCTGCTCTCTGTTAACAAAGGGAATATCTTCAAGCCTTGCACCTTTTTGGAATTACCCTGGGCCTTGGGGAGCCTATAATTCCATGTTGCCTTCTTCATGGCAACATCTCGGCTAATCAGAATCGACTTTCCAACCAATCACCACTCTTTTCTCCTGTCGTACAAGTTGTTGTGATTGTTTGAAATTTGGCATTGTTGTGTTTGTCCTGATGATTGGAAGACAAAAAGCTTCAGCAACACATCTCTCATTTCAACAACATTCTGAAGCTTTTACTATACGATAGGGAGTATTTTTTCAGCTGAATAACAGAGCAAATGACAGGATAAAAAGGTTGAATGTCACTTTAGATCATTGAAGTGTGCAGCAGCTGAAAGGGTTTCTAAGTGGCTATGAAGTGGTAATGGTGAAAGCCTGGGGTTCAGGCCATCTGACCACCAGACCCTGCAGGTAGAGAATGACAACCTCATGCACTCAAAAACATTAGTGGCACATATACACTGCTTACACTAGGTTAAAAACAGCAGTAGTGCTTTTCATGGATTGTACAAGCCAATTACATGTGTAACCTTCTTCCACCTAATATTCCAATAGGCTTCCTGCATTTAAGAAACATCATCACGATTACATAATTCAGAACTGCTCCAAAGTTGAAAGTTATTAATTCAAAATGAAATATGACTGAACTACAAAAGAAATCTACTGTATTATTTGACACCTATCACTTTGGATAATTGTGAACTCCAGTTTTTTTTTTAACAGCAATACTGTTCTTGCTCTCTATTGTGGGTTGTGTTAAGTGTTAAGAATGTAGAGTTTTGGTTTCAGTTTAAGGTGAATTAGGAGTTGTGCACTTTCAGTTTGGTATGCCCATGTGTGTTTACAAACCATGCCTGAACTTTTGACCCAGCTGAGAGGCTGTTAGAAGCAAGAAAGCCCTGAGGTTGCTATGGAGAAAACTGCTGAGTGTGGAACTTTGCATTATAAGGAAAACTGGTGGGTTTTGTCTTTTTTTTAAGAAAATGTAAGTGTAAGAAAAGCTGACCTGGAGGCTGCAGATATCCAGTCTGTTGTGTTTAACCGGAGAACTCAGTTCTGTACGTCCAGAGAGGAAAAGAGGGACTTCTAGAGAATTGAGTCAGGTCAAGTAGCTCTGTAAAGAAAGGAGAAGTCCAGCTGTGGAATACATACCAAGTATCTATGTGTGTCTGGTGCGTCATGGCATGTGACCATCAGCGATGCCTTTACTTGGACCAGGAGGTCATATTGGTAGGAAGATACCACAGACCTGAGCTGTGACATGTGCAGGCAGACCCAGGGAAAAGGACCTGTCTTCCAGAGTATGAGCATGTTTTATGGAAGGAAATCTGCCATCCTTACCTGGTCTGGCCTACATGTGATTCCAGGTCCACAGCAATGTGGTTGATTCTTAAATGCCCTCCAGAAAGGGGCAATTAGGGATGGGCATTAAATGCTGGCCTAGCCAGCGATGCCCACATCCCATGTATGATTAAACAAAAAGCCTATCAGAGTGAAATCCACAGTAAAAAGATTAAGCTGGGCTAAGTTTGTTGGAATGAGTTTAAGATAGAAGCTCATATTGTTTAGAATCATTATCTTATTTGCTCACTGTACCTATTTTTTTGTTTATTGGCTTGTGTTTATTTTGTTCAAGTTTAGATAGTAAAGATTCATTTGGTGTTTCAATTTAACCTTGGAATCCTGCCACTTATTTGCTTACCCTTGGTTCTTCCATGCATGGCATTCATGAAATGATTATGGTCTATCAAGCCAGCTCCTAACAAGGATCAGGATTGTCTTGTACTCTCATAACTGGGATCGTAACAACATCAAAAGTGAGAAACTAATGTGATACTGAAAGAAAAAGAAAAATACCTGGAGAAACTCAGCAGGTCTGACAGCATCTGCGGAGAGGAACACAGTTAACGTTTCGAGTCCGTATGACTTTTCAGCAGAACTAAGGAAAAATAGAAGAGAGGTGAAATATAAGCTGGTTTAAGGGGAGGTGGGACACGTAGAGCTGGATAGAGGGCCAGTGATAGGTGGAGATTGCCAAAAGATGTCATAGACAAAAGGATAAAGAGGTGTTGACGGTGGTGATATTAGCTAAGAAATGTGCTAATAGGTGACAGTAAGGGTAGAAAGCAGGACGAGCAAGGTACAGTTACCCTTGTGGGAATGGGGTGGGGGGAAGGGATCGAAATAGGCTAAAAGGTGGAGATAAAACAATGGATGGAAATACATTTTAAAATAATGGAAATAGGTGGGAAATGAAAAATCTATATAAATTATTGGAAAAAAAGGGGGATCAGAAAGGGGGTGGGGATGGAGGAGAGAGTTCATGCTCTAAAATTGTTGAACTCAATATTCAGTCCGGAAGGCTGTAAAGTGTCGGAAGATGAGGTACTCTTCCTCCAGTTTGCATTGAGCTTCACTGGAACAATGCAGCAGGCCAAGGACGGACATGTGGGCATGAGAGCAGGGTGGAGTGTTGAAATGGAAAGCGACAGGGAAGTCTGGGTCATGCTTGCGGACAGACCAAAGGTGTTCTGCAAAGCGGTCACCCAGTCTGCGTTTGGTCTCTCCAATGTAGAGGAAACCGCATTGGGAGCAGCGAATGAAGTAGACTAAATTGAGCGAAGTGCAAGTGAAGTGCTGCTTCACTTGAAAGGAGTGTTTGGGCCCTTGGATGGAGAGGAGAGGGAAAGTAAAGGGGCAGGTGTTGCACCTTCTGTGGTTGCATGGGAAGGTGCAGTGGGAAGGGTTGAGTTGTAGGGGGTGATGGAGGAGTGGACCAAGGTGTCCCGGAGGGAACGATCCCTGCACAATGCCACCAGGGGGGGGTGAAGGGAAGATGTGTTTGGTGGTGGCATCATGCTGGAGTTGGCGGAAATGGCGGAGGATGATCCTTTGAATGCGGAGGCTGGTGGGGTGATAAGTGAGGACAAGGGGGACCCTATCATGGTTCTGGGAGGGAGAGGAAGGTGTGAGGGCGGGATGCGTGGGAGATGGGCCGGACACGGTTGAGGGCCCTGTCAACCACCGTGGGTGGAAAACCTGAAAGGTTGATTTTCCAAGTCTGCACTTTTAGCTATGTGGATTTGAGATTTTTATGTGTATCCAGTTCCTGGCAGAAGTACGATTCTTTTGATTGAGTAAGAAAGGGAATCAAAATTCCAGCTATGAAGAATTTACCTTTCATTGGTTCCCCTATGTAAAGTGTCTATACATATTGGCAAATAATTTGTTTGGTGTTCTGATGAAAGTGCCCCCAAAAGCTTTTTCTCTTTCAGATGACTGATGTGTTGTGTATTTTGTGCTGTTCCATATTGAAATTTGACTTTTCAAGTGCTAGAAGTCGAATACACTTTATTCCAGACAGACAATGTCAGCAACATGATTCATTCCCATGCACAGGCTACAGTTCCCTTCATACTGCACCAACAATATTCTCAGAAGAGTGTCCCTACATCCAACTGGATTAAGTTCAGTGTTTGGCCAGGGTTATCACTCAGTCCTAGGTGCTCAGATTGTTAACTGGGAGATTCATTCTGTTCTTCATAGTGTTAAGTGAGCCTGCACTCAATTAGTGTGATGGACTAAGCAGGCATTTGATTCACTCTGTAACATTCTCCTCCCTACCCCACGTTAAAGGAAAAAACTGGTCACACTTGACCACTCGAATAAATGGTCACTGGGATCCGGGATTGGAACTTAATGTATGGAAGGATTCATTTCTTGACACAGCTATTTGATTCCCCATGGTGCTTTACCTAATTGGCCACCAATCACTACATGCTCAGGAAGGCAACTGAATAAATCTACTCAATGTTCACAACAACTTGCATTTTTTTAAATTCATTCACGGGATGCAGGCTTCGCTGGCTGGGCCAGCATTTATTGCCCATTCCTAGTTGCCCTTAAGAAGGTGGTGGTGAGCTGTCTTCTTGTAGGTACACCCAGAGTGCTATGAGGAAAGACGTTCCAGGATTTTCACTCAGCAACAGTGGAGGAACGGTGATATATTTCCAAATCAGGATGGTGATTGTCTTGGAGGGGAACTTCCAGGTAGTGGTGTTCCGACCTATGGGCTGCCCTTGTCCTTCTAGATGGTAGTGGTCGTGGGTTTGGAAGGTACTGTTAAAGGAGACTTGGTGAACTGCAGTGCATCTTGTAGATGGTAAACCCTGCTGCCACTATGCAACAGTGGTGGACTGAGTGAATGTTTGTGGATGCGGTGCCAATCAAGCTGGCTGCTTTGTCCTAGACAGTGTCAAGCTTGTTGAGTGTTTTGGGAGCTGCACTCATCCAGGCAAGTGTGGAATATTTCACCACACTCCTGACTTGTGCCTTTTAGATGGTGGACAGGCTCTGAGGAGTCAGAAGGTGAGTTACTCGTTGCAGGGTTCCTAGCCTTTGACCTGCTATTGTAGCCACTGTATTTATATGACCAGTTGAGTTCTGGTCAATGGTAACCCCCAGGATATTGATAGTGGGGGGTTCAGCGATAGTAATGCCATTGAATGTCAAGGGGCAATGATTGTATTCTCTCTTATCGGAGATGGTCATTGCCTGCCACTTGTGTGGCACGAATGCTACTTGCCACTTGTCAGCACAAGCCTGGATATTGTCCAGTTCTTGCTGCATTTGGACATGGACTGCTCCAGTATCTGAGGAGTCGCGAATGGCGCTGAACATTGTGCAATCATCAGCAATCATCCCCACTTCTGACCTTATGATGGAAGGAAGGTCATTGATGAAGCAGCTGAAGATGGTTGGGCCGAGGACACTACCCTGAAGAACTCCTGCAGTGATGTCCTGGAGCTGAGATGACTGACCTCCAACAAACACAACACTCTTCCTTTGTGCTATGTATGACTCCAGCCAGTGGAGAGTTTTCCCCCTGATTCCCATTGACTCCAGTTTTGCTAGGGCTCCTTGATGCCACACTCCGTCAAATGCTGCCTTGATGTCAAGGGCAGTAACTCTCACCTCATCTTGGGAGTTCAGTTCTTTTGTCAATGTTTGAACCAAGGCTGTAATGAGGTCAGGAGCTGAGTGGCCTTGGTAGAACCCAAACTGGGTGTCAGTAAGCAGGTTATTGCTAAGTAAGTGCCACTTGATGGCACTGTTGATGACCCCTTCCATTACTTTACTGATGATCGAGAGTAGGCTGATGGGGTGGTAATTGGCTGGGTTGGATTTGTCCTGCTTTGTGTGTACAGAACAAACCTGGGCAATTTTCCACATAGCCGGGTAGATGCCAGTGTTGTAGTTGTACTGGAACAGCTTGGCTAGGGGCGCGGCAAAGTTCTGAAGCATGAGTCTTCAGTACTATTGCTGGAATATTGTCGGGGCCCATAGTCTTTGCAGTATCCAGTGCCTTCAGCCATTTCTTGATAACACACGAAGTGAATCGAATTAGCTGAAGACTGGCATCTGTGATTCTGGGGACCTCCAGAGGAGGCTGAGATGGATCATCTACTCGGCACTTCTGGCTGAAGATTGTAGCAAATGCCTCAGCCTTATCTTTTGCACTGATGTGCTGGGCTCCCCCATCATTCAGGATTGGGACATTTGTGGAGCCTCCTCCTCCACTGAGTTGTTTAATCGTCCACCAGCATTCACGACTGAATATGGTAGGAATGTAAAGCTTAGATCTCATCTGTTGGCTGTGGGATCACTTAGCTCTGTCTATTACTTGCTGCTTATGCTGCTTGGGATGCAAGTTGTCCTGTGTTATAGTTTCACCAGGTTGATACTTCGTTTTTAGGTATGCCTGGTGCTGCTCCTGGCATGCCATCCCACTCTTCATTGAACCAGGGTTGGTCCCCTGGCTTAATGGTAATGGTAGAGTGGGGGATATGCCGGGCTATGAGGTTACAGGTTGTGTTTGAGTATAATTCTGCTGCTGCTGTTGGCCCATAGCGCCTCATGGATACGCAGTCCTGAGTTGCTAGATCTGTTCGAAATCTATCCCATTTAGCACGTTGTTTGTGCTACACAACATGATGGAGGGTATCCTCAATATGAAGGCGGGACTTTGACTCTACAAGCAATGTGTGGTGGTCACTCCTACCGAGACTGTCAAGGACAGATGCATCTGTGGCAGGTAGGTTGGTGAGAATGAGGTCAAGTATGTTCTTCCCTCTTTTTGGTTCCCTCACCACCTGCCGCAGACCCAGTCTAGCAGCTATCTCCTTTAGGACTCGACCAGCTCGGTCAGTAGTGGTGCTATTGAGCCACTCTTGGTGATGGACATTGAAGTCTGCAACCCAGAGTACATTCTGCACCCTTGCCACCCTCAGTGCTTCCTCCACTGTGTCTGTGCTGGCCCTCTGAAGGAGCAATTCACCTACTGCCGCTCCCCTGCCTTTTGCCCATAGTCCTGCAAATCTTTCCGTTTCAGATAGTGACCAATTCCCTTCTGAAAGCCTCAGTTGACTCTACCTCCATCACACTCTCAGTGCATTCCAGATCCTAACCACTCGCTGCATAAAAAAGTTTTTCCTCATAACGCCATTGCTTTATTTGCCATTCACCTTCAGTCTGTTTCCTCTTCAGTACTACAGCTCAAATGTTGTCAGGGTCCACAGTCTTTGCAGTATCCAGTTTGCTCATCCATTACTTGATAATACACGGAGTGAATCTAGTTGGTTGAGGACTGGCAACTTTGATACTGGGGGCCAGAGGAGGAGCTGAGATAGATCATCCACTCGGCCCTTCTGATTGAAGATAGTCGCAAATGCCTTAGCCTTATCTTTTGCACTGGTGTGATGGGCTCCCTCATCATTGAGGATGGGGGCAGTTTTGGAGCCTCCTCCTCCAGTTGCTTGCTTAATTGTTCACCATGAATCATGACTGGATGTGGCAGAAATACTAGAGAACCAAGGGGTCTGTCATGTATGCACTGTCCAGTTTCAGTAGGTGCTCCAGCCAAAGAGGAGCTCAAAGGGATGTTTTCGATTGACGTTTTGAGGGGTCTGCAGGAGCAGGAATGCAGTGTCCTGGAAATGGTGGACCATAGCCCTAGAGTAAATAATTTCCAGCCAAAGTCTATGATAATGCAGCCCAGTCCTCTAAATAGACCAGGCCTTCTCTGGAGCTCTACTAATCAACTGCCTGAGTGTCAATGTTTACCCCATGCTTGGGTGCCCTCTTCTGCTGCAGAGTTTTGAGGTGATAATTTTCTTCATCAGCCTGTTTCAGTTCTTCAGTTGCAATCTTCTAATTATGCCTGAGTGTTGATCCTCACCAAACTATTTCGAAATTAACCATGTTGTGGTCTCTATCATCCATAATTACCATGACTTTCACATTCTATGTAATGTCAGGTCACTTATCACAAGACATGCTAAGGATTTCCTTTTGTAGCTTCCCTGAAATGCTGGGTTATGAAGCACTTGTGTGTTACATTCACTAATCCTGAGTCCGGGCCACTTGGGTGCTCCCAATTTATATCTGAGTGACTGGAATTCTCTACTTACTGTTTCCACATGTTCTCCATTTATATTCATGTTATGTTACTTTGTAGCATTTTACTGGATGGTTTCCCTTTACACTGAATATTGTCCAAGCTTGGGTATAGTCGCTTAGTGGTTGAGTTCATGGCCTAGCAATCGAGAGCTCCAGCTTCAAATAGTAGCATGGCAAGTTGTGAAACTGAATTAAATGGATCTGTTCATTTATGGGCTTGCACCAGGGACCATAAAAGCAGTTGGGTTACGAATATCCTTCAGGAAAGGAAGCATATCAGGACCATATGGTCCGTTTACAAATGACTGCAATTCCACACTTCTTGGTTGACTATCAGCACTGGAGCTGATGGCATTAAAAGTCAAGGACAAATTTAAAAAAAGAAGCAACAACCCTTCCCTTCCTAACTACTCTACCGTTCACCAAGATGCTATACCTAATTGTGCTGCATTCATTTTCATTTACAGAAGAAAGTCAATCTTCTAGTATTCCTTTCCCATCTGCTACAACAGAGACTCTCTTAATGAATGTCTTGAAGTAATTTATAAACAGCTTAATAAAGAGGTTGCTTCTCCTCAGTGCCCGGCTGAAGCTGAATCCAAGATTTCTAAGTTAATGAATTCTTGCTCAGCTATTGGCCACCATCCATTCTTTATCAGCCTTGTATGAGAACCAGTTACCTCCCTGCCCTTTTCCTGTCTTAAAGAAATAGCTTATAAAGCATTTTTTCCTTGTCTCCTTTCTCTAACCCTGATATTTATGAGAATTGCATTGTTCCCATTAGCATTTGACCATAGGAACAGGAGTGGGTCGTTCAACATCTCAAACCTGTTCCACCATTTAGTGAGATCATAGCTGATCCATCCTCTCTCCTTGCTCCATATTCCTTAATAACAATCTATCGATCTCAGACTGTAACTTGTTAAATGAGCTAGCATCTGATGCTTTTTGTCAGACAGAGAACCAGCTTCTACCGCCCCTTGTGTGAAGAAGTATTGCTTAAGTCGGTGTTACCATTCTCTATTTGCCTAATAAATTCATCTCCTTTACTGGAAGCTAAACGTACACCTGAGATCATCACTTTCAATTCATGCTGCCAGTGCACAGTCATTCCTCCTGGCCGTCCAGTGGGCCATGTTGAACATCACAGAACATGAGAGCACAGAGAGGGTGAGAAAGGGCGAAGCCAGAAATTTCTCACATGCGCTTGGATAATATCAATTTTTTTTATTACCTTTTCTCTCCTTACTCGTTCATTCAGTCACACTTACGGATACATTTGAGCAGTTTACACAACATATATTGAAATATTTGAACTGTAACTTCATACTGCAACAGATGTTCCTCTTCTGTTTCTGTATGCCTGTCAGCAGAGCCAGTGGCCTAGAACAAGCAAGCTCTCCAGAATAAGCTAGCACCTCACAAAAACCAACATCAATCTCACTGAACCAGCACATCTGCGCCCACCCAAAAGAATGTAGATATTCTGTTTCTGAAGGCAACAGTGAGAGAGTCACACTGCACACTAGAAGGAGCAAGTGGTATTGGCAATGGAATAAAGAGAATCTGTTGATTGAAGGGGCAGAATGTCTCCTTTGTCAGCTGCAATGCCTTGGGATTTGGGCCAGAGAGGACCTACTTATGAGCTTTCTATCTGAGCACGATGGTCTACAGGAGCCACTTGAATCCATCATGCAAGTTTGGGATGGAGTGTGGAAGGATCCACAAGCAGAACTATACAGTTATACATCAAGTTTCTCTGCAGAATGAGGACTATCTGCAGTGTAGCTGTGGCTCAATGTGCATACAGGGAGTATATTTCCTATAGAGTGTTCCAAGTTACAGTAGGCAAATTATTGGCTTCAAAGTACTGGTCAAGCAGATTGAAAAAATAACAAAGTCCAGGAATCACAGACCTAAATCCTGGTCTGCTGTATGTATAGGAGTGGCTATGTTGTGAGGGAGAAAAATGCTAAAGAAAGTATGGATCCAATCCAGCTGTGTAAGTGATAGATGTGTTCAAAAGTGTTTCTTTTTCACCTGATCCTCTTCATCTCTATCATACAATCTTTGAAAAGGATAACAAATAATTAAGTTTGATTTTAGTCTTTCTAAAGGCTGTAGGAATTTCAGTTCCTCTATGGAGCTACTGAAGTACTGTGGTTACAAGAGCAGGTCAGATGCTAGGAATCATGCGATGAATAATTCACCTCCTGACTCCCCAAAGCCTGTCCACCATCTACAAGGCACAAGTCAGGGGTGTGATGGAATATGTCCCACTTGCCTAGATGAGTGCAGCTACCACAACACTCAAGAAGCTCAACACCGTCCAGGAAAAAGCAGCCTGCTTGACTGGCACCCCATCCACGAATATTCACTTCCTCCACCACTGACACAAAGTAGCAGCAGTGTGTACCATCTACAAGATGCACTGCAGGAATTCACCAATGCTCCTTCACCAGTACCTTCCAAACTCCTGATCACTACCATCTAGAAGGATAAGGGCAGCAGACACATGGGAACACCACCACCAGAAAGTTACTCTCCAAGTCACTCACCATCCTGACTTGGAAATATATCGCCGTTCCCTCACTGTCGCTGGGCCAAAATCCTGGAACTCCCTAACAGCACTGTGGGTGTACCTACACCACAGGGACTGCAGCAGTTCAAGAAGGCAGCTCACCACCACCTTCTCAAGGGCAACTAGGGATGGGCAATAAATGCTGCCCCAGCCAGCGAAGCCACGTCCCATGAATGAATAAAAAAAAGTTTAAGTAGCTACGTCGCTTTAAATCTTTCTCATAGCACTTAGTGAAGGTACCCTGACAGCCTATACATTGCGTGCAGGAAAATATATTTGAATTGATCGTGTGAATTTAAGCCCCGTCTCTTGCCTGTTATGCAGCATGTGTTTTATCTGATGTGATCCCACTGCCACTGAGAAAGCATCACATCATTGGCATCTAAATTAGCTTTAAATGCAGAAAGCACAATCCTACCATGAAAGGCAGAAAACAATGGCAGGTATTTATTGAATTCTTGCAATATTTCTGAGGCTCAAATCAGGCATTGTCACAATGGGACAACTCTTTGTGATTTGAGCCCAGGGAAATGCTCTTTCTGTGTGTACAAAGCATAGGAAAAAGAGTGAAAGACCTCTCTGACCCCTTTATGTTGCCCAGAATCTCCAAGGCTTCCCCTCACCATCAAACCCCAACCCCGACTCCAGTAGAAACAAAATGCCAGCCCCTACGACAGATGCATTCTTCTGATCGCAGGTAGGGCACTCATTATGAGGGTTATGAGGATAAGTGAACCTAGTGTCCAGCCATTCTCTGCAGAGGGGCAGGCAGCAAACATGGTGCTCAAGAAAACCACTCCAACTCCTCTTTTCATTCAACGGGGACCTCGCACCAGCAGTTAGCGCTGGAGATATTCTAGTCTCTGGTTTTGGAAAAAAGTTAGAAGGTCTCGACCCGAGCAGCCCACTCTCTCTTGTTGCTCAGAGAGGGTCTGGGTTATGTAGATAACTCAATTTCATACATATAGATGTGTTTGGTTATTGTAGACAGAGATCCATCCACATAAAGTCGTTTGGGTGCACTGTGTCATCTTAACACCCACTCACCTTCAAGTACCCTCTGCCTTCATGCTACCCAGGGAATATTAGCTCCAAAATATACATAAGCACAATTGCAAACAAAATGTAGTCAGCCAGAGAGTTGTGTGCAAAGGTCTGGATACAAACATCTCTTAAAGCCTGCTCACCAGGTTGCCAATTCCGCGGTGCCCGTTCTATCAGCACTTAGCTTTGAAAAAAGAAATATTTATTGGGTTAAGGGGAAAGAGGAGTAGAGTGGGACTAATTGGGTAGCTTGTTCAAAAAGCTGGAATAGGTTGTGATGGGTTGAATGGCCTCCGCTCTATGGTTCTATAATTTTATGAAATCAATCCTTGCAGCTCAGCTAACAGATTAAATGTAAACTAGTTTAATATGTACTTAAATTGGCTTTTACTTCATTATGCTGTCAGTGCAAAAGTCAAAACAAATTTGAGACACAACTTTCAGAAGGAAAAAATCTTCAGTTACATAGGATGACCTGTGACATTATTTGAAGATTAACAAATTTACAACATTCGAAATCAAATAAAATTGATTCCATTACATTTGATTAATTAGTTATATTTTCAACCTCCTGCAGTGTGTTGCTCAAAATTCAATGCATGTTTTGCACATAAAAGAAAAGGGCATCAAACTGCACAGGTTATATTAAAAGATGGCTCCTATACTAACGTTCTGAAAGAGCCATAAACATTTTTAATGAATACCTATCACTGTTCCATTAAATAATTATCTACTGAAGCTATTGAGCACAGCATTATGGTTATAATGAAACATGTTAAAGGGGCTAGGGACATATCAATCTGTTATGCTAATTTAATAGATGGTGCCTTCAGGCTGGTAGGATTTAAGCTACTTTTTCTATCAATGCTGTGATACTGAAAATGTAGCTCTCATGCAGAGGCCCAAACTGATGAGTGCTGCTCGGCACTTTTTGACATTTAACAGCGCTCCATCAGTCCCTATTGGAAGGACAGCTCTGCATTTACCACAGCCCTTTTGCTTTTGCTACAGAAGAAGAGTCAGGGTCACTGGTTGCCAGCAATCAGGCATTCAGAACTCTCAGAGAACTCTGCTGTATTTATGTGTGGGCAGGTCACAGGGAGAAGGTTTTAGGCCGTAGTATGACTGTAGTAAGCCAGTCAAACTATGTCAGTAGTTTTGTTTTTTTAAATTTTTGTTCTGGGGACATTGGCATTGTTGTATTTATTGCACAATCCTTGGCATCCTGAGAACATGGTGGACCATTTGTTGCACATCAGCTAGCCCTGAAGAATGGCCAGGAGCAAAGTCTGCAATTGAGGACACGTCAAGAAGTTGCGCAGCACCATCAGAATTGGCTGCAGATGGATAGAGGGCCTTTTGCATCCCATGCACATGAGCAGTTACTCTGCATTGCTGTTTCTTTGAGAAAGGGAGTGCGTGTTAGTAGAGCACACAATACACTGGAGTTCAGAGGTCACAAGGGACACACACAACAAAAACTATTGGGTCAATTCAAACCCAACTGACTGAGCAGATTTACTTTACTGCTCAAATTCTAACTATTTTCTGATTTTAACCAGCAGGATTTTGTAGGAGAAAGTGGAGGCTAAAGCTGGCAGGAACCACATTGTTCATATAATCTGGAGAGTCCTCTTATGTCATTAGGGCCCCAGTGCAGCTTTAACCAGGGACTGAGTAGGGAAGATGCCACAAGTAGGTTGACAGGGCTGCAGGTAGAAGAGGCTCCTCAGGTAAGAGTAAAGCTTTCCTTGGTGAGACCAAGCAGGACTGCTTCTCCAGAACAAGAGTCATAGCCTCCCCTGTCCCAGATCCCCTTTCCTTTCCTTCCACAAGATCTCCCCGAAACCCCCTCCCCATTACTTTTCTAGAAATCATCAGGTGGCCAATGGCTGCTTGATTGTTCATAAAAACACAAAATGTTGGAAATACTCAGCAGGTCAGGCAGCATTTGTGAAGTGAGAAAAACAGAATTAACATTTTGTCAACCTGTTTCTCTCCACAGATACTGCCTGACCTGCAGAGTGTTTCTGGCATTCTGTGTTTTTATCTCAGATTTCTAGATCCACAGTATTTCGCTTTTGTATTAGGGTGCCGCCTGATCTTTACCTGTTGCCAAATGAGGCTAAAATGACCAATATCTCCTGCAGCCTCAGCAAGGCTAGAGCAGTTTCCACCAGAAATCTGCTCTGAGATAAAATCAATCCATTAAATCATGTAATATGTCAATTAGTGATTTATTCTTCAATATCCTTGGACAAGCCGAGACAAGTCTTCCTGGTCCAGTGGCTGGAAGTCCTTTGGCACTGTTTGAAGGACACCAGGAAGCTCTCCCATTTACTGGCAAACATATCTGCAAAAACACCATTACCTGATCAGTCACCTCAATACTGTCTGTGGGACCAAAGTCACCGCCTCTCTGCTGACGTTAGCTCCCTGATACGGTCACAGACTTGCAGCAAGTCAACTGCTTGCAGCAGCTCCAGATGCCAGTTGTGTACCTCTGACCATTCCTCTGCTGCCTGACCAACTTCTAGCTCCTTTCTCACTCCCAGAAGCCCATCACTTTAGTTGCTGCTCAACATGCTGTCAGTGCTCTGAAACAGAAAACTCATTTGCTAAAGGCAATATTTCAAAAATCTTCCTCTTTGAGCTGATTGGCACCATTTGTGATCCGGCAACCCACACTCATTTTTCAGTAAGCAAGCAACAGTATTTAATTGTAAACAAGATCCCCTTGACTGGCTGCTAAATAGGGTGTTAACGCAGGGCATTCACCTCCCAGCAGGGAAGCCCTGGGCTTGGTGCAGTGCTAATGAGTTGTTACATTGTTGGACTTGCATACTTCAGGTGAGATGTTAAACCAAGTTCCTTAATCCTGCCTGTAGTGAACATTGAAAGATCCCAAGGCATTATCCCAAGGCATCCTGCCCAGTGAAATTCCCTCAGTCAACAACGCCATATACTAATAAACTGGTCATTCATCTAATTGAATAACCAGTATCAGCCCTGGCTCCATGATAGTACTCTTGCCTGTGAGTCAGAATGTTATGGGTGGAGCAGAGAGGAACATTGGCTTTACATCCTGCCAAATACTTCTCACTCCTGGCACTGCAACACAAGATCCAGTGCAGTACTGATAGAGTGCTGCACTGGTGGCGGTGCCGCCTTTCTGATTAAATATCAAACTGAGGCCCCACCTGGCCTCTCAGGTGAACGCAAAATATCCCAAGGCACTATTTCGAGATTTATTTGGAAAAAAAGCAGGGGAATTCTCCTGGAGCTTTGGAACGAATATTTATCACTCAATCGTTATCACTAAAATAGCTTATCTGGTCATTATCACATTGCTGTTTATGGAACCTTGCTCTGAACAATTTGGTTTCCACTTTTCCTACATTACCACAGTGACTACATCTCTAAAGTACTTCACTGGCTCTAAAGTGCTTTGTCCTGAAGTTGTTAAAGGTGCTCTATAAATATCCTTGGATAAGCCGAGACAAGTCTTCCTTGTCCAGTGGCTGGAAGTCCTTTGGCACTGTTTGAAGGACACCAGGAAGCTCTCCCATTTACTGGCAAACATATCTGCAAAAACGCCATTAACTGATTAGTCACCTCAATACTGTCTGTAGGACCAAAGTCACCGCCTCTCTGCTAACGTTAGCTCCCTGATACGGTCACAGACTTGCAGCAAGTCAACTGCTTCTTACATGGGGTTGAATTGTATGCAACATGGCTGTCTTTAATAGCTATGGAACACCAACTGCACAATGCAATTGATGTGAAGCGTTTTGGAAGTTTTGAAAGAAGTGATAAGTCACTATGCAACTATAAGTTCTTTCTTTGCAACAAAGCAGTTCGACTTTCCATCTTAGTAAATTTTATTGATACATTTGTGGAGTGATGGTCAAATGGGATGAAACATTTAAGTTATGAAGAGAGGTTGGATAGACTTGGATTGTTTTCGTTGGAGCAGAGAAGACTGAGGGGTGACCTGATTGAGGTGTACAAGATTATGAGGGACATGGACAGGGTGGATAGGGAGCAGCTTTTCCCCTTAGTTGAAGGGTCAGTCACAAGGGGGCATAAGTTCAAGGTGAGGGGTAGGAGGTTTAGGGGGGATGTGAGGAAAAACTTTTTTACCCAGAGGGTGGTGACGGTCTGGAATGCACTGCCTGGGAGGGTGGTGGAGGCGGGTTGCCTCACCTCCTTTAAAAAGTACCTGGATGAGCACTTGGCACGTCATAACATTCAAGGCTATGGGCCAAGTGCTGGTAAATGGGATTAGGTAGATAGGTCAGGTGTTTCTCATGTGTCGGTGCAGACTCGATGGGCCAAAGGGCCTCTTCTACACTGTGAGTCTGTGATTCTGAGTAGCTTGAATCCTTGGGAAGGAAATCCATTAACATTTCCCTTCCAGAGTCCAGAACTTTGAATGACTATTTTGTTAATAGATTGATTAATGTTGATTAATTGGAGTCACAGAATCACAGAATTGTTACGGTGTAGAAAGAGTTCATTCAGCCCATTGTGTCTGCACCGGTTCTCTGAGTCTGTAGGATTCAGACAATTGTCCTTATATTTTAGAAAGTTGACATTTAAGGGCTAGGCTGACCTCCCATGTGATTGGATGGAACATTACATCCCATTCAATAATTCTCTCCATTGACTTCACAAGGGGATAAAATCATGCAGAGTGTAAAATGAGTGCTGCACCTGGTCATGGCAGGGCGAGTTAGTTTAAAATCTCCCTTATAATGTGCAAGGTGGAAATCAGATCTTTGTTTGATGTGGTTCTCAGTGATAACCAGTTGACTTTTTAGTTCCAGAATGAGAAAGAACAAAAAGTTCCCCTCCAAGCCACACACCATCCTGACCATCCTATGATGGAATACTCCCCACTTGCCTAGTTGAGTGCAGCTCCAGCAACACTCAAGAAGCTTGATACCATCCAGGTCAAAGCATCCCACTTGATTGGCACCCTATCCACAAACATTCACTCCCTTAACTACTGACTCTCAGTGGCAACAGTGTGCACCATCTACAAGATGCACTGCAGGAGCTCACTCAACAGCACTTTCCAAACCTGTGACCTTTACCATCTTGAAGGGTAAGGGCAGCAGCTGCATGAGAACACCACCACCTGCATGTTGCCCTCTAAGCCATACGACATCCTGACTTGGAAATATATCACCATTCCTTAACTGTTGCTGGGCCAAAACCCTGGAACTCCATTGCTAACAGCACTGTGGGTGTACCTACACCACATGGACTGCAGCGGTTCAAGAAGGCAGCTCACCACCACCTTCTCAAGGACAACAAGGGATGGGCAATAAATGCTGGCCTAGTCAATGACAGCCACACCCCGTGAAAGAATTTTTCAAAAAGCAGCAGAAATGAACAAATGAAATCCTGTATTTTCTGTTGGTTTCAGTTCAAGGCTATGCACTGGTGGAATTGTGTTTTGAACATATATTTATCTGAAAATCAATAAAATTTCCTTGAGTCTCTTTAAATTTTACAAACCCTCTGCAATTCAGACAACTTAATGAGGTCTCTCTCGCTCTTTCAATTATGCAATAACTTTGATCTTTTACAAAGTAGCACATTTACACAGCTCCTGATGCATTTCTGTGATGACACTTAAGGTAATGAGCACATTCACAGAGCACTGTGCACAATTAAACATCTTATTCATCAGCTCACGGTACAAAGTTGCTTCTAATTTAGCACTAATTGGTATTAAGCTGCCAGTCTCACTCAGCCAAGCCTCAGGATGGCTTGAACGCATAATGGAAAAGTGTCACATTGTCCTGAGAGTGGAGCTAAAAAAAGACTTGCATTTCTTTAGCAACTTTCATAACCTCAGGATGTTCCAATGAAGTATTTTTGAAGCGTGGTCATTTTGGTCACATTGTTAAGGACCTCCCTACTGAAATGTAGTCGGAGAAGTGATGTCAAAACTGGATGTCCAGAATTAAAGGTTGCATGACATTGCATAAGTTTCCTGAATTTTGACAAGCAACACATCTTAATCACCAATAAATTGAATATGGAATTCAGAAGGAACTTCTTTACTCAAGAGTGGTAAGAACATAGAACTGAATACCACTTGCAGTAGCTGAGGCAAAAATCATTTATGCATTTAATAGGGAGTTGGATAAGTATGTGAGTGTAGTAATTGAAGGTATAGCCTTTCCTACTGACGATCAGGGGTCACATGATTGCTCTTGGAGGCTCCGACCAATGAACCCTAAGTGCGGTAATCCGGGGGACGGGGCTTTCTTGTCGAGGACCTGGTTTAAGCGTGTAGCTTCTGAAAAGCTCTCTGTAATAAAGTTATCTGTTGCAAGTTGAAGCCTGTCTGGTATGTCAAGTCATTACATTTGGCGACGAGGGTAAAACAGCTCCGACGCTGCACCTCGCCTTGTTAACATAAATACATCAAATCTTAAGAAAAAAGAAACGCATACTCACCAGTCATGGCACCCTTTGGCAGAATCGATCCTTACTATGCGACTATGGAAGACTGGAGCCAGTATGCAGAGTGCCTTTGGCTTTTATTTTACAGTAGAAAGCAATTCTTTTGAGTGTAAGTGGTAGCAAGACATAGAATCTCATCCGCAGTCTGATGGCCCCGAACGTGCCCAATTCTAAGTCCTTTAATGAATTAGTAGACCTCGTGAAAATGCATTTTCAACCGAAGCCATCTGTAATAATGCAGTGGTTTAAGTTTAATTCCAGAATGAGGTCCCCAGGAGAGTCCATCTATATAGCGAAGTTGAAGCAGTTGGCTGAGCACTGTGACTTCAGAGATACACTCAATGATATGCTGCAGGTCCGATTAGTTTGTGGAGTTCACGACGATGCCATTCAGCACCCTTTACTCGCAGAAGTCAACATTGATTTGAAGCGCACCATGGAAATAGCACTGGCCATGGAAAGTGCTGCGAAAGACTCGCAGGCTTTACAACACCTACAACATGACGCTGTTCTTCTTGTGGGGTAGGAACCTATTGTTGGGCATGGTGCAAAAACCAGAGACACAGTAGCAAAGTGAGAGGCAATGTCCACTGTTAGAAAAATGAAAAGGCCTAGTAGAAACATTTCAGCAACGACTCCAACATTAATCTGTTATCAATATGGGGGAGACCACGTACCGGACGCTTGCAGGTTCAAGGAGGCAGAATGCCAATATTGCCATAAGAAAGGTCAAGTAACAAAGCAATGCAGGGCGAAATAAAAACAGTCCATAAGGCAGAAAACAAATATGATCGAATTGAATATTACAACAGAACCTGAAGCTGCCAATACCGACATCTATTCCCTGTACAACATCACAACAGTAAAAACTGAACCTATTGCTGTCACAATCCAAGTGAATGGGAAGCCATTAATAATGGAGGTACATACAGGAGCCTCAACCATAGTGGTGGAAGAACACACATTTAAATACCTAAATGAAGGTACCCAGCCACTAAATCTGAAGTGAACAATGGCTCAATTGAAAACATACACTGGGGAATCCATACAGGCCAGCTTCCAGTGATCATAGTGACAGATGAAGGGCCTAGTCTTCTGGGCCAAGACGGGTTACAAAAAATCAAGCTCAACTGGTCTGAAATATTTCACTTGAGAACAGGAGGAGTTCTTGAACTTCGAATGAAATATGACAGTGTATTTCAGAATGTGTAAGGAGAGTTGAAGGACCTTCACATGCTGTAAGGATCTCTCAGGTTAGAGTTGATTCCTCTGGAAAATCATGAAGAGAAACAAAATGAATTTAGTGTCTCTCTGAACAAACTGACTGAAGAGCTGAAGGATCAGCTGAATCAAACAAAACAGGCATTGGAAGGAACTTTCCAAGATGTGAGTGCATAATGAAGCCATGGGGAGCTCAACTATCGAACTGCACCAAGTTAAGATATCACCAGAGAGAAATCTGGCTGACTGTGAAATCAAAATGGAGAATGAGACAAAACTCTGTGGCAAAGAGAAAAAGAAAAGACCGAAACAGGATCAGAAAGACGAATTGACTATGTCTCTGGAACCCTCTCCACAGCCGAGAAAGGTTATTGCCAAATAGAAAAGGAAGTTTTATTGGCGATATTCGGAGTGAAGAAATTCCACCAGTATCTGCATGGACAATATTTCACCATTGTGTCGGACCATAAACCATTAATGGGTTTATTCAGTGAGGATAAAGCCATTCCACCAATAGTATCAGCAAGGATTCAATGTTGGGCTTTAATATTGTCTGCATAACAGTATACCTTTATGCACCGTCCTGACTTGCATATTGAAAATGCGGACGCCCTCAGTTATCTCCCATTACCAGAAAGCATTGCACATGCTCCAGTGCCACAAGAAGTTGTGCTTGTACTGAATTTTTTGGATTCTTCATGAAGCAACTTAAGAATTGGATGAACAGAGATCCAATTTTGTCCAATGTTAGAGACCTTGTATTGCAAGGGTGGTCAAATTAGCCTGTGTCTGAAGAGATGAGACACTTCCATGCCCGAAAAACAGTTAAGTTGTCAAGATGAAATCTTGCTGTGGGGATCAAGAGTTGCCAACCCTTCGCAAGGAAGAGAACGACTCTTGACAGAGCTTCACAGTGCACATTCAGGCATATCAAAGATGAAAATGCGAAGCTATGTCTGGTGACAATGACATTGAAAGAATGGTCAAGCACTCCATTGCTAGCAACAACAGATGTTGCCTGTTTCAGCTCCACTGCATCTGTGGGGTAGCCTGGTCGACCCTGGGTTAGACTACATATTGATTATGTAAGACTATTCTTAGGTACCATGTTTTTATTGATCATAGATGCGCATTTTAAATGGATGGGTGTGTATGAAGTTATTTCACCGACATCGAGCACAGCCATTGAAAAGCTGCATCATGTTTTAGTATACATGGACCTACCAGAAGTCATCGTTTCAGATAATGGTACAGTCTTTACCAGTACAGAATTTCAGAGATTCATGAGTTTAAATGGAATCAGACATATTAACACATCACCATATCATCCCTTATCAAATGGTTTAGCTGAAACAGCTGTGCAAACTTTCAAATCTGGAATGAAGAGGTTATCAGAAGGCACCCTAGAAACTCGACTTTCCTGTTTTCTTCTCAATGATTGTAATACGCCTCATTCAGCTACGGGTTCAACACCGTCTGAATTATTGATGAAACACCGCCTACGTACAAGGCTAAGCCTGGTGTTTCCAAACTTAGAGGGGAAAGTAGAAAAGAATCAGAATAATCAAAAATTGAATCATGATATTCATAGCAAAGCTCGAAGATTTACTGTAGGAGATACAGCTTTCGCGCGGAATTTTGGAAGTGGACCTAGATGGGTTCCTGGTACAATTGTCTCAGAAACTGGTCCCTTGTCCTTCCAGGTGGAAGTGGAAGACTGAATTGTTCAAAAACATGTGTATCATTTTAGGAATAGGGAGACATTCCAATAGCCAGCTATTCCACCTGTGATTAATGTTATGAAATTATAATGCTTTTCATTATGTTATTGTGATTTATTGTAAAGTAGGTTTATAGAGGTGAGTATGGATGATTCTGCCTGTGTGTGATTTAACTGAGTCAGCTAGACTGCAAGTTTGAAATTATCAAAAGGATTTAGGTGTAGAAGGGTAATTGAAATGCGAATGAGTTAACATGGATGACATCTTAGCATATAAGGTGTGAAGGAAATTTGCATTTTTAGGTAAGTGAAGAAGTTATTTGGATTTCAAAGGGACGGTAGGATGTTAACAACTGGCAAGATAAGCAAGGCCAAGCAGTGTGTTTATTTTTCCGAAAAGGAAAGAGGTCATATTGGCAACATGAAAGATTTTTATATTGGGTAAAATAAATTTGCAAAGACATATGGAACATTGGAATTTACAGATTAAAGAGAGAGAAACATATATGAAGGAGAATGAAAGGCAATGTTGGAGAGCCATGGAAGATCTAGCAGGAGTGTGTGAAACAGCTTTGAAGAAGCCTCCAGCCATTTTTGCAAAAGTCTGCTATGTCCAGTAACTAAAGTTGGAGAAAAATATTCAGAATTCTACTGTCAAATGGGTGCTGTGGTAACTTGCTGGCTTGCTTTTTAAATTTAAAATCTATTTTGGACTGTTGCCTTATAGGGGGTGTATAGTTGGGAGTTAGGTTAATTAAGAGTTTTAGGATCTGTTACAGTATTAAGTAACTGTAATCTTATCTATGTGCTTGAAATCTTTTCTTTTAGTTAATAAATATTTTAATTTAATTTTTTAAATCTCTAAAGGTCTCAGTGGACTCATTATTTCTGAATTCAATGCACACACCTTCCCGTAATAAATACAAATTGTAAAACTGTTGTGATAGCGTGGTCAAGTTTCCCTTGTGGATTTGGTCCACCTGGCACACATCACCTGCCATGTCATAATATTAACATTGAACCAATAATCGCTGTGGTGACAGATTGACTTGGAGTAAACATACCCAATATCTCTGTAGAGCTGCCAAATCTTGAACTGCCACTTTCTAGTGATGTGCCTGGTGCTGCAGTTCCTGATCATGTCAATCCAGTGGAAAAACTTCAAGCGGTAGAGCTACACCGCTCTAATCAAATAAGGAAACCACCTCAGAGACTTAATCTTTAATCATCTGAGTTGTATATATGTATATGTTGTGGGATATTCAAATATTCTCTACAAATATAAACTGTGAAAAAATAAAGGGGGAGGAAATGCAGCAATTGAAGGTATGGCCTTTCCTACTGCCAATCAGGGGTCACGTGATTGTTCTTGGAGGCTCAGACCAATGAGATCTTGGCGTGGGTAATCTTGTTGAGGGCCTGGTTCAAGCATGTAGCATCTGAAAAGCTCTCTGTAATAAAGTTATCTGTTGCAAGCTGAAACCTATCCAGTACATCAAGTCATTAGAATGAGGAAGAAAGGAATGGAAGGATATGCTGGTGAAATGAAGTAGGTTAAGAGGAGGCTCAATTGGAATATGGACACTGGCATTGACTAGACGGGCTGAATGGTCTAATTTTGTGTTGTAAATGCTATGTGAGCATAAAATTCACAAATATTCAATTATCAAAAAGTATTTTCAATGAATCTGGGACAGACTTCATTTATTGTAGGCACAGGAGAAAATTTAGCTGCAAATTTGCAGCACCACTTAGTACAGCGATGCAGCACTGTATATTATTTTAAGGGTTTCCCGTTACATTTCACCCTCATTACAACACTTTTTTTTATTCTTAAATGGGACGTGGGCATTACTGGCTAGGCCAGCATTTTTATTGCCCATGCTTAATTGCCCTTGAGAAGGCAGTGGTGAGCTGCCTTCTTGAACTCCTGCAGTCCATGTTGTCACAACTCACTGGGGATAGTGTGCTGCAATATCAAACCTCACTGCTCCCCGAGCCACGACAAAAGTGAAAAGTTTGATTATTGTTTAAGTTAGGTTAACAGAATACGAGAACCAGGTTTGTAAACTTAATAGATAAATAACTGTTTGCTGAGAAAATTGCCTTTAACCAGTGGCAAAAGAAATATGAACTGCTAACTTCTAACTCTATAGCCTGAACTCTACCCCTTCTTAGATCCCTATACACAACACATACAAAACACATAAGGGTAGGATTAAACAGTTCAATAGCAACAATTCTGGGGTACAGGATTCAATGGGTTGATTTTGATCGATGTCTTCCTTTAAGTTATTTGTTGATGGCACGAAATGGTCTTCCATCACTTTCAGTCTTTAGTTCAGTGATTCAGCACTTGCCTTTCAATATCTCAGCGATTTTCCCCTTTGCCTCTTGACAGGGGTTTTCAGAGAGAGAACAGGTAATAGAGATAGGAGGAGAAAAAGTCAGCTAGCTATTATTGTAGAATTACTGGAATCTTGCACACACAGGAGAGAGAGGTTTGAGGTCTTTTTCCTTTCAGGCTAAGAGCTATTCTGCTGCACTGCTCTTATTCAAACCCTGGTCATCTGGTTAGGGGCTAATTAAAACATTATTGCCAGGCAGTTCCCCATTAGACCAGACTCCACCTCGGCACCATCCTGTCTTTCATGGCACACTCTCTGCTCCAGCAACATTGTACATATCCCTCACACTTCCAATAGACATGTTTTTCAAAGTATAGCCATTGTAATTTTAATCCACAGTCCAACAGAAATAAAAAAGATATGTTCTTTACAACAGTCCAACAGAAATAAAAAGATGTGTTCTTTACAATGTGGTGTAGGTATTGTGCTATTGAAAAGATAGGCAGGTTGGCAGAGGGGGTGGGGTTGCTTTGTTAGTAAGAAATGAAATTAAATCGATAGCAAGAAATGACGTAGGGTCAGATGATGTAGAATCTGTGTGGGTAAAGTTGAGGAACCGCAAGGGTAAAAAAACCATAATGGGAGTTATGTACAGGCCTCCAAACAGTAGTCAGGATGTGGGGCACAAGATACACCAGGAGATAGAAAAGGCGTGTAAGAAAGGCAAGGTTACAGTGATCATGGGGGATTTCAATATGCAGGAAGACTGGGAAAATCAGGTTGGTAGTGGATCCCAAAAAAAGGAATTTGTGGAATATCTACGAGATGGCTTTTTGGAGCAGCTTGTGGTGGAGCCCACTAGGGAACAGGCAATTCTATATCTAGTGATGTGTAATGAGGCAGATTTGATAAGGGAGCTTAAGGTGAAGGAACCCTTAGGAGGAAGTGACCATAATATGATAGAATTTACCATGCAATTTGAGAGGAAAAAGCTGGAATCAGATGTAACAGTATTACAGTTGAATAAAGGCAACTACAGAGGAATGAGGGAGGAGCTGGCCAGAATTGACTGGGAGATGAGCCTAGCAGGAAAGACAGTGGAACAGCAATGGCAGGAGTTTCTGGGAGTTATTTGGGAGACACAGCAAAAATTCATCCCTAGGAAGAAGAAACATACTAAAGCGAGGACGAGGCAACCATGGCTGACAAGGGAAGTCAGGACAGCATAAAAGCTAAAGAGAAAGCATACAATGCGGCAAAGAGCAGTGGGAAGCCAGGGGATTGGGAAGCCTACAAAGACCAACGGAGGACAACTAAAAAAGAAATAAGGAGGGAGAAGATTAAATATGAGGGTAAACTAGCCAGTAATATAAAAGAAGATTGCAAGAGTTTTTTTAGATATACAAAGGGTAAGAGAGAGGCAAAGGTGGACATTGGGCCGCTGGAAAATGACGCTGGAGAAGTAGTAGTGGGGAACAAAGAAATGGTGGAGGAACTGAATAGGTACTTTGCGTCAGTCCTCACGGTGGAAGACACGAGTAACATCCCCAAAGTTCAAGAGAGTCGAGGGGCAGAGGTGAGTATGGTGACCATTACCAAGGAGAAAGTGCTGGGAAAACTGAAAGGTCTGAAGGTGGATAAATCACCTGGGCCAGATGGATTACACCCCAGAGTTCTGAAGGAGATAGCTGAAGAGATAGTGGAGGTGTTAGTGGTGATCTTTCAGGAATCACTGGAGTCAGGGAGGATCCCAGAGGACTGGAAAATTGCTAATGTAACCCCCCCTGTTTAAGAAGGGAGTGAGGCAAAAGACAGGAAATTACAGGCTGATTAGCCTGACCTCGGTCGTTGGTAAGATTTTAGAGTCCATTATTAAGGATGAGATTTCAGAATACTTGGAAGTGCATGATAAAATAGGGCAAAGTCAGCATGGATTCATCAAGGGGAGGTCATGCCTGACAAATCTGTTAGAATTCTTTGAGGAGGTAACGAGTAGGTTAGACAAAGGAGAGCCAATGGAAGTTATCTACTTGGACTTCCAGAAGGCCTTTGACAAGGTGCCGCACAGGAGGCTGCTCAGTAAGATAAGAGCCCATGGTGTTAGAGGCAAGGTACTAGCATGGATAGAAGATTGGCTGTCTGGCAGGAGGCAGAGAGTGGGGATAAGGGGGTCCTTCTCAGGATGGCGGCTGGTGACTAGTGGAGTTCCGCAGGGGTCAGTGTTGGGACCACAACTTTTCACTTGATACATTAATGATCTAGATGAAGGAACTGACGGCATCCAGGCTAAGTTTGTAGATGATACAAAGATAGGTGGAGGGACAGGTAGTATTGAGGAGGTGGGGAGGTTGCAGAAGGATTTGGACAGGTTAGGAGAATGGGCAAAGAAGTGGCAGATGGAATATAACGTGGGGAAGTGTGAGGTCATGCACTTTGGTAGGAAGAATAGAGGCATAGACTATTTTCTAAATGGGGAGAGAATTCAGAAATCTGGAGTGCAAAGGGACTTGGGAGTCCTCGTCCAGGATTCTCTTAAGGTTAACTTGCAGGTTGAGTCGGTAGTTAGGAAGGCAAATGCAATGTTGGCATTTATTTCGAGGGGACTAGAATATAAAAAGAGGGATGTGCTGCTGAGGCTTTATAAGGCTCTGGTCAGACCACATTTAGAATATTGTGAGCAATTTTGGGCCCCGTATCTCAGGAAGGATGTGCTGGCCCTGGAGAGGGTCCAGAGGAGGTTCACGAGAACGATCCCAGAAATGAAAGGCTTAACGTATGAGGAACGTTTGAGGACTCTGGGTCTATACTCGATGGAGTTTAGAAAGATGAGGGGGGATCTGATTGAAACTTACAGAATACTGAAAAGCCTGGGTAGAGTGGACGTGGGGAAGATGTTTCCATTAGTAGGAGAGACTAGGACCCGAGGGCACAGCCTCAGAGTAAAGGGAAGACCTTTTAGAACAGAGATGAGGAGAAACTTTTTTAGCCAGAGAATGGTGAATCTATGGAATTCATTGCCACAGAAGGCTGTGGAGGCCAGGTCATTGAGTGTATTTAAGACCGAGATAGATAGGTTCTTGATTGGTAAGGGGATCAAAGGTTACGGGGAGAAGGCGGGAGAATGGGGTTGAAAAACTTATCAGCCATGATTGAATGGCGGAGCAGACTCGATGGGCCGAATGGCCTAATTTCTGCTCCTATGTCTTATGGTCTTATGGTCTTATGGTACACCCACAATGCTGTTAGGAAGGGAGTTCCAGGATTTTGACCCAATGACAGTGAAGGAACGGCAATGTATTTCCAAGTCATGATGGTGTGTGTCTTGGAGGAGAACTTGCAGGTGGTGATTTTCCCATATATTTGCTGCCCTTGTCTTTCTAGATGATAGAGGCCGTGAGATGGAAGGTGCTGTCGAAGAAGACTGGGTGAGTTACTGCAGTACATCTTGTAGATGGTACACACTGCTGCTACTGTGTGTTGGTGGCGGAGGGGTGGGTGAGGTGCTAATCAAGTGGGCTGCTTTGTCCTGGATGGTGTCAAGTGTCTTGAGTGTTGTTGGAGCTGCACTCACCCAGGCAAGTGGAGAGAATTCCACCACACTCCATTGCACACCATGCTCATTACAACACGTTTATCATATCCTCATTATAAGGCTACAAGTTAAATACTGTCACCCAAATTACTATATTATTCTACATACCCCATTCTTATCACAAGACTTTCAAAAGAATCTCTATTATATACACCATCATTTTATCAGGTTATCAGCTATAACGCTTTCACTGTCACTAACTTGATGGAAATTTTTAAGGGGGTAACAGATGTGGATGTGGGCAGTGCAGTCAATGTTGTGTAGAGGGAATTTCAAAAATGTTTTATAAAGTGCCACATATTATACTTGTTAGCAAAATTGAAGCCCATGGGATAAAAAGGGCAGTACCAGATTGGATATAGGTTAAGAGTATAAAACAACACGTATGTGGTGGATGGCTGTTTTTTTCAGGCTGGAGCGAGTTATACAGTGGCGTTCCTCAGTGCTCAGTTCAAGGAAAACCCACAGATGTTTTATAAATACATAAATTGCAACAGGATAACCAAGGAAACAGTTGGGCCAGTTAGGGAGCAGGAAAGGTAACTATGTATGTATGGAGGCATAAGGCATGAGCATGGTTCTCAATAAACACCTGTCTTCACAAAAGAGGGTGAGGATGAAGACATTGTTGTTTAGGAGGAGGAGTATGAAATACTGAATGGGATAAACAGAGAGGAAATATTAATATGTTTAGCATCTTTGAAAGTGGATGAATTGGCAAATCCAGATGAAATATATCCTGGGCTATCAAGCAAGGGGAGAAATAGCGAAGGCTTTGACCATCATTTTCCAATCCTCCCTACAATCGTGGTGCCAGAGGTCTGGAGGACTGCTAATGTTGTCCCGTTGTTTAAGAGAGGAAGGATCGATTTAAAGCAATTGGTGGAAGGAATAGAAGGGAGGTGAGGAAAAATGTTTTCACTCAGAGTGGTTGGGTTCTGCAGCTGCCTGAAAGAGTGGTAGAGGCAGAAATACTCATCGCATTTAAAAAGCATTTACTTGAGGTGGTGCGACCTACAGGGCTACAGACCAAGAGCTGAATGGTGAGATTACACTGGATAGTTCTTTTTTGGCAGGCACGGACATATTGGGCCAAATAGCCTCCTTCTGTGCCATAAATCTTTCTCTGTTTCTCTATTTCTATGTTTCATTGAGAATGGGAACATCATGGAGCACATCCTCCTTTTAGTTGTTTAATTGTCCACTATCATGCATGGCTGTATATGACAGGCCTGCAGAGCTTTAATCTGCTCCACGGTCACTTAGCTCTGTCTATTCAATTCTTTAGCATGCATGTAGCCCTGTGTTGTAGCTTCATTAGGTTGGCACCTCATTTTTTGTGCTGCTCCTGGCATGCTCTCTTTATTGAACCAGGGTTGGTTGAGTGAGGGATATGCCAGGTTATGAAGTTACAGATTATGGTGGAATACAATTCTGCTGCTGCTGCTGATGGCCCACAGAGTTTCATGGATGCCCAGATTTGAACTGCTGGATCTATTCTGAATGTATCCCTGAATGTTTTCTGAATGTGGTAGTGCTACACACAATAGTGGATGCCCTCTATTTGAAAAAAGGGCTTCGTCTCCACAAAGACTGAGCAGTGGTTACTCCTTCCAGTACTGGCATGGACAGATGCATCTGCAACAGGTATCTTGGTGAGATCGAGGTCAAGTAGGTTTTTGTCTCTTGTTGGTTCCCTCACCACCTGGCGCAGGCCCAGCCTGAGAGATACATCCTTCAGGACTTGGCCAGTTCAGTCAGTAGTGGTGCTGAGCCACTCTTGTTGATGGACATTGAAATTCCCCAGCCAGAGTACATTCTGCACCCTTGCCACCCTCGGTGTTTCTTTTCAAGTGGTGCTTAACATGGAGGAGTACTGATTCATCAGTTGAAGGGCGGTGGTAAATGCTTATCAGCAAGAGGTTTCCTTGCTGTTTATCACCTTATTATTCATTTACAGGATGTGGGTGTCGCTGACTAGACCAGTCTTTATTGCCCATTCCTAATTGCCCTCAAGAAGGTGGTGGTGGGCTGCCTTCTTCAACTGCTACAGTACATGTGGTGTGGGTACACCCACAGTGCTGTTAGGAAGGGAGCTCCAGGATTTTGACCCAGCGACAGTGAAGGAACGGCGATATATTTCCAAGTCAGGATGGTGAGTGGCTTGGAGAGGAGCTTTAAGGTGGTGGGGCTCCCATGTGTCTGCTGCCCTTGTCCTTCTAGATGGTAGTGATTTTGGGTTTGGAATATGCTGTCTAAGGAGTCTTGGTGAGTTCCTGCAGTGCATCTTGTAGATGGTACACACTGCTGTGCATCGGTGGTGGAGGGAGTGAATGTTTGTGGAAGGGGTGCCAATCAAGCGGGCTGCTTTGTCCTGGACGGTATCAAGTTTCTTGAGTGCTGTTGGAGCTGCACTCATCCAGGCAAGCAGAGGGTATTCCATCACACTCCTGACTTGTGTCTTGTCGACGGTGGACAGGCTTTGGGGAGTCAGGTAGTGAGTTACTCACCACAGGATTCCTAGCCTCTGATCTGCTCTTGTAGCCACAGTATTTATATGACCAGTCCAGTTCAGTTTCTGGTCAATGGTAACCCATTGTTGATAGAGGAGGATTTAGTGATGCTATTGCCATTGAACGTCAAGGGGCGATGATCAGATTCTCTGTCGTTGGAGATGGTCATTGTCTGGCACTTGTGTGGCATGAATGTTATTTTCCACTTGCCAGCCCAAGCTTGGATATTGCCCAGATCTTGCTGCAATTGGACATGGACTGCTTCAGCATCTGAGGAGTCGCAAATGGTACAGAACATTGTGCAATCATCAGCGAACATCCCCACTTCTGACCTTATGATGGACGCAAGGTCATTGAAGCAGCTGAAGGTGTTTGGGCCTAGGACCCTCCTGCAATTATTGACTTCAAGAGGACATGGACAGACTGTTAGAATGGATGGACAAATGGCAGAAGAAATACAATGCAGAAAAGTGTGAGAAGATGCATTTTGTTTAAAAGAATGAGGAAAGGTAAAATAAACCAAATGGAACAATATTAAAGGGTGCGCAAGAAGAGAGAGGCCTGTGGTATTTGTATATAAATCTTTGATGGTGACAGACAGGTTAACAAAGCAGTTAATAAAGAATATGGCGTGTTTTTATCTTTTTTCAAATTCTTATCCTTGTTTTTAATTCCCTCCAGTGCCTGACCTCCATCTCTGTAATCTCCTCCAGCCCCACAAGCCTCTAAGATAACTACATTCCCCTCATTCTGGCTTCTTGAACATCCCTGGTTTTATTCACTCCACCACTGGTGGCTGCACCTTCAGTTGCCTGGGCCTGAGCTCTGGCATTCCCTCCCTGCACCTCTCCGATTCTCTACCTTGCTTTCCTCCTTCAAAACAATCCTTAAAACCTACCTCTCGGACTAAGATTTTGATTATCTGCCCTAATATGACCTTCTGTGGCTTGGTGTTAGTTTGCTTTATAATGTTTCTCTGAAGCATCTTAGGATGTTTTATTATGTTAAACTATATAAGTACAAGCTTTTGTTGTTGTTAATAAGCAGAGGGATAGAGTACAAAAGCCAGGAGTTATGTTAAACCTATATAAAACACTAATTTGTCCCCAGCTGGAGTGTTGTCTAATTCTTTACCAAGCATGAGGAGTTCTGGGAGGATACAGAGGAGATTTACCAGAACAGTTCCAGGAGTGAGGGATTACAATTACGTGAATAGACTGTAGTAGCTGGAGGCTGTTCTCTTTTGAGGGGAGAAGGGTAAGAAGAGATTTGATAGAGGTGTTTAAAATCATGAATGATTTAAATAGAGGAATTAAAGAGAAATTGTTTCCAATGGCTGAAGGGTCAATAACCAGAGGATACAGATTTAAGGCAATTGCCAAAAGAACTGGAGGCAACATGTGAGGAAATACATTTTTTACACACGAGTGGGTTAGGATTTGGATTGCGCTGCCTGATAGGGTTGTAGATACAAATTCAATGGCAGCCTTCAAAATGAATGAGATAAATACTTGAAGCAGAAAAAATTACAGGAACATGGGGAAAGAGCAGGGAGTGCAGCTAACTGAATTGCTCTTTCAAAAAGAGGAAACAGGCTCAATGGTCTGAATGGCCTCCTTCTGTGCTGTACTATTCTATAATTCTATAAGTCTACCATTCCTGGCTGTCGCTATTACCTAATTTGGTTTCATTCGTATTATGTAATCCTCACTTTAACACACACAAAAGTACAATATGTCTAGAGAAGAATGCATTTACAATGTCAGTAGAAGCTGTACCAGCAATAAATGTCTCCATAAATTCTGTTTATGCATATACATTGCAACTTTAATAATTCAACCATTATTCCCTCATCAATAAGATAGTGCCATTTGAGTTCTGATTAAAGTAAAATTAGTGGTAATGTTCTGTACATTAGTTTGTGTTATGAACTGAAACTGATTAGACAGTATTTTGTCTGTTACCAGTTTATGCATACAAATCCTGTGGTAATGGCATCTCTGTTACTGGTCCATCTGCCTAAAGATTTCTGTGCCAGCTGTCAAGCTGGGCAAACCGTATATTATCCAACACTACAGCCACAAAATGGCAAGGACTGCAGGTGCTTGATTATTGCAGAGAAGATGACTCCTCTATCAGAACCTTGCAATGATCGATTGAATTTTGCTTCCTTTACTGAAATGATGGATTGCTTCAGCAGGATATCTGAAAGCAGAAAATGCTTGAGATGGAAATGAATTTAGGGAAAGAAAGGATAGAGAAAAAATAACTACCAGGAAACAGTCTTGGGGGTACATTTTCATCATGGAGGTGGGAATCCGGAGTGGGAAATTTTCCTGATTTGGCAATCCCACCTCCGTCCCAACAATGCTGGCAGGTGGGCTTTTCATCTCCTGGAGGATGGGATGGCCTGGATTCAGGCCTGCCACCAGGAGAGATTGAGGCGGGCTGATGCCAAGACAACCAGGTTATATCACCTCGCTTCACAGAAAAATTGGTCCAGTTCTTCAGATCAATGTAAAGTTCCCGTCACCTTCACGCCCTTAACCTCCCTAGCACCTTCAACCCACTCATCCATCTCACCCTTCCTTAACAGACCTCACCCCTACACTGCTTTACCCTCTCTACCCACTAACCCATTCACCCATTATCCATTTTATAACCAGAACTCGCAAGCCCTATAATAACATTTGGAAATTTTTGAAAAGCTCATATATCTGTCAAAATAAAGAAACATTACTTGAAAAGGCACCTGAAAAGCCATTATCCTTTTCAGAAGCTCATAAATCAAAACCATCACACTCCCATTCCCCAGAAAAGTTGTGTGAACAACCTCTGCAGCGCAGAATCCATTAGTGCCCTTGAAGGTAGCCAAAAGTTCCTACATCTGTCACAGCTTTCAAACAGCCAAACAGATGGCAAAACTCTTCCGCAAAGAATGAATGAAAGCTCAGAGATCTGTTAAAAGCTTTCAAACAGCTAAACAGATGGCTGAGCTTATCTGCAAAGAATGAATGGCAGCAATGGGGAGAGTTCAAACACTTAGTTACTGGACCCACACTGAGCTACTCTTTCAATATTGTATAATGCAGAATAGCCTTTATCAAGTGGATAGTCTATCCTAATGCAACTGAAGACTTTTTCACTTTTACAATGCTATTCTTTCACTTCATAGCAGCTGTCAGAAGTAACAACATGGCAAACATATTATTTAATAGTCACTCACCTTTTCCAATCACAGCACTATCATCACTCACTTTAGCATACACAGATAGAACTCAAGTTACAGCATTTCATGATAAGCTGTAAAGGAAGTAACACCACTTTTACTCATCTTTTACACTCTTCCCACCTCCAGCCCATGGTTCACGCCTCCACTATGCAAGTGTGATTCAAAAAGGCTGCCACCTTGGTGAAAATTACAGCTGTTCTGAAACACCCTCTTCCAGAATGGTCCTGGCAGGTTCCCAACCTGCTCCGCTGAAAATAGCCAAAGCCAGAAATGGAGGTGGGCCCTCTGCCTTTGCTGCTTAGTTGCCATATTTTGTTCCAATTCCCAACTCTGTGCACAAAATCTGACCCTTGATCTTCAATGTATTTCAAGTGAAGATATTTTTATTTGAATTGGAAAAAAATGAACGTACAAATTATTGGGTGGGGGGAGAGGAGTAGGTCACTGAGCCCCTCAAGCCTGCTCTCCATTCAATAAGATCATGGCTGATCTGATTGTAACCTCAATTCCACTTTCTTTCCTACCTCCATTCCCTTTGAAGATTAGGAGTTTTTACTTAATCAGATTTTCTTTTAAAATATATTGTTTCCTAGTGACTTTGCACAATCATATATTAAAATGTGCAAGAATGTGAGTGAGTTTAGCAGGAATGCATGCTAAGGAACCTCTGTGCAATACCCTCCCTGGAAACCATACACCTCCTCACATGCCAACTGAATTACTATAAACTATAGGTATGGGTCTGATTTCATAGGTTATTTTGAACACTTGACTCTAGTCTGCCATTTAATTTATTCATTTAAAATGTTTAGATTAAAACCATCTAATTTACATTAGCCAACTGTGTGCACAAATGAAGTAATAGCACTTGCATTTTTTCTGAATGCCGATAACTTTGAAAGAGCCTCTCTACTTTCCACGCAAAGAAGTGACACATGAGTAAGACAACAAAAGAAGTTTACATGCAATTTTTAGTTGAAGTTCTCATCAATTCAACTTTTCTACACCTTTTTCTTATGATGCTTTAATGTTAAGAGGCTGACTTTTTCTAATACTCTTAATGCAAGATTTCTGCAGGTTTTTAGATATGTCAGCATCCCTGTGGCATTTATTTGACCTATGAAAGCATTTATATAGATAATGCAAATGCCAGGTGAGCGGAGCATTCACCTTCTGGTGCCTGAATGGGGTAAACAGAGAAAAAGATAGGAAACTGTCGGCGTTATAATTTGCTGAGCAGGTGATTTATTACATCTGCATGTTGCCTATATCTGATCATTTCAGATCCAGCCTAATGGCAGTCAACCAGTCTGTCAACCAATTAAAATCAAAAGACAGCTCTCCACTGATGTGGCGTACAGGATCATCACATACTCAGCTCGATAGAAAGCTTGCACAGCTCTGGTGACATATGATTGGGTCCATCTGGAACTTGTTAATACTCAAAATGCTTGCAGAATAATTTGTTGTGTTCACCACAAGCGATTTGTTTTACTTAGATTGGCAACAATTAGTTTATGAAAAGAAATGTAATGATCCAATTTTTAATTTAACAAGCTATATGATTTATATTGGCCAACCGGTGTGTGCATTGCCAATATCTCTCTGTGACTGCCTATTGAGAAACATGGACATTCCCCTCTCTCCCAGTAAGAGCTCAAAGGCTCCTTCCGTTCATGTCTTGGTGCTATGCCATTCCGCCTCTGTACAAACTCATTTGAACTCTTTTGACCATAGTTATTTTGTTCCTCCTGAAGACCCTGACTGTTGCAGGGATACAGTTCTTTGATTCTTTCTGGTACCTTACCTTAAGGTAAATTCTTCATGTGTGAGTCTAGACAGCTTATTCTACCAAGGAAAGCATCACAAATGAGCATGATCCTTTCCACACACACTTCCAAAAGGACCTATTGGGTAGGAGGAATCTGAATTGTGTTTCTTTCATTTCTACACAAAAGGTGGCAAACATTTCTAAATCTCTTCCCAAAGAAGCTGTGGATGCTGGGGGAACAATTGGACATTCATAGACGAGATTGATAGATTTATGTTGATTAAGGGTATCGGGGAGGTGGAGCAAAGGTGGGTAAATGGAGTTGAGGTACTGATCAGCCATGATATAATTGAATGGAGTAACAGGCTTGAAGCATTAAATGGCCTTCTCCTGTCCACAATGCTACTATGTTTAGCACAAACCTGAATCTGCGAATGTAATATTCTTGTACTTTGCAGTTCTACACCAATTTTTAGATGGTTTCTCATTCTCTGCAAGGCAGTAAGTAATGACGATTGGAATCAACCAGCATAGATATACACACCATATTCAGAACCCAAAAGTCCAAGATCCATTTGTTCCAGATAATGTAGCTTAGCGTCTTCTACTTGTAATTGGAAGGTAAAGGATGAGGAATGCTTAATTTCCTCAGTATAATTAAGAAGTCTATCAAGAGAAGAACACATTATTTCCTTGGTCAGCTCTGTAGATAGAAGTTCTTCCTTATAATTGAAAAAACTGTAGCTAGTTTTCTCTGAGAATTGATCCATTCACAGTTGAAGCTGCTAATTCCAGGCTGCATGTTAATGTATTCTTTTTGCACACAAAGTTTTAGAATATCTGGACAGAAATTGAGATTTGTGTTGAATCCTCTTTATCCTAGGTTTATCAGCTATGTTACATTTCCTCCAATAACTGTTGTATTTTTAAGCTCATCCATATAGTCTGCCTCATTTCGAGCTCAAAAATCACTCCCACTGACACATTTTTCATTGGTGTAGTTAATCATAGAATAAGTACTATGCTTGTAATTGGGAAAGAGCTTACTAGAGATTTTACTGTTCCCTAGCTGTCTTCTATTTTAGCTTGTAATGGGGAAGCAAAAATCCTGGAGCTTTCTTAGTTGGCAGAACCAATGGTTAATAGTCATTAAACAAGTACCGAAGTTCAAAAATGCTTTGTTTCTAAATTAGAGTGCTGGGTCCAGATCAATCAAGTTGTTCCCCAAGAGTCTTAATGCTTCAATTTATTTTCACAGTGAATCACAGACTTGCTTCCCTCCTTTAGACATTCAGTGGCAGCCTTCCATCTCATAAGATGATGGTTTACACTGTAGTGGTCAATAAAGCATCACCTGGTGTGGCTCAGGAGACCGACTCTGGCATGTCAGTCTTTGCTGCATTTGCTGCAGAGTTAGACAATGGACTGAGAAGGTGCAGGATTCACTGATCTCTGTTTTCCCTGGGCCCTCTTCTCAGCCAGCTGAGCTTTTCATTTCTACTTGCCTCTTCCAATGCCCTTCCAAACAGTCAGCCTCCAGAGGTCATGCCATCAGCGACTGTCTCCAAGTTGTCAAGATCAATGTCCATGATCTTTATATCTCACTTGCAGGTGTCCTTACAGTGGAGGTATGGATGCCCTGTTTTGAACATTGCGATTGTTGATAACTTGAGGTGTTGGAAGAAGGTCACTTTCTAGTCTTTTAAAAATACAAATCAATTTCACTGTTCGCTACATTCTAACCCACTGGTTATATCTCAGAACAAATTTAGGAAACATTTATTATACCAATTTACATTTTTATTAAACTACCTGTGACAGCCTTTGCATCACAATCAGATCTGAGAAAGATCTTAATAAGTCCACATTTCAATCATTTAGTTTTCCAGTAATGTAGGTTCACACCTGGCAATTAAGACTTAGGGCAGGATTTTTAGCTCGGTGAGTGGGTGCGTGCCTGAACCAACATGCGATGACGTTGGCTGAGCGTGCCGACATCAACACACAGTCACGCAATAGTTCGGTCGGCGGGCGCGCATCGGAGTTGGCAGCACATCTGCCGACAATTAAAAGGCTTATTAAGGCCATTAAGATATCAATTGTGCTTAATTTTTCACTGCCCGTTCAACCTCACAGTTGACAGGCAGGCAAAAAAGCCAAGCTGCGTTTGCATTTTTTTGGAAACCTCATTCACAGGCAGGATGAGGTTTCCAAAATTAAATAAAAATGAAATAAAAACTTTAATTTTCAATTAAAAACATGTCCCTGCTCATGTGACAGAGTCACATGAGGGGACATGCTTCATTCAATTTTTCTGTTCTTTAATAATTTTTTCAATATATTCTTCATCTCCCTGAGGCAGCTCTGTGCCTAAGGGAGATTATTCAGTGCTCTTTCACGTGCATGCATGAATTGCACGCTAGGCCTGCTCGCCCTCCTCTCCCTGCCTGCACAGGCAGCGCTCAGTGCTGCCGCTTGCATATCACACTGGGCGGGTCTTAATTGGCCCGCCCACGAAAAATTGCAGGGCGCTGCCGATTGCGGGCGGCAGTCAGCTTCTTGACCGCCCCCACCAATCCCACACGCAAAGGGCAAAATTCTGCTCTTATTTTATTTAGCACAGTTGCTGGACAGAATAGACTTTCATCCTGAGTCAGACCCAGATTTTCGCCATGACGGAGAGCCTCTCCATCATGGTAGAATTCCCGAAAATGGCTGAAAATTCTAAGCCCCACCCCCAAACATAGCATGTTCCATTTTCACATGGGTGGGAGTGGAGTTGGGCTGGGGCTTACGCATGTACTGTTTATGGAGGCAGCTGGCCACTTAAATCACCAGCTGCCTCTACTGGAGTTAGATTTTGGTAGGCCAGGACTGAGAAACTCAAAGTGTGCAGCTTAGACCAGGTAAGATGGGGTCTGAACTTGGATTCATTCGGATATATTGGGTACCCCTTTGGAGAGGTAAGGTATCCCTCTGGAAATGGTCCCAGACACCTTTGAGAAAGGTAAGGCACCCTTTCGGATTGTTAAAAGTGGACATGATTACGCACTTTTTATGCACAAACTCATTAGAACTGTCAAGCTGTTAAGGAATTGTTAAAAAAAAACTGTCCAGCTGTCAGAGAACTGTCAAAGCTTTCAAGGAGGTGTCAAAGGATGCTAGGTAAGTTGGCATGGAGTGGCAAGGGCAAAGGATGGTGGATTGGGGGCTAAGGTGGCATAGGTTGGCATGGATGGGGCATAAGGAGTGTGTGTGCGGGGGTGAGGGGGGGTGAGGACTGGAGGGATGTATTTTATTTATTTCAACAAAGTAGCGGAGCACAGAGGCAGGCCTTCTGCCCCGCCCACCTCCGCACCTGGCAGCCTCTGCCTCGTTCCAGGGTGGCAGGTCAAAATTCTCATTCATGCCCATCCTGCTCACCTATTATGTCCTGTTACAATCAATTATCATCCTCATTGTTGGCCACTCCTCCAAGTTTGGTATCATCAGCAAATTTCAAAATTTTAGTGCTAATCAATGGCAAAAATTACAATTCTTTCCAAAGGCTTCAGACTCCAATCAAAAAAATCATCATGCCAACTCTTTTCATGTGTTCCATTTTATGTGTAGGTGCGAGATGTCTATTCTTATTAGGGTACTTGTCCCACTGGGTGAAGAGGCATGCTCATTGTAAACAAGTGGCAGGATGTCTCCAATTCTTTATATATCATGATCCAGATCCTAGCTAGGCTATGTTTTAGCTCAAGTTTCATCCCTGAAAAGGCAGGAAATCTTGCACTTGGTGACCTGGTTCCTGTGTGCACTTCGCAATTGTCCAATGTGCTTCAAAAATAGAGTAAGCATGGACAGAAGGAATACAGGGCATGTGTACCAATATCTGAAACAAGACTAAAAGGAAAAATGTTTTTAAAAAGTGAGTAAAAGTGTGAAAGGCAATGAAAACCATGGGCTAGATTTTACAGGGTGCCGTGGTCCCCTGGGAACAGCATTAAGGTTTTAAGCTACGACTTCGCCCTCTATCTTGGGAAGAAGTCCCACCTTAGAGATATCAGATCATCAGCAGCTCTGTAATCCCAGCAGCGCCAGATGGGAGCGGTGGCCCCTGTGGGAATATCGGCAGTCCCAAAGAGGAGCCGGACTCAGAGGTAAGTCCAGGGTATCGCGGGTGTGGGAATCCAGGTTTGAGATGCTGGGGGTGGGGGGTTCAGGGGGATGACTTTGAGGTGGGGTGCCTCCAATGAGTACAAGGGACTTGCACAGGCAGTGTCCGCCCCTCCCACCCCGCCTTGCCCATCACCAGCCTGCACATCTAAAGCTGCTGGGCTTCCTAATGGCATGGGCCTCTCCCCTCTGCAGGTAAAATACCGGCGGGGGCAGGATGAGGCCCTCAGGTGGCATTAATTGGCTACTCAAGGGTTTCAATAGGCCCAAAGGTGGCCCAAGGCCTGACACCTCCACGACACGCCACCCTGTAAAATTTCAGACAGATCAGACGTGGGTGGGTAGGCAGCTGAGAGACCACCATCACCACCTCAAACTTTAATTTGTGCAACCCTCTCCAAGGCTGTCAGTTTGGTAGGCTCTACAGTGATATGGGTTGTTTATAATTGTCCTCAATACAACTGATGAATAAATGACAAAAATAAGGTACATATTCCAATAAATCTGCTACCTCCTCCTAATCACTCTATTTATTTCAACGGTTTTAGCCATTATTAAAGGTTTGGACACTTTTAGGAGGACTAGCTTGTTAATAACTTTGTAATCAGGGATGTAAATGCATTGAAAAATCAAACTGTATAATTACTTTCTAGGCATTAAAGCTACTGAGCAAATCCAGGACATTAGGGGGTTAAATTGATGCCATCCCTTGCACGTGATGTTTCCTGCAGCCACTGTCTGAAACACAGATTTAGAAATGCCACAATTTAAGTTCTCCTAGGCCCTTAACAAAAGATAGCAGGTGTTTTTTTTTCTTGCTGAAATAGAGCAACGTCCTTTAATTAAATTTATCTGATAGATCCTGAGCTGTACAAGAAGATAGTCACAAAAGAGGGAATACTGCCGAGATTCTATTGTAGATATTTTAAAATCCAGTCTTTGTAAGTCACTAGATAACTCACATGAAAGGTGAGTGAGTGCTTGACTGGAAAGACAATGTATAGCAATGGATAAAAACCATTTGTTTTTGTGCAAAATTGTGCAGCTTTGCCTCTACAATCTGAAGTACACTGGATGGGTACTTATACTAATGTATAACCTACGCAAAAGTAAAGCATTGTGATAATTGGGTGATTTTGCAGGCAGATTCAAAATAAATGCTTTCAGTGTTGCTGGATATTGTCAAGAGACTTTGGGTCCTTTTGTATTCATTATAGTACCACTACAGACTGCAATTGGGTATAATTTACCACCAGTAACACTGGCATTATGTGACTTTATTTAATTTAATCTGAGGTTAGATAAATACAATTTTTAAAAGTCATACTCTAGTCCCAAACACCATTCCCTTTGCTTATCACAGCCTAACTGAGAAACAGATTGAGGATCGAACCAGGGACTTTACTGATATGTATGTCTTAGTATATGCATCTCATGAAGTGAAAATGTACCTGTGAATCTTAAACCGGCAGCCATGTCACTTTGACGGCCTACTATCCCTTAAACAACAATGACTTGTAAAATATTTTGTCACAAGTGCTTTATGCTATTTCCACACCACTTTGAGAGAAACAACAAGGTATATCCCACCAAACCTAAGATTTTATGTTTGCCAGGCAAGAATTTGCTAATATTGGGCTATTTCATAGAGTCATTTACAGCAAAGAAATGGGCTATTTGGCCTATCGAGTCTATTTCTGACTTGTTAAAATTGACTGTGCTACATTAGCTGCTGTTAAAGAAAGATTTGCACTTGCCATTCACAACTTCAGGACATCCTAAAGCACTACACTGCCGATGAAGTACTTTTGAAGAATAGTTACTGGTGTATTGTAGGAAAGGTAGCAGACAACTTGCACGTAGCAAGACCCTACAGATAGCAATTTGATAATGAGCAGATAGCCCATTCCTCAAAATAGTGTCAACTGATAGAGCAGACAGAGCCTGGATTTTAACATCTCATTTAAAAGATGGCAGCAGTGCAGCACTCCCTCAGTGGGAGCCCTTTATAATGCTCCAGATTTGGGCTCTTTATCAACATAGGGAATAGGAGCAGGAGAAGGCCCTTCAGTCCCTTAAGCCTGTTGTGCCATTCAACCAGATCATGGCTGATCATCTACCTCAACATTTTCCCACACTATTCTTATATCCGTTGATACCTTTAATATTTAGAAAGCTATCGATCCCTGTCTAGAATATACTTAATGACTGAGCCTCCACAGCCCTCTGGGGAGAGATTTTGAAATGTTCACCAGCCTCTGAATGAAGAAATTCTTCCTCATCTCAGTCTTAAATGGCCTATCCCTTATTCTGAGACTGTGTCCCTTGGTTGTAGACCCCCCAGCCAGGGGAAACATCCTTCCTGCATCTACCCTGTCGAGCCCTGTAGGAATTTTGTATGCTTCAATGAGATCACCTCCCATTCTTCTAATCTCTAGAGAACATAGGCCCAGTCTCCTCAATCTCTCCTCATAGGATAATCCCACTTTCCCAGGGATCAGGCTGGTGAATATCCATTGCATTCCCTCCATGGCAAGTATATCCTTCTTTAGGTAAGGAGATCAAAACTGAATGCAATATCCAAGTGCAGTCTCACCAAGGCTCTATACAATTGCAGTAACACTCCTTTACTCTTGTACTCAAATCCTCTCTCAATAAAGGCCAAAATACCATTTGCCTTCCTAATTGCTCGCTGCACCTGCATGTTAGCTTTCAGTGACTCATTAACAATGACTGACAGGTCCCTTTAGACATAACACTTCCCAGCCTCTCACTAATTAAGAAATACTCTGCATTTGCTACCAAAGTAGATAATTTCACATTTTTCTACATTATATGCACAAACATTAAATCAGTATCCATTGTTGTTGACTTGGATAACTGTTGAATTCTCATTGACCAATCCTGATGACATTGTTATGGACAGGAGGGGGGTTAATTTAAACAGCACTAATTTCTACTCTCACCACCCGTCCATAAACAGAAAGGTGTTTTGATTTGTTTCCCTCTATATAAGCGTATTTCCCCAACCCCTCAGTTTTGTGGGATCCAAGTTCCCAGTAATAAACCCACAGCAAACTCAAGAGAGGATGAATTCAAAGGGTTAGTTTATTTGCACACAGTCAAAATGCAGGAGGGTTGTGAAGTTGCCTCCACACTCAGAAAGTAAAGAGAGGGATAGAGCAAAAAAGGATTTACAGTACTAAGACCACAGAAAATAAATACTAGTTCACATGGGCTCCACAGTCCAGAATAAAAGTCCAATGAGGTATTCCTTCATGGAGGTCAATGGCCTGAAAATCGATGTTGTATCATTCACTTTTCCGGTGGTGTTGACTTCACACGATGAGATAGGCATGCAGTCTTGTAGACAATGGTGCAGAACTTCCAGGAGAAGCAGGGTAGCTAGGGCCAGGTATCCAACCTGGACCAGAGCTCCTTTGGTGTGGCCTGCTAGTGAGATGTTAAACAACAGGCTGAGCTTTTCAGTTCAGCCCACTCGCCGACGTGTAAAATGATGCGGCATGATGTCGGGCGGAACTCCCGACGTCACCCCGCAGCATTTCAATTTCCAGGTCAGTGGGGGCACAGCCGAATCAGCTGTGCGCCTGCCGACCTGTCAACAGCCTAGTGAAGCTATTTAAAAAGTAATTGAAATAATTAGTGGACCTGCCCTTCCAACCTTAAGGTTGGCGGGCAGGCCGGGAGCCCTGGCAGGCTTCAGAAAAAGCATGAAACCTCATCCATGGGCGGCAAGAGGTTTCATGTAGGTTTTTAAAAATTTAATAAATGTTTGATTAAAAGTGATAGCCTCAGGGAGATCTGTGCGCTCTTTGGCGCGCCTGGGGGCGCCTATCGGAAATGCACCCACGCTCGCCCGCTCCTGCACTTCCCCTTCGACGGGGGGGAAAATTCCTCCCATAATGATGCATTGCAGCAACTGCCAAGCTAAATTTGATTATGCCTCCTGTTATGATTCTGGTCCAGACCCCTAAGTTCACAGTATGATCCAGTTAGGCACCAGTAACCTTTTGCTTAAAGTAGACAAAGTTTGATATTCAAGGCACTTGCTAAGAGAATAAAGCTGCAGGATTCCACAGGTATTGAACAAACAAAAATAAACTTCGCTTTGCAAGGTCAGGAAGATAAAGTAGCTTACAATATGTATCTTATACTCCAATATTCAGAGTTAATATGAGGTACATGTGAATTAATAAACAAACTGTGGTCAAACACACCACATTACACACTAAATATCAAATGTGACCAAGGTAGATGCCACAGATTTCTCAGCAACCCACCCGGATGTCAGTGAACACTGAGTCAAACAATCTCATTTAAACTCTATCTCTCTCACGAGGGATTCCAGTCTTCACCTTCGAAGATCTCACCTTGGATTCTCTCCAAAACGTTGCTCTAACTCAGACAGCCTCAGTGACTGCCCACCTTGCAGGGTTTCAAACTTGTCTCCTGAGACTCCGCTCCCTTGGATTCCTGAGTCTGCATTCCAGCACCAACTCAGATCCTAGGCCACGCCAGACTGAATACTGCTGCTTCAAAGGGGATTACCCTCACCCCAACGGTCCACAGCATCTCAGAGTTGACAACCTCCTGCTGCCTTCTTTGATTGCCAAGGCTTCCCCTGAACCCTCTTTGATTGCCAGGATTCTCCTGCATGGTGTCCAATTAAGGCCTGCCAACCACAGCCCGTTGTCTGCTTGAAGCCCCTTTCTCTGCTCCTCCTTCTCCTTAACTGTGTCCTCGCCTGGCCTCACCTCCTTGTCCCCTGCCTGTGACTCCCTTCCAATTGTGGCACTCTGCTCTCGATCATACGATTGGGATTTTCGCATCTTTTGTGCAGGTGCACTGGGCCCGTGTCCTCAGCCTGAAGAACTTAAAATGCTGTACAGCGCCCGTGCCACCCACTCCCCACCCGCGCATGCACAAAACTCCCGAGGCTCGTCAGGACTTGGAGTTCCTGACCTCCAATCCACAAGAAGGTAAGTTGGGTTTCATAACACTCCCAAGCTCACAACCTTTACAACGAAGAAAGGCAAGAGCAGCAATGTCATGGGAAGCCCACTGCCTCCAAGTCACCTTACTCCAACTTGGACATATAATGCACTTCCTTCATCATTGCAAGGTCAAAATTCTTGAATTCCTTAATTAATGCCATACTTAGAGCACCATCAACAGATGGATTGCAGCGGTTTAAGGAAAAGATCCACCACCATTTTTTTAGAGCAACCAGGATGGGGCAAGGAATAAAGTAATAACAATAAACATGGTAATAGCTGTGATTAATCTTGTAAGAAATGGCTACCCAATCAGTTAGTAAGTGAGTGTGTAACTGAACCACACAGACTGGGAAATCCCATGCTTGATTCCCAAGTTGTGCCAAATTACAGGTGACTGATCTCGGCCATGATAGCATTTGGAGTTAAAATTGTCGTGGGCTAGAGAGGGGGAATTCATCCATGGTTGCTGCTCCTGATGACCCTTAGTAGCTCCTGATGAAGCATACTGGTCTGCAGATGTTAGGTGAGGATAGGATCACTCTTGGTTGGGATGTGCCACCTATCCTCCTGTGACTGAATGAAAGGCAGAAAATACCAACTTTAGAAAATCAATAACCAGAACTTCCTCAGAGCTGCTGTCCTTTCTCTCCTGTAACTTCACTATTCGTGGAGGGGAAAGCCCATTCATGCACACAAGTATGGTTTCTTCTGTACTTCCCTTGAAGCTAAAGCAGCAGAGCAACTCCACTTTCCCACCCAATTCCCATAGGCCTGGATTCCTTGTATCCAAAAATCTTATCAATCTCAGTCTTGAAAATAATAAATGACTGAGCATCCATAGTGTCTGGGATAGAAAATTGTGAAGATTCACAACCTCCTGAGTGGAAAATTTTCTCTTCATCTCAGTCCTAAATGGCTGACTCCTTATCGTAACCACTAGGTTCAAGCAGGGGAAATAACAACTCTGCATCTATACCCCAAAATGAAGTTAGAAAGATTCTAACCCTTGAGATGGTTGGTATTTTTTATGAATACCAGTCAGGTGTAAAGTACACACAGGTTCAATTATATCAACTAAAGTTGCAATTTGAAAAAATAAATTATGAAACAGATCTGTCTGTAATATCACATAGTAAAATATGGATATTGAGATATTAAAATTCTGAACCAACTCAACAGCAAATTACTTTTTTAAGATATCACCTCGTGTTAATGGGATGACTGTGTACAGCAGAACACTCAAAGTTATGTGTAGAAAATCTAATTTCTGTTTGAGATTGCAGGTACCACTTTGAATTTATATAAGACAATTCTGAACAAAGGGTTAAACACAGGGTCAAACACAGGGTCATACTCGTGTGTTCAAACTCACACCTCTAATAATTCATTAATTTGGAGGCAATTAATTGATACAAGTATCTGCTCAAATGGTGCCTTAACAAAAATTATATATTAATTATAGCACTGAAACAGGCCAATCAGCATAACAAGTCTATGCTGGTGTTTATGGGAGCCTCCTCCCATTTTATTTCATCTCACTATATTAGCATATCCTTCTAGTCCTTTGTCCCTCATGTGTGCATCTAGCGCTCCTTTAAATGCATCCATATGAATCACCTCACACACTCCATTTGGTAGTGAATTCCACAGTGTCACCACTCTGGGCAGGAAAGTTTCTCCTGAATTCCCTGCTGGAATTATTGGTGACTATTTTATATTCATGGCTCTTAGTTCTGGATTGCCCAAAAGTAAAAACATCTTCTCTACATCCACCCTACAAAATGCTTTCATAATCTTGAAGACTATACTAACACTTCATCCCTCAGTCTTCCCTTTTCTGGATAGCAGAAACAGGATAATAGAGCCCAGGCCTGTTTGGTCTTTCCTGATAAATGTGAAATTGACAGTAGGACTATTGACAGGACCTTCCACACAATGCAAACATTATGCCTCCCATGGCATCCAAGTCCCATTTTTTTAATAGCTGATGTCAGAGCCAGGCCAAATTGTGGGCGACCATGGTAATACCTCAAAGTAGTGAAGCAGGGACTGTGACAACTGGAACTTGTACCCTTGACACATCATTCTATCCATAAATATGTTTGCTTAATTTCAACAGCTTCCCTTTAAAATCACTCACGTCTCTAGGTGGTTTCAAAAACACTTCTTGAATTTTTTCAATGTGCAAAATTTTGGTTTTATAGCTCCCATGAATCTGTGTTTAAAAGAGGAATGAAAATTTTCAAGATCACTTTTCCTGCAGTGGGAGGGTCCGCTCCTACATCTTGATCTTCAAGTCTCTCTTCAAAACCCCAAGCCACTAGGCTCACTTCAGCACTCTTGTGTGCCATTTGGGGGTACATATCCACACTGTAATAAGGCTGGCTGTCTATTCTGAAGTGCCGGATGGAGGACATCAAATTCCTTCCAACTATCCAACATTTTATGTTTTACCTCTCTTATTAATTTGCCATTAATTTGTTTGCAGCCACCAAATCTTCCTGATCATAAGGGCTTCTACTTCTTGTAGTGTTTCTAGATCGTTCTGTAGTCCTTGTTCTATCACATAGCCTAGTCAAACTGTGGCCTCTATTTGCACCCCCACCTCTCTTTCTGGACCCTTCTTGTAGGTACATTACCCTAATATCGACTTTAAGCAGTTGTACTTTGGTACAATAGCCCTGTTCTGAGCATCGGTATCACGTTGTCTATCATCATGCAACAGCTTATTCTGTTCCACATAACTATCAAACATTTGAGCATGAGAGGTACAGGGTGCTTCATTATCATCTACTGCTCAGATTCTGAAAGTTCATAATCAAACAAAATTAACCAAGATGAAAGGACCTTAATATTTTGACTACCGTGTTGGAAAATTACTGTCTTTCCATTGCATCCTATCACTTTGCCTGGACCTTCCCATTCTTTCTGATCCTTTCTTTTCTAGTGAGATAGATCCCCAGGATTAAAGTTAATTTCTGACAGTCTCATGCAATGCCGTAAAGCTCACCAGATTTTCCGAGACTTCTGCCTTGGTGAATGCCCTTCTCCCTGCATTCTTCTCAAAGGATATTTGCACACAATCTTGTGTCTTAAAAAAATTCTTAAGCCAGAATTTTTTTGTTCATCGGTGGGCACGCGCCCAACCCAAACGGGCGTAAAATGATGTGCGATGACTTCGAGCAAGCGTCCCAACGTCACTGCGCACTCGCCCGATATTTCGGTTGGCGGGCATGTGTGGGAGTTGACAGCGTGTCCACCGACAATTGAAAGGCCTATTAAGGCCATTAAAATAATAATTGAATTAAATTTTTTGCTGTTCAACCTTACGGTTGATTGGCTGATGAAAAGGCCAAGCGGCCTTTAGATTTTTTAAGAAATCTCATCACGGGCAGGATGGGGTTTCCAACAGCTATCAAAAATTAGATTAAAATTTTAACATTTCATTAATAACATGTCCCTGCCCATGTGACAGAGTCACATGAGGAGAGGAGTTTTAACATTTTAAAATTCTTTATTTTTAATTTTAAAATCTTCATCTCCCTGAGGCAGCTCTGTGCCTCAGGAAGCTTTTCCTGCACATGCCCACACGCCTGTACAGAGTTCCCCGCTCGCCCTCCTCCCCCGACCCCGACAGGCAGCGCTCAGTGCTGCAGCACATGTTTCACGCTGGGCGGGCCTTAGTTGGCCCCCAGCATGAAATCGCGGTCAGGCCCCAATCATGGGCAGTGGTTGGTTTCCCGACCGCTCCCGCTCACCCCCGGCCAAGCCCGCCCAACGAGTGCAAAATCTTGGCCTTAGTTTCCAATCGTTACCTTCAGCCAACCATCCTCTGCTACCAAGAAATTCAGATCCCAAGCCAGATGGTGAAGTGTGAAACTTGTTGCAAATCCTTTTCTTGATTGTTCCTTTATTTACAGAATGCAGCATTACAAATGCCTGCCTCCTATCTACTAACCCACTGAGTGGTTAGAATCTCGTGTTCTCACTGGTGGTGAGCTTGGATGTGGGAAGGGCATTTACTTATGCTAGAACCCCAATGCCTTTCCACCTCCGCCAGAATTAAGTTCTGGGTGGGAAGGCCTATGGTTGACCATCCAGCCCTGCCACCAATTGAGGTCCTTAAGTGGCCAATTAATGACCGCTTATGGGCCTCATCCATCTGCAGCTGGTTTGAGCCCAACATGCAGCTTGTCACCTCCGGGGAAGGTTGGGTGGGGGGCTGGTAGGACTAACTGCATTGTTCTACAGAGAGCCAGCATGGACTTTTCCAGGCCGAATGGCCTCCTTCTATGTCTTTATGACTGTCTGACTCTATGAAGTGTATCCAGCTTCCCCTTAAATGCATCTATACTATTCACCTCAATCACATCATATGGCAGTGAATTGCACATTCTCACCACTTTCTGGGTAAAGACGTTTCTCCTGAATTCCCCATAGGATTTATAAGTGACTATCCTATACTTACGGTCCCTAGTTTTAGACTCCCCTACAAGTGGAAACATTTATATATTTACCTTATTGAAAACCCTTTATAATTTTAAAGGCCTCTGTCAAGTACCCCCTCAGCCATCTCTTTTCTAGAACAAGAAACGCCAACCTGTTCAATCTTTCCTGATAGCTAGAACTTCTTTTATCAACCTTGTGAATCTTTTTATGGCACCTTGACCAGTATCGTTATATCGTTTCAATAATGTGGGGACCAGAATTCTATGTTTTTTCTTAATTTTCACCAGCGCTGTGCTACTGGGTAGCAACAGCATCATGATGGACAGTACAAATACTCATATAGGCTACGGAAAAGGCTTAATCTAACTGTCCACTCAATAACGATGGTACAGGATTTCTGAGTCATTGTATGATGACAGGTATATGTTTATTTCTGAAGTGGCAGCAAAGGAATTGAAAAAAAATATGGTGTTGGGATGAACCAACACCAACAGCGGCAGCAAAAAGCTAGTAAGTGCAGAAGCTGGTAATCTGAAACAAAAACAGAAAGTACTTGAAACACTTTGGCATTTTTAGCATTTTCAACATTTTTAGAGAGAACAGGGTAGTTAATGTTTCTGATGTAATCCCTCTAATGACATACAGTAACGATAACTTGGAAGCTATGCGGCAGTGGCATTTGGCAATAATTTTTGGTAGGAAGAACATGGCGAGACAATATGAAACAAAGGGCGCAAGAGGGTGCAGGAGCAGAGGGAGCTGGGTGTACATGTGCATAAGTCATTAAAGGTGGCAGGACAGATTGAGAGTATGGTTAATAATGCATGCAGTACGCTTGGCTTTATTAATAGGGGCAGAGAGTACAAGAGCAAGGAGGTTATATTGAACTTGCATTGGATACAATGGAGTATTGCATCCAGGTCTGGGTGCTGCACTTTAGGAAGGATGTGAAAGCACTGGAGATTTTGCAGAAAAGATTCACGAGAATGGTTCCAGGGGTGAAGGACTTCCGTTATGAAGATAGATTGGAGAGGTTGGAACTGTTTTCCTTGGAGAAAAGAAGGGTGAGAGGAGATCTGATAAAAGTATTCAAAATCATGGGAGGTCTGTCAGAGTAGATAGGGAGAAACTGTTCCCATTGGTGAAAGGATCGAGAACAAGAGGGCACAGATTTAAAGTAGTTGGCAAAATAAGCAAAAAGTGATATGCAGAGAAACTTTTTCATGCAATGAGGGGTTAGGGTCTGGAATGCATTGCCTAAGAGTGTGGTGGAGGCAAGTTCAATCGAAGCATTCAGAAGGGAATTTATTATTTCTGTTATTTGAAAAGGAAGTATGTGTAGGATTACGGGGAGAAGGTGGGAGAATGGCATTAAGTGAATTTCTCATTTGGAGATCTGGTGCAGACCCAATGGGCCAAATGGCCTCCTTCTGCGCTGTCGGAATTCTGTAATTCTGTGATTAGTCCATCATGCGGAAATTAGTGATTTCACTTTGAATTTCCATTTATTTCCTAGGTCCAGGGCTGTTTATGGTCTGGGACCAAGATTTTTTAGTCATCAGCCCTATTGTGGCTCAGTGTCATTTTTCTCTATGTAATACCTCTGTGATGCATCTTGAGGCATTCTATTAGATTAAAATGCTGTATAAATACAAGTTATTGTTGTTGTTGGGGCTGTTTATTGTCGAGGGTGGCTGAGTGGCTTATGGTCCAGGCTGTTTATTGTCGGGAGGTTGGGTGGTTTATGGTCCAGCAAATGGGATCTTTATTAATGCCACTGCTAACACCAAGCTAACAGGGCTCTCTCTCTCAATTTTTTAAATTACTTGAAAAATAGTCTGTTTCAAGGTAATGAGCTGTATTATCAGGTGGAATTTAATGCCCTCCCCCATGGCATGTTTGGTAGTGGAGGGGCTTTTAATTAGGCTGGAGGCTGGAGGACTCAGCCACCTTCCTGCCTCGATCCTAATTAAGTCTGTGGTGAGAAGGCCTGTGGACCTGCCCCATCGCCCATTGAGGCCCTTAAGTTGGCAATTAATATCCACTTATAAGTCACATCCCATGCTGCTGTGATTAGCGCAGTGGCAAGTGGGGGCTCTCGCTATGTATGGACCACAACAAGCAAACTTGTGCAGGATTGCATGCAGGCTCCGCGGGGTGGGGGGTTGGGCAGTGGGGGAGGGTGGGGGGGGGACCGCGGGATGTCCCTCATTCAAATACATACAGTGTCTGATCAAGGGACCTGGCATCAGGAATATGGAACCTGTTGAGAGCCAACCCCTGCCCTTGCTGCCAATCCCCCTCCCAGACCCATGACTCCTCCCTCCCATCAACATTCATCTGTGGCCTGGGATTCAGCAATGATCCTACCGACAGCAGCCACCACCTCCCCATTCAAGCTGCCCATCAATGGAGCTGCCGACCTTTGATTGGCCAGCTGCTTTTGGCAGGTGGTACTTTGGCCGGGGTCCTTGATCCCAGGGAAGGCCCGATGATGTCCTGGGTGGCATTTTCAGTGGGTCTTCCCTAAAAGAGGCTCTCGCTGATTCTCTAGCCAATGGACAAGATCCCCGTTGCCCCAATAAACTAAGCTCACAAGCAAACAAGTACAGTAAAAAAAAATCAATGCATGGGTACTCATAGCATCTTCAAAACATTAAGGTTATTCTTGAAATTAAACTTCAACACTACAAAGTGCTCCACTACTTTGAGAACTCCTTCATTCAACATAATCTCAACATTTCTTAATGAGATCTGCTAACTACCTGTCAAAAAGATTCAGAAGGATTTAATTGTTTATTTACAAGCAGAACTATAAATGACAGCTCATTGAATTCTAATTTTCTAAAGATGATATGAAAATACCATGCAAGTTTATACTTTAAGTACTTTATATAATATGTAAAAGAATTATAATTTTTTCCTAATTTTACTGTGGGATACTGAAGCAGGCTTTTGTGTGTACATTTGTGTGTGTGACTAATTTAGTTAAACTGAAGACAGTCAGCTGACAAGTTTTAAGTCATCAAAGGGCTTAGGTGTAAGCAGGGATCAAAGGTTACAGGGAGAAGGTGGGAGAATGGGGGTTGAGAAACTTATCAGCCATGATTGAATGGCAGAGCAGACTCGATGGGCCGAATGGCCTAATTTCTGCTCCTATGTCTTATGGTCTTATGGTCTTATAGCATTTTGAAGTGGAAATGGAGGAGCTAACATTTGCATTTTTAGATAAATTGAGTGGTTGGTTGAATTCCAAAGGGGAATTAGAACATTACAAGGAAAATGGTTGCATCTTGTAGGAGTTCATAGGTAAACAAGCAGTGGGGATATCATGTTTTACTGACCCAACAGCAAAGACAAGATGGAAACATGAAAGATCTTATACTTGGAAGAGTTTGAGTTTCAAAGAAAATTTGAAACAATGGATTTAAAGAATCAAAAGGGAGAAAATATATTTAAGCAAAGATTGAAAGCTGTATGAGAAGTGACCATGTGAGATCTTGAAGAGTGTACGGTGAAGTAGCATCTTCTAGCCAACCTAGAGAAGTGTTTGCTTGTTCCAGAGAGCAAGGTTTTGTTAAAAGCTTGGAATTCCATTGTTGAGTTAGAGGGAGAGAGAAGCTTTCCCTTCCTAACAGCACTGTGGGTGTACCTGCACCACATGGACTGTAGCGGTTCAAGAAGGCAGCTCACCACCACCTTCTCAAGGGCAATTAGGGATGGGCAATAAATGCTGGCCCAGCCAGTGAAGCCCATATCCCATGAGTGAATTAAAAAAAAACTGTGAAACACCTCCCTTATAGCAACAGTGGGTGCCTGTGGTAATATTGCTAGATGTTTTATAGGCTCAGAATCTATTCGGACTGTTGCCTGAAAGGGGTATGTAGTTGGGAGTCTAGTTTAGTAGGAATCTTTTGGGAACTTTTATAAGACTAAGTCAAGCTGTGTAACTGTAATCTTGTATGTTTAACTTTTTCCTTTCTTTTGTTAATAAATGTTTTAATTTAATCTTTAAAATCTCCAAAAGTGGTAGTGGACTCTTTACTTCCGACTTCAGAATACATACCTTCTCGTAATAAATACAAACTACAAAACAGTTGTGATAGCTTGACCAAGTTGCCCTCTGGGGTTTGGTCAGCCTGGCAATTACCATATGCCATATCATAACAACTATTAGTGACTTAGATGAAGAGACAGAGAGTAACGTACCTCAGTTTTCTGATGATACAAAGTTAGGTGGAAAGGTGCTATGGGGAGGACACAGAGGCAGCAAAGAGATATAGACAGGTTAATTGAGTGGGCAATAAGACAGCAGGCAGAGTATAATGTGGGGAAGTGTGAATGTATTCACTTTGGTCGTAAGAATAGAAAAGCGGAATATTTTCTAAAATGAGTGGAACTTCTAAATTTTAATGTTCAAAGAGACTTGGGTGTGCTCATGCAAGGAACACAAAGGTAGTATGTCAGTACAGCAAGTAACTAGTAAAGCAAATGGCATGCTGGACTTTATTGCAAGTGAATGGAGTACAGGAATAAAGAAGCCTTGCCAGAACTGAATAGATTTTTGGTGAGACCACATCTAGAGTATTGTGTGCAGTTTTGGTCTCGACATTTAAGGATATACTCGCATTGGAGGTGGTGCAGCGAAGATTCACTATATTGGTCCCTGGGATGAGGGGGTTGTCCTGTGAAGAAAGACGGAGTAAATTTGGCATATACTCTCTGGAGTTTAGAAGAATGAGGTGCGATTTCATTGGAACAGTCAAGCTTCTGAAGGGGCTTGATAGGGTAGACGCAGAGATTGTTTCTGTTGGTCAGGGAGTCTAAAACACAGGGCACAGTCTCAGGATAAGGGGCTTCTAGGACTGAGATGAGGAGAAATTATTTCACTCGAAGTGTTGTGAATCTTTGGAATTCCCTACCAGGGAAGGTTGTGGATGCTCCATTGTTGACTACATTTAAGGCTGGGATTGACAGATTTTTGGTTTCTCACAGAATCGTGCGTGTCATTTGGAAGTGGTTCAATTTAAAAATAACCCAGCAGTGAAGCTTTACTCTTAAACCAGATAAAGGTTAGTTCATTACAAAACTACTGTGAAAATTACTTGAGTAAAGTTACTTATAAACTAAAATAAAAATACAAAGATAAAAATAATTCAGATAAAGAAAAATTACTTAAAGATTAAGTTCGTTTCAGTCCTTTAAGGTATTGTTGCAGGCCTGTAGCCTGCAGTTGAAATGCTGGCTGACTGAAGCAAAAGGTTGAAGCTAAAGAGTTGTGTTCCGCGGCAGCGAAGGCTTCTATAGTCGAATAGTCAGTGTTTGTCTGTTCAGTTGGGCTCAGCAGATAAAGCAGCTTTGGGTATCGAGTGAAGGTCCCTTTTACTTTACTGGTTCTGCTGGGATGACACTTGAATACTGCCTGGATTCCTTTTTCAGCAGAACAGCGATGATTTCTGGACAACTTCCTGTGATTCCCAGTGGCAGAGAGAATCCCAGCTCTCGCATGCTGTCTCAGCTCAGAACTGTGGGCTGGGTTCTTTGCATAAAATGACTATTCTCAGCTAGATCTTATAAAGTTCAAAACTCAAAAATGGCTGATATGTTAATTTAGGCGAGTCATTGTTCCACAAAGCAAAGTTAATTAAACTGCAGTCCTTCCTGATGACAAAGGACTCCTGAGTTTTCACACATTTGGAAGATTCAATTGTGTTGTCCAAGGCAGCCTTGAATTATTAATGAAAAACAAAAATAAAAATACAAATATAAAAATATCCGGAAAAACTCAGCAGGTCTGGCAGCATCTGCGGAGAGGAGCACAGTTAACGTTTCAAGTCCATATGATTCTTCAACAGAACTAAGGAAAAATAGAAAAGAGGTGAAAAATAACCTGGTTTAAGGGGGGTGGGACAGGTAGAGATGGATAGAGGGCCAGTCTTCTTCTTATCGTGTCCACGGACAGTCTATACATGGCCCAGCCAGAACTGGACACATTTTTGCGCCTTGTTGTTGAATTTGGCAAGATCTGCAACAGTGCAGGGTTCCTCTAGCGATAGGCAGTGCAGGGTTACTCTAGCGATAGGCATTGCAGGAGATGTTGCATAGTCTGTGGCTCAGTTCCACATTCACAAGTTGTCGGGCAGGTTGTATATCCCCATTTGCTTAGTGACACCTTTGAACGACCTACACTAGTCCTAAGTCTGTTAAGGCACTTCCAGGTTCCCCAGTTGCAATTAGCTCCTGGGGGAAGGCTTTCATCCGGTAGAATTTCCATCGCTGGGAGTTGTTCGAGACTGACGAGCTGGTCTTTCCACAAGGCGATGCGGGCTTCAGATGGGGTTGATTGTAATGGAACAACACTGTTCATGAAGCTCTTCCTTGACTTTAGGCGGCTGGGTGTAGGTGTATGACCATGTAGAGGATGCCTCTCATCCGCTGTTTGACGGAGTCGCTCTTTCTTGCCGGCTACTATTCTTCTTATATCAGGGAGAACGATACCCGCCAGGATATATAGGCCAATGATAGGTGGAGATTGCCAAAAGATGTCATAGACAAAAGGACAAAGAGGTGTTGACGGTGGTGATATTAGCTAGGAAATGTGCTAATGGTGACATTAAGGGTAGAAAGCAGGACGAGCAAGGTACAGATAGCCCTAGTGGGGATGGGGTGGGGGAAGGGATCGAAATAGGCTAAAAGGTGGAGATAAAACAATGGATGGAAATACATTTAAAAATAATGGAAATAGGTGGGAAAAGAAAAATATATATAAATTATTGGAAAAAGGGGGATCGGAAAGGGGGTGAGGATGGAGGAGAAAGTTCATGATCTGAAGTTGTTGAACTCAATGTTAAGTCCGGAAGACTGTAAAGTGCCTAGTCGGAAGATGAGGTGCTGTTCCTCCAGTTTGTGTTGAGCTTCACTGGAACAATGCAACAGGCCAAGGATGGACATGTGGGCATGAGAGCAGGGTGGAGTGTTGAAATGGCAAGCGACAGGGAGGTCTGGGTCATGCTTGTGGACAGACCGAAGGTGTTCCATAAAGCGGTCACCCAGTCTGCGTTTGGTCTCTCCAATGTAGAGGAAACTGCATTGGGAGCAGCGAATGCAGTAGACTAAATTGTGGGAAGTGCAAGTGAAGTGCTGCTTCACTTGAAAGGAGTATTTGGGCCCTTGGATGGTGAGGAGGGGGGAAGTAAAGGGGCAGGTGTTGCACCTTCTGCGGTTGCTCATCTTGCTTTCTACCCTTAATGTCTCCATTAGCACATTTCTTAGATAATATCACCACCATCAACACCTCTTTGTCCTTTTGTCTATGACATCTTTTGGCTATCTCCACCTATCACTGGCCCTCTATCCAGCTCTACCTGTCCTCCCCCCACCACTAAACCAGCTTATATTTCACCTCTTTTCTATTTTTCCTTAGTTCTGTTGAAGAGTCATACGGACTCGAAACGTTAACTGTATTCCTCTCCGCAGATGCTGTCAGACTTGCTGAGTTTTTCCAGGTATTTTTAATTTTGTTTTGGATTTCCAGCATCCGCAGTTTTTTGCTTTTATCTTAAACATTCACTTCCTCCGCCACCAGTGTACAGTGGCAGCAGAAGACGCACTGCAGCAATTGCCAGGCTCCTCCATCAGCACCTTACAAACCCGCAACCTCTACCACCTCGAAGAGCAAGGAACACCACCCTGTCCAAATTCACCTCCATGCCACACATCTCCCTAGCTTGGAACTATATCACTGTTCCTTCACTGTTATTGGGTCAAAATCCTGGAACTCTTTCCCTAAAGCACTATGGGTGGACCTACACTAAACAGACAGCAGCGGTTGAAGAAGGCACCTCACTAACAGCTTCTCACGGGCATCGGGTATTGTTGTGGGTTGCAGCCAACCCGTTTCAATTCCAGAAAGTGGTGAATAATGACAGGTAAAACTTCAAAGAAGATTAACCACACAGGCCAACAGCAAAAATCAGTGAGATAATGAACAACAACAGCATCAAAAAAATCTCAAGAGGAAATAGACTGTTAAATATAGATCTTCTGACACAAAGGTGAGGGGTTAGACTGAAAGTTCATTGTGACATGGGCTCATAGCTCATGTTGCAAATAGACTAAAATCCCATCACTTTTACAGCAGGAGAAAAAGAAGAGTTTGCAGTACTGGTAGCTTTAGAACTTATTGGAGGAAGATGTGAGTGCTGATGGCAGGACATTTATTGTCCAGGGAAATAGAACATGTTTATCTTGACACTTGGAGCCTTTTCTCAACATTTTGGAACCTACTGTAATTCTGCCATTCAAGCCAAAAATTATTTATCAGGAATGGTTAGAGATTTAACATACAAATTAAAAGAATTTATAAAAACTTTAATCCAACCTTGTCGTTCTTCTCAGTAGAAATCCAATCCTTTGAATTTACCTGCTAGCGCATTCAACAGGCACAAAACCAAACTGGCTCACCGTCACATCTGTCCCTGTCCCTGAAGTCACATCTATTCACAGAGTAATTACAGCACAGAAAGAGGCCATTTGGCCCATTGTGTCTATGCTGGCTCTCTGAAGGAGCAATTCACCTACAGCCACTCCCCTGCCTCCTCTTTGTAGCCCCACGCATTCCTCGTCTTTAGATGATAATCCAATTCCCTCTGGAATGACCCGGTTGAATCTGCCTTCACCATAGTCTCAGGCAGTGCATTCTGGATTGCAATCACGCCCTGTGTGAAAATGTTTCTCCTCATGCTGCCGTTGTTTCTTTTGCCAATTACCCCTAATCTCTGCCCTCTTGTTCTCGATCCTTCCACCAATGGGAACAGTTTTTCCCCTATCTACTCTGTCCAGACTCCTCATGATTTTGAATACCTCTATCAAATCTCCTCTCAACCTTCTCTTCTCCACAGAAAACAGTCCCAGCTTCTCCAATCCACTTACGTAAGTGAAGTTCCTTATTCCTGAAACCATTCTTGTGAATTCCTGTTCTAAATATGGAAGGTGGGGCCCTTTCCCTGGTTACTAAGTGGCTACAAACTGGCCAAAGTGCATTATAGTAATGCTTACTGGAATTTTTAATGAGAGAATCTCAGTGTTATTCTTTAAATGAAGCAAAATTCAACACCACTTCATATTTTATTTCTAAACCTCAAGGTCAATGACAAGATGTTTAAATAATGCAATTATACTGCCTTATCTCATAAACGTGGCATCAACGGATCCTGAAGAAAACAAAACTTTCATGTGACAATTTACATAGTCCAAAAAGTTGTTATGACCGGGATGGGAGGAGTGCGTGGATTATCAAGCCTCACTACTCCACAGACTGTACCATTAATTTAAATGTTTAATTATCTCACCGAAATGGCCACTCGTGTGCCTATACCTCTAGTATCCAGAAGAAAAGAGACCCTGATCAGGCTTCTTTCAAAAACTCAATGATCAATTTATTTTAAAACAAAACTTCTTTTAACAGTTTGCAAGTTCTGGTTAACACACAATTGTAATCGGGAAGTATAACTATCTATCCCTTCCTAAAGAATCCCCCCAGCACACACACAGACACACACAGACAAACAAAGAACAAACAGATAAGAGTCTCTTTGTAGAGATGGGTTTTCAGATGAAGGACGTTATAAAATAAAGAATAAAGTCCGCAGGGTCTTGACGCTGTCGACCAGGAGTTCTCTCGTGTGAAGACAGGCCGCTGGTCCCGGTGGATGCCTGGAAATTCTCACCAACTCTCAGCTTTGCATGTCCAAATGCAGACTGGTTACATTCAGATGAGGGTTCTCTGGCTACAGGTTGATAGCCACACACAATGTTAGGCAGGGTAGAGAGAGGGACCCTTCCCTTTCTCAGCTTGTTCTCCAATAAGACTGCCTTCCAAAAAAGCAGGTTCACAACTTAACCTTTTCTTCTCTCTCCCACACGATTGCCTTTTTTGTCTCCCAGCTTCATTAAGCAAAGTTTTTTGCAGCTCAACACAAACAAACAACTCCTTCTCAAGTACCATAAACGTCAGGTGATTTCTTGGAAGAGGCCTGCTTGTTTACAGTTCCAAGGTGAACTTATGATCGTTTTAAAAAAAAATCCCAGGTTAGCATCCAGATGACCAGATCATGCCAGGTCCTTCCATTTTGTAAAAGAAAATTTCAGTCTTGAGAGATATGATTCTAACAAAGTTCGTTTGAGAGGAAAGTTTTAAAAAAAAAATGAATCTGGCTCATTGGCGACAGTCACTAAATTAACATGTCTGTAATTGCAATGCTCAGAAACCACCACCTCATTTCAAAGTAATCCTACCTGAAGCTAATGCAAAACACATAGTCCCAGCAAATAGCACCCATCGATTCTGTATCCATCCTTCTTTTCAGAGGACACCACCTGGAGGACATCTTTATGGCTCTGCTCCTTGACCTGGCCAAATCTGCTATCCAAAGGTCAAGGTCAGTCCACCAGCAGGATTCCCTCAATCTCTGACCCATATCCCAAGACCTAATTCCCAGGTGACTAAATACCAACATGTGGGGCTGATATTTCCAGACTACCGACAGGAACGGAGATGGATGGGGCCCGGGGCTCAAAGATTTCAAGGCTGGCCGGCATGCCAGCTTCCTAATGTCAGCCATTTTAACTGGTCCAGGTTTGGGTCCCAGAAAAGCCACCTGCTCCCACGAGGTGGGGAAGGAATTGAGTTCAATATGAGCTTAGTTGAGGAAGGATTGTGGGGGGCCAACTGGGGTTTTCCAGCACTCCAGGCAGGTCAATAGGCCCTCCCTGTCTGCCAGCCAGCATAAAGCCACCCTGTAGAGGGGCTTGTCTATCCAGCCCCCAAAAACAGTGATGGCCTGGCTGTGTTTTGTATTTTTTCATTAGTTTCATAAAAAAAGTGGCTCAGAAGGCACCTTCTTGTTGAAGCACCTTCTCAGTCACTTACCTTGTAATGCAGCTGGGTGTTTTCTGAAGCTATAAGGTCCCTGATTCACCCTCCAGCTTTGAGAGCATGCCTACCACCCTTAATTGGACATAAAATCTGTCTCCATGCCAAATGAGGGCTCACCTACGTGGCAACCTTGACTTTAATTGGCTTCCCACCAGAGGCAGGTTTGGGATCAGAAAGCAATCCCAACTACTTTTCCCGACTGCGGGAAAAATTCAGCCTATTAGCTCACAAGAGTGAGAGGACACAGATTTAAAGTAATTGAAAAAAGAAGCAAAAGCGACATGAGGAAGGCATTCCTTCACACTATGAGTGGTTAGGGTCTGGAATGCAGTGCCTGAGAGTATGATAGAGGCTGGTTCATATTCAGAGATCTGGTGCAGACACAACGGGCCAAATGGCTTCCTTGTGCGCTGTAACAATTCTGTGATTGAGATATTTTTTAAAACTGCATTGCATCACATTTTCCAGTCCTTGATTCCTTTATTTGTGGAGTTTCTAAAACAAAATAACCAGAATCTCATCAATTTACTTCCTAATTTCCCTGAGGGTTTGAGACTATAGCTCAGGTGCCCAAAAGGAATACTCCAACTTCTGTAGTCTTATCCTAATTAGTCAACGACCAATGATGGGTCACACCCAAAAAACTGAACCTATCTCATCTCTTCCTGTCCTGCTCTACATTCCTGCTTATGTTTCAGATCGTCAACATTTGCAATTTTTATCTTTGAGCTTGATAATATCGCTCACATATCGGAGGCCAAAGGGATATTGACCTGTCAACTGGCTGATATGTGAATGCAATATGTTTCTTATATGACTTCACTACTTGGCTTTTTTGATAACTTTCAGACTATAGCTCCCAGGAGTTTGAATTTTGTATTAAAAAAAGTTCCAGTATTCTATTTGTTAAAGAGAACAAGCAGAATTCAATAATCAAGCGGTCTTAACAAATGTTTTAAGACATATTAATGAAACAAATCTTATAAACTGAACAACCCACAAGCCTAAGCAAGGAGTAGGGAAATCAGTGTTGGACAGATAATGATCCAATCTTCACAGCATTATCAGATCATTCCTGAAATTAAACGTTCAGCATTACCAAGAGCTCCACCATACAGCTCTTCGATTTTTAATGCCGGTTCATTAATTACATGTCAAAGTCCTTTCAAAAAGAATTTAAATGTTTGTTTGCATGCCCATCACTGTCTGACAGTTCATTTCATTCTCATGTTTGAACAGTCCTGGGATGCTACTTTGAAATTCATTATTTTGTATTGCAATTATTAACGCATCTAATAGAATATACCGTAAGAAGATGTCAGTGATTCAGAAAGGGAGAGCAAGTTAGTTTCATATTAAAACAAATGGCGACATTGGCCTCAGCAAATTATTCTCTTTGATGAGAGGTTCAAATCCCAAGTTAAAAACAACATTTGTAATTCCATTCCCTACGTCTGGAGACTAGGAGGTTTACAAACATTTCAGGGCATCAAAATTGGAAGTAAGAAGAGACCTTAGGTAGAACTTTATCACCCAAATAGTAATAGAGTCATAGAATAGATTATCAAAGAAGCCCATTGAGGCAGATGGTTGAAATATGTGAGAAAGACTAAGAATGTTTCTGGAAAGAAAAGGAATTGTTGAGAAAATGGTTTAAATGGGTCGAAATTACTCAAAAAACTTCAGGTTTGACCTGGTTGGTAGTCTTCCCATTCCAGAAAATTGTTTTCTTTTGTCTTTATCCAATCAATTTGGATGTAAAGGCAATGGGCACATGGAAATCTCTAATATTATTCGACAATTCTCTAATGTAAATCTACTAGGCACAAGTCAGGAGTGTGATGGAATACTCTCCACTTGCCTGGATGAGTGCATCCAGGACAAAGTAGCCCACTTGACTGGCACCCCAACCACCACCTTCAACATTCGGTCCCTCCACCACAGATGCACAGTGGCAACATTGTGTACCATTTACAAGGTGCATTTCAGCAACTCACCAAGGCTCCTTTGACAGCACCTTCCAAACTCGTGACCTCTACCATCTAGAAGGACAAGGGCACCAGGTGCATGGGAACACCACCACCAGCAAGTTTCCCTCCAAGCCATACACCCCCTTGACTTGGAACTAAATTGCCATTCCTTCGCTGTCATTGGGTCAAAATCCTGGAACTCCTTTCTTAACAGCACTGTGGATGTACCTACACCACATGGACCACAGTGGTTCAAGGCGGTGGCTCACCAGCGCCTTCTCAAGGGCAATTATGGATGGGCAATAAATGCTGGCCTAGCCAGCAATGCTCACATTACATGAAAGAATAAACAAAAAAGCTCTCAAATAAAATCCTGAGAATATTCCTGCTGTATGTGTCGCAAACCCCCAAATCAAAATAACTGACGTGGGATTTGCACAAGGATGACATTTTTGAAATCTGATGTGAAGTATTCATTTAACACTTCTGCCCTCTCTTGTTATACTTTCCCAGGGCATCCTTCAGTGGAACTGTCTGGTCTTTAACAGTCCGTCTACAACTTGGCCGAAGAATGTCTTTTCATCTCACTTACTGCTGTCCGCAACCAATTGCCCTCTTCACTTCTTCCATGACTTTTTTGAATTATACTCCATGATTCTCAATGCTCACTAGTTTTGGTTGTTTGCAGCTTTGAAAGTATGAGCACAAATTTTTAATTTATTTTTGATCTCCTTAATCACCCACTGTGAATTTGGCCTTGCAATTTTTCCCTTGTTTCCCTCACAAAAATAGTTTCTTTTCATTGTGGGTAATAAAGCAACTGAAGATCCCTCCGACTGGCATGCCAGGCCAAAACTGATTCTCATTGCATTGGAAAACAGCTAATATTAATCATTTTTTAAAAACAATCTGTTTTCACATGGCTCAGTGGGTAACAGTTTCACCTCATGTTAGAAGGTTGCGGGTTCAAGTCCCACACCAGAGTCTGGATCACGTAAACCCAGTTGACACTCCCAATGCAGCACTGAGGGAGCGATTCTGTGATTGGGCAGCACTTGCTGAACAATCCTAAGCGCCAGAAGAGCTGCACTAACAACCAAATTAAGACCATCTGTCAAGCTCGTAACACGGCTCATTTACGCTTGCTAAAAGTGACATACATTCATATGCAGGGACTTGTTCTCTGCAAATAAAAGGAGTATGTTCAACCCTTGCATCTTTTTGAATTACCTAGAAGCCTATAGTTCCCCGTTGCTTTCTCCGTGGTAATGCCTCGGCCAATCAGAGTAAACTTGCCAATCAATCAAAATCCTTTTCTCCTGTAGTACAGGTTGTCACTAAAATAAAAGCTAAACACTGCAAATGCTGGAGATCTGAAATAAAAAAAATGGAAAGTGCTGGAAAAACTCAGGAGGCCTGGCAGCATCTGTGGAGAGGGAAACAGAATACACGGGTTGTAGGATATGGGGCTGAATTTTTAGCTCGGTGGGCAGGTGGGCGCGCGCCCGACCCAAGTGAGCATTAAATGACACACAAGGACGTCGGGTGAGCGTCCCAATGTCACCACACACACGATATTTCGGACAGCTGGCACGCATGAGAGTTGGCAGTGTGCCCGCTGACAATTAAGAGGCCTATTAAGGCCATTAATGAATTAATTAACTATTTTTCACTGCTCGTCCAGCCTTATGGCTGAGCGAATCAGCCAGGCAGCCTTTGCATTTATGAGGAAACCTCATCCACAGGCGGGATGAGATTTCTGACATTAACTTAAAAAAAGTGTTGACAGGATTTTTATTGTGTCTATGTACATGTGAGTCAGTCCTATGCGGGGACATTTTTTGCACATTTTCCACATCTTTATTTGAGGGTTTTCTATTCTTCAACTCTCTGAGGCAGCTCTCTGCCTTCACTGAGCTTTCATTGCATGCTCCCTCGCGCATGCGCAGGCTTCAGCACTCGCTGTCCTTCCGTCCCCACTCCAGTAGCACTGAGCTTCTCAGCACGCATTTCACCCTGGTTGGCTGCTAATTGCCCAGCCGGCGTGAAATCACGCTCAGGGACCGTCCGCGGGCGGTGGACCGTTTCGCAGCTGCTCCTGGGTCCGTCCACCGCGCCCGCCCGACAACCCGAAAATCCTGCCCGTAGACAGGCTGGTGGAACGAATGAATGGGCAAGTAGATGAAATTCAATGCAGAGATGTGTGAAACGATTCATTTGGTAGGAAGAGCATGGAGAGACAATATAAAATAAAGGATGCAATTCTAAAGAGGCTAGGAGCCTCTAGGGCCTGGATGTATTTGTGCCTAAGTCATTGACTGATAAATGTGAGCTAGTACATTTTGGTAGGAAGAATATAGTGTTCACTTATTAGGAACATACGAATTAGGAGCAGGAGTTGGCTACTCAGCCCCTCGAGCCTGCTCTGTCATTCAATAAGATCATGGCTGATCTGATAGTAATCTCAACTTCACATTCCCGCCTACCCCCAATAACCTGTCACCGCCCTTGCTTATCAAGATTCTATCTACCACTGTCTTAAAAATTTTCAAAGACTCTGCTCTCACTGCCTTTTGAGGAAGAGAATTCCAAAGGCTCACGACCCTCAAATTAAAAATTTCTCATCTCTGTTTTAAACGGGCGATCCCTTATTTTTAAACAGTGACCTGTAGCTCTGGATTCTCCTACAAGGGGAAACATCCTTTTCACATCCACCACCCTGTCAAGACCCCTCAGGATCTTATATGTTTCAATCAAGTCACCTCTTACTCTGCCAAACTCCAGTGGATACAAGCCTGGACTGCCCAATCTTTCCTCATAAGACAACCCGCCCATTCCAAGTATTTGTCTAGTAAACCTTCTCTGAACTGCTTCCAATGCATTTATATCCTTCCTTAAATAAAGAGACCAAAACTGTACATAGTGCTCCAGATGTGGTCTCACCAGTGCCCTGTACAACTGAAACCTCCCTACTTTTTTAATCAATTCCTCTTGCAATAAATGATAACATTCTATTAGGTTTCCTAATTACTTGCTGTACCTGCATACAAATCATTTGTGATTCATCCATTAGGACACCCAGATCCCTCTGTTCTCAGAACTCTGCAATCTCTCACCATTTAGATAATAAGTTTTTTTTTTATTCTTCCGGCCAATATGGTCAATTCCACATTTGCCCACATTATACTCCATTTGCCAGATCTTTGCCCACTCACTTAACCTATCTATATCCCTTTGTACCATCCTTTTGTCCTCTTCACAACTTACTTTCCTACCTTTGTCATCAGTAAATTTAGCAACCATACCTTCTGTCCTTTCATCCAAATCATTTATGTAAATTGTGAAAAGTTGAGGCCCCAGCACTGATCCCTGTGGCACACCATTTGTTACATCTTGCCAACTAGTAAATGACCCATTTATGCCTACCCTCTGTTTCCTGTTGGATAGCCAATCTTCTATTCATGCCAATGTTACTCCCTACACCATGAGCTTTTATTTTGACAAAAACTTTTGATGCGGCACCTTATCAAATGCCTTCTGGAAATCCTCCGGCTCCCCTTTATCCACAGCACGTTACTTCTTCAAAGAACTGCAATGAATTTGTCAAACATGATTTCCCATTCACAAAACCATGTTAGCCTGATTACCTTGATTTTTTTCTAAGTGCCCTGCTATAACGTCTTTAATAATAGCTTCTAATGTTCCCTATGGCATATGTTAAGCTAACTGGCCTGTAGTTTCTTGCTCTCTGTCTCCTTCACCTTTTGAATAAAGGAGTTACATTTGCTATTTTTCAATCTAATGGAACCTCTCCCAAATCTAGGGAATTTTGGAAATTTAAAACCAATACAACAACCATCTCACTAACCAATTCCTTCAAGACCTTAGGCTGAAGTCCATTAGGCCCACAGTTGCAACAATTTGCTCAATACCACTTCCCTGGTGATTGTAATTTTCCCGAGTTCCTCCCTCCCTCCCATTTCCTGATTTACAGCTATTTCCAGGATGTTACTTGTATCCTCTATAGTGAAGACCAATGCAAAATACCTGTTCAATTCATCTGCCATCTCTTTATTTTCCATTATTAATTCCCCAGACCCACTTTCTATAGGACCAATGCACATTTTGTTAACTCTTTTCTTTTTTAAATAGCACATAGAAACTCGTAGTATTTACCTTTATCTTTTTAGCTAGCTTTCTCGCATACTCTAATTTTTTCATCCTTATTAATTTTTTAGCCATTTTTGCTGTTTTTATATACTTGTTTATATTACTTGGAATGTACAGTTCTGGGTGGGGTGAAGGAACAAAACAGTCTCAGTACAAATACGCCAATCACTAAACGTTGCACCAAAGATTAGCTTTGAAAATTGCACCAAAGATTAGGCTATGAGAATAGCAAAGAAAGCACCAGGCTCTATTTCTGAAGGGATAAAATTGAAAAGTAGGGATGTTATGCTAAATCCTGTATCAAACTTTGGATAAACCACACTTAAGAGTACTGTATGCAGTTCTGGTCACCATATTATAAAAACGATATAAAGGCACTGGAGAAGATGCAGAGATGATTTACAAGAATGACACCAGAAATGTGTGGGTATACATATCAGGAAAGGATTACATAGAAACATAGAAACTAGGAGCAGGAGTAGGCCATTCGGCCCTTCGATCTTGCTCCGCCATTCATTATGATCATGGCTGATCCTGTATCTCAATGCCATATTCCCATTTTCTCTCCATACACCTTGATGCTCATAATATCCAAAAATTTATCAATTTCAATAAAGAAATTGATAAATTGATTGGCAGGCTGGGTCTCTTTTCTCTTGAAAAAAATGAGTGAGGCGTGACCTAATAGAGGTCTTTAAAATTACAAAGGGTTTAGATAGTGGAGAGAACGTTTCCTGTTCTGCGGAAGAGCATAAGTAGAAGCCATGGCAGAATTTTGTCCTTGGTGGGTGGGCTCGTTGTGGGCAGGCAGGGGCGGTCAGGAAGCCGATTGCCGCCCGTGATTAGGGCTCAGTGCTGCCTGTGCAGGTGGGGGTGGGGGGGGGGGGGGGGGCGGCGGAATGAGGGATGGGCCGGGTGCGAACTTCGTGCATTCTGCCCGTGGGTGAGGTTTCCAAAAAAATGCTAAGGCTGCTTGGCATTTTCACCTGCCCGCCAATCGTTAAGCTAATTGACAGGCCTTTTAATTGTCGGTGGGCGTGCTGCCAACTCCAGCTTGTGCCCGCCAACCAAACTATCGCGCGACTGCGCACTGACGTCGACACACTCGGCCAACGTCAACGCGCTTCATTTCATGCTTGAGCGGGTCGGGCGTGCGACATTCTGCCCCATGAATATAAGATAGTCACCACGAAATCCAACAGGAAATTCAGAAGAATCTTCTGATGATAAAGTGGAATTCGCTACCGCAAGGGGTGTTTGAAGTGAACAGCATAGACGCATTTACGGGGAAGCTTAACAAGCATATGAAAGAGAATAGTATTGAATGTTATTATTAAAAATTTGGAAGAAAAAATGGGAGGAAGCTTGAGTGGAGCGTAAATAGACTGGCTGGACTAAATAGGATATATGGCACAGAAACAGGCTATGTTATCCTATCTACCTCTGTTATAACTTCTGATATATGCTGTTTTACATTTTGAATCAAAGGTTCAATTACCCCAAGTGTCCGTTCAATAATGGAGTGCCCAGTCCATTAACTGTGGCCTGACCATACTTCCTAGTCTTGAATCCTATGCCTCTATTTATAAAACCAATTACAAAGCAACGTGTGAGTGATACTCAGTGAGATTGTTTATTTTCTGCAGAAATGCATACTGAAAGACCTGCTATGTTGTACACTGGACAAAAGGGCAGAATCACTATCAGGGATGCTGATAAAGGGTTCTCATTAGTCAACAGATCTTCAGAATGTTTTGTTTAACCAAATTTTCTTTGACATTTTCAAAATGAATGGAAAACCATAATTATCACATAGGCTATGCCTAATTTTCTTCTTATGCTAGAGAAGGCACAGCAGCAATAAAGTAATTGCTCCATTACTAAGCAGTCCTCCCATGGATTTAGCTTCTCCACATGGGGAGACGAGGGCATAGTGGCAGTGTCACTGGAATAATAATCCAAAGACCCGGGGTAAAGCTCTGGGGACCCGGGTTTGAATCCCCCCAGATGGTGGAATTTGAATTAAATTTAAAAATCTGGAATTAAAAGTCTAATGATGACCATGAAACGATTGTTGTAGAAACCCATCTGGTTCACTAATGTCCTTTAGGGAAGGAAATCTGCTGTCCTTACCTGGGCAGGCCTACATGTGACTCCAGACTCACAGGTATGTGGTTAATGCTTAACTGCCCTCTGAAATGGCCTAGCAAGCCATTCACTTGTATCAAACCACTACAAAGTCTCAATGAAACCGGATGGACCACCCGGCATAGACCTAGGCACCGGAAATGGTAAACTCAGCCTTGTCTACCCTGCAAAGTCCTCCTTACTAACATCTGGGGGCTAGTGCCAAAATTGGGATAGCTGTCCTACAGACTAGTCAAGCGCCAGCCTGACATAGTCATCGTCATGGAACCATATCTGGAATCATATCTTACAGATATTGTCCCAGACATCACCATCACCATCCATGGGTATGTCCTGTCCCACTGGCAGGGCAGGCCCAGCAGAGGTAGCGGCACAGTGGAGTCATCCTGAGAATCCTCAACATCGACTCCAGACCCCATGAAGTCTCATGGCATCAGGTCAAACATGGACGAGGAAACCTCCTGCTGATTATCACGTACCGCCCTCCCTCAGCTGATGAATCAGTGCTCTTCTATGTTGAACACCACTTGGAAGGAAGCACTGAGGGTGGCAAGGGCGCAGAATGTACTCTGGGTGGCGGACTTCAATGTCCATCACCAAGAGTGGCTACGCAGCACCACTACTGACTGAGCTGGCTGAGTCCTAAATGGCACAGCTGGTAGACTGGGTCTGTGGCAGGTGGTGAGGGAACTAACAAGAGGGAAAAATATACTTGACCTCACCGTCACCATCCTCATCCTGCCTACTGCAGATGTAACTGTCCATGACAGTATCGGTAGGAGCGACCACCTCAGATGCCTCGTGGAGATGAAGTCCTGTCTTCACATTGAGGATACCATCCATCGTGTTGTGTGGCAATACCACCGTGCTAAATGGGGTAGATTATGAACAGGTTCAGCAACTCAAGACTGGGCATCCATGAGGCGCAGTGGACCAACAGCAGCAGCAGAATTCTACTCGGACATAATCTGTAACCTCATGGCCTGGCATAATCCCCATTCTACCATTACCGTCAAGCCAGGGGATCAACCCTGGTTCAATGAAGAGTGCAGGAGGGCATGCCAGGGGCAGTGCCAGGCATACCTAAAAATGAGATGTCAACCTGGTGAAGCTATAACACAGGACTGCTTGCATGCCAAACAACATAAGCAGCAAGTAATAGACAGAGCTAAGCGATCCCACAACCAACGGATCAAATCTAAGCTCTGCAGTCCTGCCACATCCAGTCGTGAATGGTGGTGGACAATTAAACAACTCACTGGAGGAGGAGGCTCCACAAATATCCCCACCCTCAATGATGGACATCAGTGGAAAAGATAAGGCTGAAGCATTTGCTACAAACTTCAGCCAGAAATGCCAAGTGGATGATCCATCTCGGCCTCCTCCAGAGGTCCCCAGCATCACAGATGCCAGTCTTCAGCCAATTCAAGTCACTCCACGTAATATCAAGAAGCAGCTGAAGGCACTGGATTCTCCAAAGGCTATGTGCCCTGACAATATTCCAGCAATAGTACTGAAGACTTGTGCTCCAGAACTTGCTGCGCCCCTAGCCAAGCAGTTCCAGTACAGCTGAAACACTGGCATCTACCTGGCTATATGGAAAATTGCCCAGGTATGTCCTGTACACAAAAAGCAGGACAAATCTAACCTTGCCAATTACCACCCCATTAGTCTGCTCGCAATCATCAGTAAAGTAATGGAAGGGGTCATCAACAGTGCTATCAAGCGGCACTTGTTTAGCAATAACCTGCTCATTGATGCCCAGTTTGGGTTCCACCAGGACCACTCAGCTCTTGACCTCATTACAACCTTGGTTCAAACATGGACGAAAAAGGTGATCCCCAAGGTGAGGTGAGAGTGACTGCCCTTGATATCAAGGTAACGTTTGACTGAGTGTGGCAATCAAAACTGCAGTCAATGAGAATCATTAGCATCACTGAATCCCCCACTATCAACATCCTGGTGGTTACCATTGACCAAAAACTGAACTAGAATATCCATATAAATACTGTGGCTACAAGTGCAGGTCAGAGGCTGGGAATCATGTGACGAGTAACTCACCTCCTGATTTCCCAAAGCCTGTCCACCATCTACAAGGCACAAGTCAGGAGTGTGATGGAATACTCCCCACTTGCCTGGATGAGTGCAGCTCCTACAAAACTCAAGAAGCTGGACACCATCCAGGACAAAGCAGTCCACCTGATTGGCAGCACATCCACAAAGATTCACTTCCTCCACCACCGACGCACAGTAGCAGCAGTGTGTACCATCTACAAGATGCACTTCAGGAACTCACTAAGGCTCCTTGACAGCACCTTCCAAACCCACAACCACGACCATCTAAAAGGACAAGGGCAGCAGATAGATGGGAACACCATCACCTGGAAGTCCCCTCCAAGCCACTCACCATCCTGACTTGGAAATATATCACCGTACCTTCACTGTCGCTGGGTCAAAATCCTGGAACTCCCTCCCTAACAGCAGTTTGGGTGTACCTACACCACACGGACTGCAGCAGTTCAAGAAGCCAGCTCACCACCACCTTCTCAAGGGCAACTAGGATGGGCAATAAATGCTGGCCTAGCCAGCCAAGTCCATATCCCATGAATGAATTAAAAAAAAACAACTGTTGTCATATTTACTGATAAGAGGATTGTCACAACATTGGAGCTGACCTCTTGGAGATTGGTGTTCAGGTAAGAATCAGAGTGACGAGTAGGTTTTTATATTTGGGAGAAATCCACATTCTCCTTGTCTATTCCATGCTTCAGGGAAATGGAAGGAAGAAGGTAATTTTGAAAAATCCTTCAAATACTTGGACCAAGTGTTTACTGGGAAAAGACTAAACTGGTCAATTAAATGTCACTTGTCAAGGATCAGAGCCCTTATGTCAGGGCTTTGTTCGGCTAATTGCACTGCCCTGTTTTATGTCCATAGCCTCAAATATACATAATATAATCAGCCCTCAGCCTCGGACAAGAGAGTAATTCTTGACAGGTGCATTCAGGAGGATGTGGGGCAATTGAGATGGAATGGGTAATTGGGAGGGATCCATTGGGGAGAGTTGGTGGGGAGGTGGGGGCAGTGGCATGTGTCAAAATCCGAAATGCGGCAATTAGGAAAGATGGAGTTGATTTGAGAGTTTGGGGTAATTGGGAGAAAATAGTATAGTCAAGAGGGAGCAATATATTTGGGAGGGTTGGGGTAATCATGAGCAGGTTGGAGGGACTTTCAGTGAGGGGATTGGGAGGATGCCTGAGAGGGATGACAGGAAGGTTTGGTTTTGTGATTGCTGTGGAGCGGAGAGGAGCAGGTAAGTATTTTTTAAAACTTGTCTTTAAGGGCCACTTTGATATGTAGACATGATAATCTTGTACACAAATAGTGTGGCTGTATTCAGGGCAGCCCAATTTTGAGATGAGGTCCTGAAACAAGTATTAAACCATTATTTAAAAATGCAAAGTGCCTAATGCATGGTTTAGGTGTCAGTGACCTGGGTCCAATATATCAGATGTCTCACAAGCAGCCTGGAATAAGCGTGCATGCCCTCCGCTATATTGGACAATTATCAATGAATCTTTAGGCCACTACATAACTATGAATTACAAGAAGCAGCTGCAATTCTCCTGGCCCTAGAAAATGCAAATGTTTGTTTGGATTCTGTACCTTCTGTGGAGCAGACTGGAGCCACAGGCTTAACTTAACTTTCTACAGAACGTTGGAGAAAAACTTTGCAACATTTAAAAGAGGAATGATTTTTTTCGTGCCATCATAGCTTTATACAACAATATTAAAAAGCTATAAAAGCAGATTTTAAATATCATTGTGAAGTTTTTATGAAAAGTGTATAGAGAAATCTATAAGGACATTCAACCCATGGTTGGTTATTTGGAGAAGAAAGAATTTTGGAGAGAAACCAGTGCCAACGTTTGGGCCTGATTTTTTCAGTCGGCTTGTGGGGGCGGACCTGACACACTGACGCGTAAAATGAAGCACGATCACATCGGGCATGCGTCCCGACGTAATCGCGCTGTCTTACGATGGTTTGTTTGGTGGGCGCGGTCTGGAGTCGGCTGCGTGTCCGCCGATATTTAAACGGCCTATTGAGGCCATTAAGGAAGTAATTAATATAATTATTAATGCGGCCCATCCAACCTTAAGGTTGGCGGCAGGCGAAAAGGCCAAGCGGCCTTCGCGTTTTTTAAGAAACGTCATCCACGAGCAGGATGAGGTTTCCTAAAGCTTTTATTAATTAAATAAATAGTTTTTCCAAAATATCAAAACATGCCCCATCTCATATGACATGAGATGGGACATGTTTAATTACATTTTTACTCCATTTATTTAATAATTTCAAAAGCCCATTGATCCCCTTGAGGCAACTCTGTGCCTCAGGGAGATTGAAGAGCTCTTTCGCGTGCATGTGCAAAAGAGTGCTGGACCCGACTCTCTCTCCTCCCCCCCGCCCACACAGGTAGCGCTGAGCATTACGGCTCGCACCTTACGCTGGGTGGGCCTTAATTGGCTCGACCGCGTAAAATGGCAGCGTGGAGCCATTCGCAGTCGGCTCCGCAATCGCCCATGCCCACTCCCTCCGAGCCTGCCCACCGACTGAAAAATTCAGGCTTTGGTACCTTTATACCACATATCTGCATAGTGCACTGTGTATGCCCATGTCAACAACAACAACATGCATTTATAAAACACCTTGACCATAGTGAAACATCCCAAAATGCTTCACAGAAGGGTAAGCACAAAAACTGACACTGAGGCACATGATTTTTAGTTCTTTAATCTTTTATGGGATGTGGACATTGCTGGCAAGGCCAGCATTTGTTGTCCATCCCTAATTGCCCTTGAATGGAGTGGCTTGCTAGGTCATTTCAGAGGGCAGTTAAGAGTCAACTGCATTGCTGTGGGTCTGGAGTCACATGTAGACAGACCAAGTAAGCACAGAAGATTTCCTTCTCTAAAGGACATTCGTGAACCAGATGGGTTTTTACAACAATAGTTTCATGGATCACTATGACAGGCTAGATTTTACTTCAGATTAATAACTGAATTTAAATTCCACCAGCTGCCATGGTGGGATTTGATTCTATATCCCCAAAGAATTAGCCTAGGCCACTGGATTATGTCACTATCTCCCCTTCAACAAAAGGAGATATCAATACAGGTGCCTAAAAGCTTGGTCAAATTTTAAAGAGTATCTTAAATGAGGAATGATGGAGGGGATCAAGGAAAGGTTTATGAAGGCAATTCCAGGGCTTAGGGCTAATACAGCTGAAGTAACAGCGACCAATTAATGGACCAATTAAAATTGGGGAAGTGCAAAAGACCATCATTTGAGCAGTGCAGAGGTCACGGAGGGTTGCAGGGCTGGAACAAGTGGGAATTTGGGTGAGGCCTCGGAGGTATTTGAAAACAAAGATAAGAATATTTAAAATTGAATTGTTGCCTGACTGGGAGTAAATTTAGGTCAGTGAAAAAGATGGGTGAGAAAGACATTAAGATATGGGCAGAGTTTTATATCAACTTGTTTACAGAAGACAGGAGGTCAGTTAGAAGAACAAGCTTACCCTGAATCCATCATTACTTCAATTTCGTTCAGACAGCATTGATAATCTTGCAGCTGTAAACTGTCCTGAACCCCAGCATCTACAGGCCTTGTTGTTCTAGAAGTCACATCTGTTTGTTTAAAGAAGAACTTCCTCACTAATGAAATGATTAGCAATCTGTAAGATGTATGAATGGACAATGAATATGATGATGAAGGATGTAGATGAGTCCCTCTAGTTGCTAAATGCAGTACTGATGACAATTGAGGCCCTCAAGTAGAAAATGAATGCCCACTCGATGGTCTCATCTGCCACCACTGGTATTCAACCAATGGCGGGCAGGGGAATCGCCACCCGGAAAAGCAAACCCTGTCGGGTTTCTGTGTGGGCTTTCTCGGGGGGAGGGGGGGGTCTCTTGTTCAAAGTCACAGTGTCTGATCGAGGGATCTGGCACCAGGGAGGTGGGGCCCTGCTAAGATCCACCTCCCTGTCCTTGCCTCTTTCTCTCCTACCCAACCCATGACCCCCATCCCACCATTAATCACCTTCGGCATGGAATCCCTCTTGATCCTGGGACTGTGGTGGATGCATTGCCGGCAGCTGCCACCCCTCCCGGAAGTGCTGCATGCAATGGAGAACTACCAGACTCTACTTGGCCAGCAGTTCTTGGGGGCCAGATTTCAACCCCCAGAGACTCGACTGTGGCCACTTAAGTGGTAAGACCTCCATTGCCTGGATTAAATTCCATCCATAGGTAATGGCACCGGAAGCAAATATTGGAACAAATTTTTGTATTATCTAAGCATTTCATACACCCTGCTGAGTGTCGATTTTAAATGTACATTTTGCTCCTTTATGAAAAGGTACCTAGGGGTTAGGGTTTGGAATGGCAGACATGACATTCTTTCTGCAATGTTTACCATGTTAACACAAAGGAGTCAGAAGTAATTTCCTCACATTTTGGGTAGAATTTAATGAAGCCCTGGGGAACAGGTTGGGAGGCAGTAGTGGGGGGTGGCGGTGGTGGTGGGACTGGAAAATTTGGAGGGGAGGCTGGAGGGGGAGTTTTCATCATCAGCAATACACTCAGCGTTGGGGAAGTGGAGCCTTCCCACCCAGTGGCCAATTAAGGGTCACTTAAAGGATCTTCCCGTCACATTTTACCAGCAAAGGGGGTTGGAGGTGGGGAGGAGGGAGCTTTCTGCTGCTTGGAGAGATGGATCATTAAAACTTGGGGGCCTCTCTGCAGACACAGAATGAGCCTCCTGATTGGCACCCTATGGCCCACCAAAGGCCCCCTCGCAGCAAAGGCCACCCCCACAGAAATACCACCCCCCTCCCCTCACCATTCGGTGGGGCTGACCCCGACCCCAATTGCCTGAGTGAGAGGGTGGCGCCCATGATGCTTCACCAGGCCGGGTGCAGTCCCAGCAGTGGCCACTGTTCCCAGTAACACTGATGGAACTGATGGGATATCATCCTTTAAAGGGAGCCAATTGGCTGGCAGAATCCAGTTGGGCTCCCCGAAACGGCCAAAGCGAGGTTGCCATTGGCGTCCCCACCCATCTTGGGATCACTGCCACCCCGACAGCCCCCAATACTGTAACATTTGTAATGTGGTTTAATATACATGTTGCAATAAACCTGCCTGTTCCTAATGTAATGATTTACAGCTGTTTAATTCAGCCAAAGATATAAACACCCATAAAGTAATTATATGTGTTACCTCTGTGTTCTGGTCAGTTCATAAGGTTTTATAAACATCAAGTTTTAAAACTCTCTTGTTTTTTCAACAGTCTCTTGGGTGTAAACTTTTCATGTATCTATAGAAAGGGATCTTGCAGTAGGAATGGTGACCATGAGAGTTAATTATCTGGAACTTTGGCACCATAAAGTGTGGAATTCAAGAGTCCAAGATGTTCAGAGGCTTTGAGCAATTGCGACAGAAGTGTATGTAATTGAGCAGCAGAGAAGAAAAGTAACATTGGACTGAGTGTCAAGAGGTTCTAAAAACATTTCACAAAGGTTGGATGCTAGACTTTAAAAATGCTTTTACAAAACTGTCATTGTTTCTGAAGGATACTATCCTCTTGAGGATAAAAGGATTTTTCACTGTGACAACACACATCACAAAAGAACTCTTCACCTACTGAACCTCAGCATTGCTATACAGCAACTAGTCAACAATCCAGGTATCTCCATGTATACTAACACCTCAAACCAAGTGTCCACAATACTACTGCTCTAAGTTTGCATACAAAATTTCTCTATGCATCCAGCAGCATTTGGAATGCTTCTGAATATTGATTTAAACTTATTTTTTAACCAATTAAAATTTCTATTCTATTATATTATGACACACACACACAATAGTGGGATTGTACCTCCACTGCGTTCTTTCTAATAAACATCCATTGAATAATTCTACTGCATTAACTCCAGTCACTCGTTGGCACACAAATAACATTAATATGAAGCATTCCTTCTCGATAGAATTTAGTTGCTGTCAGGCATCTGGAAATAATCAGCATGCTGCAAATGTAATCTACATCACATAATTTTTAATAACCAGCATGCTGCAAATGTGATATAAACCATGTGTAATTTTTGTGAATGAATAGTTATACCAATATTCAGCTGCTGGTAACACAGGCCAGGTTAACAACTTGTAATTGTGTTCAGGATCCCAGTCTTTCCAAATACAGGTTATAGTACTGGAAGTGCACCAGTTTGTGGACCAGATGTGATAGCACACTTACTTTGTTTTTATTCAGATGGCTGAACACTTCCCAAAAATATTGCAGATAATCAGATCTCCTGCTAAAACAGTAATATACAAGGAAATAGGAGAGGAGTCAGTTCCGGCTAATTTTCAGATGCATAAATAGCAACGTGCTTCCAGCTCTCACCAGAACCAGGTGGCCCAAAGAAGGCAGGAAACGGGTCTCGGGCCTAACTGTAATATTATGGCAAATGTGCATTGGTTGGTGATACACTGCACATTCTCGCGTGTGCAAACTGCCTGATAAGAGTAGCAATGATTGTGCAGCTTTACAATTGATAGCCAGGAAATTCAGAGACCAACATTTGTCATGGGGTGAGAGAATTACCCAGAGTTAAACGCCAGATAGATTCTTGTGGTTTAAGGTCACTTCTGTAACCTAAATGGCTAATAGTTTAGATTGTGACCCACAAAATATACGTAATCGCTGTTTACTGCGTTCAATTTATTTTACATATCCTTCCATTGGTTTCTGTTTATGAGACCAGCAAGCTGTCTCTGATCTAATGCCATTAACTAAAGAATAATATGCACTGATAAAGGAATGTTATGTCTTCGTTGAGTAACATTTGGACTAGAGAGAAAAAGTAATTGCTACCTAGAATACGTTCAGCTCACTCTCACACATGAAGTGAGGTCCAGAAAACATAGAAATACACAAAAAAGACAGGAAATGCATTTTCAAATTTTGCAACGAATGAAAATTCAAAATGACAAATAATCAGTTTCTCTCCAAAGTAAAAGGTTACCTCATTACAGTGGGAATTGTCTACTGTGTACTATCATGGTCAGCACTTTAGAAGGTAAGGGCACTTGATTGGCTCTGAATAAAGCAGACTTTCACGTCCAAATATTTGGACTTCTGCATGGTCCAATGTGAAGGTTTGAATGAGGAAACTTGCATTGGGCTTTGCTTGCAGTCCATCCAAATTCTATTACGTGGATGCTAAATCCTCACTAATTGATGGCTTCCACTGCTTGTCATACAACTGGAAATCAGTTTTGATTTTATAAAAATCAAAACTGATGGGTTGAATGGCCTCTTTCTGTGCCATAATTTTCCTATGGTTCCGACTCTCTTCGAAGGAAATCGCACACACGGCCAAAAACTTGCATTGATTTTTTTGTAGCAAATACTGACAACTCTCTAAACCTGTCTTATTTATTCTACAACCCTCTTTCCTATAAACAGGAAATTAGTCCAATGTCTTGTTGCTCCCTAATATAGCCTACAATTTGGCATGTCCAAATATGGTGAGGCAGAGCTTCGTTCTCAATACTTAATCAAACAGGGGAAGATGCATGATGCTGTTTCATGGTAAAAATGTAATAAGGAAAATTGAATTGTGAGGGTCAACAACACTAATTAAAATCTTCAATAAAATTTTAATTGCATATGAGCAGACTCACTATGACAAAATAACTAGCAGCATTCTGATTTTTACACTTTTAAGGGTGATCAAAAGTTGGCAAGCCTACAGCTATTTATAGGCTTGTCAGTTCAACACTCATTTACTCCACTCACTGCAGTGAAGACCTGTGGTTCCAGAGATCTATAAGTCTTGAAAATTTAAAAGTTAGACAGCAGTGATGATCTTTCCCTGAGAAAATAAAACAAAAACTGAGAAAGAGATCAAGTGACACCCAATTGGACAAGCATAATAATCCAGTATTGAGAAGTGCATTATGAATTATATAATGTGGCGTTCTGGCTAAACAAGGAACAGTATCTAATAATCGGTCAAATTGTGCTTGAAAAACAATGTTATGTTAACAACACATTGCGTTATTAATGCACAAGCCAGTCAGTAAGTTCAGATATACCGCTCTGCAGTTTGCATTGCACATACAACATCTCATCTTAACTTCCATTATTTTTAAGAATTTTCTAGAATTGCACATTAATTTCTTATTAAACTCACCGCAGAAAGTTAGTGCTAAACTTAACAGCGAAATTATTTTAATGTGTTAGGTAATAGAGATAGTTTAAGTATATTTGTATTTGTGGGTATTAGGAATGAGTTTTCGCTTTAAAGTTTAAGTTTGATTTGTATTTCTGTATCTATGTGTTAAGAAAGGTCAAATGTAACTTTAGTTTCACTTTAAAAAGATGCTTGCATTTCTAATGAGGAGGTTTACGACCCCTAAGGAGAAGTTAAACAAACACAACTGTAGAAAACTGGCTGTTGCCTATCAATGGGGGGCCAGAGAGGCAGGTCCCTCCCACAGAAACACACACAGAAGAGAAACAGCAGTTTGTTTTGGAAGCTGTTGGAGTTCATTTGGTTTGAAGACAACTGTGAAGCAGAAACAGCCTAGAATGCATAGATAGCAATCCCAAGCTAAGAAAAACCCCAAAACTCCAAGAGAATGGAAGAAGGCAACATACAAAGAAGAACTTCTAGTCAAAGGAAGGACAAGAACATGAGTAAAAACCCTGATAATGAAGTTATGAGTGAGGGGCAGAGAGAAAGGCTTCAAGCTTCAGATTTAAAGAGACAAAAGCTGCATAAAGCAGATTTAAAGTGAGAACAACTTGCAAGAGGCAAGAAGGTCCAAAGAGACAACTGAAGGTCTGTAGCTTGTTGCTATGGGCATGTGAAGCAGTGGTGTACTGTTGACGTCAGAGTCAGAGAGACGAAGTGTGTGCTTGAATCTATGTGGTGACCCAGGGAAGAGGAACATCAGAAGGAGAGTTCGAAACCCTAGAGGTGAACACTTGCGTAAGGCGCATGAGAGAAAACATCAGTTTGGGAGAAGATTCCAGGGTGAGGTCTTGGAAAGTGGAGATTGGAAACCCTCGTGTGAAGGACAGAATTTAGTGAGACGGGTTGGCTCACAGTGTGACAAGCGCCTGCGGGGAGTTGAGAAGAGATCCATAGTACTTGGTTGAGGTGACATCTGTCACTTGTGGTCAGAGTGTGGTGTGTCTGACCACAGGGTGCCATAGATTTACATGGATTGTGTACTTGTTGTATGCAGTAAAGTATAGATAGCTTTTGTAACTTGTGTTATTCTTACAAATCTGTATACATCTGTGAAGGTATAGTTGTGGGTGAAGGAGTACAGTAATATAGTTCATATTTTCTTGTTGAATAAATGTTTTATTCTTTTGTTAAAAGTTCATCAGCTGGCCCCTGTGCCTCTGTTCAATAGCTACTTTCCACATGTCTAAACAAATAGAAGTTGGGATCTATAAAGCCAGGTTCCACTCTGGGATCAGGCTTGTCCAGAGTAGCCTCAGCTGGGATTGTAACAAATGACATAATTGTTAATGCAATGCCAATAAATCTCTCTGGCCAAAAAAGGGATCAATTTAAAGTGTTCAATCCGATTCCTGCATCAAATCAATTGTTAGAGATTTTTAAAACGTCAAATTTTAAATGTTACCTTTATTTCTTATATTTCCTTTCTGTCTCTTTTTTACTCGCTCTTAATCCAAGTTTTCCTTTCCTCCTGATTTGACTCAAATCCATCCCATTTCCTTCTCCATTGTTCCTCTGTTTCTTTCTTAATCCATTAATCTCATTGGTTAAGGAAATACATGGTTGGTACCATTGTTCACTAAGATCCCAGATACCCCATTGACTTTAGCATGTTTTTAACGGCTTCCACTTCCAGCAAGTTACAAAGATAAGTGTTTCCACTGAGAGGGTGCAGGAAGCTGTCGAAATAACAGACCATGCTGCAAAATGCTGCACCCCAGCTACATCTGGCCCAAAATGTTATGAATATTGCATAGAAATACATCAAATGTACAGCTCTGACACAGGCCATTCAGCTCAACTGGTCAAAACCTGTATTCATGCTCCAGAGAAGCCTACTCCTACCCCTCAAAACAGACTGTCCACAGTGAATCTTGCTTGTCTGCTGTGGGACTGCAGCAAGTAGAGCTGTACTTGAATACTCCTTGCAGCTTCTGTTCTACCTCCAGCTGAACAAGTATGTTTAAAGAAATTTTACAAATCAGTGATTGGGTGGTCAGTCGAGCATGTGAACTGAAAATAGATGGACAAGTCCTCTCGGTGATGTGTGACCATGAAGGCTGACAGCTGTGACAGTCTACACAATGCTCTATTTCTAAATCTCATCAGGTAAACATTCTGAATTGCACCTTCAGTCAGCAAGACACAACAACGGGCAGGACCATAAATGGATTTTTATTAGCTTCAGATAAATTATAGTTCTAAAGCAACATGAAGAATGTCCAAACAACAGCCTCTTGTATAAGGACATATAATCAATGTCCAGCTCAATCTCCTTTTATTAAAAGAATGTGACCACTGTAAATGCCTCCTAGATATATTGACAACAAATTTTCAAATCAATTTTCAGTGCTGTATAATGTAAATGAATACAGATCAAGGAGACACCCAGCCAACACCACGTTCAATGCTGCATCAACGCCTGTAGTAAAGCGTAAAGTGAAACCTCGCTGCTGTCATTTGGGGAAAATATTGAAATTACATTAAAATTCATAATCAACTTACCATTTCAGAATCTTTATACTTTGAAAAGAGAATCCGGAAGGATGTAAAACTAGCAACGGAATCACTAGTGTTTGTTCTATGCTACAACCACAGACCAGCTTATATGCTGCTTTGGAATAATGGAAAATGTTATGATGAATCCTAGATGGACCCTATACTCCTGTAAGACAAAGTGATAGGATGTTATGTTAATGTCCGCAATTTGCTGCACCACGTTCCTTAGTTCGGCTCTGCAACACTTGGGGCCAAATTTTCACAGAATTGGGAAGACTCTGGAGAAGGTATATGAAGAGAAAAAGATTGGTGAAGACAAATGTAGGTAGGTCCCTTACAGTCAGAAACAGGGGAATTTATAATGGGGAACAAAGAAATAGCTAACCAACTAAATACATACTTTGGTTCAGTCTTCACAAAGGAGGACACAAATAATATACCAGGAATGTTGGGGAACACAGGATTTAGTGAGAGGGAGGAACTGAAAGAAAGCAGTATTAAGAGGGAAATGGTGTTGGGGAAATTGATGGGATTGAAGGCCGAAAAATCCCAAGGGCCTGATAATCTACATCCCAGAGTACTTAAGGAAGTGGCCCTAGAAATAGTGGATGCATTGGTGGTCATCTTCCGAGATTCTGTAGACTCTGGAACAGTTCCTACAGATTGGAGGGTAGCTAATGTAACCCCACTATTTAAAAAGGGAGGTAGGGAGAAAGCAGGGAATTATAGACCAGTCAGCCTGATGTCGGTAGGACAGAGTCAGCATGGATTTATGAAAGGGAAATCATGCTTGACAAATCTAATGGAATTTTTCGAGGATATAACCCGTAGAGTTGATGAGGGGGAGCCAATGAATGTGGTTTATTTGGACTTTCAGAAGGCTTTCGACAAAGTCCCACATTAGCGTGTAAAATTAAAGTGCATGGGATTGGAGGTAGTGTATCGAGATGGATAGAAAACTGGTTGGCAGACAGGAAACAAAGAGTAGGAATAAACGGGTCTTTTTCCGAATGGCAGGCAGTGACTAGTGGGGTACCGCAGGGATCGGTGCTGGGACCCCAGCTATTCACAATATATATTAATGATTTAGATGAGGGAACTAAATGTAATGTCTCCAAATTTGCAGATGACACAAAGCTGGATGGGAGGGTGAGCTGTGAGGAGGATGCAGAGGTGCTTCAGTGTGATTTGGACAAGCTGAGTGAGTGGGCAAATGCATGGCAGATGCAGTATAATGTGGATAAATGTGAGGTTGTCCACTTTGGTGGGAAAAACAGGAAGGCAGATTCTTATCTGAATGGCTATAAATTGAGAGAGGGGAATGTGCAATGAGACCTGGGTGTACTTGTACACCAGTCGCTGAAGGTAAGCATGCAGGTGCAGCAGGCGGTAAAGAAGGCAAATGGTATGTTGGCCTTCATAGCGAGAGGATTCGATTGCAGGAACAGGGATGTCTTGCTGCAATTGTACAGGGTCTTGGTGAGACCACACCTGGAATATTGCGTGCAGTTTTGGTCTCCCTATCTGTGGAAGGACGTACTTGCTATGGAGGGAGTGCAGCGAAAGTTTACCCGGCTGATTCCTGGGTTGGCGGGACTGACACGTGAGGAGCGATTGAGGCGTTTAGGATTATATTCATTGGAGTTCAGAAGAATGAGGGGGGATCTCATAGAAACCTATAACATTCTAACAGGACTAGACAGGGTAGATGCAGGAAGGATGTCCCCAATGGTGGGGGAGTCCAGAGCCAGGGGTCACAGTCTGAGGATACGGGGTAGACCATTTAGGACTGAGATGAGGAGAAATTTTTTCACCCAGAGAGTGGTGAGCCTATGGAATTTGGTACCACAGAAAGTAGTTGAGGCCAAAATATTGTATGTTTTCAAGAAGGAGTTAGATATATTTCTTGGGGTGAAAGGGATCAAAGGATATGGGGAGAAAATGGGAGCAGGCTATTGAGTTGGATGATCAGCCATGGTCATGATGAATGATGGAGCAGGCTCGAAGGGCTGAATGGCCTACTCTTGCTCCTGGTTTCTATGTTTCTATGATCTTAATTGGCACCCCGATGTGCAAGTCCCACCCCCATTTCCAGCCAATATTATTTTTGCCAGTACAGGAAAGGAGGTGGGACAGGAATTGCACATTCATTCATGGGATATGTGTGTCGCTGGCCATCCCTAATTGCCCTTGAGAAGGCGGTGATGAGATGCCTTCTTGAACCAATCTAAAATTAGGGTCCTAACTCGAAACAAAGGAAACTATAAAGGTATGAGGGGTGAGTTGGCTACAATAGATTGGGGAACTTCATTAAAAGGCACGAGAGTGGATAGGCAATGGTTAATATTTAAGGGACGAATGCAGGCATTGCATCAGTTATATATTCCTTTCTGGTGCACAAAAAAAAACAGGAAAAGTGGCCAAACCATGGCTAACAAAAGAAATTAAGGATAGTGTTAGATCCAAAGAGGAGTCATATAAAGTCGCTAGAAAAAGTAGCAAGCCCGAGGATTGGCAGCAGTTTAGAATTCAGCAAAGGAGGACCAAGAGATTGATTAAGAGGGGAAAAATAGAGCATGAGGGTAAACTTGCAAGGAACATAAAAGCGGACTTTAACAGCTTCTAAGTATGTAAAAAGAAAAAGATTAGTGAAGATAAATGTAGGTCCCTTAGAGTCTGCAACAGGAGAATTTATAATAGAGAACAAGGAAATGGCAGAGCAATTAAACAACTACTTTAGTTCTGTCTTCACAGAGGAAGACACAAATAACTTCCCAGAAATACTAGGGAACCAAGGGTCTAATGAGAGGAAGGAGGAATTGAAGGAAATTAGTATTACTAAAACAATAGTGCTGGAGAAATTAATGGGACTGAAAGCTAATAAATCCCCAGGACCTAATAATCTACATCCCAGGGGACTAAAGGAGGTTGCTGTGGAAATAGTGGATGCGTTGGTTGTCATCTCCAAAATTCTGTAGATTCTGGAACAGTCCCAGCAGATTTGAGGGTGACAAATGTAACCCCTCTATTTCAAAAAGGAGAGAGAAAACGGGGAATTACAGACTGGTTAGCCTAGCCTCAGTAGTGAGGAAAATGCTAGAGTCTTTTACAAAGGATGTGACAACAGGACACTTAGAAAATATCAACGGGATTAAACAAAGTCAGCATGGATTTCTGAAAGGGAAATCATGTTTGACAAACCTACTGGAGTCTTTTGAGGATGTAATTTGTAGAATAGATCAGGGAGAACCAGTGGATGTGGTGTATTTGGATTTTCAGAAAGCTTTTGACAAAGTCCCACATAAGGGGCAGGGTGTTACACCCGTCAGGCAGGTGTGCGCCTGACCCGATCTGGAGAAAATCTTGCGTAATGACGTCGGGCGAGCGTCCTGATGTCATCGCGCACTCTGGTGATCTTTCAGTCGGTGGCCGCACGCGAGAGTCGGCAGTGCGCCCGCTGACAATTAAGGGACCTATTAAGGCCCTTAAAATATTAACTAAGTTGTATTTTTCACTGCCCGCTCAACCGTTCGGTTGGCAGGCGGGCGAATAGGCCAGGAGGCCTTTGCGTTTTTGACGAAACCTCATCCACGGGGAGAATGAGGTTTCCAACAGTAAGTTAAAAACCTAAAAAAAAAATTCCACATCATTTTAAAAATGTCCCTCTTCATGTGACTGAGTCACATGTGGGGACGTGTTTATAACATTTATTAAAGCTTTATTTTCCTTTCACCAAATCTTCAGCTCCAAGGCAGCTCTGTGCCCCCAGGGAGCTGTTAGCGCATGCTCCTCTGCACATGCACAGACTTCCGCGCTCGCTCTCCTCCCACCCCCACCATGGCAGCACTGAGCCTTTCAGCACACCTTTCACACTGGCTGGCCGTTAATTGGCCAGCCAGTGTGAAATCGCAGTCGGGACACAATCGCGGGCAGTGGTCTGATTCCGCAGCCACTACCAGGCCTGCCCGTCGCGCCCGTCCGACAAACGGAAAGTCCTGCCCAAGAGGTTAGTGTGCAAAATTAAAGCACATGGGGTTGGGGCTAATATATTGGCATGGATTCAGAATTGGTTAGCAGACAGGAAACAGAGAGTAGGAATAAATTGGGTTTCTTTGGATTCGCAGGCAATGACTAGTGGGGTACTGCAGGAATCGGAGCTTGGGCCCCAGCTATTCACGATATACATCAATGATTTAGATGGAGGAACTAAATGTAATATTTCCAAGTTTGCTGATGACACAAAACTAGGTGGAAATGTGAGTGATGAGGAGGGTGTTAAGAGGCTTCAAGTTGATTTAGACAAGTTGAGTGAGTAAGCAAATACATGGTAGGTGCAGTATAACATGGATCCACTTCAGTAAGAAAAACAAAATGGCAGAGTATTTACCAGGGAGCTAGTTGCGTTGTGGTATTGTCACCAGGCTAATCATCCGGAGACCCAGAGTAAGGCTCTGAGGTTCAAAGAATTCAATTAAAAAACCTGTCTAATGATGACCATGAAACCATTGTCGATTGTCGTAAAAACCCATCTGGTTCACTAATCTCCTTTAGGGAAGGAAATCTGCTGTCCTTACCTGGTCTGGCCTACATGTGACACCAGATCCACAGCAATGTGGTTGACTCTTAAATGCCCTCTGAAATGGCACAGCAAGCTATTCCACTCTCAAGGGCAATTAGGGATGGGCAACAAATACTGGCCTAGCCAGCGATGCCCCCATCCCGTTGATGAATGTTAAAAAACAATTAAATGGTGATAGATTGGGAAATGTTGATGTACAAAGGGACCTGGGTGTCTTTGTACACCAGTCACTGAAAGCAAGCATGCAGGTGCAGCAAGCAATTAGGAAGGCAAATGGTCTGTTGGCCTTCACTGCGAGAGGGCTTGAGTACAAGAGCAAGGATGTATTAATGCAGTTGTACAGGGCCTTGGTGGGACCACACCTAGATTGTGAGCAGTTTTGGTCTCCTTACCTAAGAAAGGATATACTTGCCATAGAGGGAGCACAGCGAAGGTTCACCAGACTGATTCCTGGGATGGCAGGATTGTTGTATGAGGAGATATTGGGCCGACTAGGCCTGTATTCACTGGAGTTTAGAAGAATGAGAGGGGAATCCCATTGAAACATATAAAATTCTGACAAGGCTGGACAGACTGCTCCTATTTTCTATGTTTCTATGCTTCTAACTGCTGCAGTCCATGTGGTGTAGAGATAGTTAGGGAGGGAGTTGCGGGATTTTGACCCAGTTAAGGTGAAGGAACAGCGATATATTTCCAAGTCAGGATGGTGAATTTCCAGACAGTGGTTTTCCCATGTGTCTGCTGCCCTTATCCTTCTATTAGCAGTCGTGGGTTTGGAAGGTGCTAAGGAGCCTTGGTGAGTTCCTGCAGTGAATCTTTTAGATGGTCCACACTGCTGCCACTGTTCGCCAGTGGTGGAGGGAGTGAATGTTTGTGGATAGGGTGCCAATCAAGCAGGCTGCTTTGTCCTGGATGGTATCAATGTTGTTGGAGCTGTACTCATCCAGGCAAGTGGAGAGTATTCCATCACACTCTTGACATGTATCTTGTAAATGGTGGACAGGCTTTGGAAAGTCAGGTGGTGAGTTACTCGTTGCAGGATTCCCAGTCTCTGACCTACTCTTGTAGCCACAGTATTTATATGGCTGGTCCAGTTCAGATTCTGGTCAACGATAACCCCCAGGATGTTGCTAGTGGGGGATTCAGCGATGATAATGCCATTGAATGTCAAGAGGTGATGGTTAGATTCCCACTTGCTGGAAATGGTCATTGCCTGGCACTTGTGTGGCGTGAATGTTATTTGCCATTTGTCAGCCCAAGCCTGGATATTGTCCAGATCTAGCTGCATTTGGACATGAACTGCTTCACTATCTGAGGAGTCGCGAATGATGCTGAACATTGTGGAATCATCAGCGAACATCCCCACTTCTGACTTTATGATGGAAGGAAGGTCATTGATGAAGCAGCTAAAGATGGTTGGGCCAAGGACACTTTGAACAGCCCCATTTTTACTGCTCCAAGCGCCTTAATCTGCAGCGCAGGAGTCATGAACTTATGGTGAAGTGTAAACACTTCTGAAGGTCTGTATCCCTTGTGCAGAGTTCTTCAAAGTCACATTTTAAACAGAAGCCTTACTTCAGAGGTAGAGGTTGATAGCAGACCACAAGGAGGAAGGGCAGCTAAATGGGAGACAGGACAGACTGTAAAGCTCACTGGGTGAAGACTACGTTATCAAGCAAGGAAACTGAAAAAAATAATTGGCACAGCACCTTCCCACACACAGGCGAGGAAGGGCAGTGGCAGCAATGTGCAGCCAGAGCCAGGGTATGGTGCCCTGGAGGTGGCAGAGCTACTAGAGAGCAGCAGGAAGGTGGAGGAGATATTATCCTGAACAAAAGGTGTATTGTCTCTGAAAAAGTTCTCTCAGCATAACTGAGAGGCAGCACAGATGAAGGCTCCAAATTTCAAGAGAAATGGTTAGAGACATCTGTGCCATGGTGGAGCAAGACCTTGCACCATGATCAACCACTCTCCATGCCCTTACGATGGCCCTCAGTTTCTATGTGGTCAGCTCTTTCCAGGGGTCTGCTGCAGGCCTCTGCAGCATCTCTCAATCCGCTGCCCACTAGTACATCACCATCCTCACTGATGCACTCTTTGCTCGGGTGGGGGAACACAACTTCCCCAAAGATGTGGCATTGGGCACGCAGAGGGCAATGGGCTTCACCTCCATAGCCAGCTTCTCAAGTTCAAGGAGTGGTAGACTACTCACAACGCCATAAGGGTGCCAATTCAGCAGGCAGATACATTTGTGAACAGAAACTCATTCCGTTCCAACAATGTGCAGGTTGTCTGCACCACAATGAGGCCTTCCTACACATGTGTGCACATTTCCCCGGCAGCTTCTATGACTCATTTATTGAGGCATTCACATCTGCCAAAAAGTTTCCAGCCCAGACCATGACTGGATTCTGGGGAAGAAAGGATATGCATTAAGGTTGAGGCCGCTTACTTCCACGAGGAGACCAGAGACTGGGCTCCAACAGTGTTCCAACAACCATTTGCAAACGAGGAGAGAAGGTGAAGGCAAGGAGGATGATGAAGAATATCCTGTTGACTCTGATGAAGATGCCACCGAGCAGGCAGGTGACAATGGATCCTGAAGGGCAAGTCTGGGTAATTTCATCTGGCGCCTAGCCAAAACATATTCACCATGTCAAGAGTGCATGTTTGTAGTGCAAGGGGAGATGCTGGACCTTCAGATAGGAGTATTGGACCAACTGAAATATAGTGACTAGACATGGTGTAGGAACAAGCTACATGTGCTCACCACACCATCCACCTCTCCTTCCAATTACCACCCACCAACAGCACACTGCGACTTCAATGTGTGACCTCTTACAACATGCAATACAGTGACTAACCACGGCTCCTCCTCAGCCCACGGCCTCTATCACCTAGATGGACAAAGGCTTGCTTCAATCCAATTGATGCTGTCGAAGGAGCCTTGATGAGTTGCTTCAGTGCATCTCGTAAATGGTACACACTGCCACTGTGCGTTGGTGGTGGAGGGAGTGAATGTTTGTGGATGGGGTGCAGTTGAGCGATGGTAATGCCATTGAATGTCAAAGGGAGATGGTTAGATTTGCTCATGTTGGAGATGGTCATTGCCCAGCGTTTGCGTCACACAAACGTTACCTGCCATTATCAGCTCAAGCCTGAATATGGCCCAGGTCTTGCTGCACATGAACACGGACTGCTTCAGTATCTGAGGAGTTGCAAATAGTGTACAAACAACCCCGCTTCTGCCCTTATGATACAGGGAAGGTCATTGGTGAGACAGCTGAAGCTGAGGAATTCCTGCAGTGAGACTGAGATGATTGACCTCCAATAACCATGACCATCTTCCTTTGTGCTATGCATGACTCCAATCAGTGGAGATTTTCCCCTGGTTCCCATTGACCCCCAGTTTTGCTAGGGTTCCTGATGCCACACTTAGTCAAATGCTGCCTTGACATCAAGGGCAGTCACTCTCACCTCACCTCTGGAGTTCAGCTTTTTTGTTAGTGTTTGGACAGGCTGTAATGAGGTCAGGAGCTGAATGGCCCTGGCGGAACCCAAATTGAGCACCAGTGAGCTTACTATTGCTGAGTGAGCACTGCTTGATAACATTGTCACCATCACTTTACAGAGAGGGGACTAATGGGGCGGTAATTGGCCGGGTTGGATTTGTCCTGCTTTGTGTACAGGACATACCTGTGCAATTTTCCACATAGCCGGATAGGTTTTTAAAAATTCATTCACAGGATGTGGGCATCCAGCATTTATTGCCCATCCCTCCCTCATTGCCCTTGTTCAGGGAGCATTTTAAGAGTCAACCACATGTAGGCCAGACCAGGTAAGGACGACAGCATTAATGAACCAGATTTTTTTTACAACAATCGACAATGTTTTCATAAGTTGGGCTTTAAAATGTGGACTGGGTGATAGGTCAGGACATGACTTTTAAGCTGCTAAGTTTTACTGAGATTTTAAGGGACTTTTACAACTTACAAAGGTTTCATAGGTAAACAAGGGAAGGTTGTTAAATTTTATTTGACCTGAAAGTGGAGGCAATAGATGAAAGATTTTTGGAAAATTTGAGTTCAAAGAGGTGCTTAAAAAAATGGAGTCTAGGATGAAATTGGAAAAAAAAGATAAAAATTTAAGGAGAGAGGTTAGTTGAATTGTGTTGGCTGTGTGGGGAGATGTCCTGAGACCAGTTCTGTGCTGAGAAAAGTTGTGAATTTGAAGCAGCTGCCCAGTTTCAAGCCAGAAAAGTCTTTGTTTTCAGAAGGCAGTCAGTTTCTGAACGTCCTTCGGTTCCACAGCAGAGTGGAAGAGAGCGAGAAGTCATGTGGTAGATTTTAATAAAGTAGTAGCAGTTTTTGCCTTGGGTAACATCACTGGATTTTTATGGTTAAAAATCAATGAGAGCTGTTGCCAAGTAGTTTACTTGTGTGTTTTGACCAAGTGGGTTTTTTGGGGGAATGTTTTGTAAGACAGTTTCAGCTATGTAATTTTACTCTTGTGAAGTTTTAAAAAAGTTTTTTAATAAGTATTTTTATTTTTAAATCCTAAACGTGTTACTGTGATTCTATGCTTCTGGGATCAGTAGGTTTCTCCTCTTTTTCAAAATACAAAACAAAAAAAGTTATGATCAGTAAGACAAGTTTCCCTCTGGGATTTGGCTTGCTCAGCTGTAGTTATAACAGGTGTTAAATAACTTTATGCCTGTATTAAAGGTAAAAACAGATTAAAAAAAAGAAAATATGGAATTTTTAATCAATATGACATTCTACAAAAATAAAATGAGCTTTACCAGGGCCTGTGAGAGTATTCAGCAATAATTACACCTCATTCGACAAGGTGCAACATTTTCCAGGGTTTTTTATAGGTAGATTAACAGCAGTCTGTGGGAACCTCTACAGCGCAATCTTATGAAGGAGCATAGGCTCACTAACAGCCAATTTTGAGATTTTGTCATTATTTTGTGCATGTCCAAACTCAGCATCATGAGGCTGGTAGCAAAAGAGCCCTTGTTATCCGGCGTCACTGAGTGCACTGAAGATGTCAGTATGTTCCTGCCTTATGTTCCTTTCTCAACTCCTAGTTCACCCTCATCCTGAGATCTGTTATGATGAGCAAGCTGTTGGCAATGAGACTATGGACCTCTTGCTTCCCACCCCATTCCCCTTCTCTCATACCAATAGCGTAGCACTGAATAACAGAAGCCATCACTTAATCTGACACTACGGACCCCAGCTCAGGTATTGACACTGCACGTACTGTGGAGACAAGAATTGGGAGCAGGGTGTGATGAGTCACCAGGTATGAGTGGGTTGCAATCAAACCAGGGGGAAAGATTTGTTGGTGTACCAGTTCACTGATTGACAAGTTGAAGATGAGTTTTGCTGCAGAGAATTCAGATGCGGACCTCGATGGGGTAGCATATAGGAGAGCACTGATGGGGCATGTACATGAAGATGTTGGGCTTGTCATATTTTTAAAACAGGAGTAGATAGTTTCTTGATAAGCAAGGGGGTGAAAGGTTATTGGGGGTAGGCAGGAATATGAAGTTGAGGTTACATTTAGATCAGCCATGATCTTATTGAGTGATGGAGCAGGCTCGATGGGCCAAGTGACCTAATTCGAATGCTCGTAAAGCCTCTGTCACTGTCAAAGGAGCATAGGAGGAGTTCTCCAACTCGGCAGAGGGCATCGCGCAGAACTTGTATTCTCCACAGTCTTTGTTCCATGTTCCTGTCACGCTGCAAACCCAAAAGCACTGCCATGATGCCCACATGCCTGTTGCGGCCTCTCTGTGGAAAAGTCACCTGCTTCTCTGCCCTCCCTGTGAGGATGCAATAAATCCAAGAACTCACCGCAACAATTGCAAAAACACACATCGGGCAGCTTGCTTTTCAAAATCAATTTCACTGCAAGTTGGTGCAGGGCCCATCTTGCAGTTTAGCGCTTGATCTTTGTAAAGGACACATTTGTTCAATGGACCCGCCAGTCTAAACTACAAAGTCCAGTGAATCATCAGGGTAATCTGACATCAGGATAACACTAAAATAGTTGCTTCTGGCACTCGCACAGATGTCCCTGCAAGAGCTGGGCACCCCAGCAAAAAGACTCTAGGCTTCTCTATGTAAACTGCATTCACACCCAGAATATTTAACAAACCCCACTTTACAAAACAACAAGACGTGATAGAATAGCGCACTGAGGTGATCTTCAAATAGACAAAATTAACCCTCTGAGCTTCAATAAAGGCTGCAATTTTGATAGCTTTTCTTCCCATCCTTACAGGTATAAATAATGGTAGGTTAAAGCTCACTGATGCATTGTAAATTATTGTTATAAATACTATGCACACAATGCAAAAAAAGCATTTTCCCTTATCTTGCAGCTTAAAATGTGTCACTTTATGAAATATTGTCCAAAAATGTAAGGAATGAGAAAACGCAGACAAATCAAGTTGAGGGATTAATTTTAACCAGTAATTTGACAAACCAGTTTTTTTAAAAAAAAGCTTTAGTCAGTATCCAGAAGCAAAAATAAGAATCAGAACCATTTTCTGCATGTCTGACTACTGAATACTCACAAAATGAGAGCACACTTATCAAAAAAGACCAATTTCTATTGCAATTTTCATAGCAAGTCACGTGGCGAAATGTAACCTTTTGTACAGAATTGAAAGTTATTTCAGATAGGTTTCCAATACTGTAGTGGACAGAGGAAAAGACTGCAGTACACCAATCCTTACAATTTTAAAAAGTCTGATCTTTTACATTTTAAAAATGTAATTAAAAAAAAGCTTTCTCAGCAAGTGTTCCATTTACCTCTGAGTTGGAGAATGATCCACTGGATAGCTGAAATAGAACCAGTGTGGATCACTGGGGATTTAATGTCAGCCAAAATTATTTTATGTTTTTCATCATTAGCTGGATGATAAAGCCTCTTTTGTTCCTGGAGATTATTTTTCCTGCTGAATCTACCCACTGCCCACCACACCCCGGGCCACAGTTTCACAGGATAGAGGAGTGACCTCTATCACTTACCCAAGTTGCCATTCAGCATGCCAATATACCCCATGTTAGCAGAATTTTCAACACGAGTGACATCACAACTGAGTGCCATTCTGTCCTCTGCTGACATCCAGACATTCATTCCCAGCAGGCTCTGCCAGATAACCATCAGAAGCTGGTACCCCTTTGAAACATGGTAACTAATTAGAGTAGAGTAATCATAACAGCAGCTATCAGCACACACTGCCATTAAGGAGGAAATTAGATAATGATTTCAGGTGTCTGCACATGCTCAGTTAAACAAAAATCCATAAGGTGCGGTCAAAGTTACCATGCTCCTTTATCGTTTTCATCAACATTTGTGTAGCACCTATAATGTCATAAAATGAGAAACTCAGCACTGAGAGTACCTGAAGAGTGTGAAATTGTGGTGCTTATCCACTAGATACATCAGAAAAAGTTAGGGCCAACGTATTCAAACATAACTGAATATATAATTAAGTGATTAGTCTTAATTACTGTAAATCAATCTCTCCCACTGAAAAAATCAACTTTTAAAAATATAGAGTCACATTTCTTCAGGTTTTAATTATTGCTGGAGATTTAAAAATAAAATGAAAACAACTTTTTTAAACCTTTTTTTCCCTTCATCTCATATTTCTTATCGTCTAATTATTTTGCTTTCCATGCCATTCCAATTATTCTAATTTACATTTCCTATTTTAGACTCCGGGGTCCAAATTTTCATCCTAGGGGTTGTAGAGTAAAGGGTTAACGTCAGAAGCACATGATGTTGATGTAATAATGATGATTAACAGAGAACTGGGGGGAGCAGATGTTCCAACCTTGTGCAGAGGTCCCAATATGTATATAGTAGCTGCAAATAAAGACTAACGGTTTTAACAAACTGCAGTCTTCAGCAGCTTACTTTGGGAGATTAGACAAGCCCCAAATAATGCAGCCTGGACTCCGAACACAAGACAAAGCTGGAGTGGGGACCAGTTCCCAACCCCACCCACCACTGTTTTTAAAGAAATGGCCAATTAAAGGCCAGGGAAAGGGCTCGCCTTTAATTAGGTAAGGGGGACAGGCTCCCGAGGCTAGACGGCCAATGAGAGGCCCTCCAGCACTGACAGATCAACTGCTCAACCAGCCAATTCTGAAGGGACTAAACAGGGTAGATGTTGTGAGATAGATTCCCTAACCAGTGGAAACAAAAACATGGGGCACAATCTCAAGATAAGGGGGCCAATCGTCTGCAAATTTCAGTACCAGCGTGGTGCTGGTTGTGTAGGCTGGCGAATCGTATCAAACAGCATGTCCCTGCTGCTGTTCACAAGAGGCAGGGTACAGACCGTACCCAACTAGCCCGTGCTTGCAAAGCTGAAAACATGGTGTCCAACATTAGGTGTGATTCCGGATTGGACAACATTTGCTAAATAATCCTCAGTGTGCTAAGAATTAAGCTGGCAACCAATTGAAGATTGTCACTTGGGCTTGCAGTGTGGCACATGTGTGTGTACTGGAAGCTGCATACATTTATGCACAGGACCCTGTTCTTTGCAGACAGAAAGAACAAGTGCACATATTGCCCTTATTTCAGCTGAACAAAATAAGTGACAGCCATTCACTGACTCATTCCTCAGGGCAGTGTCTTGACCAATCAGGGTCAAGCTGCCTGGTTTAATTTTCAAACAATGATTGGCAGTTAACTGTCATTCACCATCACTGGTGCATTCTCCAGTGCAGCGCGCCTACCAGAGCTCACTTGCCAACCAATCAGCACTCTCTTCACATACAGTATAAATTGTTGTTTTCCTCTTATATTGGTATTCTTGCAAAGTGCCCTGATGAGTGCAAGATGAAAAGCTTTAAATACTCAAGTTCTGTACTACCAATGATATTTAGTAATTTTCCCACCACTGATGCTAGACTGATTGGCCTATACTTACCAAATTTCTCTGTCCCCTTTCTTGGTTAGCATTTGCAATCCCTCCAGTCCACTGGTACCATCTCAATATCCAAGGAAGATTGAAAGATTGTGGTCAGAGCTTCTGCTATCTCCATCTGACCATCCCATTTGAACTGAAAAACTTGTTAACTTTGAATGATGATGCCCTATCCACTGCTCTAAGCATTTTTCACCTTCATCAGTGCCCAGTGGCTGTAGTGTGTACCATCTATAAGATGAATCGCAGTGACTTGCCAAGTTTTCTTAAACAGCATCTTCCAAACCTATGATTTCTACCACCTGGACAAGGACAGCAGATAGATGGGAACACCACCACCTGGAAGTTCCCCTCCAAGCCACTCGCCATCCTGACTTGAAAATATATCGCCGTTCCTTCACTGTCGCTGGGTCGAAATCCAGGAACTCCCTTCCTAACAGCACTGTGGGTGTACCTACACCACATGGACTGCAGTGGTTCAAGAAGGCTGCTCACCACCACATTCTCAAGAACAATTAGGGATGGGCAATAAATGCTGGCCTAGCCAGCTATGCCATGAATGAACATTTTTTTTAAAATCACTAGAATTTTCTATTTTTATTGCATTCAATATCTCTGCTCCCTCCTCCTACCCGGTGGCATTTAACAACTCTTTTGTGAAGACAGATGCAAAGTACTCATTCAGTTCTTCAATATGCCTCTGCCTCTACAAGATTTCCTCTTTTGTTCCCAATTGAACTCACCATCCCTTTAACTATCCCATTACAAAAAAAGTGTTTCCTCTCATAACCTGCTAATCTTTTCCCATACTCTCTTTTTCTCCTTCCTTTTTCTTAATTTCACCAGCTAAAAGCATGTTATCACGTACCTGAGGGGAATAATTAAATGTAAACCAGGTAATGTTTAGCGAATGCCCTGGCAAGGACCATATATAATATATATAATACCCCTTTTATTATCATACCATGTATATTTGCAAACAAGGTATCAGGATTTACATCCAGAATAAAAAAAGTTCCAGCAAATAATAATGAGGATATAAAATGCTCTGACCTGCTCCCATCCTTGCAGCACTATGTAGAATTTTAGTCCTTGTGTTGCCGCAGAAACATTCTGCGGCAGAGTTTCACCCAGCCACGTGATTGGCTACGTAATTATAGAGAGCTCCTGAATTTTACTTCCATTAATCGGGGTGACCTGTAACTGTTCTCCAGCCCAGCCCCAACTGCCTTTTACACTTGGGCTTCAAGATGAAAATCTACTTGTTTCCGCCTCTGACTATTGGAGGAGATCCAACAAATGGTAAAGGTAAAACATTGAGGATGCTGGAAATCTGAAACAAAAACAGAAACTGCTCGAAAAATTCAGCGGGTCTAACAGCATCTGTGGAGAGAAAAGCAGAGTTAATGTTTTGAGTCCATATGACTCTTCTTCAGACTCTGAAGAGTCATATGGATTCAAAATGTTAACTCTGTTTTTTCTCTCCCCACGGGTGCTGTTAGGCCTGCAGAATTTTTCCAGCATTTTCTCTTTCTGTTCCAACAAATGGTATCTAGGTTGACAGCTTGAATTAATTGCTGAGCTGTAAGGAAAGGGTACAGAAACTGGGGGCATTCATATAACAACAACTTGTATGTAGTAAAACTCCCAAGATGCTTCACAGAAGCATTGTCAAACCAAAAATTGACACCAAGTCACATGTTTATTTCAAAGGATATTGAGGTAGATGACCGAGCTTGATCAATAATGTAGGTTGTAAGGAGAGTGTATTAAATGAGGAAAGAAAGAGAGCGATGAAGAGATTTAAGGAGGGAATTTTAGAGTTGAGGTCCTTAGCAACTGAAAGCATTGCCTCCAAACAAACTGTTTAAAATTCAGGAAGCACAAGAGGTCAGAGAATATTGTGGGAAAGACCCGGGAATTACAAGGGATCTTACCCAAGTTTTCCAGATTGAAAGGTGTACAGGTAAATTAAAATCCGACAAATTCTTGAAAACAAACAGGAAACATGGACATGAACTCTGAAGTGAAAGGAGGTGAGGAATCTATAGAACAAACAATCTAGAACGGTAGTGGAGGTTAACTCAATAGATATTAGCCAGAAAAAGGGTTGCGGGATATGAGAAATAAAATATTTGCAAACTTTGAGAACCACATGGACCATAATGATCTTTTCCAGTCATTCACGTTGTTAAATAACTGTGTACATTTCAGTGAATAATTAAAAATCCCTAAAATTTCACTCTGTACTCAGTCTTAGCAATATGTTTGCTTCTATTTAGCGAATACATTTTTGTTTTACACATCTGACAGAGTCAGCAGCACCAGCAGAATCAACTTCTCAACAGTGGTCCACATGACTCGTTTCATTATTCACAATACTGAACTACAAATCAAAGGCACTATTTGAAAGAAAAAAATACTCAAAATCTGAAACCAAAACAGACAACGCATGGAAGTGCGATTAACAAGCAAAAGGAAAAAGCAGTTTACATTTCAGGAGCGGCCCTTCTTCCAGACTTTCTCTCTCAATTCCTGGTTGTATTTCCAGCTCTCACTGTGTTTCAGCAAGATGACAGTATTGATTTTATTTGCTACTGTCACAAATGAAATGTACAACTTGTGTATTTTAGTATGAATAATTTGTGATAGCAAGTAGGAATAAAAGGAAAACATTTGTTAATGAGCATTTACCATACTGCATAACTTGAACAGAACCACAGCAAATGGTTTTATCTAAAACAACTCAATCATCAATGTAGCTGCACTTCTCTCACATATATCATTGAACATAGCAAGAATACAGCTTTCAGGATTTTAAAGACCTGCATCACTAAGCAGTCAGTTGCAAATTACAGTAAACCTTCAGCTTTATTGTTTTACTTGCAAGACAACTTGGCATGCAAAACTGAAAAAGGGAGAACCTCACTAATGAAAACAACCGCAATGCATTCACAGCCTCCAATCCATTATTCAACAGTCCTTTGTCATTCCAAACATTCCTATGCAGCAGCACAGATTCCTATACAGCAGCTACACAGAATCTGGTATGGCAAACATGTTCCTGCACATGTTGGATCATCAATTATGGTCCAATTAATTAGGTTTAATTTATGATACCAGGACAGTATATGTTTCTCTACTGATTGTTTATCTGAAAGCTTCATTGGCTCCAACAGAAACCCAGTGCTTGGTCACATGAAGAAAAATGTATTTTCTTTAGAAACATCTGTGCTGGGAGACTACTTATTCCAATCACCTTTTAGCAGATTCTGATCATTATATTGCGATGTAGTGAAAGGTTGTGATACTTTTGGATAAAATTTCCAATACAACTGCAGGTTTTGGATGCAACCCCTCTTATATCAGCACCTCCCCTCACCACAGTTCAGTGGGCTATTGCGCCACATGATCTGGCATCAAGACATGTACAGATGATTCTAGTTGCAGTTCCTATCCTGCAGAGCTAGCTGATTTCAGCTAGGGTACCAGTAGAAAAAAAAGGGCACTCAGCGCCAAGATGACGATATGGAAGGTTTCATTGCAGTGTATGATATTGCTGTTTATTATTAAGCAGTTAGCTCTGTTTTTAGTTCAAGAGGTGCAAGTGATAGTGGTGAGGTGGTGGTTATTGGCAGGGGAGAGGTGGGGAAGAGAGCGAGAGCGAGAACCCTTCAAGGACATTTCACCCGCCGGCTGCAATGGCAGATTTCGCACCGTTTTGTCTCAAGCCTGCCTCATTAGTCACGCATTCCCAAGAAACATGCCGTTCTGCTGGCGGGCAGCCTCTGATTCACCTGCCACACTGTCACCTCATCGTTTCCTCATGCCGGGCATCATATGTAAAGTCCACTCATGTGCACACTTCTGTGCTTCCAGCCCAGGACTGCTGCACGGAGGACAAGGCCCTGAAAGTCAAGAAGACTGCAGACCCCCGATTCAGTGACACATCCTTAGGACACCTTCTGGACACTGTTGGAGCCCGCCGCAATGTCCTCTACCCCCGCCCTGGCTGCAGGAGGTTCATCAGTGTCACCACTAACTCCAGCTTGGGAGGCGGTGGCAGTGGTGGTCAGTGCCAATGCAGAAGAGGTTGGCCATCCAGTGCAGACAAAGGATGAATGATCTCATCCATGCTGCCAGGGTAAGGTAACCATCTCATCACTCTAAACTCACACACTCGCAAGCCCATCACATATTCATTAGCATCTCACTCACTGTCAGCTCAAGGGACACCACCACTCACTCTCTCACACACACCCTCACATCTCCATCTGGCCTCATCTCCTCTGGAGGCTGCCTCCTCAGCCCTCACCCTCTTGAGGCCACTTGCACAGATCAACATGTGTCCCCACAAACACCCCGGGATATCCCCCTCCTCAAGTACAGCCCTAGCCCTGCAGCCTCTTCCCTTGCCTGAAGCAACTTCTCCCCCTTCTCCAAGTAAGCTCTAACCCCGCAGCCATTGAAAAGCCACCCCTGCCTTACAGCTGGTCTCGTAAGTAGAGACCTGCCCGTGAGCCCCTCTAAAAGTGCTGTGGTGCTGCCTGCGAAGCCTGGCGCTGATGACTGCGGGTGCTGCCCAAAGCAAGGTAGGCAAACAAACCTCAAAGTCCTAAGTAAAGTGCAGCTTGCCAGGTGCGTGCCTCTTATGTTCAGTTGTGAAAGCTGCTGATGTGCCTGGATGATCTGTAGTGGGGTGGGGGGGGGGGGGGGGGGGGGGAGAGATGCGGGGGGGGGTGATGATTTTGGCGAGCTGGGCTTATAGTGATATGCAGACGTATTACAATGAAGTTGCAGGCATGCAGTGGTGGGAAATGCAGCCGGCCACTGACAGCCGGAGCAGATGTTTGCAAACTGCTTTCACAATGTCGTGAAACCAATTTTTGGCCTTCCCGCCATATTGTCCATTCATGCCCACCATGATGCCCGATCCCAGCAGGCACAGAAAATTACACCCAGAGGGGGCCCACTTGGGGGTCCTGCTTCTTCGGCCTCGCTTCTGCTTCTGTCACATGGCCTAAAGAAAAGCTATTTCTTAAACACAAAAAAGGGTTAATTGGCTTATCACATGGTCATGGTTAGTGGATTCCAGGTCCATGGTTAGATTATGGCTGGTGGAATTCCCTGCTCAGTCAGAGTTCGTTGTCTGAGGTGATCACATCTAATGCTTGGTCCCCACCCAGTGAGCATTCAGGTGATTATCTGGTTGTAATTGGGTTAGGAGATGGCCCATTCACACTCCTTCAAGGTGACTGTTTCTGATTAAATTTTCTAGACAGGTTGATTCCATTGTAATGGCTTTGGAATTTGTGAAGTGCAGTCATGCAAATGTTCAGCCATTTCAGAAACTCCTGTTTCAAGTCACTGGAACGCTATTGCAGTCTTTTAAATGTGGTTTTCGGTCAGTAAATACATAAAGTCATTTTTGATATAAAGCCTTGCTTTATAGCACTCTGGTTTGATGGGTTCTGAAATGGCCAAGTCAAATGCATGATCTGCAGACACTGCCACATGTGGGGCAGGTGGTACTTGAAGGGTTGGGCAGATGGTTTGTTGGGGGGTTTGTGCACTCCCTCCAGCTCCTCAATTTTCATTCCTGAAGTCTCTTGACACATTCAGTGCCTTCCCAAATGAGCCTTCTCCATTTTGGTCAGTCACAAACCAGGATCTCCAGTATATCAAAAACTCCAGTGAGTCAGTGGGGATGTCAGCCACTTCAGGAATATTTTGAGGACATATCTGAAGCATTTTCCACTGTCCTCTATTCAGTACCATAGCCGCTTGTCAATTATTTACATGGGAGAAGCAAGATCATGGTGATGCTGCTTATTATCAAGTAGTCTGTCCACATCATGTCTGGCTTCACACACGGGGAACAACAAGTTTACTAGGGAATGCGAGGGTCATTGATCCTGGAATCATGTATTATGAGCTGGCAATTTCAGTAAGTGGGGAAAAGTCATTATTTGTTCTTTGAGTACATATGGTAAGAAAAAAACAAAGATTATTTTGCCACTGAAACTTCAGTAAAGTGTATATGAGAGGAATATTGTTGAGAAACTGTTCTTATATTTTCAGCCATTATCGTTCAGTTATTACTGCAAGACTCACAAACAGATGCTTCACTATTGTGCAGTTCCCAATGTTAAAGAAAGAACTTATATTTCCCTCAATTTTGTTAATGAGACTTCAGTAAAGTATTGTATTTACAGTATAAAAAAAAGTTCAAAGATATGTACTCAAAGTGTACTCAAAGAACTAACAATGACCCCACTTACTCCTCCTGAAGCTCCTGAAGAGGTTTCTCACATTCTCAGCACATTTCAAAACCAATGACCCAGTATTGAAGTATAACCAGTGTATTATGTAGGTCAATCTGGCAGCCATTTTATATTGTCCAGGACACCAGGGGCAGAATTTTGACCTTGTCGGGCGGGCTTGGCTGGGGTGAGTGGGAGGGGTCAGGAAGCCACCCGCCACCCGTGATCGGGCCACGATCGCGATTTCACGCTGGCGGGCCAATTAAGGCCCCGTCCGGCGTAAACACTGGCTGCAGAATGTTTGAGAAGGGGCGGGCGGGGGCCTGTCGGCTGCCGGGTCCAATTGCGACCTAGCAGCCAGTTAAAAAATGGCGCAGGCAGCCCAGGGAGGCTGCCTGTGTCGGAGCTGCTGCAATGACATGGCTACATCCAAATGAGGATGTAGATGTCAGGTGGGAGGTGAGGTCGGCAGGGCAACTGGCAATGATGCCGGAGCTGGCCAAGGGGATGAGCCCAGGCTGCTTTGACTGAGTGCCTTGCGCCTCAAGGGTCACGAACCGGATGTGTCCTGCAAGGTGCTCCTCAGGTGTGGTTGGCCAGGCTGCAATGGTGCTGCAGATAGAGAGTGGACTAATCAATGCTCCTCTGTCCTTTCAGGAGAAGACATCCCACAACAATATTGAGAGGTTACAGGCTGGCGGAGGACCCCCACACCTCCTCATCCTCTCGCAGATACGAGCAGGAGTCCTCGGTCAACCAGCCGCGGAGAGGCTGGGGTTTCAGGCAAAGGTAAGAGTGCAGTGCACCGAGGTGAGAGTTTCAGATGCTGCAAACAATCTTCTCATCATTAATGGGAGCCTCCAGGCTACATTCCTCATTGATCATTGAAAGATGATGGCACCATGATACAGATCTCCGATGTCTCACCAGGGTACCTGGCATGCACAGTGATAATATGATGACTTAAACTAATGACATGTCCTTCTTCTCGTTTAGATCTGCCACCAAGCAGCCAATCTCAGGACCTCCAGGAACTACCCCTGACAGCGAAAGACCACCATGCTCCAGAAGCACCTGCGTCACACCCGCTCTCAGAACCCAGCACCAGCACAGATACCAGCTCCTAGGTGGGCATTAGTTCGGTGGCTAGTATCTCGGTGCACATTGGTGATGGGACTTAACACTCGCTTGAGGTGCAGGCGGAGGCAGAGAGTGCCCGGGGTGCCGGTAGTCAGAGGACTGCTGACGACCAAGATGATGCTCAGTCGAAGGCTGATGATGAGTCTCTGGAGTCATCCATTAGGTAGCAAGTGCAGGATATCCAGCGGGGTGTGCAGGAGGATCCGGTGGAGATCCATGAAGGTATGCATGCCAAGGTCTCTGTTATGGAGGAGTCCCTGCGGAGCATAAGCACTGTGTTGATCCCCATGGCCGAGTGCAATGCCTCCGCCATGGAGAGAGAACATAAGAAATAGGAACAGGAGTAGGCCATTCAGCCCCTCCACCATTTAACAAGATCATGGCTGATCTTCTTGTGTTGCGATTTCCAGATTCCCATCTAACCCCAATAACCTTCGATTCCCTTGCCTAACAAGAAGCTATCTATCTCAGCCTTAAAAGCATTCAATGACCCTGCCTTCACCACCTTCTAAAGCAGAGAGTTCGAAAGTTGCACAACCCTCAGAGAGAGTGGCAAGTCTCATGGAGAGGCTGCTCCAGGAAATCAGGGGTTCCTGGGGTTGTGCTGAGACCTGCAAGCCCTCACATAAGCACTGACCTCAGGTGGTCAGTGTCCATGTGTGAGATAGATGAGGCACCCAGTATCCCAGTTAGGTGCCCATCCATCAACGGCGAGCAGGGAGGTCCACAGCGACTTCACATTGGCTCACAAGCTGCTTGTCATCTCTGCGGGCTCCTCTCAGGGTGGACCAAATGATGACAGCAGTTGCTCCACCCCTCTGCCAGTGACCTTGGCATCTGATGAGGTTACAGCGACTGGGAAGATGCCAGTTGTGGCACTGGCCGCTCCCTCCCAGGCGGGGCCATCGTGGGCTTCACTGGCCAGAGGACAACCGCCAAGGTCATCAAGGCCAACAAGACAGCAGAGTCAGCAGGCTATCTCCAGTGCCTGTGCCAGCAAAGGGGGAGCACCTAGATATAGCACCTGTAAGCATAAGTTTAAAGCACCCTAAGCACAAGAGGGACTGGTCATGGATGATCTTTAATTCTCCCATTTTTTTTCCTTTTTTTAATGGTGTGACCATCAACACCAAATGTTGTTCTGTTCATAACCTGTGAATGCCAACATCATATTACATTTGTTTTTGTGTTATTGGCCTGAGCATGCTTCATTTGTTTTGTAGGTGCAGGGTACACCAGTGTGTAATGCTGGACATGGGTGGTTCAAAACTTGATTGCACAGGCACTGAGTGTATCTTGGGGGCAAAGGAAAGGGTCATTTCTGAGATGCAGGACAGTGGCAGCAGACCTGGCATGAGGTGCTAGCGCTTATTTAGCAGCCGAGCTGAAGGAGCGTTGGGTCAAGACATCCCTGGTGTCCCTGCCTCCCTGGAGGCTACCAAGGTCTGCCTCCACACCCTCAGCATTCTCCTCACTGTGCTCCTCTTCTGACTCACTATTGGATTCATCCTCTGTGGCTTGTGCAGCTGTGTCAAGATCTTCTTCCTTCAGCACGTCCCCCCTTGCCAGTGCCAGATTGTGGAGAGCCAAGCAGGCAACCACTATCAGTGAAATCCGCATTGGGGGATATTGCAGTGCACCCCCTGAACTGTCTAGGTATTGGAAGCACATCTTGAGAAGGCCTGTGGTTCTCTCTACCACTGCCCTTGTGGAGGCGTGGCTCCTGTTGTACCGCTGTTCTGCCTCTGTTCTTGGGTGGCAGAGAGGCATCATAAGCCACCTTTTCAAAGGATAGCCCTTGTCACCCAGCAGCCATCCATCCAGTCGGGCTGGAGCACCGAAGAGCCTCGGCACCTGGGATTGTCAGAGGATGTACACATCATGGGAGCTGCCAGGGTACCTTGCACAGACTTGCAGAATCAGCATCTTGTGGTCACACACTATCTGCACGTTCATGGAGCGGAATCCCTTCCTGTTAACGAAGGCTCCCGGCTGACCCGCTTGCGCCTTGATGGCCACATGCGTGCAGTCGATAGCACCCTGGATGGGAGGAACCTAGCAATCGCTGCAAACCCTCTGGCCTGCTCAGCCTTGTCCTGGCCTCATCCGTACAGGAATGAAGGAAAGTCAATACCCGCCTGAACAGAGCTTCTGTCACCAGCTTGACATTACTGTGGACAGCTGATTGGGAGACTCCTCACAGATCCCCCACTGTGCCCTGGAAAGAGCCGGAAGTTGAGGGCCACTCTGACCTTCAGAACCACACAGTTGGAGCTGATCTCAGGCCCGGTCATTTGAAAAATGGAGGTCACTGTCGGAGCCTCCGACAGTGGAGCCTCCTTCGGCATTGTGCCTCGGTCATAGAGGTAGCTGCCTCGCCGCCTGTAAACCCTGACAGCAGGATAATGGCGTCTTCTGTGGCCCCTTCCACCTTGGGCTACCGGCTGACACTCCGCCCCTTGTGCCTGCGCCTCTCCTCCCACAGGTTCCTCCTCTGGAAGCTGCACTAGGACACCTGGCCTCCTCTCCCTTCTGCCCCTCTCTTCCTCCTCATAGTAGGTGCCTCCAGCGGAGACCACAACCCCCATTACCAGGGCGAGGGAAGGCTGTCTGATACCTGGAAGGGTCCATATGGTCCGAATTCTCAGGGAACTTTGGAGACAGCAATGAGTCCTGAAATGATGTGTGGAAATGCTAAGAATGAAGCCCCAAACAGAGATGAAGCTGCCAAGTACCAAGAAGCAACCAATCTCTAAAACTCTTCACTACTCAAACTGGCAACGCTGCTGACCCTTTTTATCCCACCCATGGATGGGGTTTTGCAAATTTTGGGCTGCCCACCTGCCCATTTTGCCCGTGCAACAAGCGAAAAATCGCACGGCCAACATTAAATCACTGTCAATTGGGTTGTCAAGGGCCTTAACTGGTCTCCTAATTAATGGCGGGCGCGGCTCTGACTCTCTTGTGCGGCCACCGACCAAAATATCGTGGAAGTATACGATGACGTTGGGTCGCTCGCCCAGCATCATCACGCGTCATTTTACACTCGTTTGGGTTGGGCGCACGCCTGCCCAACGAGCTGAAAATTCTGTCCCAGGACTCTTAACACAGCAAGGGGCACGTTATGGAACAATTGAAGGACTTCTGATTCAGTATCAGTATACTCCCACCTCCACTCCAGGAGTCTACAAGGACACTTCTGTGCAGTGCTGCTGGAAGTGCAGCATTATCGAAGGGGTGTTATACTGAGGGAGCACTACAGTGGATGGGACAGAACTGAGCGATTACTGCACTGTCGGAGGAGGCAACATTTAGATGACACATTAAACCAAGGTTCTCTCCACCTGAGAAGGTCGACGGCAAAGATCTCCTAATGAAGGAGAGCAGTGGTTCTCCCAATGTCCTCTATATTTATCCCTCAAACATGACCATCAAAATCAGATTCATTGGTGACATATTTCGGAACCTTGCCGTGCACAAAATGACTAGTTTACCAACATAAGATAGCGAATACACTTTAAACCTATTTTGGTTTTGAAGCATCCTGGCGATATGAAACGTGTTACACAAAAGCAAATTTTCCTTGTTTAACAATGGGAACTCTATAATACTGAAGCATATTGGTGAGCCTTGGGGTGATAACTGGACAATAAAAATTGAAACGTGAAATTAGTTTAACAACATGTCATTGTTGTCAGTAAAATGTCATTAAAGTATAAGAAAGTTTGTGGGTGAACTTTTTATCCTATGTACATTCAAACTGCAAGAAATAGCTAACAAATTTAGACATTTCTTTCTTCCAAATGTTAGGCTTGCCTGAAGCATTTTGAGCTGTGTGATGCTATTGTGAAGTGATGGTGGTTAGATTAATTCCTGATGGTGGTGGTGATGTAAACAATTTGTGTTAATCATGGAATGTTGACAGCACAGATGGAAGCCATTCAGTCCATCAAGTCCATCCTGATTTTCCTGTCCTTTCCCTGTAGCCCAGGACATTTTCTCTCTTCCAATGTTTAACCAATTTCTTATTGAAAGCCAGGATTGAATCAGCAGCCACCATACTCTTGGCAGTGCATTTCAGATCCAAACCACTCGCTGCATAAAATAAGTTTTTCCTCATGGTGCCTTTGGTTCTTATGCCAATTCACCTTAAATCAGTGACCATAAGACCATAAGACATAGGAGCAGAAATTAGGCCATTCGGCCCATCGAGTCTGCACTACCATTCAATCATGGCTGATAAGTTTCTCAACCCCATTCTCCCGCCTTCTCCCCGTAACCTTTGATCCCCTTACCAATCAAGAACCTATCTATCTTGGTGACCTCTGGTTCTCAACCAATCCACCAATGAGAACAATTTCTCTCTATCTACTCTATCAAGACTCATGATTTTCAACACCTCTTATTAAATTCTCAATCTTCTCTTCTCCAAGGAGAACACCCCCAGCTTCTCCAATTTATCCATGTAGCTGAAGTCTCATATCTCTGGATATATCATCCTAAGTCTTCTCTACAACCTCCAAAACTGTCGCATCCTTCCAAAAGGTTCCAGGAATTGGGTTCAACACTCCAGTTGAGGCTGAACTAGTGTTTTATAGAAGTTCATAATTTTCGTACCCTATGCCGCTATTTGTAAATGGTGGTGGTGGGGAGGGGGGCAGTGGGTGGTGTGGGGGAGTAGAGTTTGGAGAGTATCAAGCCCCCAGGGCTTCCCCTGGGCTTGATGCTAGGACCACTAATGTTTATTAATTATATACATTACTTGGATTAAGAAATTCAGTGCAAAGTAGTCAAAAGTTGCAGACTGGTAGTGGCAGTTTAAAATTGGAGGAGAGAACTCATAAATCACAAGAGATTCAAACAAAATATACATGGGCAGAATAATAGCAGGTGAAGTTTTGAAATTAACAGCACTAACAAAATGATCAACGTTATAGGCAAAAGAGGACAATATATAACAGAAGAAGTCATGACCAAACTAGAGCTCTGGTCAGACAGAACTTGAATATTGCATCCAGTGCTGGTCACTGGGATGTGAAGAAGCTGGAGGCAGAGCAAGGAAGAGTCATGAGGGTGACCTCCAGCTAGTATTAGGGTTCCGAGTTCTAAGGAAAGAATAGAGCAACTTGGGATGGAATTTTACAGCCCCTCCTGCCAGCAGGATTTTCTGGTCCTGCCAAAGTCAATGGAGTTTTGGATGACTTGCTGCATTTTCTGGCCCCACCCCTGCCACGACAGGACCATAAGATTCCACCTTTGGACTTATAAGCCTGGAAAGGAGCGCTAGAGGTGATCTTATGGAGGGATATAAGACAGTCAAAGCAATGGAAAATATAAATACAGAATGTTGTTTAAATTAAGTGACCAGCATAGTTTGAACTCTGTCCCTTATTTTAAGATGTAAAATTATATCTAAGACTCTGCCTTTCCAGGCTTTAAAGGCTCCTCCAATGTCTTTTCCTCAGAATCCTAACTGGAAATTACCCTCATGACTCTTCCTTGCTGTGCCTCCAGCACTTAAATATTTCCTTCATATCTCAGTGATAATGTCAGAAATTATTTGAACTATCAGAAAAATAGTGGTAGTCGTGAAAACTCTATTGTCATTTAAGAAACAGATGTTACAGTGGGATGATATTGTGTGGACAAAGTACAGTATGCTTTCCTTGTCCATAATTATCTGAATCTTACAGCAGCAGAGTGAGTAGTTTCATCCTTTTAGCCTGGGTTGCATTCACACCCAGCCCCAGCTCCCTGGACAGTGTACAAACCTGATTCAATACTCAAGTCTTGTACTTCAAACAAATACATTTTTATGCAGAAAAAGGATCTATCAGCTATCAGGATTAGCATTGCAAATAACAGCTCAGTGTAGCAGTAATCTTATAAAACCCTTCATATTATATTCCTGACCAATTTTGTATGAACACTCACTTCACTGACTCATACTAATTTCTGAGAAGCTGTTACATGAACTTGAATGTGATGACACTTCATTGGAATGCCGAAGTCTATTTAACTGGAGGATTTATCCTCAATTTTCAATCAATGAGAGTTGAGAGTTCATTGATGATACTGCAATCCTGTCTTTATCTTGTTATACTGGACTTATCCACTCACAATAAAAACGGAGGGGAGGGGAGGAGGGGGGGGCGGTGCGGGGATTGTAGAAGTAGCTTCAAACCTTTGTAAAATAAACTGAAATACAAATGCAAGATAACAAATACCGAGGAATGTCCCACTGCCCTGTAAAACAGAGTGATTCCAGAGCCAAAGGCAAAATGGTCCAAAGGCATTCCAATTAACCCTTTGTTGTTCTTTATAATATTTGGAAAACCATAACATTTATAAAAGGGAGTAAAGGAAATAAACAATGATGAAACAGCAACAGCTTTTGTCAGGATGATATAATAATCTTATTGGACTTATTGTAAAGTAGTGGTATCTGTGTCTATATGTGTCTGTGTGAGAGAGAGACTTAATTGGATTAAAGGTAGCTGGTCTGAAGGCTTTGATGTGTTAGAAGAGAAGCTGGGTTTGAAATGTTAAGTAGGAATACATAGAGGCAAAAGGGAACATTTGCATTTTAAATAAATCAGACTAGGTTGGATTCAAAGAGAGGGAGTGAAATGTGTCACCGAGCTAAGTGAAGTTCAGGAAGTGTGTTTATTTTTCCAAAAGAGATTTTTTATGATCAGGGAAATAAAGTCCAAAGGCATAGTGAAAGAATGGGAATTTGCATTCAAAGGGGAAATATATATAAAGAAACAAAAGTTGTGTGTAAGGGTAGGCATTCTAAGATCTAACAAGTATGAAATGCCTTCAGAATCTTAGCCTCATGCTGCTGTCTACAACAAACTGAAGTTAAGAAAACTCACTTTGAATTGGATTGTTCATGGTATCATGTTTCTTTGCCTGGGTCTTTTAAAATCTATGTGTCTTACTGTTGCCTTAACAGAAGTGTAACTGGGAGTTAGATTAATTAGGAGATTTAGAAGTTATGATCATAGTAATTTGTGGACATATGTATGTGCATACAATCATTTTTCTTGTTAATAATGTTTAATTTGGTTTTGTAAAAAGACTTGGTGGCCTTATTACTACTAAATTCAAGGCATGCATCTCAAAATGTAAACAAATTGCAGAAGTTTTAGCAGTTGTTTCAAGTTTTCCTTTGGGATTTGAGCAGCTCAGCATTTACCATCAGTTGTGCCATAACATTTTACATTAACTTCAAGTAGAATAATGTGATTTTTTTTCTTTAACAACATGATTCAAAACATTAGCCTTTCTATTATAAATCTTATCTGTGAAGAAACAGCAGTAATAGAAATATAACCTTAACAAATAGTGAGGTAAGACTAGATTGCCAATTATTCTCAGACAAAATATGGGCAGCCAATATGTTCCTCAAAAGTAACCAAACCTATCACCAACACACAAGCTTATCTAGAGTCATTATTAGTCCAAACAAATGTTGAGGATTTGGGTGTTCTATTGGAACTTTTAACATACAAACACTTCAACATCTGAAACTCTTTTCTCTGTTACTTTATGGGGTTGCTTATTTTGATGCTTTCATTTTAATTTTGCATGTAGTGAATTTTTACTGAACTGTGGTCAAACTGCATTTGTGGAACATCTGTCATCTAAGCCAATATCATTCCAAATTTTCCATAAATTTTTATAAATTTCACAAAATTATCTGTCTTTCAATATAAAAGAAAATTTACAGACACTGTGTCAACAAGCTTATTTCTTAGGTGAATTCATTACCGTCTATCAGTAGACTGAGCTGAGTGGTGCCTTCATCCCATCTCAATGACATTTGGAATTGAAAATCTTTAAATTCACTTACCTGCAGAGAGAAAAAGAAAAAATTGAAGAAACATTTTCAACATCATTAGAATAATCAAAACAATCTGCTGTTGAATTCTTTAGTTATTGGAGGTGAAATTGATCACTACAGGAGCACAGAGCTACACAGTAAAACATCCCGGAGTGAGTCAGTCACCTGTTTTACACTGCAAGGAAAAGAACTTTGATTGCAGTGTAAGATGTGCTGTCAATTCATTATTGCAAGTTTTACACCACTGACTGTGACCAATTTCACCACCATGTCCATGAGGAATAATTGCTTTGGTTATGACACGGAGCAAAATCAAAAATGTAACATGACCAGAACAATTCTCCCCCACAAACTGCAATATTATTTTGGTACCAGCTACAAATCAGGAAATCTCACCATCTCTTATCACAACATCAAACATTGCTGGCTAGAATTTTCCAGGAGCTGATGAGCCAGGGAAATCTCCGTTCGCATCGGCGGGACCGGAAGATCACACCAGCATGAGGGGCTGGAAAATTCCGGCCGCTGTGTTTATCACAATACAAAGATATTGGTCATTCTAAATACGATTTAAAGAGGGAAACTTAGTATATCTTAAAGAAATGCCATTATAAAGAGGCCGGGTGATACCAGCAATGGTTACCCAGCCAGCAGCAGCAGGCAGCCAATAAATTACAGTCAGTAAGCTAATTAATGGGACGGGGAGGATTCCACCAGGATCTTCCCAATTGGGAGCTGCCCCTCATGGCAAATCAAGACATCTCTCTCCTGCACTGATTAGCTGCTGGCTGACAATATAGGAACAGCAGCAATGTGTGGAATCAGGTCATTTGGCAGATTCCTCAATCCAAAGATGTTCTGTGGCACAGATAAAAATCAAAATAACTTGCAAAATGGTGCGAAAAATATACTTAAATTGAAATTCACTGGCCTGAATTTCCGAGATCAGTTGGGAAACAGGCCTGCGATCAGCCCTCGACTGCGATTTCACACTGGCCGGCCAATTAAGGCCCACCCAGCATGAAACGCATCTTCCCAATTGTCAGGAAGGGCCTGTCGGACACCGGGTCCAATGGCGATCCAGCAGGCGGTTTAAAAATGGTACAGGCAGCTCTTTGAAGGCTGCCAGGGAAGAACATATCTTTTGCATGCTGAAGACCAAAGCCAAGGCCTCAAATGCAGCTGGAGATGCCAGGAAGAAGGGCAGATTGGGTGGGCACTTGCCTCCCCTCCCCCCACCACCCCCCACCGTTTTCGGACAAGTGTCTCGCGGTCCTCCTGGAGGATGTGGCTGCCAGGAGGGACACCCTTGTCCCCAGAGATGGAAAGAGGAGGCCACCGCACCTAACAAAAAGAGCTTGGGAGGAGGTGGCAGTGCAGGTCAGCAGCCACGACACTATGCAGCGCACACAGGTGCAGTGCTGCAAAAGGTTTAATGACCTGCTGTGCTCAGGAAGGGTGAGTACTGTGTTGGCATGGATCAGCGTGTTGAAGTTCTGGCCGACTCCCCGTGGAGCTCAGGGGTGTTAGAGTCTAAGTGCCAACCATCATTGACGCCGGAGCTGGTCAAGGGGGTGAGCTCTGGCTGCTTGGACTGAATGCCTCCTCCATTGAAAGAGTGGTGACTCTCATGGACAGGCAGCTCCAGGGACAGAATCAGGGGTTCCTGATGTTGCGCTCGGACCTGCAAACCCTCACATAGGCAATGACCTCAGGTGGTCAGTGCCAATGTGGGAGATGGATGAAGCACCCAGTAACCTAGCTAGGTGCCTGTCCATCAATGATGAGCAGGGAGGTCCAGAACGACCTCACGCTGGTGCATGAGCTGCCTGTTGTCTCTGTAGGCTCCTCTCAGGGCGCTCTGGATGACGGCAGCAGCTCTTTTGCCCCTCTGCCAGTGACCGTGGCATCTGATGAGGCTGCAAAATCTGGGGAGATGACAGCCGTGGCACTAGCTGCTCTGAACCAGGTGGGGCCAGCACAGGCTCCACTGGCCAGAGGATGATGGCCAAGGTCATCAAGGTCAACAAGACACCAGAGTCTGCCAGGGAGGGGAAGCACCTAGACGTAGCACCCACAAACATAAGTTTAAAGCACCTTAAGCACAAGATGGACTGGTCACGGGTGATCTTCTGCTTTGTATATTTTGTTTATGTTTACCGGTCTGGGAATGAAGACCAGAGAAGGTTATGTCAATTTATTTTGATTGTGAAAATGACATAAATTTTGTTTTTGCCGTTGACCTGACTATACGTCATCTTTTTATTTTTTTGGTGCAGGGTATGCCAGTATGTAATGCTGGATGTGAGTGGCTCTGAACTTAATTGCACAGGCAGCGAGTGGACTTTAGGTCCAAATGAAGGGATCATTTCAGACATCCTGGATAGAGATGGCAGCCCTGGCATGAGGTAGAAACAGATCTTTGGCAGCATGGCTGAAGGAGCGTTGGACCAAGGCAATCCTGGTGTCCATGCCTCCCTGAAGGGTCCATTGGTCTGCCTCCATGCCGTCAGCATTCTCCTCGCCGTGCTCCTCTTCTGACTCATCACTGGATTCATCCTCTGTGGCCTGTAGAGCTGCATCAAGATCCTCTTCCTCCAGTGGGTCCCCTCTTGCCATTGCCAGCTTGTGGGGAGCGCAGCATGCACCCACTATCAGTGACACCCACTCTGGAGGGAATTGTAGTGCTCCCCCTGAATGGTCCAGGCATTGGAGGCACATCTTCAGAAGACCTATGGTCCTCTCTACCACCGCCCTTGTGGAGGCATAACTCCTATTGTAATGCTGCTCTGACTCTGTTCTTGGGTGGCAGAGAGGCATCATAAGCCACCTTTCCAAAGGATAGCCCTTGTCACTCAGCAGCCATCCATCTGGGCTGAAGCACTGAATAGCCTTGGCATCTGGGAGTGTCTCAGGATATAAGCATCATGGGAGTTGCCAGGGTACCTTGCACAGACTTTCAGAATCTGCGTCCCATGGTCATACACTATCTGGATGTTCATCAAATGGAATCCCTTCCTGTTGACGAAGGCACCCAGCTGAGCCGCTGTGGCAATCTGATGTGTAATATACCTTTAAGAAGAATGTTATAATGGAAGATCACGTGATCTTAGTATCCAATAGCAGACTAGCGCGGGCTACCTCTGTAGTTAGTGGTCTGTAGTCAGTAGTTAGTAGCAGTGTAGAGATAGAGTTTGAAGTGTTAGCACATGTTTAGTTGCTGCTGAGTACCTTTGTAAATAAACACAGAATTTCTACCTATGAAGTGTCTGCTACTCAACTCTATCATTAGTACTAAATCGGCCACCCCTTAAAACAAGCATGCGAACAGGATCCAACAAACTGGTGACTAGGATCCAACACCCGCTGGCACCTTGATGGCCACATGTGTGCAGTTGATTGCACCCTGGATGTGGAGGGACCCAAAAACCACCTCAAACCCCCTGGCTCGCTCAGCCTGGCTGGCTTCGTCCGTACAGAAATGAATAAATGTCATTACCCAACTGAACAGAGCTTCTGTCACCAGCTTGACACAACTGTGGACAACTGACTGGGACACTCCACAAAGATCCTACTCTGACCCCTGGAAAGAGTCAGAGGCATAGAAGTTAAGGGCCACTGTGACCTTCACAGCCACTGGCATGGGATTCCCACCCACACAGTCAGAGCTGATCTCTGGCCCAATCATCTGACAAATGGAGGTCACAGTCTCTCTGGAGAGGCAAAGTCTCCTTTGGCATTGCACCTCGGACATATTGAGGTAGCTGCATCGCTGCCTGTAAATTCTGGCAGCAGGATAGTGGTGTCTTCTGTGGCCCCTTCTGCCTTGGACTACTTGCTGGCCCTCTGCCCCTTGTGGCTGCACCTCTCCTCCCACAGGTCACTCCCCCGGAAGTTGCACTGGGACACCTGGCATCCTTTCCCTTCTGCCCCTCTCTTCCTCCTCAGAGGAGGTGCCTCCAGCAAAGACCACAATGCCAATTACCAGGGTAGCAGAAGGCTGTCTGACACCTGGAAGGGTCCACATGTCCTGAAATGAAGCCTAGAAATGCTAAGAATGAAGCTCAGAACTGAGATGATGCTGTCAAGTTCAGATAAGCAACCAGCAGCAAACTATCTCCTAAACTCCTCATTGCTCACACTGGCAATGCTGCTGACCCTTTTTATCCCGCCCTTGGATGAGGTTTTGCAAAATGTGGGCTGCTCGCCTGCCTGTTTTGCCTGTGCAACAAGCGCGAAATTGCCTGGGCAGCGTAAAATCAGGTTCAATTGGCTTTTAAATGGCTTAAGTGGCCTTTTAATTGTTGGCGGGCACGGCTCCGACACCTGCACGTGCCTGCTGACCTGAAGATTGTGCGCGTGCAGGATGATGTCGGGACGCTGGCCCTATGCCTTCTCGCGTTATTTTACGCCTGATCATGTTGGGCGCGCACCTGCCAGCAAGGTGTAAATTTCTGCCCACTATAATAAAACTGATCCCGAATACCATTAGACGGAATATTTACTTATATCCTGTTAAGAAATTTCAACAATAATTTGCACAATGAAACATGCCACATTTTATAATAGTGTTCAGAAATCAAACAAGAGTTTGGGTTAAGCAATTAAGGTAAGGGGCACAAGGTGGAGATAAAGATAGAGGTTTGGGAGGCTTTGAGGAGAGATGAAATAAGAAGGGAGGATGACTGAAAGATCTGTCATGGGTGGTAGGACTGAAAGAGAGGATGACACAGAGTAAACAAGAGTTGAAAGACGTCATATTGATAACCGAATGCATTCGGATACTCAGGTTGTACTGTATGGCATGTTACATACTGATGAAGGTCAACCAAGGTCAGATAGCAATGGTCGGAAGTTAGCCAACATGCTGGATTAAATGGTGTAACACCTGCAGCTAAATCTGTGACTTTGAGTTCTGTTCTTTCAACTTAAGATGTGACAAAAAAAGTGGAATATTATTGGGGATATAGGCCCGAGGAGGGAAATTGGAACAATTCTTGCAACAACCTAGCAGGAACAGATGGGAACAGGATAGTTCCATTAAAAGCAGTTTGTTGCAGTGATTTCTTTGCTAGATTTTTCACTAAAATTTGCAATGACAATTTCTAAAAATCAATAACAAAATGTAGATTGCTTTTCAATTTAAGTTAAGTTTTCCATGTGTTGGAACTTTTGTTTAACTGAATAAAGAAGCACTCCAGAAATAAAAGAAATGGAGAGCCACAACCAATATGCATGGATATGTAACACGGTCATTTATCATAGTCTGCCACAGCTTCCATTTTGCAGCAACCTTGACTTTTTTATTCATAGCCAACACTGCTGTCAGTTCAGCTGAAAATTTAGGCAGATGTTTAAGACAAGAATAAAAGTCCTGTGAAACAAAAGGTGGTGGATAATTGTGTCGTCACCTATAAAATCCTCTTTTGTACTTTTAATAATCTTGATTTTTAACCCATTGTGTGGAAGCACTCTATCTCACACCTCTTGGTATCCCCATACTCTGTTCCACTCTGGCTGCTGTTATTGCACAGGGATGATGACTATAGTGATCAAGTATGACGGGTAAAACCTTTTAAACTGATAAGAACAGATACTACACATGATCTTAGCCAAAAGGCTGACAAGCTCCCTTCAGGGTAAGCTAATGAGCAATTTCAGTTGAGGCTCTCAGCTGTATCAATGACACAATCAGACAATTGAACTTATGATAGATTGAAAAACAGAGAAGTAATCATAGCCTGGTAGAAACAGTCAATGAGTTGCTGTCAGTGAGTCTGACCATCATTGTTCGAAAAACAGAAAAGTACTCATAGTCTGGTAGAAACAGTCAATGAGTTGCTGTCAGTGAGTCTGACCATCATTGTTCAGAAAGCTGTTACTTCTAAGTGTATACCACACAGTGAAAAACTGGTTACATCACTTATTCTATTATATGAGGCCCAACAAACCCTAATCGGGAAATCAGAAGTCTTTGTTAAACAGCAACTGGCCCACTAAACCATGGAGCGATGTTATACAGAATATAATTTTCCACACAGCACAAGATCCCAGTCTCAGAGATCACTCAGGAAGTGATGCAGTTAGGCTTGACTATTTCAATGCTCTCCTGCCCAGTCTCCCATTTTCCACCCTCCAGAAACTCAAGTTTATCCAAAACTTTGCTGACTTTTCCCAAACTCGCACTGTCCCATTCACTCATCACCCATGTGCTTACTGACCTACATTTATTCCTGGTTCAGCAATGTTTTAATTTTAAAATTCTCATCTTTGTTTTCAAATCCCTCCATGGCTTCACCCCTCCCAATTACTGTATCCTCCTCCAGTCTTACAAACCTCCGAGATCTCTGAGCTCCTCCAATTCTGGCCATCTAAGATTTATTGATTTTAATCACTGAACCGTTGGTGACTGTGCCTTCAGTTGCCTTGGTCCTAACCTCAGGAATACCAAGCCCAAATCTTTCCACGTTGCTACTTATCTCTTCTCCTTTAAGATGCTTACCTCTTTGACCAAACTTTTGGTCATCTGTCCTAATAAATGTTCCTTAGGACATTTAGGATATTTTTGTCTTAGGACATTTTGCTACGTTAAAGGCATTACATAATACAGTTGTTGATAAGTCTGTCAACTCAGAAAGGTGGCATTTTTCTTTGAGAGAAAAGAAAGAAACACTTTGGAAGGCAAGACAACTTAATTCACATCTTGTCCACAAAAGCACAAGTTGCAAATTTACCCCTCTCAAAATGAAAGATGATGCAGTCTGTGTACAAAGCGCACACTAAATTCCCAGCTGCTTTGATCAGATTTCCTCAGGCAACAGTGTCTGCAATAAGCTGAGGTCTTTGCTGGTCACAGCATTGAAGTACATCAGATCTCGAGTGACAAATGTTTTGGAGAATTTTAGCTCCTTGTCACACACCTAAAGGAAGGTGTGAAAAGGTTTATTGATGCAGAAAGAAAAATAACTTCATTAAAATCAATCAACAGCAATCAACGTCAGCAGTTGCCTTCACAGGGCAGTGCTCACTCTTGAAATCTATCAACACAAATAAAAGCTCCGCAGATGTGTGCCAAGAAACAATTAAGGAATGTTCAGAACAACTTTGTATCTGTTTCAGTCTGCCTAGAAAATAAAATGGACTTTATATGTAAAATCTCTATGTATATAAATCAGTTTTTTTTTCTCGGCAGCCTGGCACAGATACAAAGAAAGTATTGGGCACAGAATATCGGCAGCCAAATCCCAGTGTTATTCTTCCTAAACTCCCGAATTGCTTTTGGTGAATGACTTGCAATAAAGAATGAAATAGCTGCATAGTTAACTTATAATGCTGTTTCACATTGATTTTATTTCTCTGCATTTACCCAGATTTGTTTCCCAAATTCAATTTTTCAGCAGGGCCAATGTTTCTTTTCTTTGAACTACAATAGATGTATAAAGAAGATGGAGGAAGTGTCCTTCATACAGTGCTACAGCCCTATCGTCAGGTGAAGAGGAATAAACCTGGGCCTGATTTTCAGAATGCGACTGTTTTTCACTTACACCTACAAACTGATAACAGGATGAAAATCAGGAAAAGAAAATGTCTGGACTGCAATAAAAGGCTCCTAACACTGCTGCCAGTGCCTGAAAAGGCTCTCCCAGAAACTGATACTTCCTGGAGCCTTATCCTTTATTTAAATAGTCAACACCTTCTGAAACAGGAATTTTTGGATATGTGTTAAACCTGAAACAAGAATGCCAAGAAATGTATTCAGGCTGAAACAGAAATGTTGATATTTGTATTAGACACAAAGAAGGAATGTTAGGTTATGTATTAGGCCCATGCCCAAAACCTGACCATGATGTTTAAATTGTGTGCTGGTCCAAAATCACAAACCAATCAAGATTAAATCAAAAACAAAAATACCTGGAAAAACTCAGCAGGTCTGACAGCATCGGCGGAGAGGAATACAGTTAACGTTTCGAGTCCGAATGACTCAGTTCTGCTGAAGAATCATTCGGACTCAAAACATTAACTGTGTTCCTCTCCGCAGATGCTGTCAGACCTGCTGAGTTTTTCCAGGTATTTTTATTTTTGTTTTTGTTTTGGATTTCCAGCATCTGCAGTTTTTTGCTTTTATTTTAAGATTAAATCAAAGATGGCAATTTTGTTATACTTGTGCTTTGATCTCACAGTCCAAATCATTGTCTAGATCCTTGGTGTGACTATTCATTCTTAAGGATCCATTATTCTACTGTCAGTTACAGCTAAGCAGCTGCAGACACCTGCAGACACATGGGCCTGAGTAACATAGCCATGTTACTAAAGTTTTCACACTTCCTATTTACTGGGCAGCAGCTGTAATGCTGTATGCTGGTTGATTAGCTATAGTGTACCAACAGTTTGGATTGAAACCCTTTTCCATTTTGTCTCAGAGCCCTGTTGCTTCATTGAGCAAATATTTATCAGACAGAGTAAACTAACACTACAAAATCATTGGAATAAGAAATCTAGTCTCAGCTGATGACACAGCAGGTGAATACAATGAATAGTCAAAGCACACAAAGCAAATGATCACAGATTCAGATCTTGTTTATGCTGAATGGAAAGAAGTTGGAACAGTACAAATAGCCTCAGGCTAGATAACCCACCCCAATGTTCACAACTGCTTAGGATCTAAATACATTTATCTATCTGTATCATTACTAAAATATGGCAGCTTTGTGGCTATAAAACAAGACTAACAACCTAGAGAGTTTGAAATTGAATACCATCATTACAAGTTGTGAACCTGCATTCAGTAAACCTCATTATTTGAGGGCTAGTGCCAGAAAAGGACTATGAAATCTGCTAGATGATCAGAAACAGTTACCTAGATTACTGGTGCCCATCAGGGAAGGAACATGACCTCTCTTTACTTAACGCGGCATGGAACTGGTGTAGGGGCAGAATGGAGGGTTCTTGCGTCAAAAGTGCTTTTGACTTTCACCCCTCAAATAAGCCATTTAAAAAAGGGAATGTGTTATAATACTGAACACAGCCTCTATTGTGACATTTAAAAGTATGACAACGTTCTCCAAATCCTGAATCAGCAAAATCATCATTTATTCAAAAAGCTAAAAATAATGACCACACTTCACAGTATTAGCATTAGTGTAGAATATTCACTGCTCACAATGTGGTCTGCTCTAAACTGGGAAGACCAAAAGCATATTGGGTGAATGCTTTGCAGAATGCTCCCATTCAGTCTGAAAGCATGATTCTGTGCTTTTGGTTGACTAACATTTTAATTCTCCTCCTTGCTCTCATGCTGACATAAAAACAAAAAGCTAAAAGCTACTGCGGATGCTGGAAATCCAAAACAAAAACAGAATTACCTGGAAAAACTCAGCAGGTCTGGCAGCATCGGTGGAGAAGAAATCAGTCAACGTTTCGAGTCTTCATGACCCTTTGGCAGAACTGAAGCATAGTTAGGAGAAAGATGAAATATAAGCTGGTTTAAGGTGGGGGGGGCGGGGGGAGAGAGAGAAGTTGAGGGTGTGGTGATTGTGGAGATAAGCAAGCAGTGATAGGAGCAGATAATCAAAAGATGTTACAGACAAAAGGATCAAAGAGGTGTTGAAGGTGGTGATATTGTCTAAGAAAGGTGCTAATTAAGAATGGAAGACAGGACACTCAAGGTACAGCTCTAGTGGGGGTGGGGTGGAAAGACTGACAGGGCATTACAGGTATAGATTTAAAAATAATGGAAACAGGTGGGAAAAGAAAAATCTATATAAATTATTGGAAAAAACAAAAGGGAGGGGGGAGAAACGGGGTGGGGATGGGGAAGGGAGTTTAAGATCTAAAGTTGTTGAATTCAATATTCAGCCCGGAAGGCTGTAAAGTGCCTAGTCGGAAGATGAGGTGCTGTTCCTCCAGTTTGCGTTGGGCTTCACTGGAACAATGCAGCAAGCCAAGGACAGACATGTGGGCAAGAGAACAGGGTGGAGTATGTGGAACATTCCTTGTTCCAGTCCTACTCCGGCCCCCTCCCACAACTCTTTCTCCGGTACATCGATGTTTACTTCGGTGCTGCTTCATGCTCTCGTCGGGACCTGGAAAAATGTATTAATTTTGCTTCCAATCTCCATCCCTCCATCATTTTCACATGGTCCATCTCTGACACTTCTCTTCCCTTCCTTGACCTCTCTGTCTCAATTTCTGATGATAGACTGTCCACCAATATCCATTACAAGCCTACCGACTCCCACAGCTACCTCGACTACAGCTACTCACACCCCGCTTCCTGTAAGGACTCCATACCATTCTCTCAGTTCCTTCGCCTCCGTCACATCTGTTCTGATGATGCTACCTTCAAAAACAGCTCCTCTGACATGTCCTCCTTCTTCCTTAACTGAGGTTTTCCACCCACGGTCGTTGACAGGGCCCTCAACCGTGTCCGGCCCATATCCCGCGCATCCTCCCTCACACCTTCTCCTCCTTCCCAGAAACATGATAGGGTCCCCCTTGTCCTCACTTATCACTCCACCAGCCTCCGCATTCAAAGGATCATCCTCCGCCATTTCCGCATGATGCCACCACCAAACACATCTTCCCTTCACCCCCCTTGACGGCATTCCGACGGGATCGTTCCCTCCGGGACACCCTGGTCCACTCCTCCATCACCCCCTACTCCTCAACCCCCACCTATGGCACCTCCCCATGCCCACGCAGAAGATGCAACACCTGCCCCTTCACTTCCTCTCTCCTCACCGTCCAAGGGCCCAAACACTCCTTTCAAGTGAAGCAGCATTTCACTTGCATTTCCCCTAACTTAGTCTACTGCATTCGTTGCTCCCAATGCGGTCTCCTCTACATTGGAGAGACCAAACGCAAACTGGGCGACCGCTTTGCAGAACACCTGCGGTCTGTCCGCAAGAATGACCCAAACCTCCCTGTCGCTTGCCATTTTAACACTCCACCCTGTTCTCTTGCCCACATGTCTGTCCTTGGCTTGCTGCATTGTTCCAGTGAAGCCCAACGCAAACTGGAGGAACAGCACCTCATCTTCCGACTAGGCACTTTACAGCCTTCCGGGCTGAATATTGAATTCAACAACTTTAGATCTTAAACTCCCTCCCCCATCCCCACCCCATTTCTCCCCCCTCCCTTTTGTTTTTTCCAATAATTTATATAGATTTTTCTTTTCCCACCTATTTCCATTATTTTTAAATCTATACCTGTAATGCCCTGTCAGTCTTTCCACCCCACCCCCACTAGAGCTGTACCTTGAGTGTCCTGTCTTCCATTCTTAATTAGAACCTTTCTTAGACAATATCACCACCTTCAACACCTCTTTGATCCTTTTGTCTGTAACATCTTTTGATTATCTGCTCCTATCACTGCTTGCTTATCTCCACAATCACCACACCCTCAACTTCTCTCTCTCCCCCCGCCCCCCCACCTTAAACCAGCTTATATTTCGTCTTTCTCCTAACTATGCTTCAGTTCTGCCGAAGGGTCATGAAGACTCGAAACGTTGACTGATTTCTTCTCCACCGATGCTGCTAGACCTGCTGAGTTTTTCCAGGTAATTCTGTTTTTGTTTCTCATGCTGACTGCTCTGTCCTCAGCCTCCTGCACTGTTCCAATGAAGTTCAATGTGAGCTCGAGGAACATCACCTCATCCTTCGAATGGGCACTTTATAGCATCTGGACTCAACATTGGTTCAACAATATCAGACCGCAGTCAATGCCCCTATTTGTTTCCCCTTTTCTTGGCAGGTTTTGGGTTTACTCTTATTTTTCTGTAGACGTGGTATATCTGGACTTCCAGAAGACCTTTGATAAGGTGCTGCACAAAAGATTAATACACAAGATAAGATCACATGGAGTTAGGGGTAATATATTAGCTTGGACAGAGAATTGGCTAACCAACAGAAAGCAGAGTCAGGATAAATGGGTCTTTTTCTGGATGGCAAGCTGTAACTAGTGGAGTGCCACAGGGTTCGGTCCTTGGGCCCCAACTATTTACAATCTATATTAATGACTTGGATTCAGGGATAGAAGGAGCTATAGCTAAATTTGCAGATGACACCAAAATAGGTGGGAAAGTAAGTTGCAAGGAAGAAATAAGAAATTTACAAATGGATATGGGCAGGTTAGGTGAATGGGTCAAAATTTGGCAGATGCTGTTTAACGTGGATAAATGTGTTATCCATTTTGGTCAGAAGAATAAAAAGGCGACTTATTATTTAAATGGAGAGAAACTTCAGAATGCTTCAGTGCAGAGGGATCTGGGTGTCCTCATGCATGAATCGCTGAAAGCTAGTATGTAGGTACGGCAGGTAATAAGGAAGGCAAATGGAATTTTGGCATTTATTGCTAAAGGAATAGAGTATAAAAATAGGGAATTGGTTGCAACTGTACAAGGCATTGGTGAGACCGCACCTGGAGTATTGTGCACAGTTTTGATCCCCTTACTTGAGGAAGGATGTAGTTGCACTGGGGGTGGTTCAGAGGAGGTTCACTAGATTGATTCCAGAGATGTGGGGCTTGTCTTATGAGGAGAGATTGAGCAGTTTAGGCCTATACTCACTAGAGTTTAGAGGATGAGAGGAGATCTAATTGAGGTATATAAGATGCTAAAGGGGTTAGACAAAGTAGATGTGAAGTGGATGTTTCCCCTTGTGGGGCATTCTAGAACGAGAGGCCATAATTTTAGGCTAAGGGGTGGTAGATTTAAATCAGAGTTGAGGAGGAATTACTTTTCTCAAAGGGTCGTGAATCTGTGGAATTCACTACCTCAGAGTGCAGTGGATGCCGGGACGCTGAATATATTTAAGGAGGAGATAGATAGATTTTTAATTAGTAACGGGTTGAAAGGTTATGGGGAGAGAGCGGGAAATTGGAGTTGAGGCCAAAATGAGATCAGCCATGACCGTAATGAATGGCGGGGCAGGCCTTATGTTCTTATGTTCTCTTGTTTTTTATTTTTGGACAGAAGCTGTTCATCATCCTGCCACTCACATATCCTCTAGACATTCCTTTTGTTTCTTTACTCGTCCCATTCCCTTTGGCCTTGCACATCAACACTTTTGTCATTTAATTTCTCCTGTCTTCCATCCACCTATCACGGATCTTCTGTTTTGTTCATTTTCATCTTCCCTGCCTTCACTTGCTTAAAATCTATTGCAATTTCAAATTTTCCCAGTGAAAGAAAAGATCATCGACTTGAAACGTTAACTATGGGCAGATTAATATGGCGGGGGGCGGGGCGGGTGGCACACCCTCACCCCCAACCCCCACCCCCTGGAAACCATGTCAGCATAGAACCAACATGCTCCATGCCTACCTAGGGCTGCGGGGCGGACTAACGAGGGCCAAGTAGGACTTCTGCCCCAAAGCCCTGCTCTCTGATGCTGCCGGCTAATCGATCTGCCGGCAGCTCCATCAGTCCTGGCAGCACCAGGAAGGCGAGAGTGGCTGTTGCCAGGATTACAGAAGGAAAAGAAGGTCAAAGCACATGGATCCCCGGAGCAGGTAAGTGTGAGGTCTTGGGCCAGGTTTATTTGGGTAGGTTAGGTAGAGGTGTGGTGGGGTGGGTGGGTTTAAGGGACGGAGCGGGTAGGAAGGAAGTGGGGGGTTGGCCTAAAGGGGGGGCCACACTGCAATCGGCCAAAGGCAGCTCCAAAGAGTAACCCTCCCCTTCCTTCCCACACTATAAACATTAAAGTTTAGAAAACGGGTTTCCTGCTCCCACCCTGCCCCCCATGCCAAATGTTTTATGGCGTGGGAAGCATATTATCAGGATCAGTTGGCTTAATAACAAGCCAAATTGACCCTTAATTATTCATTTAAATCTAGAGGGTGGGCTGCCGATTTCGGCGCTGTATTATGGGGGAGAGTTCGGGGGGGTGGACGGGAAAGTGGTCAGATGGGCGCCCACCTCATTCTACGTGACCCCTCTTACGGGAAACACACCCACTGAGGACATGTAAAATTCAGCTTTCTGCCTTTCTTTCTCTACAGGTGCTGCTAACTTGCTGAGTATTTACAGCACTTTCCATTCTTATTTCAGATTTCCATCACCCACATTATTCACTTTTCTATTAGTGGCTAAGAAAAGATTTGATAGCAGTGCTTAAAATCATGAATAGTTTTGACAGAGTAAATAAGTAGAAACTATTTCCACTGGTAGAAGGATTGGTAACGAGGGGACACAGATTTAAGGCGATCGGCAAAAGCACTGGGGGGAAATTTCAAAAGCAAAGGAATAATTCGATAGCTCTTTCAAAGGGCTGGCTCAGGTAGAATGGGTTGAATGTCCTCCTTCCCAGCTGTATGATTCAATGAATGAATTACTGCTCAGGAGCAGAAAGGAAGGGATGGATTAGATTTCATTGGTCCTCTGCAGTTGACTCTTGGCATTAGGGCAGAGGAAAATTTTATTTTATCTACTCATAGTGGGTTTCGAAGCTTCAGTTCAAAAGCAAGTTCTGCAGTTTAGAGGCGCATCTGGATTTCTGTACAGTGAAAATGCAGTGTGCAAAGGCATTTTTGGAACTCGGGAGGGACAAAGGGAATAGATCAGAGGATCAATTAACCAGTAGCATTGAAACACTGGCGTTCAACTCCTCTTGAATGGGTGAATGATGAATGGCATGGAGCAGAAGGAGCAGTACAGAGGCATAAATGAGATTCTATCAAAATCTGAGCAAAAGAACAACTGTCTGCCACCACAGAAACTTGCTACATTACCACGATTCAAAAAGAAAATATGAGGTCTAACAATCAGAGGATAAACATAATCCAGCTAATTCGGTTAAAAACTAAAGTTTTCATAATCTCACAAAATTATGGATATTGTTTTAACTACTGATCGCTCAAAAAATTACTAAAAATCCATGTTAGTTTTTAAACTGTTACACAGGGACTGTCCAGTGCAGTCCCACTGTAAGTTCAGTTGGGGTTTGGCAGATAGGCCACAAATCAATGACTGAACCAGGAGATGCTGGACTCCAGCCTCCACTGTTAGTATGTCAGAACCTGTTTAGGGCCGATCCCCAATCCACCGCAAACAAGAAAAATGGAGAACAAGCCAGAAGGGGAACTCCGATTCTGAGAGTGTCTTTATCTCTGGCTAGCTGGTTACCTCCAGTGACTCACCGGCAGAAGTGAGGCTTATCTGGAGGTCCAGCCCTAAGGTTTAGCTGACAGTATCTATATATGTTCTGTCTACAGGAGGACAAAAGGTCTTAATCAAATCACAGAATCACAGAATTGTTACGGTGCAGAAGGAGGCCATTCGGCCATCGTGTCTGCACCGGCTCTTTGAGCATTTTAACTTAGTTCCAATCTCCTGCCTTTTCCCTGTAACCCTGCACATTGTTTCTATTTAAATAATCATCCAATGCCCTCTTGAATGCCTCAATTGAACCTGCCCCCACCACACTTCCAGGCAGTGCATTCCAAACCATAACTACTCGCTGTGTGAAAAAGTTTTTTCTCACCTCGCATTTGCTTCTTTTGCAAAACACTTTAAAACTGTGCCCTCTGGTTCTCGATCCGTTTATGAGCAGGAACAGTTTCTCCCTATCTACTCTGTCCAGACCCCTCACGATTTTGAAAACTTCTATCAAGTCTCCACTTAACCGTCTCCTCTCCAAGGAAAACAGTCCCAACTTCCCCAATATTTCCTCATAACTGAAGTGTCTCATCCCTGGAACCGTTCTCGTAAACCTCTCCAATGCATTCACAGCCTTCCTATAGTGTGGTGCCCAGACACAATACTCCAGCTGAGGTCTAACCAGTGTCCTACATAAGTTCATCAAAACCTCCCTGCTCTTATACTCTATGCCCCTATTAATGAAGCCTAGAATATTGTATGCTTTAGAAACAGCTCTCTCTACCTGTCCTGCCACCCTTAATGACTATGTGCATATACACCCAGGTCTCTGCTCTGCACACCCTTTAGAATGGTATCCTTTATTTTACACTGTCTCTGCATGTTCTTTGTACCAAAGTGTATTACCTCACACTTCTCCGCATTGAACTTCATCTGCCACCTATCTGCCCACTCCACCAATGTGTCAATGTCCTTCTGAAGTACTACATTGTCCTCCTCACAGTTTACAATTCTCCCAAGTGTTTGTCTTCCGCAACTTTGAAATTGTCCCCTGCAGACCAAGATCAAGATCATTTATATATATCAGGAAAAGCAAGGGTCCCAAAACCAACCCCTGGGGAACTCCACTACAAACCTTCTTTCAGCCTGAAAAATACCTATTAACCATTACTTGCTGTTTCCTATTTCTCAGCCAATTTTGTATCCACAAAAAGCTTCTGGTTTTGGAGTGGTTGGTCTCCTCCACATCTCATGTCCTGTCTCACACTAATTCAGTTCCCACCCACTCTGTAATAACAAGGGAACTGCTCCTGGACTCCAAACACTCTGGTGTGGTGAGCAGGAAAGGCAGGCGGATCCCGACAATACCACTGGCATCAAATTCCGGCGAATGCTCAAGTCCATTTTGGTCAACATGCCTCTGAGTTCAGTTCAAGCAGACAGAGCCTGAGATAGATTCGCGACGTGATATAGCATGCAATTCTTACAGCATGCAATTCTTAATTGTCACATTCACTTCCTGTCATATATTCCCTGTCACATTCTTCAGTTCACACTGACCATTGCTATGGGTCTGTTAGTATAGATCAAGATTTACAAGGTAAACATAATTTTACAAAGCAAGATAGAAAGAGTTGTTCTTTTTTTATTCATGGGACTTTGGCATCATTGGCAAGGCCAGCATTTATTGTCCATCCCTCTCATCTCTAACTCTGTGAGAGTTGCGATCTTTGATTGACAACCTTGATGAAATATCCCTGGCATAACAGGTTACAAATAAAAATGCATCACCATGATAAGTAACCCTTCAGTTATATGTTACAGTTCACTACCCTTTAAGTCAAAAATCTCGTTAAAGTTCTCATTTCCACCTGGATTTAGCAGATTGCACAAATCTGACAGGAGCAAGTTTCCAACTCAGAAAAAAAATGCGAGCTGTCCTCCACCACATAAGTAATTTTTTTCTGGGCAGTTGTAGTTAAGATTCAACTGCAGCACTTCCAGATACTATTACTACTTACACATGAAGTTATTGAAAATGTTCCTCACTTCAACAGGGGAAAAGGTTGCTTCATATTTGATAATTGTGTAGAACTATATCAGGATTCTTGAGGCTGAATTTACTATTGACTTTTATGGTTATATAGCCATTGGTCATTTGTCACTCACATAGCTCTGTAAATATATCTACAGGGCAAGTCAGCAAGGTTGGCCTCAGCTCCAAAAGATTGAAAAGAAAACTGATTATACAATTCTCAACTACAGACAATAATGTCCTTTACCCCATCACTCCTACATTCAGTTAAACAAATGCATATAGTCATAAAAACACCTGTATGAAGAATCTTACCTGGTTTCCAGCCTAATATTAGCTCAGTGGCAGGAAGCAAAGTGGAATGATCAATGGGTATTTTTGTGATTGTGAGGTTATGTCCCGTGAGGTTCCGCAGGGCTCAGTATTGGGTCCCTTTCTGTTTGTAGGATATATCAAGCATTTAGACTTAAATGTAGGGGACATGATTAAGAAGTTTGTAAGTGATATGAAAACTGGCCATTTGGTAGTGAGAAAGAAAGCTGTAGGCTGGAGGAAGATATTGATGGATTGGTTAGGTGGGCAGAAAAGTGATATATGGAGTTCAAGCCAGAGAAGTGTGAGGTATTGCTTTTGGGGAGGGCAAACACGCCTAGGGAATACACAATAAGTGGTAGGATTCTGAGTAGTGCAGAGGAACAGAGGGGCATTGGAGTGCATGCTGTAGGTCTCTGAAGGTAGCAGGATAAGTGGCTATCGGGCAGGATTTTTCAGATGGCAATGTTTCCCACCCTGCCACCTGAAGAGTCGACAAGGAACACATCTGCACTGATCACAGCAGTCCCACAGCCATTTAACACTCTGGGGGTCATTAATTGGCTGGAAATGGGACTTACTCCCCTCAGTCAAGAGCAAGTCCTACCTCTGAGAGTTGCTGGCCAGTCAGATTGACCGGCGGCTCTGTGGTCCCAGCAGTGATGTTGAAGCGGCGCTTAGGACTGGGACTACAAGTAGTCCCCAGATTCTAAGTCGAGGATCAGGTAAGTGTAGGGGTCCCTTAGCGGGCATTGTGGGTGAGGCCTGGGAGGATGGGGAGTGGGGAGTGGTGAGAGGTCTTGATAGAGAGAAGGTGGGGGGGGTGGGGGGCGAGAGAAAGCACCCTTGGGGAAGGAGGGGTATCCAATGTGGATAGGGGGCCCATGAGGAAGCCTCTTCGCCCGAGGCCTGGGCAGGTGACCCGCTGGGCATCCCCCCTAACATTGGTCAGCATTTGTCATGGAGAACACACTGTTCTAAAACTGAAAATGCAGGTTGATCCCTAAAACCTGCGAGGTAGAAAGCCGCTTCAACAACTATGGCTGCAGTCAATAACTAGTTGAAAATGTACAGGCATTATTCTTTCTATTACTACCATGCAAAAAATAATTAATTCACTACAGGGATGCATCGTTTAATGGTTCATGCTGTGTGAAACATAGCACAATCTGTTTCAAGCTGACAGGAGTGTTATTAAAAAATGCGACCAAAATCAACAACAAACAGCAGCTCGTGATACAGCATTGCTTTGCCATGCTGTATGAATGGTAGTGTTGTGAGTCTAATTAGTGAGAACTTAATATTGAGCTTCCCCTTCCCCACAGTCAGTTCTTGGCAGGGCTGTGGACTGTAAAATTTTTAAAACCCTCCACATCTTGGAGAGCACGCTCAGGGAATTCCAGCTCATCCATACCCTGCCAAAAGAACAAACATGGACTACCAGGTAATTCTTCCCAGGTAAGTCTGGGTGTGGGGTGATTAAATGTGCAGACAGGAGAAATGGAATATAAATATTCTTGAAATCCAAGTATTGTTAACTGCTTCAAAGCTTGGATGAATAAATGCTCCCAACTGTTTCAGAAACTTTGGACTATTTTGGTGATTTTCCAGTGATATAAGATTGTCATCAAGAAAACAAATACAGGATTCAGAAGAAACCTCTTTACCCAGAGATTCATGAGAATGTTGACCTCAATACCACAGGGAGTGGTTGAAGCGAATAGTATTGACACAATTAAGGGGAAGTTTGATAAGCAGACGAGGGAGGAGGGAACAGAGGGTGATGCTGATAGAGTTAGATGAGGAAAAACAGGAAGAGATTTGAGTAGTGCATAAACGTTGGCATGCACTGGTTGAGACAAATAGCCTATTTCTACCCTATATATTCTATCTAATCCAACGTAATTCTACTAGAGATCCAACCATCAAGTTTGACTGGACACTGTATATAGAATCGTAGAATAGTTACAGCAATGAAGGAGGCCATTCTGCCTATCGAATCCATGACAGCTCTTTGTAAAAGCCATTTAACTAGTTCCGCTCCTCCACCATTTCCTGCAATTATTTCCCTTCAGGTATTTATCCAATTCCCTTTTGAAAGCCATGATTGAACCTACTTCCACTCACTTCCAGGCAGTGCATTCCAGATCTGAACCACTCACTACATATAAAACATTTTTCCTCATGCAGCCTTTCAATCTTTTGCCAATCACATTAAACCTGTGTTCTCTGGATCTTGGCTCTTCCATTAATTGGAACAATTTCTATCTATTGTTAGACTCCTCATGATTTTGAACACCTCTATCAAGTGTCCTCTTAACCTGCCTTTTCTAAAGAGAACAATGCCAACTTCTCCAATCTATCCACATAACTGAAGACCCTCATGACTGATACCTATTCTCATAGATCTCTTTTGCAGCCACTCTTAAGCCTCCCCATCCTTCCTAAAATATGTTTCCCAGAATTTAACACAATACTTCAGCTGAGGCTGAACCAATGTTAGATTCATCATAACCTTCTTGCTTTTGTACCATATATGTCTATTTATAAAACTCAGGATCCCTAAACCTTTTTAACACTTTCTCAGCCTGCCCTGCTACTTTAAAGAATTGCTCACAGGTATCCATCCCCAGATTTCTCTGTTCCTATAATCCTTTTAGAATTGCACCCTTTTTTTAATATTGCCTCTCCTTATTTTTCCTACCAAAATGTATCACTTCACACTTCTCTGTAGTAAATTTCATCTGCCATGTGTCTATCCATTCCATTAAACTGTCGACACCCTCTTGAATTCAATCACTATTCTCTTCACAGTTCACAATACCTCTAAGTTTTGTGTCACCTGAAAGTGTTGAATTTGTGCCTTGTACACCCAAGTCTGTCATTAATATATATCGGGGCAGAATTTTCTGCCTGTCGAGCGGGTGGAGCAGGAGCAGCCACAGGCGGGCGCGAACCTGATCGGCGCCCGCGATCGGGGCCACGCCGCCATTTTGCACAGGCAGGCCAATTAAGGCCCACCCAGCACATTTCCAACTCCCGTGAATAGCAGGAGTTTACGGGCTGCGGTGGGCGCGCACAGACTGCCAGGTCCAATGGCGACCAGGCAGTCTATTTGAAGGAAGGCCTGGCAGCCTCCTGTAAGCTGCTCACAATGGCCGCTTCCAGGTCATACTGCAGGGGGTCGACTGAGCGGGACACGCTGGAGGGAAGGGCAGAGGAGCAGGGCAGGCTGCAGGGTAGGCCAATGTGCCCCTCGCTTTTATGATGACTGCCTTGCTGCCCTCCTCGAGGAGGTGGCAGCACGGCAGGAGGTGTTGGTCTCCATGGATGGGAGGAGGAGGCCCCCCCACATGACCAAACGTGCCTGGGAGGAGGTGGCGGAGGTGGTGAGCTCCCGCGATGTGGTGCAGTGCACTTGGATCCAGTGCCTTAAGCGCTTGAAAGATTTGTTGCACTCTGGAAGGGTGAATACCATGTTGGCATTGGGCATTTAACCCAGCAGGTAGCCTTAGCCTTTGAGGGCCACCCCTCCCAAAGTCTTACTGTCGTGACTGCATTGAATCATGTTGGGCATTTCTCGTACACTGGGTGGGCAAGCAGATAGTACCCATGCTTACATCAGCCTCAGTGGTTCATGAGGAGATGAGTTCTCCCACACACCATGTGTTGCACTTAGTCGCATATGCCTAGACTGGGGGCAACCTGCAGGAGAAGCAGCTAGGCACATACGCAGAACTCCAACACATGTCCTATTCATGGTGATGAGATTGTGGAAGGGGAGCCTCAAGGTCTCGTGGCCAAGAGCCATCTGCAGCCCTCGACGCTACACATAGTTGTGCCTCCTTGTTATGGGAACTAAGACCATGTATTTCCTAAAGTGATGGACGCAGAATGTGTCCAAGGGGCCGTTGGGAAGGGTTGGGAGCAGGCGGACTATCTTTGTGTGAATGATCAGCAGTAGCGGGGAGAGGAGGCACTGGAGGCCTGAGATGGGCCACTGTGGTTGGGGTGCAGCGTGCGCGTGCAGAGTCCATGTGCAATTAGCCACAATGAATGGTCTTCTCTGTTTTTCAGAAGAAGGATGCTCACAATGCATGTGAGTGTTCGCGGACTGGAGGCGGCCAGGCCCAGCTGATGATTTTAAGCCATTTCGAGCAGGAGGCCCTGGAGCTTGAGAGACGCCATGTGCTCAGATCCACTGGTGTTAGTGAGACTGGGGTAGAATGGCCAGGTATTTGAGGTCAACAGTGACATCTGCTCTGTCTTCCCACCATCCATAGCACTGATGATGGTTTGATTTGATATTGTTGCAACATTGCTCATTCACCGACTGATAGAGTCAGACGTGTGGGTCATAGACAAAGGTCCCTCGGCCCTTCAAAGATGCGCATGTCAAGCATCTTCCAAAATCGCCTTATCCCATTTCCAACCACTATCCCCATGGTCTTGTATGCCACGGTATCACAACTGCACATCCAAATACTTAATACATGTTAGGAGGGTTTCTGCATCCACCACCCTTTCAGTCCCACATTACTGTGTGCAGAAGTTGCTCATCACTTCACCTGTCAACCTCATGCCCCTTACCTTAAATCAACGCTACCAGGTTACTCATCCCTCCTCAAAGGGGAAAAGTTCCTTTCTGTCAACCCTATCTATGCCTCTCATAATGTTATAAACCTCAATAATGTCACCCCTCAATCTCCTCTGCTCCAGGGGAAATAACCCTAGTCTATGCTATGTCTCCTCATAAGTCAAACTCTCCAGCCCAGCCAGCATCCTGGTCAACGATCTCTGCACTCTCTCCACTCCAATCGCATTCCTCCCGTGAAGCGCATTTCACAACTGCACGCAGAACTATAGCTGTGGCCTAGGCAGCGTATTCTGCACTTGCAACATGACCTCCCTGTTCCTATATGCTATTCCTCGGCTAATAAAGGCAAGTATGGCATTTACCTTCTTAAACGCCTTATGTACCTGTCCCGCTACCTTAACGGTCCTGTCGACATGCCCAGCAAGGTCTCTCTGATCCTCCTTACTTTCCACGGTCCTACCATTCCTCGTGTATTCCTGTACCTTGTGTCTCACACCCAAGTGCAACACCTCACACTTATCCACATAACATTCCATTTGGCATTCCTTAGGCCATCTGACCAGCCCATCCGTATCCGCCTGTAACGTTAGGGTCTCCTCCTGACTATTTTCCACCCCACCAATATTCGTCTCCATAGGTTCTGGAAGGTTGAGCGCATAATAAGCTAGGGGGAAGGGGATGAAGTGTGTCACTGTGTGGACGCTAACTGATCCACTGTCCTTGTTGTTAATTTTATCATCATCAGAGCCTGTCCACCAGGAGGGTCATCAACTGTCACCTGTGTCACGCCATTTCTGCGAGGCAGGCACCAGTGCAGATACTAGCACCTCGGTGGGCATTGCAATATCGGCTAGTGTCCTGGGACAATGTGGAGAGGGCACTTCACAATCGCTGGAGGAGCTGGCAGAGACAGAGAGTACCGATGGTGCCAGCAGCCGGAGGAGGCACACGCTCAGTTGGTGCGTGATGATGCGCCTCTGGAGTCGCCCGTGACGTAGCAGCTGCAGGAAATGTGGCCGGGTGTGCGGTAGCATCTGGGAGTGTTGCATGAGACTATGCTTCACTTGGTGTCTGTGTTGGAGGAGTCCACGCGGAGCATCAGTGATGCCATGAGCCTCATGTCAGAGCGTCATGCTTCCTCCATGGAAAGAGTGGAAACTCTCGTGGAGAGGGGCTTCCAGAGAACAAGCAGCTTCCCTTGGAGTTACGCTCGGAGCTGCAAACCCTCACAGCACCACTGGTCACAGCTGGTTATTGCCAATATGGGAGATGGTGTGGGCCTCAAGCTTCCCAGCTCATTGCCCATCCATTGACGGTGATCAGGGAGGTCCGGGGGCACCTCACGTTGGCGGAGCAGCTGTCTGTCATATCTGGGGGCTCCTCTCAGAGCGCTCCGGATGAGGGCAGCAGCTCCTCCACCCCTCTCCCGGTGACCGTTTCATCAGCTGAGGATGCAACGACTGGGGAGATGCCAGCTGTGGACCTGGAAGATCCCTCCCAGGCGGGCCCAGCACAGGCTCCACGGGCCGGAGGACGGCCGCCAAGGTCATCAAGGCCAACAGGACAGCAGAGTCAGCAGGCTGGCTCAGATGCCACTCCAAGCGATGGGGCGGCATCAAGACGTAGCACCCGTAAACGTAAGCATAAGACACCTTAGGCACACCGTGGGTTTCTCACAGGTGCTTTTATGTTGGCCCTCGATTAGGGAATTATTATTTGTTTATGCTTGAAAAATGTTTTGGTTTGACTTTGTGTGACCTTATGATGGTGAAAATTAAATCCAGATGTGTTACCACGGCCAAGGGTGGCTCCTTTGTTCTGCATTTGTATGTTTTACATACATGTCATGAGTGTTGGATTAAAGTCTCCTGGGTGACCCTGCCTCCTTGGTGTAGTCCCGGGTCAGCGTTTAGCCCCTCATCATTCCCCTGTGCTTCCTCATCCTCAGAATCAGTGCTGGATTCATCGTGTGCAGCCGCATTCATTGCGTCAACGTCTTCATCATCCACCGCGTCCCCCCTTTCCAACGCAAGATTGTTGAGAGCACAGAATGCAACCACGATCACTGAGACACGATCTGAGTGCACCCCCTGAGCGGTCCAGGCATTGGAAGCGCATTTTGAGAAGACCGATGGCTCTCTCCACCATAGCCCTTGTGGTGCTGTTGCTCCTATTGTAACGCTGCTCAGCTTCTGATATTGGATGGCAGAGAGGCGTCATGAGCCCCCTTCTGAGGGGATAGCCCTTGTCACCCAGCAGCCAGCCATCAGGCCAGGCCAGAGCACTGAAGAGTCCCGGCACCTGGGAGTGTCTGGGGATTTAGGCATCGTGGGAGCTGCCTGGGTACCTTGCACAAACTTGCAGAATCTGCACCCTGTGATCACACACTATCTGCACGTTCATGGAGTGGAAGCCCTTGCTGTTGACAAAAGTACCGGGCTCACCTGCTGGCGCCTTTATGGCCACATGTGTACAGTCTATAGCACCCTGGACGCGGGGGAAGCCAGCAATGGCCGCGAAGCCCCTGGCTCACTGTGCCTGACTTGCCTGGTCCCAGCGGAAGTGCATGAAGGTCAATGCCCGTCTGAACAGAGTGTCTGTAACCTGCTTGAAGCAAGTGTGCACAGCTGACTGGGAGACACCGCAAAGATCACCTACCCAGCCCTGGAAGGAGCCAGAGGCATAGAAGTTGAGGGCAACTGTGACCTTCAGAGCTGCTGGCATGGGGTGTCCACCCACACAGTTAGGCGAGATCTCAGGGCCAATTATCTGACAGATGTAGTTGACTGTCCCCCTTGACAGTCGGAGCCTCCTTCGGCACTGCACCTCAGATATATTGAGGTAGCTGCTTCTCCGCCTGTATACCCTGGCAGCAGGATAGTGGCGTCTTCTGCGGCCCCTTCCACCTTGGACTACCTCTCGGTCCTGCGCCCCTTGTGCCTGCGCCTGGCCTCCCAAAGGTGGCTCCCCTGGAGGCTGATTGTGCACTCATGGCCTCCTCCTTATTCTAGCCCTCCCTTCGTCCTCAGAGGAGCTGCCTCCAGTGGACATGTCAGAACTCATACCCAGGCTAAAGGGAGGCCTCCGGAAAGCTGCAGGCCCGATAAAGGTTACTGACTGCAGAGTGCTGACCTGAAGGTTCGAAGTGCACAGAAAGCTGCTGGGATTCGTTCTGAACTGCTACAGATCACACAGGCAAGTTTGAAAATCTTTCTGTAATAAATACTCACAGACCAGATTGACAATCCCATTGAGCCCTCTTATCCCGCCCGTGGATGAGTTTTATTAAAAAGTCTCTTACCCGCCTGCCCGTTGCACCTGTGTGCTGACCCGAAGATATCACGGGCGCCTGAAAATCAGTGCCGATTGATGATTTAAGGGCCTTAACTCGCCCATTAATTAATGGTGGGCACACGTCGAACTTCATCATGTGCCCGCCCAGCAAAACATCGCGATGGCATGCGGTGACATCAGGACGCTCGCCTGGCGTCACCGCGCGTCATTTTATGCGCTGATGTGCAGGGCTTGCCCCCCACACGTCAAGCAGAAAATTCTGCCCCAGGAAAAGCAGTGGTCTGAGTACTGACTCCTGGGGAACACCATACCATCCTCCAGTCTGAAAAACCATTCACCATTACTCTCTGTTTCCTGTTACTCAGCCAACTTTGTATCCATGCTGCCACTGTTCTTTTTATTCCATAGCTTCAATTCTGCTGGTAAGCCTAATATGTGGCACCTTATTAGGCATCTTTTGGAAGTCCTTTTAACATCACCCTCATCAACCTTCTCTATTACCTCATCAAAAAACTCAAATCAAGTTAGTTGAACATGATTTGCCTTTAACAAATCCATGCTGACTTTCCTTAATTAACCCACATTTTTAAACTGACTGTTAGTTTTGTTCTGAATTATTGTTTCTAAAAGCTTTTCCACCACCAAGGGTAAACTGACTGGTCTGTAGTTGCTGCATTTACCCTTACACACCTTTTTCAATTTGGACGTAACTTGGCAATTCCCCAGTCCTCTGGCACTACTTCTATATTTAAGGAGAATTGAAAGACCAGTGATCCGCATTTGCCTCCCTTGCTTCCATCATCATCCTCAGATGCATCCCATCCAGTCTTGGTGGCCTATCAACTTTATAGTATCTCCTCTTTATAATTTTTCATCCCATCCAGTGTCTCAACTACCTCCTCTTTCATTGTGATTTTGGCATCATTTTCTTGGTAAAGACAGATGCAAAGTACTCAAATTTCTATGAGGATGTTTCCTCTTGTGGAGGACACTAGGACTAGGAGACACAGTTTAAGATTAAGAGGTCTCCATTTTAAGATGCAGGGGAATTTTTTTTTCTCTGAGGGTTATTAGTCTATGGAATTCTCTTCCCCAGAGAGCAATGGAGACTGGGTCATTGAATTTATTCAAGGCAGAATTAAACAGATTTTTGATAGACAAGGGAGTCAAGGAAAGTGGAGTTGAGACCTTAACCAGATCATCACCCATGGTCGTATTGAATGGCGGTGCTAGCTCAAAGGGCTGAATGGCCTACTCCTGCTGTTAAGTCCTATGTTACTCATTTAATATCTCAACCATGGCCTCTGCCTCCATGCCTAGGTTTCCTTTTTGATGCAAATTGCCGCACTCTTCCTCTTGCGACCCTTTTACGATTTATATGCCTATAGAAGACTTTTGGATTCCCTTTTATGTCAACTGCCTGTCTCTTTCATACTCTCTATTTGTCTCTCTTATTTCCTTTTTCACTTCCCCTCTGAACTTTCTATATTCAACTCGGTTGTCACTTGCATTATCAACCTGACATCTGTCATACCATCCTTATTCTGCTTCATCTTACTCTCTAATAAAATGTATATACATGGTTACATGGCTTTAATGAACACAAAAGGGCATCTTAAATTGGGACTCAACTACTAATTAGGTGTAGCATAGGAATGTGTTTTATTACTCTGGAACATTTCTCAAATCATAGTAACTACAAAGTACTACTGAGTACTTAAGCTAACATATTTCTGCTGGGAGTGTAGTGAGGCAAAAAAAACGTAAGAATTCTCTTTGTAAGGAAAATTCACTATGAATGGAATATTTTGAATAAAGTGTCAGATAGTGAAAAGGTAATACCTTTTGTTTGACTAACATGTTTTATAGGACACATGAGCTTTGAAAGCCTCTGAAGTCTTCTTCAGGTGATAAAGTGATTATTTGAGTTCTTGTGTTCTCTACATTAGTCAAACGAGTCACCATGGTATGGCCTGTGCCGTGTATTGAATTTATGAGAAGCACCATGAGTTTAGACTCTTTGCAGTGTGATGAGATATCGCCCAAAGAAATCCCGTTTATGTTACATAATAGGTTCCATGGTTACTGGACTGCAAAGGCGATGAATTTCAAATACAGAGAGAGAGAAAGTGCTTTGAAAGGTTCACAAGAGCTTTTCCATGGCATCGCTTATATATCTTCATTGTACTGGGTGTCTTATCTCATGATTATTTTATTTTGTAATTGTGATAGTTCCAATTGCATTGAGAGAATCCAACAGTGTTAATCCTTCTAGTTTCTCTCCCCAAATATAAATGAAACATTTTACATTGACTCCATTAATAAATTCACAACAGGACAAATAAGTCTGCTGTAGATCTACAATACTGAAATTTGCAGTTGACAGGAAAAGGGAATGTAAAGAGAGTGTAAACATCTTCAGGACAAATTAATGAATCATGTCAGATGAAATTTAAGGCCGAAAAATATTAAGTGATACATGATGCGAGATGAAAGCTGGCTTAATGCAGCCAATTCTGTGCATATCAATTTAGAAAGGATGCAGAGGCCTTACAAAGGATGCAGAGGAGATTTACTGGTCTTAGTTGATAGACTTTGGTTAGGTGGAGAGACTGGAGAAAATTGGAAACAAAAACAGGAAATGCTGGAAAATCTCAGCAGGTCTGGCAGCATCTGTGGAGAGAGAAACAGAGTTAATGTTTCGAGTCCATATGCCCCTTCTTCAGGGGAAAAATTATCCCCCCGTAGGGGGGGAAGTGCAGGAGCGGGCACGGGCAGGCGCACCTTCGATCAGCTTACGTGGGCGGACCAATGAAGGCCCGCCCAGCATGACGTCCACCAGGAAGCACAATGTGCTCCCTGTGCAGGCGGGGGGGGGTGGAATTCCTTCAGCCGGGAGTGCGCTCCTTCACACATGCACGCCAAAGAGAGCACTGATCTCCCTGAGGCTAAGCGCTGCCTCAGGGAGATCAGCTCCAAATTTAAAAATGTTGAACAAATGATAGCAAGATTTCCCTGACATGTCCCCTCATGTGACACTGTCACATGAGTTGGGACATGTTCATAACTTTTACTGAAACCTTTATTAAATATTTTAAAACCCTCATGAAACCTCATCCCGCCCATGGAAGAGGTTTCATGCTTTTCCTGTAGCTCCCAGCCTGCCTGCCAACCTTAAGGTTGGATGGGCAGGTCCATTAATGATGTTAATGACTTTTTCAACAGCCTCAATAGGCTGTTGACAGGTCGGCAAGCGCAGAGCTTATTCGGCTGCGCCCCCGCTGACCTGAAAATGGCAATGACACGGGGTGACGTCGGGAGTTCCACCTGATGTCATCCCGCATCATTTTACATATCGGCAAGTGGGCCCTGCCCCCGCTCGCCGACCGGAAGATCCTGCCCTAGAGAAAATTGGGTTGTTCTATTTTGAACAGGGAAGGTTAAGTGAAAATTTGATAGAGGTGTACATTCTTGATATTTTGATGGAATGAATAAGGAGAAATTTGTTTTCACTGGTAGAAGGTTTAGTAATCAGAGCAGATTTAGGTAATTGAAGAAAGATCCGGAGGTGACATGAAAAAAAATTACACAATGAATTGCTGTGGTCCAGAACACACTGCCTGAAAGCCCAATGCAAATAGAATCAATCATAACTTTCAAAAGAGAATTGGGTAAATACTTAAAAAGGAATGATCTGCTGGCCTGTGGAAAAAGAGCTGGGTGTGGAAAATAGCTCTTTCAAAGAACTAGCACAGGCACAACAGGTCGAATGGCCTCCTCCTGTGTTGTATCATTCTAAGCATAAGAGGAAATACAACAAAGTTGTAAATCAATTCAGAAAGTTACTGCAAATAGGATAATCATGGACTTTCAAAATCCACATCTAGTATCTGTGTGCTTTATAAAATAGGACAATTTAGAGACTTGGGTGTGATAGACTAATGAGTGAGAAGACAGCTATATAAAAACCGGAAACTGTAACTGTGGGCAACAGCAGCTTTGGATTTCTCAACTTGCTGTTTTTAGGTGGGGGCCTTATCTCACACAAGTAGATACTATGCTCAAGAGCCTGAAAACGAAATTGCTAAGAAATCCAAATAAGTAAGGCCAATGATCAGAAGATTATAATTTCATAAGAAATAGCAGCAGGAGTAGGCCATTTGCCCCCTCGAGCCTGCTCCACCATTCAATGAGATCGTGGCTAATCTGATTGTGGCCTTAACTCCACTTTCCTGTCTGCCTCCATTACAATTAACCTCAGTTATAGTTACTGTTTCTGCCGAATCTGCCTAAAAAATGTAAGAAGCTTTAGTCAGATTGTAGTGAATTTATAATTCCTTTTAGAAAGACCAAAGGAAAGCATCCTTACAGGTCAACACAGGGTAGTTCCAATGGTCAAACTGCCTCCCAATATTCATTATCTCACCAGACAATTAAGCAGGGTACTTACTATAAGTACAAGCATGAACCATACCTTGGCTTCAGTTAGCTATAAGATCCAATAATATCATTATGAGTTTGCGAAGTGTTTACACTTTATTTCCACTGAACAGTGTGTAAGGTTTATCTTAAGTTTCAACATTACGCTAGAATATTATGGCACTCAAATTGTGTTTGTTGAGCACATGATTTGAAGCACAAAGTAACTCAGAATAACCCTGGAGTTCATGATGATATAATGATATGATTATTCAGTAAGGAATCCAAGAACCAAAGTTGAGGGAATCTGGTAAAGGGATTATGTGTTAAACAAGATTACAGTAATTGCACAGGTGGAGTGAATCAGGCCATGAGCTTTCATCATTGTTGCAGAGATCGATAGCTATGGATTTTTTTGATCCAGGCTTGATTTGTACATCAGTTCAAATAAGGAGCCTGAGCAAAACTGGAGTCAATTGGAATCAGGGGGAAAAATCTCTGCTGGTTAGATTCATACCTAGCACAAAGGAAGATGGTTGTGGTTGTTGGAGGTCAGTCATCTCAGCTCCAGGACATCATTGCAAGAGTTCCTCAAGGTAGTGTCCTTGGCCCAACCATCTTCAGCTGCTTCATCAATGACCTTCCTTCCATCATAAGCTCAGAAGTGGGGATGTTCACTGATGATTGCACAATGTTCAGCATCATTCGTGACTCTTCAGATACTGAAGCAGTCCATGTCCAAATGCAGCGAGTCCTGGACAATATACAGGCTTGGGCTGACAAGTGGCAAGTAATGTTCACACAACACATGTGCCAAGCAATGACCATCTCCAACAAGAGAGAATTTAACCATCGCCCCCTGACATTCAACGGCATTACCATTGCTGAAACCCCACTATCAAAATCCTTGGGGTTACCATTGACCAGAAGCTGAACTGCATATAAATACTGTGGCCACAAGAGCAAGTCAGAGGCTAGGGGCAGAATTTTCTGCTACTGGGCAGGTGGGCCCGACCCAATTTCCGGCGGGAGGGGAGCCGATCCCCGCCGGAGAAGCAGGCCCCGCTGTTATTTTACATGGGCAGGCCAATTAAGGCCTGCCCAGCGTGACACCCAGTGAGAAGCGCTATGCGCTTTCTGTGCGGGTGGGGGGGAATCCCCAAATGCGGGAGTGCGCTCTTTCGCACATGCGCATGAAAGTGCACACATCTCCTTGAGGCTAAGTGCTGCCTCAGGGAGATCGCTGATAGTTTTAAAAATGTTAAAAATAGAAAAAAAAAATCCTTAACATGTCCCCCTCATGTTACAATGTCACATGAGATGGGATATGTTCATAAATTACAGTAAAACTTTATAAAACTTTTTAAATCCCTGCATGAAACCTCATCCCGCCAGTGGATGAGGTTTCATGTTTTTTTCTAGTTCCCGCCGGGGCTCCTGGCCGACCCGCCAACCTTAAGGTTGGACGGGCAGGTCCTTTAATTGTTTCAATGATCCTGTCAATGGCCTCAATTGGCTATTGACAAGTCGGCGGGCCCGCAGCTGACTTTGCTGCGTCCCCACCTTCCTGAAAATTTAAATGGGGCGGGATGATGTCGGGTGGAACCCCCGACGTCATCCCGCGTCATTTTATGCAACGGCGAGCGGGCCCCGCCCCCTGCTCGCTGACAGCAAAATTCAGCCCTCGGAATCCTGTGGTAAGTAACTCACCTCCTGACACCCCAAAGCCTGTCCACCATCTACAAGGCACAAGTCAGGAGTGTGATGGAATACTCCCCACTTGCCTGGATGAGTGCAGCTCCCACGACACTCAAGGAGCTCAACGCCATTCAGAAAAAAACAGCCCACCTGAATGGCACCCCATTCACAAACATTCACTTCCTCCACCACCGACACACAGTAGCAGCAGTGTGTACCATCTACAAGATGCACTGCAGCAACTCACCAAGGCACTTTAGACAGCAGCTTCCAAACCCACGACCACTACCATCTAGAAGGACGAGGGCAGCACACACATGGGAACATCACCACCTACAAGCCACTTACCATCCTGACTTGGAAATATATCGCTATTCCTTCAGTCGCTGGGTCAAACCCTGGAACTCCCTCCCTAACAGCACTGTGGGTGTGCCTACAACACATGGACTGTCGTAGTTCAAGAAGGCAGCTCAGCACCACTTTCTCAAGGGCAATTAATGATGGGCAATAAATGCTGACCTAGCTAGCGACACCCACGTCCCGTTATTGAATAAAAAGGAAACTTGTTTCATGAAAAATATTAACAATAAACGCATATACTAATAATAAATCTGCTTTTAATCCTCTGTCTCTCTTCACATATTTTTTACATATTACTTCAAGCTGCTGGTTCCCATAATTGTCTATTTTTAAAAATAAACAATACACCATAAGCATGAGGCATATAAATTAAGGGCTGAGGCGATCTTCTCTGGAACTAGCCTGTGAAAGAGATTAGTTTCAAACTATAATATGTGGCACAACTTTGTCACTGTCTCCTTGAGAAACAGGAGCCTGTACACAAAACATTCCTCAAACACATCCAGGGAAATCCACCTCTTGATCCATAAATCTGTAATTATTTAAAAACCTGAGTACCAGACTGCCAGGAAATAGAGAAATGTCCCTTTGGGCACAAGTAAAATACGTGAAAAACACTACCTTGACAAAGGTCTCCTCCATCTTCCCTTAATATCTATGTTCTTTCAGATGAGATCTACGTGTGTCACCTTTTCTCTGCATTGCTCCTTCAGTTACCACATTACTTATTCTCTGGAATTCTTGTCCTAAATTCTTCTGTTTTATCCACCTTTAAAAGCACTTCAGAACCTCCCTCTTCATCCATCCTGCACTTTCTCTAACTTCTCTGCAGTTGTGAAGACATAGCTAATTCTTAAATTTGGATTCATAGCTATATATCCCCATTAACAATCTATATGAGCCTTTAAATTAACAGACTTCTTAATTTTTTTCATTGAGCATTGGACCTCTGACTTCGGGCCTGACGCTGCTGACTGAGGAAATAACAGAGGCCTTGGGGAGGAAGGAAAGGTCAGAGGTTTATCCCTGGGTCACTGCATCAGTCATATTACAGTGGGAATAGACACACCCAGATATCTGCACGCTTTCTCAACCACAGTCGATTACCAAATCAGGGAGACCGGGGAAAAATAGAAAAAATTGACACAGAAAAGGGAGCTTGTAATTTCACCAATGAAAGTTATTAAAATGCAACTGGTTCCTGCAATGCCATTGAAGCGTCCCCGCATACAGCCTTCTGTGTTATTGTAGGAGATAAAAATGAATAAGCTCATTCATCCAATCCATCTGCCTCATTGTCTAGCTTCTCATTAGGCCCTGGAATACCTCTGTTCTCTAACTCAAAACTTCGCTCATTTGCTTTTTAATTTCTATCAATTATATTTTAATTAAATAGAGATTAAAACCAGTCAGTATTGGTATTTTTATTTATTTATTCTCTCATGGATGTAGGAACCGTTGGCTAGGCCAGCATTTATTGCCCATCCCTAATTGCTCTTGAGAAGGTGATGGTGAGCTGCCTTCTTGAACCGCAGTCCATGTGGTGTAGGTACACCCCCAGTGATGTTAGGAAGGGAGTTCTGGGACTTTGACCCACACATATCCTCCACGTAGCCAGTAGTCCTAATTCCATGTTGGAGTGGATTATAATCCTAAACCCCTTTTTGGGACTATTCTAGATCAGGTGCACTCCTCGAATGATCACTCTCACTTAAGGTTGAGAAAGACGGGCTTCACAGACACTTAAATGAGTCTGAAGAGCTGATCTAACTCTCCCTGAAGGAAAGGAACTGTCAGAGAATATCACCATCCTCCAGATAGCCTTTTTAACAGGTTTTAGCTAGATTATAACAACCCAGATATTATAAGGGTCCAGGCATCTCTCCTCAACAATGTACCTCTCCACTGAACAGTATATGGAGATGGATTTTTGGGTTTGTATACAGAAGACTGTATGGGACAATATATTTTATAAAATATATAAAGTTTATTAAAGAACCGAACATGCAATTGATGTTAATTCAATTGCAACATTAATAATTCTAGGATAGGTAAGTATAATCTTGTTTCTAACAGAGAATCCAAGTCTTATTAATGTTACAGAGGGATATTTAAGATATCCATCTATATTTCAAGTAGTTTTTACCTTAAATCCCCAAGTGGAAAGCTACTGAGCCTAGCAAGATACCTCTACCCCAATTAACGGGGGAACTATCATCACTACACTTCAGCAGTACCTTTACCTGGTAGACACTGGAGTGAATCCAATGAATCTAAAAGTCCTACTGTGTCAATGGCCAATATTTATACCCTAAAAGAACGAAACCAGCAGAAAGCATGTTGAGCACTCATGCCGGACAACATCCTTTGCTTTTCGTTAACATCTTTCATTTTTAGTCAGCATCCTTCAAGCAAACAGGGTACTGAGAGATGCAGATAGTGGTCACTTCCTTGCAACACCCAGTTTCCAGAATTCAGCTAACAAGTTATTTAGGGTCATCTTAAGGTTATCCATTGTTAGATTGAAGTATCTTACAATTTACCAATGCCTTGCTAAGATGATGTAAAGGCTAATTCCTGTTTTTTTTCTGAGCTGCCTTGCGTTGGTGATAATGTCACAGGATGCTGTTGTGCTTGAGCACACAATTATCCGCAGGCGTGCTTATAAACTTCTAAACCTTTGTTCAACAAATGAACTCTGCTTTTAATTTTTAATCTCTACTTCATAGGAGAATCACTCTTCTTAATCTTATAACTCCTCATTTATAGCGGGATTCTCTTATAACTTTGTATTTATAGCAGCATTCCTTCACAATGTGCTTGGTCTCTTCCCACATCCTTTTATTCCTCTCACCTCTTTGCCCTGAGTCAGAAGGCTTTGGATTCAAGCCCTAGTTCAGAAACTGCAGCACACAATCCAGACTGAAACAACAGTGCAGCACCAGAGCAGCCCTCCATTGCAGCCAGTATTGTGCTGCAGACTCATACCCATTGGGAACTCGACTGAAATTGTTCCAACTCATTTCACAAAAGATCCTTAGCAGCTGTCAAACAACAGCATCTATCAGGCCTGTATTAAAACGTAGTGGTGAAAGGATAGGGATGTAGAACATTGTGCATCTAGTCTTCATCGGTCAGAAGAGACTTCCATCCTGACCCCACCATCTGACCGAGCTCCAATTATCCTCCTTCATAAGAGATGAATGAATAGAGTTGAAGATACAGTGTCACCAACTTCTCTTGCCCCCAGATGCCCGATTTGTTTCAAACCAACCCAAAAGGGCAGTAAAATAAAGCCCTGAGATGTTGTAATGATAAAATATGTTTAGAAAATGGAAATAAAAATCAAATTTGTATTATGCAGTCTTATGAAAAAAAAGTGGTATAAAATCGACAGGGCCAGGTTTGGGTCTAATTAAGAGAGACTCACTAACTGCAATGGTAGCAGTGTGGTCATGTCTATAGTTTAGTATGCCAAAGACCTGGGCTAATGCTCTGGAGACACACATTCAAATCCCAGCACAGCACTGATAATTAAATTTGTTATGAAATCTACACTAAAATCTTAGCATCAGTAATAATGATTCTGAATCTACCGGATTATTGTTAAAACCTATCTGGTTCACCAACATCCTTCAAGGAAGGAAATCTGTCAACCTCACCTGTCCTGGTCTACATGTGACTTCAGACCCAGAATAATGTAGTTGACTCTTAATTGCCATGTGAAATGGTCTAGCAAGATATTCAGAAGGATCCAAAAATCAAATAAGAATAAACTCAGGCAGACATGCATGCTAAACAGTGGAAGTAGCGTGCAAGAAGTGATTCCACCACCAAGTCAGATCAAGGTTTGGAGTTCTGCCATTTCTGGTTGTGAATGGCGGCAAACAACTAACTGAAGGAGGAGGCTCCACAAACATTCCTGTCCTCAGTGTTGAGGGGGCCCAGTATGTCTTTGTAAAAGTAAAGTCTGATGCATTTGCAACCAGCTTCAGCCAGAAGTACCAAGTGGATGATCCACCTTGGCCTCCCCCTGAGCTCTCCCCCACATCATAGGTGCCTGTCTTCAGCTAATTCGATTCCCTCCACATGGTGGGAGGTGGTGGCGTAGTGGTATTGTCACTGAACTAGTAATCCAGAGGCCCAGGATAATTCTCTGGGGGCTCGGCCTCAAATCCCACCATGGCAGATGGTGACATTTGAATTCAATAAAAATCTGGGCCTGAATTTTCAGCTTGGCAGGCCTGGGAACAGTCAGGAAACGGACTGTCGACCACAATCAGCCCCTGACTGCAATTTCATGCTTGCTGGCCAATTAACAGCCAGTCAGCATGAAGCATGTGCTAAAAGGATCAGCGTTGCCAGGGCGGGGGGAGGGGGATAAGAGATGTCATTGGTATTGGTATACTGTGAATCACAGGTCATGGAATTATGGAATGGTTACAAAACAAAAGCTGTCCACTCATCCATCAGGCCTATTCCAGCTCTCTGTAACAGCAGTTTAGCTAGACCCATTCCCCACCCCCTCCCCATTGCGTTCAAATCCAGGACAACACTTCTATTCCTGGTTATGCAGTGACAATGTTTTTGTATTTAAAAAAGAGCACCTCTTTTAGTGGAAGTTGGCCAGCAGCTACAAGACCCCGATAGAGCAGCCCAGCTCCTGGTCCTGCTCCAGCTCCAGCTCCAGCTCTGCCACAAGGCAGAATGGTGAGAGAGGCCTAAAGCAAACATTAGGCCTTCATTTAAATTTTAAGGGATCTAATGTCCATTTCAGGTGACCACCAAATATCAGGTCTAATATCAATTTGGATATCTTTCAGGTAGTCTCTTGGTGCGGGATTTAAGTTACCAAAATTGGGTCTGCGCACCCATTTTACACCCGTGAAATGAGGTCCAATTTCCATCCCAATATTCTTTCAGCAAACTGTATGCAAATGGCTGAGCACCACAATTTGTTGGCATATTGTACTTTCAAATCTGAGACTAGGATTCAAATTCAGTTCATTGGAAGCTCTTTCCCAGACTGCTCCTCTGTGAGTTATTGTTCTGTGAAGGGATTAACACAGCTCTTGCTTGAAAATTTTCAAGCCTTACTTATGCTCATAACCATACCCAGAAAAATAATTTGACTCCAAGCACTCAAATACTGTATTCCGATGGTCAAATCACTTGAATTCTACTTTGAGATGGAGGAGGTGGTTGATGCAGTGAAGTTCACAACAGAAATGAAGAGATAGATGGTCATTGCCGTGATCGAACAGGGACCTTAATATGTTTAACCAGTACTTCATTTCAATCAGACTGCTAACCGAATAAACTGGAACTTGTTAAAATATAAAAGTATCAACATGGAGTGTGTGTGTATGTGTGCGCGCACGTGTGTGTGTTCATATATCTGTAAATGCATGTGTGTATATATGCCCATGATCCTGTTGGACATTGAGGGCGTCGACACCCTGATCTGCTTTCGCATCAGGACAGTGCACGTCACATTCCAAATTGTCTCCAACACCTTCTACTCTCTTCCTGTAACCCACCCCTTTCCCCAATCACCATTGACTTTCCCGGTGTTCACCCTCCCATCTGTCACCCTTGAATCTCGCCCATCATCCTAGAGCCCATCACTGTCACCCTTCAAATACCTTCCATTCCTGATGAGCCAACAGCTGTCACTGTCCCCATGCCCACCCTAATCCTGCCCACTCCCAACATCTGTGTCAAACTTCTTGTACCCTCCAACAACCCAGACGAGACCTAAACCTGCCAAAGATGGGTTTCCCATCTCCCTCCCACCCTACCTCATCCCACTGCCCCCTCTCACAGTTACAGTGCCCTCTCACCACCCGTACCTTCAGTTTTCCCTCCAAGATTCCAGCATCGACAGCACAGACCCCTCCCTCTGAACATTCCCACCCCTCGTTCAAGGCTCCCTGGTTTCACACCCCCCCCTTTGGCCAGCATTTTCTGGCCCCGTTGCGGCGGGACAGAAGATTGCGGTGGCGGACAGGTCCGGAAAATCCCGCCCTTTGTCTTTCAATTCCCTCCTTTATCTTCTGCCCCTCCACTTGTCTTGAAGCACACCCACCCCCCACCTCACCCCAGGTCATCATGCACCTTACCACATGGTCCTCCAGTGATCCAGGCAGCGGCCTTTCAGGTAAGTGGTCCAGACGTGAATTGGACCAGCGTGAATTCCCGCTGGCTGGTCAGAGGATATGCCGGGACGGGGGACAGGCGGGGGGGAGGGAGGTGCACATTCCAGTCTGATGCTGATTTGAATATTATTAATGATATGATAATCTACTTCCCATTGGCTTTCAGCAGGAATGGCAGTCCCATGGTAGTTGGGACCACAAGTTGCCATCATCACTTCTCACCATCCAGAAACCGATATTTTCCTCCCCTAATATTCTCCAACCCTGCCTGCCACAAACCCCACTGCTGGCAGAAGGGGAAACTTCCGGCATGTTTGTTGTGCGTTTGTATGTACGTATGCATGTATTCCTTGTATGTGTATGCTTATTTGGGTGTATATATTTGTGTATATGCGTATATATATATATATATATATATATGTAGACACATAGGTGTGTAGATGAGGAAGGCTGGTTGGTCTATTTAAAAACATTTCCTTTCCTTGATATTTATTTTACCATGCAAAGAATTGGAGCTCAATTTAAAAGCGAGACCCAAAAAATTTGAAAGAAGAATGGCAGGCAGCCATGTTAATTTGTCATTAGAAATTCAACTGTGAATCAAACATTGAAATTCTCAGAGCAGCCAAAATGTAAGGTAAACAAGAAACAGACTTTACATGTTTTGAACATTTTAAGAACAGCTCAAAATGAAGTCAAACTGTATCTTTTGACAGTTCAGCTTCCACATGCAAAGTAAACAAATATTAAAAAAACATTGTCCTAATTGCAAATAATTAGCAATAATAGCATTCTGTTGCTTATTTCCGTCCTTCTGTTCCCTTTTGAAAATTATTTTTCAAACAGTAAGCACTGATGATATATGGGGAATTAACTTGGAGCCATAACTGAGCCAATCATTTGTAGAAGCTGAATTAACAAAGACAGTTGAAGGAGAGGCACCTTGAGTTAATGACTGTATCTCAACTGATAGAATTCAGCTCATTTGTGCTGTTTGGCTTAGTAACTCCTCCAGGACCAGTAGTGCAGAGATGATGAATGGCTACTGTAAACAAAAGAATGTAAAAGTAACAATTGCTTGTAATAGTTTAATTGTGTCATTGTATAAAAATGGTACGGATGGTGCTTGCAAATCTTTTAAGATTTGAAGTAGAATGAAGTTAAGCAATCTAAGTCCAGTCCCTACAGTCTGCAATCTACAATCCAATGCCCACTTAAATTTAGCATTACTTCATCAATTTTCTTCTGAGACCACATGGGTAGAGAGTGTAATGAATGGATGTGTCAGAGTGATACAGGCTCCTTCTGCCAAGATTGGAATTCAGGTAGATTTTCAAGGCTCCTGTGCTGGATGTCCACACCTGACCCCTTCAGTGTTTGACTTTGGGGTTGCTTGTTCAATGCTGACATAAGAAGCAAAAACAGAATAAATGTTCACCACTTTCAAAAAGTGAAAAAAAAATCAATAAACCCAAGCTACCAAAAATAGATGACTATCCTTGTGCAGCACCAGGCATAATTTTCCTCTAACATGCAGACTACTCTGCTTTTGTCTCTATTTTGTCCTTCACATCATCTCAACTTCAATTGCGCAATGTTCTCAATGCTCTGTTCCTTCCAAAGTTGCACTGTACCATATTTAAATCTCTGCTGAAAGGCTGCTTTATTGTGCTCTTTTAATTTTATTTTATTTAATAGTGCCCTAAGCCAATATTGACTGACCCAAACATTTTTTGAACAGCAAAAGAAAAATTGCTTGCAGTAAGCACACAGAAAATCAATGTGATGGCTACGAAGTATGGGACTACAAATGGATCCCCAGAGTCTTCAAAATATCTTGAGCAGCTCTTTATACCGTGATTTGCTTACAGGAAACCCAGTCTTGACCCATTTATATGTAAGCATGAAGAAGGTAGCATGATTAAAGCTGAGGACTGCAGATTTTCAGAATGTCTCGAGATTTGATATGCGGAATGGAGAATGTCAAGAAAGAAATAAGTCGTCAACCTTACACTGGCGTCTCACATGAACACAATGCTGCAATGAAAAGTTGAATTAGAATGTATGGATTCAGGCACACCTGGTAATCTAGAGTGACATTTTCTGCACATTCTTGTGTATCTGTGCTGCACAACTACAAATGAGACTTGAAAGTCAAGAATACTTCACTGAATTTATCAAGAGCTATTCAATGCCCAGCTCAGTTTGGACAGGTCACAGATTATTTTACTGATGAATTCCACAAAAATTCTTGTTAAATCACTAAACATTGATTTCAAACAGAAAAAGTAGAAATGATTGTCAAGAATGGCACGTCAATTTTGGTCAATGGTATTTTTTGAATGATCTCCAAGCTAATAGTTGAGTACTTGTTATAATTAAGTTTGGAGCATAATGGGCAAATAAAAGAAAGTAAAAAAAAATGTACCAATAAGGATATCAAATACTTCCAATTAATTACAAAACTGAAATCTAATTAAGAGGTTCAGATGTCAAATTAAGCCATGAGAGAGGAACTCAAGTGGATTATATTAATCACCTGAACTCCTTGACAGTATTATTCAGTGGCATCCATTACAGTGAATAAAATATTCATGTGGGGATGATGGTAAATGTTCTTTATGGTACTGATCAATACTACTGGAGCTTGACTAATTTCCTGGTGCACATGTGCTGCCTGCAAATGGTCACTCCTAGGATGCAACATTGGGAAAATTTTGACTGTAATGAGGTGCATTTAGAGCAACATATTTTTAAACAAGTTCTGTAATTAATAGGAAAAGGCTGAGTACACTGAAGAATATACAGCATTTTGCAAAGAGTATTACAATCAGTTAGTTGGTTGAAATCTTCAGAAAATAAAGTTTGACAGTACAAGTCTAGATGTTTATCATTCTACGTTTGTACTCTGTCTGGATATACAGGTAGTGAACACTGCTTGCCTTGTCCATTATCCAGTCCAGTTTAAAAATAAACACCGTGTACACCTAGTACTCAACAGCTATCCTGTTTTACCCCCAATTTTAGCAAATGAAGAAATGTGATTTATTTTTTAATCAAATAATTCAGAAGATTCAAGTTTGCTTTCCTACAGATCATCAATGTTTAAAACAGTAGAACAGCAGATTAAGTGAAGGAGCAGGAGAGAGTTAGAGGGGAAAGCACAATCGGTCTGTATTACAACATGATGCAGATATAGGAAGAAGGAAACATGTATCATAGAGCCATAAAGCCATAGAGGTCTACAGCACAGAAAAAGGCCCTTCGGCCCATCGAGTCTGCGCCAGTCAAACAAGTACCTAACTATTCTAATCCCATTTTCTAGCACTAGGCCCATAGCCTTGTATGCCATGGCATCGCAAGTGCACATCCAAATACTTCTTAAACGCTATGAGGGTTTCTGCCTCTACCACCCTTTCAGGTAGTGAGTTCCAGATTCCCACCACCCTCTGGGTGAAAAAAATTCTTCCTCACGTCCCCTCTAAACCTCCTGCCCCTTACCTTAAATCTATGCCCCCTGGTTATTGATCCCTCCACCAAGGGGGAAAGTTCCTCCCTGTCTACCCTACCTACGCTCCTCATAATTTTATATATCTCAATCATGTTCCCCCTCAATCTCCTCTGCTCCAGGGAAAATAACCCCAGTCTATCCAATCTCTCCTCATAACTAAAACTCTCCAGCCCAGGCATCATCCTGGTAAATCTCCTCTGCACTCTCTCTAGTGCAATCACATCCTTCCTATAACGTGGATCCCAGAACTGCACGCAATACTTTAACTGTAGCCTAACCAGCGTTTTATACAGTTCCAGCATAACCTCCCCGCTCTTATATTCTATGCCTTGGCTAATAAAGGCAAGTATCCCATATGCCTTCTTAACCAACTTATCTATCTGTCCCGCTACCTTAAGGGACCGATGGACATTCACACCAAGGTCCCTCTGATCCTCGGTACTTCCCAGGGATCTACCATTCATCATGTATTCCCGTGCCTTGTTTGTCCTGCCCAAGTGCATCACCTCACACTTATCCGGATTAAGTTACATTTGCCACTGATCAGCCCATCTGACCAGCCCGTCTATATCCTCCTGTAATCTAAGGCTATCCTCCTCACTATTTACCACCCCACCAATTTTCGGGTCATCCTCGAACTTACTGATCAACCCTCCTACATTCAAGTCTAAATTGTTTATATATACCACAAACAGCGAGGGACCCAACACCGATCCTGTCATGTGGGTGTCAGGCTTGGAACTTTTTCACCATTTTTCCATGGAAAGGATATTGGGAAAAATAGAACTACATTTAAGGATTGTACTTTAAAGAAAACCTGCTCAGGATATTTTTCACTTGGGTAATAAATTGGCAGAGTGGATCATCCATTATTATAGAACTCCTTCAAAGTGAATCAGTGAAAATGGACATTGTGAAGATGAAAATGGCACCCATTTTGTTGGGACTTCCCTGGTCCTGGGTGCTTGATCAATACATTCTAAACGTATAAAGAATATAAATGGTGTAGAAGCAGTTCAGAGAAGGTTCACTCAACTGATTCCTGGGAGAGTTATCTTAGGAGGAGATATCTTTATCTTGTATATGCCCTCCTTAAATCCTGTAAACATGGAGATCCAAAGGCAGAGACACAGCCAGTCAATCATGTTTTCAAACAAAGTCACAAGTTTTCTCAGGACTCAGAAGTTTATCCAACAATCTAGCAACTTTCTTTAACGTTCTTCTCAAAAGTGTTAGATATTGGGTAGTACAGGCACATCCCTAAACGCAAGATAGTCAAGACCGATTACATTCGCTGCTATATAGGAAAGGTTTGTGCCAATGGGACATTTGGGACTGTTTTTTTGTCTCCCAATGGAGGTGCAAAATCAGGTTGCGAAACGCTGAACTTATTTTTTTCTGGAAAAACAGTTTGCCTGTGCCTCCCCGAACCATTGTCATTTTCAGGTGGCCTTTTTGCAGGTTGACAAAGCCTTGCTGCAAAACGCACCTCTCCTGAGGTCAGGGTCCCCATTGTGAGGACCACAGAAAAATTGTATTTCCTCCTGCATACTATTTTCGTGTGCTGGTGCGAGTTTTGGATGCCCTAAAAGTACGCACCTCCTTGGAGAGTTTGTGACCACTGGAGGAAGCCTACTGAGGAGTTGGGAACATTCTGAAACACAAGTGCAAAATATTTTGATACCTTCAAATGGCACTATTAGGTGCTGTATTGTAGTGTGCTTTTATAGCAGTGATTCATCATAGGGCTCTGTCCTGTTACATGGTAAGTTAACCATTACATTGACCACCATTACATTGGAAGTGTTGACATGCATTACAATGCTTTTTCTATTGGAGGAAATGCCATAATGCATTAAGATATCTAAAATGTTATACATTTTGGTAAACTCTCCTTGTAATGTTGGTACTGGGATTTAAGTGTACAGACAACTCTGACTGTGAAAAAACATTCCCTGCTTGTAATAGGAAAAAATCTAAGAACCTGCTCCCCCCTATTGATTGACAGGCAACTTGCTTTGAAATGGAGAAGACACCATTTGTTTTTTTTTTCAATTTCAGGCTCTTGTAGTTGCAATAATGTTTAGATAGCTGTAGCCATTATGAATGTTTGGCTGAGTTCCAAAAACTGTTGGGGGTACTCTGTTCTGTTGTCACAGCTGTTCAGGTGAATTTATATTTTATTCATATGGCTGAGTAAGCAGTTACAGTTTAATGTTGAGGTTCAGAATATATTCGGTGGCTTAAGCCCTTTTCCTAAGAGAAGGGCACCTGGGCTGCACAGGAAGTGGCTGGCGGTGCCTTGCACCTCAGCTAAGCGACACAAGGTTTCTGTAGCTCTGCCTCCGATGTATCATTTTAAATTAGTCTCTTGAGTAAATACTTTCCTTAGTTTGCTATTTCTTGTGAATAGGTACATGAATATAAAATATGCAACACTTCTATGGAGCCAGGAGTAGCAGGAGAATTTCATTAATTCTGCAATCATTACCCCCACCGCCCCCTCCATCACTCTGCCCATCTCTGATGCCTGATCCAACTCTCCTTCCTGGGATTAACTAACAGCTATTACTGGTGGTTCAAAATGCATTTTCCCCATGGGGTAGACTGCCTGTAAAGGTGCAACAGGTCCTGAAGGTTTTCCCATAGATGTACATCAGGGCCCAGACTCAGTTTCAGGATGAACCAGGTCGATTTCTACCTCTTCTTGTAAAGCACATAGCTGGAGTCAATCAATAATGCAAAAGATTGCTTAGTGTCCATATGAAAGTAGAAAAGACCATCATATTGCTAAATTAACCTCAAATGGAGGAGAAGTGTCACTTGGAAGCTGGGGTAAGGCCAAATTGAGGAAACGTAGTCAGCAAATCTACAAGGCAATGGAACACTAACACTTGATCAATCCATGCAAGTCTATATCAGAATGAAAAGAATTTGCTCCTTTGAATTACCATTCTGGATCAATACCTGGCAAATCTGGAATTGATCCGTTGCTGCAGGCATTGTAAAGTTAATTTTCCCATATAAAATATCGCAGTATAACAGCAATGGATTTTATTCTGTGACAGACAGGGCTTCTTTTCTTCTTTCACCTTAATGCACTTTTTAAAAAGTTAAAAACAGTTTTGAGAATTGATTGAAAGTTTGGTCCTTAGTTCCTTTTATTTCAGATATTATCACATATAAACCTTAGCTTAATCTATCCTGTGTCCTTCAAATAAATTACAGTAAAGCCTGTCACTAGGTGTATAACCACGAGCAAGGGTTACAATCCAAAATGATGGCTTTAACATGTGTGAGAATCGGGATGAGCGGGGGTGCAGGGGTCGAAGCTGAATAGGTTATTTTTCTCAGTTGCCACTGAACTATTTGAAAAATTTCCAGTATGTAGAGATACAAAAGAAAACGTTCATGAGTTCATATCACAGCAATACATCTTGGATTCTATTTTCCTCAGTTGACAAATTTTACCTTGTGAAAAAACAAAGCTCTTCGCTACTTCATACTCACATCTACTTTCTCAATGAAATTTGTAAAAGGGGGAATCTTTAAAGTTTTGGGGCTGAATTTTGCCCTCGTCGGGCAGGCGCGGTGGGCGGGCCCGGGAGCAGTTGCAAAGCCAGCCACTGCCCGCGATCGGCCCCCGACCGCGATTTCACGCTGGCTGGCCTATTAACGGGCGGGAGGAGGGCAAGCGCTGAAGTTCACACACGCACACAGGTGCGCGCAGTAAAAGCTCCCTGAGGCCCAGAGCTGCCTCAGGGAGCCGAAGATTCTTAATAATCAAAATAAAGGTATTAAAAATAATGAAAACATGTCCCCTCATGTGTCCTTGTCTCATGAGCAGGGACATGTTAAATATAAGTGTTGAAAGGTTTTCTCTTTTTAATCACCAGTCGAAACCTCATCCCGCTCTTGGATGAGGCTTCGCCAAAAATGCAAAGGCCGTTTGTCCTTTTCGCCTGCCTGCTAACCGAACGGTTGGACAGGCGGCAAAAAATTCTAGTCAATTAATTAATTAAGGGCCTTAATAGTCCACTTAATTGTAGGCGGGCGTGCGCCCAACCAAAATATCGCACGAGTGCGCGACGACCCTGGGACGCTTGCCTGACATCATCGCGCGTCATTTTACGCTCGCTTGAGTTGGGCACACACCTGCCCGATGAGAGAAGAATTCTGCCCATGAGAAACAAACTGGTCACAGTAAACTGAGCTGAACTACTGATGGATAAACCCACAACCAAAAATTGGGAAAAATTCAAGGAAGCGTTTGGTAGTGTACAAAACTAGCACTTATCCATATAATTCAAGGCTTCACTTATGCAGTTAAACAAACATAGCCAACAAATAAGGCAAGAGATAGTAACTAGAAGATAATGCCAGGCAAAGTTAAAAATCCAACAGACTGGGGGGAATTATAAAAAAGCAACAGAGGAATGTAAAGGCAGTAATAAGAATCTGAAAGGGAATATGAAAAAAAAACTTACAAAACTGGCAGTAAACACTTACCGATGTGTAAAATAACGCAGGATGACATCGGGTGGAACTCCTGACGTCACCCTGCGTCATTTCCATTTTCAGGTCGGCGGGGGCACAGCCGAGTCACCTTAAGGTTGGTGGGCAGGCTGGGAGTCCTGGCGGGCTTCAGAAAAAGCATGAAACCTCATCCACGGGCAGGATGAGGTTTCATGAGGGTATTTAAATTTTTAATAAAGGTTTCAATAAAAGTTATGGACATGTCCCAACTCATGAGACTGTGTCACATGAGGTGACATGGCAGGGAAATTTTTCTATCATTTGCATTACAATTTTTAATTCAGAGCCAATCTCCCTGAGGCAGCACTTAGTCGGGAGTTCCACCCGATGTCATCCTGCATCATTTTACGCGTCGGTGAGTGTTTACTGCCAGCTTTGTAAGTTTTTTTTTCATATTCCCTTTCATGCATGCGCGAAAGAGTGCACTCTCGGCTGAGGGAATCTTCCCCACCCGCACAGGGAGCGCAAAGCGCTTCCTGGCGGACATCACGCTGGGCGGGCTTAATTGGCCCGCCCACGTAAAATGGCAGCCCAATCGGAGGTGCACCCACTGGTGCCCACTCCCGCACATCCCCCCCAACGGGGGAAAAATTTTTCCCATAGGGTCAGGAATGTTGTCATGTGCCTTTAAGGGATAGCAGCATGCGATCACTCAAAGGGAAGTGCATCTTGTGATCCAGCCTCAGTTTCACTTTGGCCTGAGAGCAGGATACAGCACACAAAAGTCTGCTACTGGTGTCTTCAAGCTTTCTACATTCATATAGCTGTTATGTGCCTAGTCTAAATAAATGAACCCACAATGTGTTTACCCAATCCCTTATGAGTGATTGGAGCTTTGATATCATTACAAAAGCACAAAATGTTATTCAGTGGTGGTTAAAACAGTGTGGCAGCAAGATTAAGTCCTGGTATAACATGGTGAACAGCCTTAGATTGTGCTACATAGCATGAGGCGACTCTTGGCATTTTGGTCAGACTGCAACAAGTTTGCAGTGTTGAAGAGTGCTGAAATCACAGCGTGGTGAATGCACAGAAAAACTTTGAAGGCACAGTGCTGAGATGGTGCTTATGTAAAGAGCTGGTAAGCAGACAGATCCCTCATGGTGAAAATGCAGTGCGTAGCCTGTCAATTCTGTGAGTGGGACAGCATGTTGAGAGGACCAGCACTGGGTTAGCTCAGTTGGAAAAGGCGAGTGACCAGGGTGTGGGCCGGATTGACAGCAAGCAAGGGAGAGTCAAACAAAATAAAACAGACAAAGCTGTCATAAAAATCGGGCCAGAGAAAGTTGCAATTCTAAAGGGTGACTTCGAGAGTTGCTGAACAATAAATAGAATAAAACAAGGAGGAATTCAAAGGGATATTGTCAAACTGTCCACAAAAATTCCCCACTTTGAACTAGAATTGCAACTGACCTACTATTCAAATTCAGAATGTTTGAAAAACATGCAGAGCTATGGTTTCTTGATTCAGGTGTGCCTGAACCAGACAAACAAGCCATAAAAATTCACCTAGCAATTGGGAATGAAGGTCCACACAGGCTAAACATGTCAGGACTAACAGCAGAAGGGCTAAAGGATCCTGAAAAGTTATGGACTACAATGGAAGACTGGTTCAGAATCAGGTTAAACTTCCATATTCATTGACTAGAGTTTATGTCATTTCGACAACAGCTACAGAATCCATGGACCACTTTGTCAGCAAATGCAGAGAAAAGGGTACATACTGTGATTTTTCAAACACAGAGCTAGTAGACAGAATTGTTGAATTGGTGGCCGTATCTATTCCCATGGAAGCATTCCAGAAAAATCTGCTAGACAAGCCCAAAACATATAGTATCGAAGAGCTACTCAGGGATAGACGTAAGTACGAAGCAATCCTTGCAGGTCAATGAAGCTTACAGGTCCTAAATATTACCCCAATTGTTGACGCACTCACTAGAACACCCAAACCTAGCGAGACATGTGGAATATGTGGCCGTTTGCATGCACCAAGGAAACACCCAGCTTTAAAACAGTTCTGCAATAGGCAGTGGCAGTGCACTAGAGCAAAGGCTGTTGGAGCTACAAAGGGCACTACACTGATCCAAACAGACTGTACACAATGGGTACCTTCAAACAATAAAAATAACCATCAAATATCCTGTCAGAAAGATTTACATGAGGTGACTGACAAAACAGAAAATGACAATGATGCGTACAAGAGACAAAGAGCAGTGAACACATGTTTCACACCATCAATCTTGTGGAAAACAAACACCGTCAGAGGTGTTTACCAAGATTCAAATTATCTCCCCTAAGAAAGTTAACAACTATTCATATTGGCCAAGACTGACACAGGGGCAAGTGCCAACACCTACATCTGTAGATTCTAAAAGGCATGTATCCACAGGCGTGGAGGGCCATAGCGAAACCTACTACTGCTCACCTTTCAGTGTACATTGGTGCAGGATCCATAGTCCTGGAATGCAAGTACAATCAATCCTCCTGGGTATCACAGATGTTCTACATCATAGAGACTAAAGGCCCAGCGATCATAGATCTATCAGCGTGCCATGTCCTCACACCAGTGATAATCAATGGAATCAGTCAGACCGCATACGGTAAATCAACCTCAGATACTACTCCTATCATGACTTAACATAAAAATATCCAGGATATTTTGACAAAATCAGCAGCTTCAATGGAGCTGCAACACTACACTTACAGGAGAATGCAAGTCCGTCAATTGATCTGGTGCATTTTGTGCAATGTAATTGCTAGCAGCTACAAGAAGAAATGGTGAAAGATTCCACACTACAGAAACTGTGGAAAACCATCAATGAGGGATGGCCTGATTCAATCCAGCATGTCCACAAACACATGAGGCCATTTTGGCCTTACTGGGATGAGCTAGGCATCTCCCGGAGAGTCATTTTTAAAGGCAGGCAGATCACCATACTGGAATCTTTGTGATCTGATATTCTTCAACAACTTCATCATTCAAACATGGGCATAGATTTGACAAGAAAATTTGCAAGACAGACAGTCTATTGGCTGAGTATGAACAATCATATTGAAGTTGTCATCAAGAAGTGCAAGGCATGTCAAGAGCATATGCCAAGTCAACACAAAGAACCACTGATTCCACATGAAGTTCCTACCCATCCTTGGTCCAAAATCACATCCAACCTCTTTCATGGCCATGGTACTGACTTCATCGTCGTCATCGCCTACTTTACCAAGTACCCTATTATTTGACATTTGAGGAAGTAACTAGTACGGTAGATAATTGGGAACCAGAGGTTGTAGTATACCTGTCTCTCCAAAAGGCATTAAATAAGGTGCCAAACAAAATGTTTTTAGCAAGTTAAGGGCTCATGGAGTTGGGGTAATATATAAGCATGGATAGAGGGTTGGTTAACAGATAGAAAGCAGAGAGTGGGCATAAATGAGGCTTTTTCAAGTTGGCAGGCAGGGAATAGTGGAGTGCCGCAAGGATAACTGCTGGGGCCTCAGCTATTTACTATCTATAATAACTAGATAATAATTAGATGAAGAGACAGAGAGTAATGTATCTAAGTCTGCTGATGATACCAAGCTAGGTGGAAAGGTAAACTGTGGGGAGGACACAGAGAGGCTGTAAAGAGATATAGACAGCTTAAGCGATTGGGCAGCAAAATGGTCGATCAAGTATAATGTAGGGAAGTGTGAAGTTATTCACTTTTGGTTGTAAGAATAGAAAAGCAGAATACTTTTTAAAAAGTGTGAAGTTTGTAAGTGTTGATTTTCAGAGGGACTTGGGTGTGCTTGTACAAGGAACGCTGAAAGTTAGCATGCAGGTGCAGCAAGCAATTAGAAAGGCAAGTGGTATGTTGGCCTTTCTTGCAAGGGGATTGGAGTACATGAATAAAGAGGTTTTACTAGAGTTGTACAGGGTTTTGGTAAAACCATATCTGGAATACTGTGTGCAGTTTTGGTCTCCATATTTAAAAAAGGAAATACTTGCATTGTTTCTACTGGGGAGGCAGTACAGTGAAGGTTCACTAAATTGGTCCCTGGGATGAGGGGGTTGTCCCATGATGAAAGGCTGAGTAAATTGGGCTTACATTCTCCAGAGTTTAGAAGAATGAGCGATCTCATTGGAACCTACAAAATTCTGAGAGGGCTTGATAGGGTAGACACTGAGAGATTGTTTCTGTTGGTTGGAGAGTCTAAAACATGGAGGCACAGTCTCAGGATAAGTGGCCAATCATTTAGGATTGAGCTGAGGAGAAATTACTTCACTCAAAGGGTTGTGAATCTTTGGAATTCTCTACCCCAGAGGGATGTGAATGCTCCATCGTTGCATACATTTAAAGCTGGGATAGACATATCTTTGGTCTCTCAGGGAATTAAGGGATCTGGGGAGCAGGTGGGAAAATGGAGTTGAAGCTCAAGGTCAGTCTTGGTCGTATTGAATGGCGGAGCAGACTTGCCGAGCTATTTGGTCTACTCCTGGGCCAGAATTTTTACCTCATCGGGCGGGCGTGCACCTGACCCGAACAAGCATAAAATGACACATGACGATGTCGGGGAAGCGTCCCGATGCCATCGTGCACTCGTGCGATATTTCGGTCTGCACGGAGCACATGGGAGTCGGAAGTGCACCCGCCAACAATGAATAGGCCTATTAAGGCCATTAAAGTACCAGTTAAATGTAATTTTTCGCTGGCTGTCCAACCTTACAGTTGGTGGGCAGGCAAAAAGGTCAAGCAGCCTTTGCATTTTTTAGGAAACCTCAACCATGGGTGGGATAAGGTTTCCAACAGCAATTAAAAATAAAATAAAAATTTTAACTTTTCATTAATAACATGTCCCTGCTCATGTGACAGAGTCACATGAGGAGGCATGTTTTGTAACATTTAAAAAATTTTTTTTTTGATTTTTTTTTTTTATATCTTCAGCTTCCTGAGGCAGCTCTGTGCCTCAATCAAGAATGACAATCCCACAGATCACTGCACAATTAAAGAAACCTCCAGACAAGGTTACCATTTTAAAATCTGGGCGTACCAGCAGATTACCTCTACACTTTAGAGACTCATAGATTCACCAGTCCTTTACACTTATGTAATAGCAACTAAAGATGAACATGCATTGTAAATAGTTATACTTCTTTGGAAGCAGGGTAAGTATCTTTAAAAAGAAAGGGGGATATTGTCATATGCCTTTAAGGAATTGCAATATGCCATGCAGAACAAAGGACACACAGCTCTGCTGCTGATGTCTTCTCGTTTTCTAACTTTGTATAACTGACCTTATATGCCTAGTCTTAATAAATGAACCCACAACATATTCACCCATCCCTTTTGAGTGATTGATGCCTTTATATCATTATAAAAACACGACAAGGAATAGGTCTTTTAAACCCTTGACTTGTTCCAATGTCAAGCATGTGAAATTGGTCCAATTGTCCTATTCAAATAAAGGACAAAGTAGTTTATTTTTTCTCCTTTTCCCTTTCCTTGATATCCTGAGATCAAAAATACTAATGGTTGCTGTATTTCAGTGGATGAGGTTTCAAATATAAAAATAACGAAAGGCTCAGGCTATTACATAGAACATGATAGTTACGATCCAAAATACTTGTGTAATGTTTCTCTACATCCGATGTGGGTGTCGGAGGCAAGGTTGGCATTTATTTCCCACCCCCAGTTGCCTTTGAGAAGGTGGTGGTGAGGAACTGCTGCAGTCTGTGTGGTGCAATGTGGTCAGAAAGGGAGTTCTAGGATTTTGATCCAACAACAATGAATTTTCCAAGTTAGGATAGAGTGTGACTTGAAGAGGTAACTTGCAGGTGGTAGTGTTCCCTTGCACCTACTGCCCTTGTTCTCTTTGGTGGTAGATGTTTTGGATTTGAACTCTTGCAACAATGCTCTGGGATGAGATGATTGGCCTCCAACAGCCACAAACATCTTCCTTGTACTAAGCAGGACTCCAATTAGTGGACAGCTTTTCTCTAATTCCCAATGACTTTAATACTAGTTGGGCTCCTTGATGCCACATTCAGTCAAATGCTGCAATGCTGTCAAGGCAGTCAGCCTTCCATCCACTCTGGAACTCAGAACTGCATTTTACATTCCCCTGCCAGCCGGTTTAAGGTGGGAAGGCTTGGAAAATTCAGCGCGTGACCTTCCAGCCACTTTCTCGCTCGCCCCACTTGTCTCCCATTTTACTGCAGGTGGATGCATCAGGCAGCCCACCCCCTTAGGTCCTATTGAGACCCTTAAATGGTCAATTAATTGCCACTTAAGGCATCATCCCACCACTGCCGCTATTCTACCCGTGGCAGGGGTGGCCCATGTTGTAAGATTGTTTGGTGTCTCACTAAGAGGTCTGGAGGCTTGTATGATTGAACATAAGCCGTTTATTGGTAACCCATAACTATATATATCTCCAAGTACAGCCCTGTGTGGGTGCTGTCTTCATGCTGGCTCCTTCCAGACTCTTCCACACAAAATCTACCATCATGTAACACTCTATATCACACTGTGGGCAGTACTGTTTCCCCAGTCCCACATTAACCCTTGCTCTACTGAACACCCTTATACTACAGCCCACACCATGCGGTAGCCCAGCAACTTTTACTGGCTGGGCGAGTGTGAGGCAGGGGAGCACATCTCCCTTGGGGGCCCACTGTAACCATCGGAGGCAGCTCCCCAAGGTCATACACGCACTTTAACTAACTAGACCCCCCACGGCCCTACTAGCCAGTCTGCTAGGGGTCTACAAGCCAGGCCCCACCATTTCCCCAGACTTACCTTCAGTCCAACCTGCATAACCTCCTCTTCTACTGGAACTGCCTGTAGTCCCAGCAGTGGCCACTGCTCGGACCTGGCACTGCTGGGACTAGAGAGCTGCTGGCCAATCAGATTGGCTGGCAGCTCTCCAAGGTGGGGGCAGAATTCTTGCACTGACCCAATTAATGTCCTGCCAAGTGTAAAATGGCTCCAGGGCAGCTGGCTTTTTCATTAGTGGGCTCCAACTGACTTTTTAGCTTGGGGGGCGGGGACATGGCGCCCCATGAAATCCAGCCCTCAGTCAGCACTTTTGTCCATGTTGGACTGGGACTGTAATGACATCTGGAGCTGAATGACTTGGCAGAACCCAAACTCAGCATTGATGAGCAGATTATTGGTGAGTAGATGCACTTGATGGCACTATCATTGACAACTTCCAGCAGTTTGCTGATGATTGCGATTCAAAGGGCAGCATGGTAAATGGCCGGATATCCTACTTTTTGTGGACAGGACATACATGGACTACTTTCTCAGGTAGATGTCAGTGTTGATGTTGTGCTGGAATAGCTTGGCCAGGGTGATGACTAGTTCTAGAGCATGTCATCAGAACCACAGCCAGGATGTTGTCAGGGTGTGTGCTCTTTGCTGTATTCAGTGCGCTCAGCTGTTTTTTGATACCACTTAGAGTAAATCAAATTGGCACAAGACTGGCATCTGTGATTTTAAAAATATTTTTTATATTCATTCTTGGGATGTGGGCATCGCTGACAAGTACAGCATTCATTGCCCACCCCTAATTGCCCTTGAAAAGGTGGTGGTGAGCCGCCTTTTTGAATTGCTACAGTTCATGCGGTGTAGTTAGACCCACAGTGCTGTTAGGGAGGGGGGTTCCAGGATTTTGACCCAGTGACAGTGAAAGAACAGTGATAATAGTTCCAAGTCAGGATGGTGTGTGACTTGGAGGGGAACCTTCAGGTGTTGGTGTTCCATTGTGTCTGCTGCCATTGTCCTTCTAGGTGGTAGAGGTCCCGGGTTTGGAAGGAGCCTTGATGAGTTGCTGCAGTGTATCTTGTTGCCACTGTGTGTTGGTGGTGAAGGGAGTGAATGTTTAAGACAGTGGATGGGATGCTCATCAAGTGGGCTGCCTTGTCCTGGATGGTGTTGGAGCTTCTTGAGTGTTGTTGGAATTGCACTCATCCAGGCAAGTGGGGAGTATTCCATCACACTCCTGACTTGTGCCTTGTAGATGGTGGACAGGCTTTGGGGAGTCAGGAGGTGAGTTATTCGTCACAGGATTCTCAGCCTCTGACCTCATCTTACAGCCGTAGTACTTATATAGCTGGTCCAGTTCAGTTTCTGGTCAATGGTGACCCCTAGGATATTAATGGCAGGGGACATAGTAATAGGAATGGGGGGATGGTTCGATTCTCTCTTGTTGGAGATGGTCATTGCCTGGCACTTGTGTTGCTTGATTGCTACTTGCCATTTAATCAGGCCAAGCCTGAATGTTGTCCAGGTCTTGCTGCATGCAGGCACACATTGCTTCAGTATCTGAGATGTTGAGAACGTTACTGAACACTGTACCATCATCAGCAAACATCTGCACCTCTAACTTTATTATGGAGGGAAGGTCACTATTGAAGCAACTGAAGATGGTTGGGCCTAGGAACTATGCTGAGGAACTCCTGCAGCGGGACTGAGATGATTGGCCACAGACAACTACAACCATCTGTGTACTAGGTATGACTCCAATCAATGAGCATTTTCCCCTGATTCCCATTGACTCAAGTTTTGCTAGGGCTTCTTGATGCCACACTTGGTCAAATGCTGCCTTGATGTCAAAGACAGTCAGTCTCACCTCACCTCTTGAATTCAGCTCTTTTGTCCATGTTAGGACCAAGGCTCAATGAGGTCAGGAGCCAAGTGCCCCAGGCAGAACCAAAACTAAGCGTCAGTGAGCAAGTTATTGCAGTGTAAGTACCGTAAATTTCTAGTCTCAACTCCCCATGCATACAGACATAAAACAGTTGTAGAAAGGACCAATTTCAGGATGCAATGTCTTGTGCCCAATCTGCTCTTGGGGTACAGGTGCTACCTGATGGGCATAGGCAGTTGCTCAGGTATCCATTGCATCCACCTAAAACATATGTTGGCACTGTGCATATGGAATAAGATGCCTGAAACCTGCAGGAAATTGAAGCAAATGGAAAAGACAATCATTCAGCATATAAGCAGGGTGCCCGTGCACTATTGTCCATTTTGCTGGGGACAAATTTCACTACATTGTGTTTACTTATGCCCGAATATCAAGAGTTCTGACCCAACTACCGTGTCATTCTGCCATGTTTGGGTTCAAGTGAATTTAAAACAGCTGCACAAATAGTATTATCACTGTCAGGTCTCCCCTATGTAGGAGACTATTCTATGACTATTCTATCAGTCATACATACCTGACAAAATAAGTGCTATTCCCCTGGTCGGTGCTATTAAATTTTCTCTCATATAGAGCAGATGTCAAGTTCAAAACTTAAAAAAAAAATCTTATATTCTTAATTTACTTCAGGGAACAAACTAAACTGTCAAGATTTTTTTTAAAAATCAAATACTCAAGGTGTTCGGAGACATTTTCTAAATTAATTTGAGGTTATTAAAATTGATACCTTTGCAGACCACGATTACTGCTTTGAAGCATTCAATAGTATTATAGCTGGAATTATGCATAATGAATGATCACATCAATCTGTATCTGAGTCTGAATAACCAAGGGCAGGAATAGGTTTAATGCTACTGTGTGTTACTTAGGAGATTAACTCTATATTAATACTTTGATGCTGTCAGGTACATTTCTGTTCATCTTTTTAAAATTCTGACAATTATTTTAGATTACCTCAAGCAAATCGCAAGTTAATTTTTCTTTGACTTATTACAGGGTGAGTTCCTGGTCTCAGACATGCCGCTGTGGGGAGCTGAAAGGCAGAGAATCAGGAATCAGCCAGCTGCAGGAGAAAGGGGGCTGGATTCTGGATCATGCCTGTGTACTTTTTAACTAACCACTGACTATGTCAGTTCACCTGTCTGCCTGTCTCAACTAGATACAGGAGCAGATGATAATGAGAAAAGGAATATAAATAACATTTAAAAATGTACAAATAATTTATTCTTTCAGAACTGCAAAATAATTTTTAATATTAAAATGAAAAAAGGTAATTCAACGGAGTTACACTATTGGAATGTGAAGTGAGCACTGATGGATCACAGATTGAAATGTCCTCATCTTGGTTGGATAAAACTAGGAAGGTAACTAATAATAAGAAACAAGAACTCAGTGAATTTCTCATTCATCAATGTAACTTCACAGAAAGAGCTGCGGAATCTGCAAAGACATGTTGTAAAGACAGATATTCATTCACTGAACATATAAGATTAGTTGGTAATGAGCTTCCATCGATGTTAACTCTGCTTTTCTCTCTAAGATGCTGCCAGGCATGCTGAGGATTTCCAGCAGAGATATTTGGCCTTGGAGCTCATTGGGCTGAATTTTCCACCCGTTGGAGGGGAGGTTGAATGGCGGGCGCACACAGGCGTGCTTCGGATCAGCGACCCCAACTGGGGGTGTGGCGCCACTTTCAGTGGGTGGGCGAATTAAGGCCTGTTTCAGGTCTCCTCTCCAAGATTGGTTTGTCCTAAGATAACAAGTGCCATGGTGTGTTGAATTCACAGCAAGCAGCCCTAGGCATGGCCTGCAACAAACAAGGTAAGTAACTTCCCTGCCTTGCACCGCCCCCATCCTCTGCCTCATCTGCCAACCTCCCGATTGTCCTACAGTACCGCCACCTCCAATTGTATCCCCTGAAATCGTGACCCGTCTCACTTACCTCCGGCCCCTGCAATGTCTAACAGCCAATTTTTCTTCTGTCCTCACTGGCACTCAAAAAAGCCAAATAAGAATAAAAATAGAAGGACCACCCATCATCAACCTAGATAATCCTCTAGTTGACCCTGCAAAGTCCTCCTCAATAACACCTGGGGTCCTGTACCAAGAGCTGTCCAACAGAATAGTCAAGCAACAGCCTGACAAAGTCATATTCACTGAATCATTCTTTATTACCAATGTCCCAGACACCACCATCAACATCCCTGGGTATGTCCTGTCCCACCTGCAGGGCAGACCCACCAGAGGTGGCAGCACAGTGGTATAAAGTTGGGAGGGAGAGGCCTTGGGAGTCCTCAGCATTGACTCAGGGCCCAATGAAATCTCACAGCATCAGGTCAAAATGGGCAAGGAAACCTGCTGTTGATTACCACCTACTGCCCTCCCTCAGCTGACGAATCAGTGCCCCGACATGTTGAACACCACTTGGAAGAAGCATTGAAGGTAGTAGAATGTACTCTTGGTGGGGGACTTCAATGTCCATCACCCAAAGTGGCTCAGTAGCAGCACTACTGACTGAACTGGTCAAATCCAGAAGGATATATCTGTCAGACTGGGTCTATGGCATGTGGCATGAAACCAACAAGAGGGAAAAACCTACTAGACCCCGTCCTCAAAAATCTACCAGTGACAGAAGCATCTGTCCATGGCAGTATTGGTAGGAGTGATAATTGCACAGTCGTTCTGCAGACCAAGTCCCTCAAAGTCTTTGCTCTAACTGTCCAGTGTGTCATATATGACATTACCACCTTGATAAATGGGATAGATTCAAAATAGACATAGCAGCTAAAAACTGGCCATCCATTAGGCGCTGTGGGCCATCAATAGCAGAGGAATACTACTCCCTTGCAATCTGGAATCTCATGGTCCAGCATGTCCCTCACTGTACCTTTACCATCCAGCCAGAGGATCCATCCTGGTTCAATGAGGAATGCAACAGAGCATGCCAGACACAGCACTAGGCATACCAAAAAAATTAGGTGCCAACCTTGATGAAGTTACAACACAGGACCACATGTATGCTCATTAGCAGAAGTAGTAAGCAAGAGAGTTAAGCAATTTCACAACCAATGGATTGAATTAAAACTCTGCAGTCCTGCCATCAATTGGTGAATGGTGTGGACAATTAAACAAGAAACCAGAGGAGGAGGTTACACAAATATTTCCTCAACATCACAGGGAACAGTTAAGTGGTTGGCGACTATTTTGCTCATTTATCTTTCAAAACTCATGTAACTTATTTGTAATTGTGAGATTTTATTAGTAGTAGTAAGGTGTACTGGCATAGTAAAGCATACTGGGAGTAGTAGTGTTAATTAATTATAAATTAATTAAGAAAAGTAAATTAATTAACACATAATAAAGATGGCAAGGCAGGTGATATGTTGCAACTGCAGAATGTGGGAGCTTTGTGGTGTGATCCAGGGAAAACACATCTGCAGTAAGTTTCTGTGGCTCGAGGAGTTTCAGCTCAGAGTCGATGAGCTGAAGGCTGAGCTGTAGACACTGTGCCACATCAGGGAAGGGGAAAGTTACCTGGACACTTTGTCCTAGGAGTCGATCACACAACTTAGGATAAGGTCTTCTGATTTGGTTGGTGGGCAAGGAAAGGAGGGTGTGACTGCAAGTGAGCATGGTAAGGGGATTTAAAAGATAGAAATGGAGGACCCTCAGCCTACATAGCCAACAACATAGCTAGAACTAGGAAAGAGGTTCAGCTTAAGGCGTATGAACTGCTAGGGGCTAAATTAAAAAATAGAACCTCAAAATCTCTGGATTATTACTTAAGCCTTGAACAAATTGTAGTAGAGTGAGTAAGATTAGAGCGTTAAATGTGTGGCTCAAAGACTGGTGTGGGAGAAATAGCTTTTGATTCATGGGGCACTGGCACCAGTACTCCAGGAAGTGGAGGCTGTACTGTTGTACCTGAACCATGCTGGGACCAATGTTCTGGCAAGTTGTATAACTAGGGTGCTAGAGAGGGCTTTAAACTAGATAGTGGGGTGTGGGATCAAGTGAGGGAAGATGTAATAAATTAAAGAGAGAGGACAAGGCAAGACAGCAAGGTAGCAATAAGGGGAATAAGAATGTGGCAGGAAAGGACAAAGTGTATCAATTTAAGAGTCTGCCAGCAGATAAGTTAGAGGTTACGAAAATAGTAAAAAGACATAACTAAAGGTTCTGTATCTGAATACGCGTAGCATTCATAACAAAACAGATGAATTGACAACTCAAATAGAAATAAATGTGCATGATCTGATAGCCATTACAGATACATGGCCGCAAGATGACAAAGGGCGGAGTTGTCCCAGATTTGAACTAAGTGTGGTAGTGAGGGGGTAAAAACGGCGTTTTACCCACCTGCCTCCGTGGTGGGTTTTCACACCGTATCATCCCAAACCCGCCGCATTAGTTATGCATTCTCGGGAAATATACTGTTTCTATGGTGGGCAGGCTCTCATTCGCTTGCCACACCATCACCTCACCGCTTCATCAAGCTGGGCGCCATATTTAAAGTTCAGCCGTGCTCACACATCCCATGACTACTGGAGGGGTGGTGTCTACGAAAGGCAACAAGACAGCAGCGTCCATGTTTAATGGTGTGTCACTGGAATGCCTTTTGGACACCATGGAGGCCTGCCCTGATGTACTCTACTCCCGCTCTTGTCGCAGGATGGGCAGCGGCATGACCAACCAGGCTTTGGAGGCAGTGGCTATGGTGATCAGTGCCAATGCTGCACAGAAGAGGTTGGCCATCCAATGCAGATACAGGATGAATGATCTCATCTGTGCAGCCAGGGTATGGCACCATCTCATCACTCTAAACTCACACACTCAAGCCCATCACACATTCACTGGCATCTCACTCACTACCAGCTCAAAGGATGTTACTACCCATTCTTACACACATACATGCCCATCTGGCCTCATCTTCTCTGGAGGCTGCCTCCTCAGCCCTCACTATCTTGAGGCCACTTGCACAGATCAGCAAGTGCCCCCACACACACCCTGGATTATCCTCCATTCCCAGTACAGCCCTCGCCCTGCAGCCTCTTCCCTTGCCTGAGGCCGCTTCTCCCCCTTCACCAAGCAAACCCGAGACCTGCAGCCATTGAAAAGCCATCCACATATGGTTGATCTGGTAGGTAGAGACCTGCCGTGAGCTCCCCTAAAAGTGATGTGGTACTGCCTGTGAAGCCTTGCGCTGAGAATGCGAGTGCTGCCCGAAGCGAGGTAGGCAAACAAACCTTGAAGTCCCGAGCGAAGTACAGCCCGCCAGGTGCACGTCGCTTATGTGCTGTTGTGAGACATGGCGGCATGTTTTCCTGCCAGCGTGGGCGCATGATCCAGCGGGGTTGGGGGGGTGGGGATGGGGTGAATGATTCCGGCGGGCAGGCCTAATAATGATATTCTGATGTATTACAATGAGGTTCCCGACGTTCGATGATGGAGAACACGGCCTGAGCGGACGATCACAAACTGGTTTCACTCCGTCGTGCAACCAATCACGGCATATTGTCCGCTCATGCTATTGAATGCCCGATGCCGGCGGGCACGGAAAATCCTGGCCAAAGACTGGGGCCTGAATATTCAAGGATACATAATATTTTGAAAGGACAGGAAACTAGGAAAAGGTGGACGGGTGGCTCTGTTAATTAAGGATGACATTACTACAATGGAGAGAGATGACCTTAGTTCTAAAGATCAAGATGTAGAATCAGTTTGGGTAGAGATAAGAAATACTGAAGGTAGGAAGTCACTTTTGGGAGTAGTTTATAGGCCCCTTAACAGCAACCACACAGTAGGACAATGTGTACAGGAAGAAATAATGGGGGCTTATGAGAAAGGTACAACAATAATCATAGGTGATTTTAATCTAAATATAGATTGGACATATCAGATTGGCAAAGATAGCCTTGAAGATGAGTTCATACAATGTTTTTGGGACAGTTTCTTAAAGCAACATATTCTAGAGCCAACCAGAGAGCAGACTATTCAAGATCTAATAATGTGCAACAAGACAGCATTAATTATGATAAAAGCAAAAAACTGCGGATGCTGGAAATCCAAAACAAAAACAAAAATACCTGGAAAAACTCAGCAGGTCTGGCAGCATCTGCAGATAGGAGCACAGTTAACGTTTCGAGTCCGAATGACCCTTCAACAGAACTAATTATGACCTCATAGTGAAGGTGCCCTGAGGCAGCGTGATCATAATGTGATTTAATTTCACATTTATTTTGAGTGAGAGATAAGTGGATCTAAGGCTAGTGTTTTAAATTTAAATAAGGGCAATTATGAAGGTACGAAGACAAAACTAACTAAAGTAGACTGAGAAATTAGGTTAAGAGATAGGTCAGCAGAGATGCAGTGGCAGACATTTAAGGAAATATTTCATAACACTCAGGGAAGATACATTCCAGTGAGAAAGAAAGACTCTAGGGCAAGGATGCACCATCCATGGCTAACTAAGGAAGTAAAAGATGGTATCAAATTGAAAGAACAAACATACAATTCCACGAAGAGTAGTGGAAGATTAGAAGATTGGACAGAATATTTAAAAAAATTCAAAGAATAACCAAAAGAACAATAAGGAGGAAGAAATTAGAGTATGAGAGAAAGTGAGCTAGAAATATAAAAACATATAATAAGGTATTTAAAAAGGAAAATAGTAAGTAGAGCATTGGTCCACTGGAGAATGGGTCTAGGGAACTAATAATGGAAAATAAGGAAATGGTGGATGAATTGAACAGATATTTTGCATCTGTCCTCACTGTAGAGGATACAAATAACATCCCAGAAATAATTGTGAATCAAGACTTGGGAGGGAGGAACTTAAGGCAATTACAATCACCAGGGAAAAGGTTTTTAATTTTTAAAAATTCTTTCACTGGACGTGGGCTTCGCTGGCTGGGCCAGCATTTCTTACCCATCCCTAACTGCCCTTGAGAAGGTGGTGGTGACCTGCCTTCTTGAACCGCTGCAGTCCATGTAGTGTAGGTACACCCACAGTGCTGTTAGGGAAGGAGTTCCAGGAATTTGATCGAGCGACAGTGAAGGAACGGTGATATATTTCCAAGTCAGGATGGCGTCTTCCTGTAGAAATCCGTCTTCACCCAAGAGAATGAGGATGAAGTTATGGAACTCGGGGAGAGAGACTGAGAGGTTCTTGAGCAAATTGATATAGGGAGTGACAAGGTATTGGAGGTGTTGGCAGGCTTAAAAGTGGACAAATCTCCAGGTCCGGAAGATTTGTGTCCCAGGCTGCTGAGGGAGGCAAGGGAGGAGATCGCAGGGGCTCTGACCCAAATTTTTAATTCCTCTCTGGCCACGGAGGAGGTGCCAGAGGACTGGAGCACAGCTAATGTGGTTCCGCTATTTAAGAAGGGTTGTAGAGATAAGCCAGGGAACTACAGACAAGTGAGTCTCACGTCAGTGGTAGGGAAACTATTGGAGAAAATTCTGAAGGAGAGAATCTATCTCCACTTGGAGAGGCAAGGTTTGATCAAAGATAGTCAGCATGGCTTTGTCAGAGGGAGGTCATGCCTAACAAATTTGATTGAATTTTTTGAGGAGGTGACCAGGTGTGTAGATGAGGGTAGTGCAGTTGATGTAGTTTATATGGATTTCAACAAAGCCTTTGACAAGGTCCCACATGGGAGACTTATAAGCAAGGCAAATGCACATGGGATACAGGGTAATTTGATAAGGTGAATTCAAAATTGGCTTAGTTGTAGGAGGCAAAGGGTGATGACAGAAGTGTGCTTTAGTGACTGGAAGCTAGAGTCCAGTGACGTACCACAGGGATCTGTGCTGGGTCCCCTATTACTCGTCATTTATATAAACGGCATAGATGAATATGTGGGGGGTAGGATTAGTGAGTTTGCAGATGACACAAATATTGGCCAGGTGGTTAACAGTGAGGTTGAGTGTCTTGGGCTACAGGAAGATATAGACGGGATGGTCAAATGGGCAGATAAGTGGCAGATGGAATTTAACCCTGAAAATTGTGAGGTGATACACTTTGGAAGGAGTAATTTGACAAGGAAGTATTCAATGAACGGCATGACATTAGGAAGTTCTGAGGAATAAAGGGACCTTGGCGTGTGTGTCTATACATCTCTGAAGGCGGAGGTGCATGTGAGTGGGGTGAAAAAGGCATGTGGGACACGCCTTTATCGATCGAGGCATAGATTACAAAAGTAGGGAGGTCATGTTGGAGTTGTATAGAACCTAGGTGAGGCCCCAGTTGGAGTACTGTGTGCAGTTCTGGTCGCCACATTACAGGAAGGATGTGATTACACTGGAGGGGGTGCAGATGAGATTCACCAGGATGTTGCCTGGGATAAAACATTTAAGTTATGAAGAGAGGTTGGATAGACTTGGGTTGTTTTTGTTGGAACAGAGAAGACTGAGGGGCGACCTGATCGAGGTGTACAAGATCATGAGGGGCATGGACAGGGTGGATAGGGAGCAGCTGTTCCCCTTAGTTGAAGGGTCAGTCACGAGGGGACATAAGTTCAAGGTGAGGGGCGGGAGATTTAGTGGGGATGTGAGGAAAAACTATTTTACCCAGAGGGTGGTGACGGTCTGGAATGCGCTGCCTGGGAAGGTGGTGGAGGCGGGTTGCTTCACATCCTTTAAAAAGTACCTGGATGAGCACTTGGCACGTCATAACATTCAAAGCTATGGGCTAAGTGCTGGTAAATGAGATTAGGTAGGTAGCTCAGGTGTTTCTCACGTGTCGGTGCAGACTCGATGGGCTGAAGGACCTCTTCTGCACTGTGTGATTCAGTGATTCTGTGAAGTGCTGGTAAATGGGATTAGTTCGGTAGGTCAGGGTGTTTCTCACGTGTCGGTGCAGACTCAATGGGCCGAAGGGCCTCTTCTGCACTGTGTGATTCTATGATTCTGCGTGTGGCTGGAAGGAAAACTTGCAGGTGGTGGTGTTCCCAAGGGTCTGCTGCCCTTGTCCTTCAAGGTGGTAGAGATCGTGGATTAGGAAAGTGGTGTCTAAGGAGCCTTGGTGAGTTGCTCCAGTGCATCTAGTGGATGGTACACACTGCTGCCACTGTGCATTGGTGGGGGAGGGAGTGAATGTTTGTGGAAGGGGTGCCAATCAAGTGGACTGCTTCAACACCTAGATGGTGTCGAACTTCTTGAGTGTTGTTGGAGCTGCACTCATCCAGGCAAGTGGAGAGTGTTCCATCACTCTCCTGACTTGTGCCTTGTAGATGATGGACAGGCTTTGGGGAGTCAGGAGGGGAATTACTCTCCACAGAATTCACAGTTTCTGACCTGCTCTTGTAGCCACAGTATTTATATGGCTGGTCCAGTTCAGTTTTTGGTTAATGGTAACCCCAAGAATGTTGATAAGGAGGACTCAGGGATGGTAATGTCACTGAATGTCAAGGGAAGATGGTTAGATTCTCTCTTATTGGAGATGGTGTTAGGAAATAGAGATACTTTAAGTAAGTTATATGTGTATTTGGGTGTGTTAGGAATAAGGTATATCTTTAAGTTTAATTTGTATTTTTGTATTTGTGAGTTAAGAAAAGGAGAAGTTGAGTTTTAGTTTCACTTTAAAAGATGCCTGCATTTTAATGAAGGTTTTATGACTCTTGAAAGGGAGTTAAAACAAACAAGGTAAAAAAACCTGTCCTGTTGCCTAGTAACAGGAGGCCCCACAGAGACAGAAAAGTAATTTCAGTTTTGCTGGAAGCAGTTTGAGTTCAACTGAAAGCAGCATATCAGAGGGACAGATAGCAAGTCCCAAACTAAAGTTGAAGCCAGGATTCCAGAAAGGCTGGACAGGAGCAGAAATTGCAGGAGCAGGTTCCAGAAACTAAAGAAGAAAGCCCCAAATTCAGGGGAGTGGAACAAGAAAGGTTCCAAGAATGCCTTTTCGTCAAAGGACAAGAATGGGAATCTGGAAAGGATCCTGTTCTGTGGAAGTAAAAGTAAGGAGCAGAGAGGAAGGCTCCAAGCTTCAAGCTTAAAGAGAAGACGCAGATTTAAAGTAATATAGGCTTGGGATAAGCTGGAAGATCCAAGGGGACAGCCTAAGGTCTGTAACTCTTTACTATGGGCATGTGACACAGTGGTGTACTGTTAGCATGACTGAATCAGTGAGAGAGAGTGCGTGAAAGGAAGTTTGAATGCACGTGGCGATCCGGGGGGAGGAACATTGGAAGGGAAGTTCGAAACCCTGGATGTGGACCCTTGCGAAGGTATCTGAGAGAAAGTGCTGGTTTGGGAGAAGATTCCAAAGTGAGTTCTTGGAGAGTGGAGATTGGAAACCCTGATGTGAAATATAGAATTCAGTGAGACCGGTTGGCTCACAGTGTGAAAAGTGTCCGGGGGAAGTTGAGAAGAGATCCACTGCCTCTGTTTGGGGTGTCATCTGTCACTTGGTTTCAGAGAGTGGTGCCTGATCACAGGTCGCCTATTGGTTTACATGGACTGTGTACTTAGTGTGAACATTATAGCATAGGATAGCTTTTATAACTTGTGTTATCCTTACAAATATGTACATGTCTGTAAAGGTATAGCTGCAGGTGAAGGAGTATTGTAACATAGTTCAATTTATCTTGCTTAATAAATGTTTTATTCTTTTATTAAAAGTTCATCAGTTGACTCCTGCAATTCTGTTCAGTAGCCATTGTCCACACATCTTAACAAAAAATAAAAGCTAGGATCTATCAAGCTGGGTTCAACCCTGAGATCTGGCTTGTCCAGTAGTAAAATTAGCTGGGATCATAGCAAAGGTCATTGCCTGGCACTTACGTGGAGTGAATATTACATGATACTTGTCAGCCCAAGCCTGAATGTTGTCCAGGTCTTGCTGCATTTGGACTGTTTCAGTATCTGAGACTTCAGGAATGGTGCTGAACATTATGCAATCATCAGTGAATATCCCCACTTCTTACCTTATGATGGGAGGAAAGGTCATTGATGAAGCAGCTGAAGATGGTTGGGCTTAGGATACTACCCTGAGAAACTCCTGCAGGATTGTCCTGGGACTGAGATGTTTAACCTCCAACAACCACAACCACCTTCCTTTGTGCTAGGTATGACTTCAACCAGTGGAGATTTCCTCCTGATTCCCATTGACTCCAGTTTTGCTAGGGCTTCTTGATGCCGCACTCAGTCAAATGCTGCCTCTCATCTCGCCTCTTGAGTTCAGCTCATTTGTCCACGTTTGGACTAAGGCTGTAATGAGGTCAGGAGCTGAGTCATGGTACTGAGAAAATTATTAGAATTATTAGAATTAAAAACTGGTAAGTCCCCAGGTCCTGATGGACTTTATCCCAGGGTCATATCAGAAGTGTCTGCTGTGAAAGTAGATCAGTTTTAATTTCTCAAAATTAACTAGATTCTGGAAAGGTCCCATCAGATTAGAAAATATCGAATGTAACTCCTCTATTCAAGAAAGGAGGGAGACAGAAAGCAGAAAACTACCGTCCAGTTAACTTAATATCCGTCATGTGGAAAATGCTGGAATCTATTATTAAGGAAGTAGCAGGGCACATAGATAATTGCAATGCCATCAGGCAGAGTCAGCATGGTTTTGTGAAAGGGAAATGTTGTTTGACTAATTTATTAGGGTTCTTGGAGAAAGTGACAAGCAACCTGGATAAAGGAAGACCTGTTGTTCTGGGGAGATGGGAAATGAAGAGGAAAATAAGACAAGGGTGAGAATAGAATGTGGCAGTTAAGGTAACCCAAAAATCTTCCACTGGCATGTAAATAGTAAGCAGGTAAACAGAGGTGGGGTGGGGCCTATTAGGGGCAAAGAAGGTGCTATATGCTTAGAGATGCAGGGAGAGATTAGAATACCTGATGACTGTTTATTAAGGAAGAGGATGCTGACAAAACATTGATAGAAGTGGAGATGGTGGAGGCAATGGATGGGGTGAAAATTGATAGGCATAGTGTACTACAAAGGGTGGCTATGCTTAGAGTGGATGAGTTGCCTGGTCTGGATGACTTCCACCCCTGGTTGCAAAGAGAAATGGGGCTGGAAATCGTGGAAGAGCTTGTTATAATCTTCCAATCTTCCCGAAATATAAAGGAGATGCCAGAGGATTGGAAAGTAGCAAATATGAACATACGAATTTATGAAATAGGAGCTTTCGCGAATTCACTTTTGGTAAGGCTTATTACCAAATCAGCTGACAGGAGTTTTTTAAACAGAGTTTCCCCATGATAGACGTCAAGCTAACTGGCTTATAGTTTCCTGTTTTCTGCCTCCCTCCCTTTTTGAATAGAGGGGTTATATCTGCTACTTTCCAATCTGATGGAACCTTTTCAGAATCTAGTGAATTGACAATGTCACTGGATAGTAATCTAGAAGCCCGACCTAATGCTTTGGGGACAGGGGTTTAAATTCCGCCACAGCAGCTGGTGGAATTTAAATTCAATTAATGAAAAAATCTGGAATATAAAGCTACCCATCAGTAATGGTGACCATAAAACTATCAGTGATTGTTGTAAAAACCCATCTGGCTTATTACTGTTCTTTAGGGAAGGAAATCTGCTGTCCTTACCTGGTCTGGCCTACATGTGACTTCAGACCACAGCAATGTGGTTGAATCTTAATTGCCCCCTGCAATGGCCTTGTTAGTCAATCAGTTCAAGGGCAATTAGGGATGGACAGCAAATGCTGGCCTTTTCAATGACATCTACATCCCATGAAAGAATAAAGAAAAGTAACTGCAGACCGGTCAGGTTAACATTAGTAGAAACAATAATCAAGGAACAAATCAACAGACTCTTTGAGAGTTAATTAAGGAGAGCCAACATGAATTTGTGAAAGATAGATCTGATTTGACTAATCTAATTGAATTTTTATGAAGTAAAAGAGAGGTTTGGTGAAGGGAAGTGGATGTTGTTTATACAGGAAGGACATAATTGTTCTGGAGAGAGTGCAAAGGAAATTTACAAGAATGTTGCCAGGGCTTAAAAATTGCAGCTATGAGGAGAGATTAAGTAGGCTAGGGTTGCTTTCCTTAGAACAGAGGAGACGAAGGGGTGACCTAATTGAGGTGTACAAAATTATTAGGGGCCTAGACAAGCTAGATAGGAGAGACTTGTTTCCTCTAGCTGAGGGGTCAGTCACTTGGGGGCATAGATTTAAGGTGATTGATAGAAGGATTAGAGGGGACATGAGCAAAAACTTTTTCACCCAGAGTGTGATGGGCATCTGGAATTCACTGTCTAAATTGGTGGTTGAGCCTGAAACTCTCAACTCATTTAAAGGGTACCTGGATCTGCGCTGTAACCTGCAAGGCTATGAAACAGGTGCTGGAAAGTGGAATTAAAACGAACGGCTAGTTTCTTTTTTCTCTTTTTGGCTGGCGCAGACATAATGGGCTGAACGGCCTCTTTCTGCACCGTAACTTTTCTATGGTTCTATAGGGCTTTTGAGAAAGCACTTAATGAAGTACCACATAAAAGGCTGGCTAACAAAATTGAGGTTCATGGAATAAAAAAGGCAGTGTCAGTTTGGATAAAACATTAGCTTAATGACAGAAAATAGCGAGTGTGGTAAATGGTTGTTTTTCAGGCAGGAGTGTGTTTGACATAGTGGTATAAAGTGTGATTGACATAGTGGTATATATATATATATATATATATATATGGCTTAGATGTTGGAATATGGAGTAAAATTTCAAAATTTGCCAATGATGCCAAACTTGGAGGTGTGGCAGGCAATGAGGTGATATCAATTGATTGCAACAGCACATAGATAGGTTAGAACAGGCTTGTGCAACCAGGGAGGCTGTGGCCCCAAAGCCATTCAATGTGACCCCCAGAGCCACTGTACAAAATGCCAGTAAGACAGGCAAGTGAAGTTAAAGATTCTGCAAGGGCCCCTCCTCCAATCACAGGCTGTTACTCTCCCATGTTTTCTGCTGATAGGCAAATATGGGAGAGAAACAGTCTCTGATTGGATGAGCAGTGACACGGTAGTAGTAAGTATTCTGGGGGGAGAGAGAGGGATTTCCAGGGAGGGGAGGAAGAGAAAAAAGGTGCTGCGGGGCCTAAGGAGAGATAGGAAGAAAGGCTGCGGGGCCCGGAGGGAGAGAGAGGCTGCAGGGCCTGGGGAGAGTGAGAGGTGGAGAGGGAGAGGCTGTGGTGCCCAAGGAGGGAGAGAGGCTACAGGGCCCAGGGAGAGAAAGTGGCCATGGGGCCCGGGGGGAGACAAGGTGCGGTGGGGCCCGGGGGGAGACAAGGTGCGGTGGGGCCCGGGGGGAGACAAGGTGCGGTGGGGCCCGGGGGGAGACAAGGTGCGGTGGGGCCCGGGGGGAGACAAGGTGCGGTGGGGCCCGGGGGGGACACGAGGTGCAGTGGGGCCCAGGGGGAGACAAGGTGCGGTGGGGCCTGGAGGGGAGAGAGGCAGTGAGTCCCGGGGGAAAAGAGAAGCTGTGGGGCCCAGGGGAAGAGTGGAGTGGAAGAGAAAGTGCTGTAGGGCCTGGGGGGAGGGAGAGGCTGTGCGGCCTGGCGGAGGGGGTGGTGGAAGAGAAGGTGCTGTGGGTCCTGTGGGGACAGAGAGAGGCTGTGGGGCTGGGGAAGTTGAGGAGAGGGCCCACGGGACCCGGGGGGGGGGGGGGAGTGCTGAAGTGATTCGATGCCAGCGGTGTGTATGAGAGTGAGGGAGAGAGTGTGTGAAAGAGAAAGAAAGGGAGAGAGTGTGTGCGTGTGTGTGTGTGCACGAGAAAGAAAGGGAGAAAGAAAAAGAGTGAGTGAGAGGGAGAGAGTGAATGTGATAGGAAGGGAGTGAGTGTGTGAAAGAGAGAGAGGGAGAGGGAGTGTGAGTGAGGGAGAGAGTGAATGTGAGAGGGAGTGAATTAGTGTGTCTGTGAGAGAGAGAGTGACTGTGTGTGTGTGAGGGAGGGAGTGAGTATATGTGTGTGTGTGTATGGGAGAGAGAGAGAGGGAGAGAGTGAGTGTATGTGTTTGAGAGAGGGAGAGAGTGTGAGTATGTGTGTGTGTGAGAAGGAGAGGGAGAAAGTGTGTGTGTGTACGAGAGAGAGGGAGAATGTGAATGTTTGTGTGTCTGGCTCACTCTCAGCCTCAGGATTCTCAGTCAGCCTCATCCTCACACACCAACACATAATCTCATCCACTCTCACAGTGGGCAAGAGTGAGTGAGTGACCACCTGAGCATGGGAATGAGCTGGACATTCACACTCTCACCCTCTTATACTCTAATGGTCATTTTTATAAATTGCTCTTTTTCTAAAATTATCAATTTATTGCTTTGACGTTGCTTTATTTTTGCTCAACAAATTGTTTCTTTTCTTCATATTCAACTTTTCTTCATATTCAACTTTTAAAAAGAAAATTTATGTATCTTTCGGAAATCTGCTCATCGGTCCCTTGAATGAGAAAAGAATGGAAGTGCGGCCCACAGCACAAAATTGTTGGAAAAAGCTGGGTTAGAAAAATAGGCAGACAGATAGAGTTTAACACAGAGCAGTGCAGGTGATGAATTTTGGCAGAAGGGAAAGGGAGAAGCAATATAGGCTTTATGGCACACTTCGAAAGAGTATGTAGGGACAGAGTGACCTGAGGTCCATATACATAGATCTTTGAAGGTGGCAGGACAAATTGTGGGTAATTAACAAAACATTTGGGATCTCCGGCTTCATCAGCAGGGAATTTACGCCGAACTTTTCTAAAGCTCTGGTTAATCCACAACCTGACATGCAGTTCTGATCATCACACTTTAGGAAGGATGTGAAGGTCCTTGAGAGGGTGCAGAGGAGATTTACCACCAGGGATGAGGGAATTTAGCTACAAGGTGACTTTGGAAAGGCTGAGCTTGTTGTCCTTGCAGCAAAGGTACTTGATATAGGATTTGATAGAGGTGTACAAGATTATAACAGACATAAATAAGGTTGACAAAGAAAAGTTGCTCCCGTTTGAGGTGAGGTGATGGTGTAGTAGTAATGTCACCTACTAGTAACCCAGAGAGCCAGGCTAATGCCACAGCAGCTTAATAATTTAATTAATGTAAAGCTAGTCTCAATAATGGTGACTCTGACCATGTAAAAACCCATCTGGTTCACTAATGTCCTTTAGGGAAGGAAATCTGCCGTCCTTACCTGGTCTGGCCTACATGTGAATCCAGACACACAGCAATGTGGTTGACTCTAAACTGCCCTCTCAAATGGCTTAGCAAGCCAATCAGTTCAAGGGCAATTAGGGATGGGCAGTAAATGCTGATCTTGCCAGTGACACCCATATCTCATGAAAGAATAAAGAAAAGAAAATCATTCATGGCACAAGGATTAGAACATAAAGATTTAAGGTTTTAGCCAAGAGATACAGCGGAAATGTGGAAGAACTCTTTTACACTGTGAGCAGTAATGGCCTGGAACTCACTGCCTAAGGGAGTAGTGAAAGCGGTACGATTGATAACATCAACAACTTATATTTGTATAGTGCTTTTCATGTAACAAAACCTCCCAAAGTACTTCACAGGTACATTATGGAACATGTATGACACTGGGCCACATGAGATATTAGGTCGGATGACCAAAAGCTTCGTCAAAGAGGTATGTTTTAAGAAGTGTCTCAAGGAAGGAAAGCAAAGATAAGAGGCAGAGAGGTATAGGGGGAGAATTCCAGAGCTTGGGGCCTAGGCAATTGAAGACATGGCCACCAATGGTGGAGCAATTATAATTCGGAATGTACAAGAAGCCAGAATTAGAGGAGTGACAATATCACGGAGGGTTATGGGGCTGGAGGAGATTATGAGATTGGAAAGTTTTAAAAGGAAATTGGAAAGAGACTCAAGGGAAATAAACTCAAAGGGTAGAGCAGGACAATGGGACTGTCTAGATTGCACTACAGAGGGCCAGCATGGACTCGATGGGGTGAATAGCTACCTCCTGTGCAGTCATGACTATCTGATTTTATGAGAAGGATAAAAGGGAGAATGGGAATGTAATTAGAGTGGGAGGGGCAGACGTGGAGTGTGGATCAGTTGGGTTGAAGAGCTTCTTTCTGTGCTGTAGATTCGAATTAATTTTCTGTAGGTTCTCCAGGTTGTTCTTTACTCTTCCAGACCACAAGGGCACGTCTGCTAGTGAATTCTGATTTTGCATATAGTACTGTTGTTTTAGCAATGATATGAGTTAGCAACTATCTGAAGGCATTTCTTCCGGGACCCTCAGTTTTTCTTCAGCAACAAGAATCATTCACCACTTGGAATTAAAGAGAAAAACTGCCACCATCTGTTTACCAAAAGCTTTTATCACATTCAACTAAATGAATCTTCCTGTGAAATAATTTAATTAGAATCCGTAATGCCTTGAAGCAACAGATAATCATCGTAAAACTAACAGCTAACTGTAAATCATGTGTGCTGTAGGATGCAGGACAGAATTCTTAAGAGTTTGAAGTGTCCTGTTCTCCAAGCTGGATCGCCGGGGTGGCATTGCAGCCAGCTGTGAATTTATATTTCTCTCTAATTGTTGGCTACACTTTTGAGAATTATCAGCAGGATCGCAGTAAACCAACAGGAGTGTTAACGCCATGAGAATACGGCTCTGAAATCTGCTGCTGTTAAGAGCACCTAATCCTTCACAGAAAGTGAGGAGCCAGTCCCACTGCTTGCACTCTGGAGTCTCCATCTTATACGGAGAAATCCAGCAAACATTGGACAGGGCACCTGCTGCTTGGTGTATATTGAGGTCATTTTACCAGGCCTCTGAGAGAAAAAAAATTCTCCTCCCTTTTTGTCATCCCTGTCCTAAATGGGTGACCCCTTACTTTTAAACAGTGACCCCTAGTTCTAGATTATCCAGCGGATACAAGCCTAGCCTGTCCAATCTTTTCTCATAAAATAACCCACCCAATCCAGGTATTAGTTTAGTAAACCTTCTCTGAACTGCTTCCAATGCATTTACATCCTTCCTTAAATAAGGAGACCAATACTGTATACAGTACTGCAGATGTGGGGCAGAATCTTCCAGTCCCATTGGCGGCAGGCGACATGATGGGCGTGAGCGGACAAAATGGTGAGAAGGCCAAAAATTGGATTAAGCCAATGTGAAACCAGTTTGCGATCGTCCACTCCAGCTGTCAATTGCAGGCCACGTTTTGTGCCGCCACACATTAGGAACCTAATTTCAATACTTTAGCATCTCATTATAAGCCTTTCTTACTGGAATCATCCCCCCCAATGCTGGATCATCCGGGCACATCAATGTGATTGCACGCTGACGTGTTTTACAACCGTACATAAGCGATGTGCACTTGATGAGCTGCACTTCACTTGGGGTTTCAAGGTTTGTTTGCCTACCTTGCTTTAGGCATCACTTGCAGTTATCAGCGTCAGGCTTCACAGGCAGTACCACATCACTTTTAGGGGGGCTTATGGGCAGGTCTCCACCAGCCATAAGATGGGGGTGGCTTTTCAACGGCTGCAGGGCTAGGGCTTGCTTGGGGAAGGGGGAGAAGTGGCCTCAGGTAAGGGAAAGGGCAGCTGGATGAGGGAAAGGGGATTATCCCAGGGTTTGTGTGGGGGCACATGTTGATCTGAGCAAGTTGCCTCAAAATGGTGAGGGCTGAGGAGGCCAGATAGAGATTTGAAGGTATGTGTGAGAGAGTGAGTGGTGATATCCCTTGAGCCGGCAGTAAGTGAGATGCCAGTGAATGTGTGATGGCCTTCTGGGTGTGTGAGTTTAGAGTGATGAGATGGTTGCCTTACCCTGGCGGCACAGATGAGATCATTCATCTGTTTTCAGCAATAGATGGCTGACCTCTTGCGTGCATCATCGGCACTGACCCCTCTGCCACCGCCTCCCAAGCTGATGAGACTGATGGGCCTCCTGCGGCCAGAACAGGGGTAGAGGACATCGTGGCAGGCCTCCATGGCATCCAGAAGGATGGGATGCATCACTGAATTTGGGGGCTGCACTCTTCTTGGTTTTGGGAGCAAGTCTTCACTGGAGCGGTCCTGGGTTGCAAGCATTGACAACTGTGTTGCATGGCTGCAGTTTAAATATGGCGCCTGGCATGAGGAAATGGTGAGGTAACAGCATGGCGGGTAACTCAGAGGCTGCCCACCTGCAAGATGGCGTGTTTCCTATGGCAACATAATTAATGAGGTGGGAATGAGACGATACAGCGCAAAAGCCCACCGGGTGAAACGTCTTTTTTCCCACTCGTGGTCTCACCAATCCTTGTGTAACTGAAGCATAACCCCCCTACTTTTGTATTTTATTCCCCTCACAATAAACTATAACATTCTATTAGCTTTCCTAATTATTTGCTGTACCTGCATACTAACCTTTTGCAATTCATGCCCTAGGACCCCTCGATGCCTCTGCATCTCAGAGCTTTGCAATTTCTCACCATTTAGGTAATAAAATTATTTTTTATTCTTCCAGCCAAAAGGGACAATTTCACATTTTCCCAAATTATACTCTATTTGTCCGGCCTTTGCCCACTCACTTAAATCAGCTATCTTTCTTTGTAGCCTCCTTATGTCCTCTTCACAACTTACTTTCCTACCTATCTTCGTGTCATCAATAAATTTAGCAACCATACCTTCGATCCCTTCATCAAAGTCATTTATATAACTTGGAAAATAAAAGCTCATGGTGAAGGGGGGGAAACATATTCACATGGATAGAAGATTGGCTAGCTAACAAGAAACAGAGAGTAGGCATAAATGGGTATTTTTCTGGTTGGCAGGGTGTAATGAGAGGTGTGTCACAGGGATCAATGCTGGGCCTCAACTTTTTACAATACCTTTGATGTGGCACCTTTGCAAATGACTTCTGGAAATCTAAATACAGTACATCCACCAGTTCCCCTTTATCCACAGCATCTGTTACTTCTTCAAAGAACACCAATAAATTGGTTAGTCATGAATTCCCTTTCACAAAACCATGTTCACTCTGCCTAATTACCCTAAATTTTTCTAAGTGCCCTGCTATAACGTCTTTAATAGTAGCTTCTCACATTTTCCCTATGACAGATGTTAAGCTAACTGGCCTATAGTTTCCTGCTTTCTATCTCCTTCCATTTTTGAATAAATGAGTTACATTTGCTATTTTCCAATTAAGGGAACTTTCCCCAAAACTAGGGAATTTTGGAAAATTAAAACCAACACAGCAACTATCTCACTAACCACCTCTTTTAAGACCCTAGGATGGCGTCCATCAGGACCCGGGGACTTGTCAGCCGCAGCTACAACAATTTTCTCAGCAACACTTCCCTGATTTCTGTAATTGTTCCCAGTTCATCCCTCACTTCCATTTCCTGATTTACAGCTACTTCTGGGATCCTCTCCTACTTGTATCCTCTGTGGTGAAGACTGTTGCAAAATACCTGTTCAATTCCTCTGCCATCTCCTTATTTTCCATTATTAATTCCCCAGGTCACTTTCTTTCGAACCAATGCTTACTTTGTTAGCCCTTTTCTTTTTAAAATATTTATAAAAACTCTTCCTATCTGTCTTTATATTTCTAGCTACCTTTCTCTAGTACTCTAATTTTTCCTTCCTTATTAATCTTTTGATTAGTCTTTGCTGATTTTTATATTCTGGCCTGCCAGCCATCTTTGCACAATTATATGCTTTTTCTTTAAGTTTGATACTATCTTTAACTTTTCTAGTTAACAACAGATAATGGGTCTGCCTTTGGAATTTTTCTTTCTCATTGGAATGTATCTACTCTGTGTATTCTGAAATATCTCCTTAAATATCTGTCACTCCTTAAATGTCTGCCACCTATTCCTTAACCAAAATTGCCAGTTCTCTTTAGCTAGCTCTACTTTTACGCCGTCATAATTTCCCTTATTCAAGTTTAAAATCCTCATCTTAGACTCACTCTTCTCTCCCTCAAACTGAATGTAAAATTCAATTGTATTTTGATCACTGCTACCAAGGGGCGCCTTCACTATGAGGTCATTAATTAATCCTATCTCGTTGCACAATATTAGGGCCAATATTTTCCCTGAAATGCGCAAAGTCTGTTAGCAGGCGGGAAAATCAGCATTCCACCCATCCGCCTCAATGGCAACATTTCGAGGTGAATCGTCTGCATTGCACTGATTAATTATTCATTCACGGTAACACACTGTTCTGCTGGCGGGTGGCATCCAACTCGGCCACCCCACCATGACCTTAACACACTCTAACTCAGGAACATCAGAGGTCGCTGGCACTCGGAGGACTGCTGGAGGCTACGTATCTGCTGAGTACAAGTCCAATGACGAGTCTCCGGACTCCGTCCTAGCTTAGTTGCTGCAGCTGCAAAGACAAGCAAGGGAACATCAGGAAGGAATGTCAGCTGCACTCCTCAGATTGCAACGCACGATGGAGGAGTCTGTCCGCCTCCAGCCTGAGATGATACCACCGGCACGGCAATGCACCGAGGCAGGTTGGTGACTGCCGTGAGACATTGGTCTAGGACATTGGTCCTGCACTGCCACAGGAGATGCGCTCCATTGCGGTAGCCATTGGTGGCATCCATCAGTGTCAATGCGAGAGGGCTGCGGGGCACCTCGATCTCACTCCAGCTGCCCCTTCTCCTCAAGGAGTCAGCCAGGAGCCCTCGGCCACCCATAGGGAGGAGAACCAGCAGCTCGGCACCCTGGGGCCATCCAATTAGTTGACACTAGGAGTGTCCAGCCAATCCAAATCCTCTCTTCCTGTGGCCCCATCAGTTCCAGCTCCACAAGCTAAGGAGGGTGCACCTGCCCCACAGCAGGACACCCAAAACAAGCCAAGGCCCGCCAGGTCAGGGACCCCCAGAGAATGCCCGCCAAGGTCATCACAGGCAACAGGGCTTAGCAGTCAGCAGGCTACTTCCACGTGTGCTGTGGATGTCAGGGGAGCACCAAGACGTAGCGGCAGGGTAATGAAAGTGAAGAAGATGTAGTTGCACAACGTTGACACGGATGTTAACTACTGTATATAATGTTCACAAATGTAAATAGACTCACAATCATTTGATATCTTCCCTTGTCTATGCCTCCTTCTTATGATGAGCTGTGTTACTGTCAATCACATGTGATACCTTGCTTCCTGCACTCACTTACTATCCTGGGCCTCTCTTCTATGGAGCGTGCTACCATCTCACCACAGTGAGTGTTCTGTTTCAACATAATGCTCTACATTAGTAATGCCTGGACCTTCATGTTAAGTGTACTTGAGGAACGAACCTCATTCCCATGCCTCGTAGGGCCCTGTCATGTGCATTCTTGGCCCTGAGCGACTGAGGCAGGGCTGTGCCCCTACCTTGTCTACATTCTTGACAGGTGAAGGTGTGGTGTATAGGGAGAGATGTGCTAACACATGGCAAAGGCTCATGTACCTTCAAATTCCATCTGTCCACTGTCTCTTTTTTTTAATCATCCACAAGATGTGGGCTTTGCTGGCTGGGCCAGCATTTATTGCCCATCCCTAGTTGCCCTTGGCAAGGTGGTGGTGAGCTGCCTTCTTGAACCGCTGCAGTCCATGTGGTGTAGGTACACCCACAGCGCTGTGAGGAAGAGAGTTCCAGGATTTTGACCCAGCGGCGGTGAAGGAACGGCGATATATTTCCAAGCCAGGATGGCGAGCGACTTGGAGGGGAACTTCCAGGTGGTGGCGTTCCCATCTATCTGCTGCCCTTGTCTTTCTAGATGGTAGTGGTCGTGGGTTTGGAAGATGCTGTCGAAGGAGCCTTGGTGAATTCCTGCAATGCATATTGTAGATGGTACACACTGCTGCTATTGTGCGTCAATGGTGGAGGGAGTGAATGTTTGTTGATGTGGTGCCAATCAATCGGGCTGCTTTGTCCTGGATGGTGTCAAGCTTCTTGAGTGTTGTGGGAGCTGCATCCAGGCAAGTGGTGAGTATTCCATCACACTCCTGACTTGAGACTTGTAGATGGTGAACAGGCTTTGGGGAGTCAGGAGGTGAGTCAGGAGGTGAGTTGCTCGCCGCACGATTTCTAGCCTCTGACTTGCTCTTGTAGCCACAGTATTTTTTTGGCTAGTCCAGTTCAGTTTCTGGTCAATGGTAACCCCTAGGATGTTGATAGTGGGGGATTCAGTGATGGTAATGCCATTGAACATCAAGGGGCAATGGTTAGATTCTCTCTTGTTGGAAATGGTCATTGCCTGGCACTTGTGTTGCCACTTGTCAGCCCAAGCCTGGATGTTGTCCAGGTCTTGCTGCATTTGGGCATGGATTGCTTCGGTATTTCAGGAGTCGCGAATGGCGCTGAACATTGTACAATCATCAGCGAACATCCCCGGTTCTGACGTTATGATGGAAGGTCATTGATAACTCAGCTGAAGATGGTTGGGCCGAGGACACTACCCTGGGGAACTCCTGCAGTGATGTCTTGGAGCTCAGATGACTGAACTCCAACAACCACAACCATCTTTCTTTGTGGTAGGCATGTCTCCAACCAGCAGAGAGTTTTTGCCCTGATTCCCATTGACTCCAGTTTTACTAGGGCTCCTTGATACCACACTCGGTCAAATGCGGCCTTGATGTCAAGGGCAGTCACTCTCACCTCACCTCGGGAACTCAGCTCTTTTGCCCATGTTTGAACCAAGGCTGTAATGAGGTAAGGAGCTCAATGGCCTTGGTGGAACCCAAACTGTGCGTCAGTGAGCAGGTTATTGCTAAGCGAGTGCCAGGTTATAATGATATGAGCCTATACCCAGAACCTACATGCGCTGCCCTCAGCCACACAGGTTTCCAAAGTTCCCAGTGTCAATCTGCTGAGCTCAGCAAAAGCTGGAACAACCTTTCCACCTCAAGGTGACGAAGCAATTACATATTTGTGTGCAGGCGCTGAGACATCCAACCTTCTCACCCTGTGTCTGTGACTATTGTGGGGAGAAGGGTCTGGTTACAAAGTTGGCAGACAACAGTGTGCATCCCATCACCTTAACACTCAGAGAGGTTACTGATGCTACTTCCAAATGGTGATTTCTGGAGGCTCTGGAATCGCACATCGTCGCTTCAGACAAGGTGGAGGGGAGCAATGGGATAGGAGCGAGTTTGTGATGAAATAGAACAGTGCTCCTCATTAGCAATGGCGTGTACCCTTGAGGGCTTCATGTTCTCTGATGATCTTGGACTTTGCTATGTCCAGGGCTGGCTATGACTGCAGAAGTTCAAGAAGGCAGCACACCACCACCTTCTCAAGGGCAACTAGAGATGGGCAATAAATGCTGGCCCAGCCAGTGAAGCCCACATCCTCTGAATGAATTTTTTAAAAATGAGGGCACACAGGTTGTGTGTAAGAGGAGGCATCTCAATATCAGGCAGCCAAGTGTCTGACCTTGTGATATTCAGCTCTGTCTCCATATTAGGCTTAGGAGAAATGCGGCTCAGAATCCCTAACTTTAACTGCTGGATGTCACTGTCATTTCAGGGATTATATCACAGCCCGCTGAGTCATCTCTAAGTGCAGTCATAGCAACAGGTATTTCATTGTCTGCCGTGTCCCAAGTGTTATGTTTCTGTGTCACCATTAATGTAACACATTGTGCGTGGCTGCATTGATTCCGTTGGATCTCCATGAGGAGCATTGCCAGATTGAAGGCATGCAGGCACCAGCCCACTGAGGATCATGCAAGTGCCCCTGCATCCTGTAGGGTGCTGTTGAAACTGGGATGCTGGATGGATATGTGAAGAGGCAGCACTTACTGATGTCTGATGCTGGAATGCCCTCCTCCAGGTTGCACCTCATCTCAGCACAGACACATGCCCTTGAGGCTTGCTCACCCTTCACAGCATCAGGGATATGTGAATGTTCTGTACAACAATGCAGTGTCATCTGGAAGCTCATGGGTGAAGTTACAGGAGTAGCTATGCTGGTGGTCATGCCGGCCCTGATGGAAGAGAGTTGACCAGGAGGATCTTCAGCGCATCTCGTCATCCTCCCCCTGAAATCTGCTGGCAATGAGGGACTCACGAGCATGCCAGCCTTGTCATGCCTTTGTAGTGGTCTCTTCGCCTGCATCCTCGGCTTCCAAGACCTCGTCGTCATCATCCCCTTCGAGGTCTCCTCATCAGAGGAGGTGTGCAGCTCCTTAATCTTGTCATCAGCCAAATCCTCCCCACTTTGTAGCGCCAGGTTGTGTAGCATGCAGCAAGCCACGATGATGTGTGAGACCCTCTGGGGAGTGGACTGGAGCACTCCGCCAGATCTGTCCAGGCATCGGTATCACATTTTCAGGATCCCTTCAGTATGTTCACCAATGTCTGGGTTGCGGCATGAATGTCATTATGCCTTCTCTCAGCGGTAGTTTGCAGCCGACGCACGGGCATCATCAGCCACGTCCTTTGCGAGTAATCCTTGTCCCCGAGGACCCAACCCTGCATCCTGTGAGGTCCCTTGAAGTGGTCAGGGATCTGAGACCTACTCAGGATGTACAAGTTGTGGACGCTACCTGGGAACCAGGTGCAAACCTGCATGATAAGTTTGTTCTGGTTGCACACCAGCTGCACATTAAGCGAGTGGTAGCCTTTCCAGTTGATGTACTGGACTGCCTGTTGCCAGGGAGCTTTTATAGCCACATGAGTTCTGTCATTGGAACCTGCACCTGTGGGAAGCCGGAAATCTCAGCAAAGCACAGTGCTCTTGTGGCCTGGCTTGCTTGATCTCTGTCACAGTGCACAAAATTGTGGGCCTTTGTAAAAAGTCCGTCTGTGACATCCTGGATGCATTTATGGGTGGATGCTTGGGAGATGCTGCAGAGGCCCCTAGTGGAGCCCTAGAAGGAGCCACTGGTGTAGAAATTGAGTGCAGCAGTTACTTTCACACCCACTGGCAATGGACGCCCCCCAAGTCCCTGTGGTGCCAAATCCTGCAGAATGTAGCAAATGTGAATCACCAGATCCCTGCACATGTGGAAGCATCGGTGACATTGTTTCTCGCTTATCTGCAGGTAACACATGCAATATCTATACACCCTGGGTCTAGCGAGGTGCCCATGAATGATGGCTCTTTGAGGATCATCCTCTGTGTCTGGAGGAGGATCTGTTGCCCCTTGGTCTTGAGGGTTCTGCCCCTCCCTTTGGCAAGCCAGACACCTCCGTTGCCACCTTCTTATTCTTCTCTCCTGCCTATAAGCAATAATACAGGCAGCAATACCACCACTCCACATCTTCCTGATGGTCTCCTCGCTGAAGTATCAATGAGAAACACACAACAGTCAGCATTTGTTGGCAAAGGTCCACTTTCTTTCTGCAATTGTGGGTTCAAGGCCTTTTCGCACATGCCAGAGACTGCTGGCCCCTGAAATGATGCCCAGTGCTGGGTGCCATGAATACTCACCACAAACCCCTCCCCACCCCCCCTCCGCCCCCAAGCCCACATGACCGACTGGCGGCAGCTTAGGCCAGGTGAATGGACGTTCTGCTTTCAGACCAGGCACTGGGATCATCATTCCCTGAACTCCAAGACTGTGCTGTTTGGACTAAACATGAGGGTTAATGTTCAGTGAGTGTATGAGGTGATTTGGGAGGGTCTGGAGGCTTCTCCTCTGTGAACGGTGAATGGCTACATTTCCAAGGGGATTCTCGAGCTTGTCCAATAGTTCTGCAGTTCCGCAATACTCTGGTGAATTTGAAGGCTGCAAGCGAGGAGTTAAAACTAGGGAAACAATCACTGCCACTTTGAGGGATCAGTGTTGCAAGAATGGGCATTATTGCTTCACTTTACTCCTGCATGTCAATTGAACAGCTGCTAACCTATCTCAGCTGTGTCCCTGTCCTCATTTTGGAATGATCAATTCGATTGGGTGCCCCTTTGGTGTTCCCACCACCCCCCCACCAGTCATGTGAATCAGTGCAACCTTCCCTGTTCATTGTCCCCACTGGAGCCCCTTCCCTTCCCTCAGTCCTGTCTGACCCCTTCCCCAGTGGAGCCGTTGGCTTTGTGGCACATTACAAGCCACCCCTGCCTTAACCCTGCTGTGGTACCTGTGGAGACTTGCCTGTGAGACCCCCCTGAAACTGATGCAGTGCAGCCTGCGAAGCCTGGCGCTGACCCCCGCAATTGCTGTGCGATGCAAGGTATGTGAACTCACCTCGGGGTCAGGAGCAAAGTGCAGATCATCAGCTGCACGACATTTAAATCCTGTTATGAAACATGTCGTTCTAACTGCCTGCCAATGTGGGCTCTTAATCCAACGTGGAGGGATGATTCCGGAGAACAGGCATCAAAATGAGATGCTGATTTATGCTAATGACATTCAGCGGCAGGAAACGCGGGCCGCCATTGATGACTGAAGCGCACAATTAAGTCCTCGTTTTACAACGTCGTAAACCCAGTTTGGGCCTTCTCTCAAGATTTAGCTCTCGCACCCGCCATGATGCCCACTGCAATCGGGAGTAGAAAATCCTGGCCCAGGTCGGGTAAAGCCTGCTTTCTGGTTGGTGCCAGAACATGCCGTTCTAAAAAATTATCCTGAAAACATTCTATGAATTTCTCATCTAGGCTACCTTTGCCCATCTGTTTTTCCCAGTCTATATGCAGATTAAAATCCCCCATGAATATCACCATACCTTTCTGATAAGCTTCTATTATTTTCTCCTTTATACCCTGTCCTACTGTATGGTTACTGTCCGGGGGCCTGTACACCACTCCCACAAGTGGTTTCTTGCCTTTATCATTTCTGATCTCTACCCAAACCGTTTCTACATCCTTGTTTCCTGAACATAGGTCATCCCTCTCTATTGTGCTAATACCATTATTAATTAACAGAGCCACCCGTTGACCTTTTCCTAGTTTCCTGTGCTTCCTAATTGTCATGTACCCTTCAATATTCAGGTCCCAATCTGTGTCATCCTGCAGCCATGTCTCTGTTATGGCTGTCACATTGTACTTATTTATTTCTATCTGGGCTCTCAGTTCATTTGTTTTGTTTCGAATGCTACATGCATTTAGATACAGAGCCTTTAGTTTTGTCCTTTTATTATTTTTGTAACCTCTGGCCTTATCTGCCGATTTACTCTTATATTTTTACTCTCTGTTACTTCTTGTCATGATCTGTTTATCATTTCCCACATTTATACCTTTCTCTCTTGTTTTATCTCTACTTCTTGATTTACCACATCTTCCCAAATTTGATCCCTTTCCCCTACTATTTAGTTTAAAACACTCTCTATTTCCCCAGTTATGTAGCTCACAAGGACACTGGTCCCAGCATGCTTCAAGTATAAACTGTCCTAGTGGTACAGCCCCCACTTTCCCCAGTACTGATGCCAGTGCCCACAAACTGGAACCCAGTTCTCCAAATTGTTTAGTGACTGATCAAACTAATTTTACTTATGACCTTTAACAGCCATCAGAGAAGGTACACTCACTCCATCTGTATGGGATGGATCTTAACCCACACAGCCTAAATGAAAGAAGTGTTTCAGCAAACTGTGCCACTCAAGCACTGTAATAATCATGATCTCTACAACAAGTGAAAAATAGAAAATACAATTATTTTAGACTTTACGAATGACACCACAATGCGCAGCTCGCTGGAGATAAATACATCCCCATGCAGGCATAAAATGTTCTTTAATTAATGCTTTCATTGCTCAGTTTACTGAATATTATGGAACAGCACATCAGTCACTTTCTGCAGAATAGCAATGTCTCATCGAAAGATTTTACATTAACAAGTGTTTACAATTAGGTACAACTCTATTTGACAAATAAGTTGCAGATAGAGGAAATTGGACTTTCTTCACAAATAAATTTCTTTACTTAGAAAGTGGTTAGACTGTGGAACTTGCCACCACAAAGAGTGATTGCAGCAAATAGCAGTGATCCATTTAAGGAGAAGCTAGAGGAGGAAAAGAAGGATATGATGAGTGGATAAAATGAAGTAGGATGAGAGGAAGCTCTTGTGAACAGCAGCATGGTAGACCCATTTGACCTGTTCCTGTGCTTCAGTCTCAATGTAACTTTATGTAGTATGCAAGTGGTAGACTTTCAACTTGTTGCTGTCAGCTGAAAACCAAACAATTTTCATTTACATTGGCTTCAGTTGAAATGAAATCCACATGATTTCAATAACTGATAGCAGATCTACAACACGAGTTTTAAGGCTGGGCAGCATATTGAAAATCAATCCCTATATGTCAGATTTATGAGAATGCTGGGCTAGCCAGCGATGCCCACGTCCCTTGAAAGAATAAAAAAACAGAATGGAACAGAATGTTATGAAGTTACAACAGAAAATTCAGCTTCAATGGATAGAACATGTCTCCTGCCTGGATGACTACAAAATCCCCAGGCAGATCAACTGTCTCAGGGCAAACAACATCGAGGTGCTCAATACAAAGATACAAGGACGCCCTAAAAAAGAGCCTTACAAACTTCTGCATTGCAGACAACCTCTTTTGAAAAAAACACTGCAACCTACTGGCCCATGTGGAGGCTGAGACTGAAATTCAGTTCTGCATGATTCAAGGGCCATCCACACCAAACTCACAACCTCCAACGTACCCAGAGGAAGGCCAGAGGTGGTACAGCTACAGAAGTTCCCCCAAGCACCAACTACGACAACATGAACAGCCAGCTCTGTGGGCATCCGTGCCAATCTCACAAAGGACGCTTCAGTCATGAGAGGACCCACAGAAGATGATGAAGTCACTTACAGCTTAGACATACTCGAATAATGAAGAATCTACCACCATGATTGTCCTCACTAATTTTAAGGTAATGTAGTTAGTTAGGATTACACTGGACATACAGCACAAGAAACAGATCATTTTGCCCAATCAGTCCATACCAGTGTTTATACTCCACTTGTGTCTCCTTCCACCTTTTCTCATCCAAATCCACCATATTAACCCTTTGGCTGCTCTCTGGCCCACAGGCCATATGTTGGACAACCCTGTTCTAGAGGCACTGGAAAGGGCGCAGAGAAGGTTTACAGGGATACCACCAGAAATGTGTGGATGTACATATCAGGGAAGGATTGGCAGGCTGGATCACTCTTCTCTTGAAAAACCAAGGCTGAGGGGTGATTGAGATCATTAAATTACAACAGGTTTTAATAGAGTTGATACAGAGAGAATGTTTCGTCTTCTGGAGAAGAGCTTACCTAGAAGCCATCAATCTAAGATAATCACCAAAAAGTCCAATAGGGAATTCAGAAGAAATTTCCTCACCCAAAGGGTGGTGAGAATGTGGAACTCACTCCCACAGGGAGTGGTTGAAGCAGATAGTATACATGTATTTAAGGGAAAGTTAGACAAGCATTTGATGGAGAAGTGAGCCTATCAACAGCAAATGCGGGAGCAAAACAATCTGTGATTGGAGGGCCAGCAAGCAATGGGAAGGTGAGTAGCCTGAGGGCTGAACACTGGAGTGGCAGCCAGTGAGTGAGTCGGCAGGGGGGAAGAGGCTGTGAGGGACAGGCTGCTTTCTGTGTATTGGGGGGAAGAGGGTGCCTGCCAGAGAGTGGGAATGGTCAGGAAGTTGATCGCATCATAGAACCATAGAACCATAGAACACTACTGCACTGAAAACAGGCTATTCGGCCCTTCTAGTCTATGCCGAAATATTACTCCGCTAGTCCCATTGTCCTCTATGATTCTCATCATAGATCGTGAATACTGGCATAGTATTTAGCCATCAAGATTCTTGCAGCCAAGTCCAATCCTGTCCTCTCCCATGCACTTTCCAGTAAGGGTCACTAAACAGTGATCAAGTGAAGAACGATTTTTTCTTTCACTTCACTAAGTCAGCAGTAATGAGGTCAATTATAGCATGCTTGCTTCCAGCCGATCTGAGGTTATCCAGTCAGCACTTGAATGTGGAGTCTTCCTCGTCTACATGGGTTGGCTCTGCATGTTGCAGTGCCTTTATCTTTGAATCTTCAAGGAAATTTTTTTCTGTACCGCCTTGGGAATATATGCATGGCATGTAGTAATACATTATTTTCTTAAAATGAGTGAGTGCTTTAATTCACAAAATATGACAGCATGATAAGAGTCTAGATAAAGTTTTACTGATGCTGGTGAAAAAAAAACTTAGGCAATCTCTGGATGATTGTCCTTTTTGTTGTCCAAATTTCCTCTGATTGATTTCAACATGACAGAATAGCACATTGTAATCTGTTTTCATACACCTTTGAAAACCTGAATAGATAACACATTTATACTACTAAATTTATCACTATTTGGGTTCCTGTGACTTTTTTTTCCCTTTGATTAACACCTAGGTATGCTGTCATAAAAGGAGCAGAGATGTTTAGGGAGGTAATTCCAGAGTTATTATGACACAGCTGATGGTAAATGCTGAGTTGTTTAAATCCCAGAGGGAAACTTGAAACAACTGTCATAACCAATTTTTGCAATTTGTATGTTTCGAGATGCAGGCTTTGAATTCAGTTATAGTAACACCACTCTCAAGAGGTTTTTTATAAAACTAAATTAAACATTTATTAATTAAAAGATTGTAAGCACATACATATGTCTACAAATTACTACGATACTACCTTCTAAAAACATCCCCTAATTAATCTGACTCTCAGTTACAGCTCCGTTAAGGCAACAGTGAAACACAGATTTAAACAGATCCCTGGCAAAGCACACCCGTGGGCAGTCATATTCAAAATTAGTTTCTTTCAGCTTTGGGCCCTTGCAGACAGTGGCCTGAGGCTTACAGGCTGGAGGCTTTAGATCTTAGAATCCCTCCTCTTTTACCAACAGCCCTTTCTTCCTTTATACATATTTTCCTCTTTAAGTGCAAATTCTCATTGTATCACTAGTTTTTTTTTAACCCCTTCTAACAATAAAACCCATTTCATAGCATCAATTTTAGCAGTAAGCTTTGGAAAAAAATAAACCTATTGTTTGGCTTCTTCTGACTGGGTATAATATTTCACCCGTTCTTTTGAATGATTTATTTAAAAATGAAAATTGCCCCCTTTTCACTTCACCTTGTAACTTCCCTATGTTTACCTAATTTCCAACCTAATTCTCTTCTATACATCAATGCCTCTAGAGCATTAATTGGCTTTAACCCAATTAAGACACACACACACATACATAGAAACAGACATCACTAAACCCTTTTAAAAAATAATTCCAATAACATTATAGACATTATTATTTCTTCTTGACAAGAGTCTCAGTATGTGCTTTGAGAACGATTGATCTGGTCTGTCCCAAGAAAGTCATGGTGCTGGGTTGTGCATGCATAGGTAAATGAGAGGTGATTCAGAGGTGATAGTGTCAGATTAAAAAATATTTTGGGAATTATTTTGTTATTCTGTAAAGAAGGCTAGGTGTGTGATTTAATTAAACTGGGCATGAGGCTGATAAGAGTCAGTTTGTCTGGGGGTTTGGAAACATGGAAAGGATAGAGGTATTAGGTTTGAGGTATGAGTTAATAGATTAGATCTAACATTTGTATTTTTAGATAAGTTGAGAGGCTGTTTGAATTTCAAAGGAGAGTCAGTGGTTTAATGGAAAATGTTTGCATCTTGCAGGAGTCCATAGGTAAATAGTAGTGGGGATATTATATTTTTATTGGCCCAAAAGCAAAAACAAGATGGAAACATGAAAGATCTTATATTTGAAAGGGTTTGAGTTTCAAAGGCATGTGAGAACAATATGACTGAGATGAGGGGGGAAAATGTATATTAGAGTTACTGTGGATAGCTGTTGAGCAGAGAGAGAGCCAGAGATAGCTATTGAGCTGGATAGCTGTCAAGCCATTAAGCTGGAGATAGCTGGAGCTGTTTGAGCTGTTGAGAAGTCTTGGGCTGCAGCAAGCAGTTTGATTCAGAAGTGAATTCCTTAGCAAAGTGGAAGCGGGTACAGGTCATTGGATACACCTTTAGTGAAGCTACAGAAGTCTGCCTTGTGCGATATTGTTGGGATTCCATATTTAAATATCTATAAGGAGTGTTACTTGTGGGTTTGACCAAGTCGAGAATTTTTGGGGAAATGTTTTGTAAGACTAACTTAGTCGTGTAACTGTAATCTTGTGTGCTTAAGTTTTCTTTTTTTTGTTAATAAAACTTTTACTTTTAATTTTTAAAAACCCAAAAGTGTTACTGGACCTTTTACTGCTGAGATCAGCACATCTTCATCTCATTATTAGAATACAAAAAAAAGGTTGTGGCCCATAGGTTTCCCTCTGGGATTTGGTTTGCACAGCGACTTCTGGCTGTAACAAATTTGGGGGCTCTTTGTGGGATTATTAAAATTCCTAGATTGGGTTGGAGTTTGTGAATCCAAGGCATATGAGTATGAAAAGAACAGTGGACTCAGGAGTTTTGAGTTGTGGGGTTTTAAAGTGGTTAGACTGCAACTTGGTTTTCGCAATGCTACGACATTTCCGGGAGTGGAAAATGTATCTGTGCAGTATTTGAAATCTCTGACTAAAACTCAGTTGAAAGAATTAGCAGAGAAAGTGCAGGTGGTAATAAAAGCAGAATTTCATAAGGCTGATATAAGCATTTAAAGTTGGAGGAAGGGATACCTGAAACTAATGTGTCACAGCTGGAGGTAGTAAGACTTCAGTTGCAAATGAAGAAGCTTGAACTTGAATAAGCAATGGAACTGAAAAGAATTGAAATGGAAGAAAGAGGAAAAGAAAGAGAAATGAAGAAACTCAACTTAGGAAAAAAGAAAAGGATAGATTAAAATAACTAGAAATAAAAATCTTCAAAGGGAAATGCAGGAGCAGGAAAAGCAAAAGAAAAGACTACAAAAGATAGAAATGCGAAGGCTTGAACTTGAACTTCAGAGAGAGAAGTTAGCAATTGAGAAAAGAGAGAAGGAGAGAGATAGGCAGCTTCAGAGAGAGAAAGAAGCCAGAGATTATGAACTGTCTAAAGTGAAATGAAGGAAGGATAAGACTTTTGAAAATGTAAGGGAGGTTATGATTATGGAGGAATTTAGAAAAAGCATTCCAGTAAACATTAAGACATATTTAGGTGACAGACAAAGCAAAAATATCAATAAAGCTGCTGTTTTAGCCGATACGTATGATATTTCACACAAACAGTTAACTGTAGGAAAAGGGTCATATGAAAATCAGCAGGGAAGCTGGAGATTTATAAAATCCAGTCATGGTAAAAAAGTTAGTAATAAGGGTCAAGCTGAAGGACGCCAGTTTATTAAAGATGGAAAAGTGGAAAGTAGTTGAAGGAAGGAAATTGATATGTTGCCATTGTAATAAGGTGGGACACATGAGATCAAGTTGTTGGAGATTAAACGGGAACCCGATTGCAGTAATTGGAACTCAGTCTGGAAGTAGGAGTACTGTGGGCTCTGAGGTCCAGAGGCAAGAAAAACCAATGGGTTTTGTACAGGTGGGACAGGAAGAATCAGCAGTAGATAGAGAAGTGGGTGTGCTCACAAAGTACCCAAGGGAGTTCTGAAGGGCAGATTGCAGAGATGTTTAAAGATTTTATATGTGAAGAGAAAATATAATCCACATGCACAGGGAAGAGCAAAAAAGGATGTCAAAATTTTAAGGCTAGCCAGTCCTTGATGTTATGGGATAGTGCTATCTGTTGTCCAGAAGGGTTATTGCAGGACAAAACATTAATTAAAGGAATCCAAGGCAAAGTCAGACTAACTTAATTGTGTAAGGTAAATTTAAAAAGTGATTTGAAAACAGGAGAGGGCTTCAATTCATTCTAGGGAACGATATAGCTCTCGCCCTGCTCCCCCTGGGCACTCCCCACTTCTCTCCAGGCTCTCCCCGCACTCCCCTGGGCTCTACCTGTTTCCCCCCAGCTCTCCCCACATTCCCCAGGCTCTCCCCCATTCCACCAGGCTCTCTACCATTTCACCAGGCTCTCTGCACTTCTCCCTGGGCTCTACCTGTTTCCCCCCAGCTCTTCCCACTTCCCTCTGGGCTCTCCCCACATTACCCCGGGTTCTCCCTGCTCCTCCTGGGCTCTCCCTGCTTCCCCTGGGCTCTCCCTGCTTTCCCCCGGATCTCTCCTTGCTTCCCCCAGCTCTTGCTACATTCCCCCAGGCTCTCCCCACTTCCCCCAGGCTCTCCCTGCTTCCCTCAGGCTCTCCCTGCTTCCCTCAGGCTCTTACTGCATTCCCTCCATTCTTTCCCTGCTTCCCATGGCTCCTGGGCTCTTGCCACTTCCCCCACTCTCTCCCCATTTCCCCCCAGCTTGTGTTGCATTCCCCTGGCTCCTACTGCTTTCTCATGGCCCCATGGAATGCATTTGCATCCAGATGCTGCTAGGCCTCAGGCCTTGCTCCAGGTCTCTCTTCCCCTCTCATTGCACCTCCTCCATTGCTGATTTAGTGAATGAGGGTAGGTGACTGAGTGATGGTGAGTGGGTGACTGAGGGTGGATGAGGGTGTGGGTGTGAGTGTGGGTGAGGGTGTAGGTGTTGATGAGTGTGTGAATGAGGACGTGAGTGGGAGGGTGGATGGGCAGTCACAGTCAGTATCCCTGAACCATACAATATGTGGATTTTCAACTAAGATTCTATTACAGCGCAATTCAATTTGTCTTAGCGAAACTAGAGCATTGAACACCCAATTATATGGATTAACGACATCACTTTTACTGTAAACATCCAATCCAATACCTGACTGACCTAATGTTTACTGTTATTACCCATCCAAATACAGGACTGACCATTCTTATAATGTTAATTATGAGCGTTTGTGAGGGATGAATATGTGTGAGTGGGGTGAATGTGTGTGTGTGTGTGTGTGTGTGTGTGGGGGGGGGGGGGGAGAGGGGTGAGGTATGAGAGGGGTGAATGTGTGTGTGAGAGGGGCGAATATATGTGTGAGAGGGTTGAATGTGTGTGTGAGAGGAGTGCATGTGTGTGTGTGTGGGAGAGGGGTGAACGTGTGTGTGAGAGAGAGGGATAAGTGAGTGTGTATGTGTGTCTGTGTATGTGTGAGAGAGGTGACCCTGTATAAGGGGTGAGTCTGTTGGGGGGAGGGGTGAGTGTTTGAGTGTAAGGGATCAGTGTGTGAGTGTGAGGGATAAGTGTGAGGAGTGTGTGTGTGTGTGTGAGAGGGGTGAGAGGGAGGGGAGAGTTTGTGCCTGGCTCACTCCCAGTTTCTTCCACTCTCACCCACTCTCACAATGGGTGAGGGTGAGTGAACATCCGAGACTGGGAATGAGTTGGACACACACAATCTCCCCATTTCACATAGTCATCTTTATTTATTACTCATTTTTAGAAAATTATCAATTCAATGTTTTGACATTTTTTTGCTCAGTAAGTTGTTTCTTTTCATCTGTCAGCTTTTTTTTGAAATTCATGTTTAATGTTGTGCCAAACCGTATCTCTCTGAAATTTGCTCCTTGGCCCCTTGAGTGAGAAAAAAATTGAAATGCGGCCGGGCCCCCGGCTGGACAAGCCTGCTCTAGGATTTTGAAGAACAAGAGGTGATCTCACTGAAATTTCCAAATTCTTACTGGGCTCAACAGGGTAGATGTGGATAGGATGTTTCCTCTGGCTGGTAAGCTACAACCAGGGGACACAGTCTCAGAATAAGGGGCAGGCCATTTAAGACTGAGATAAGGAGGAATTTCCTCACTCAGAGGGAGGTAAGTCTTTGGAATTCTCTACCCCAGAGGGCTGTGGAAGCTCAATCACTGAGCATGTTTGAGACAGAGATCGATAGATTTCTGGAGAATAATGACAACAAGGGATGTGGGGATAGCTCGGGAAAGTGGCATTGAAGTAGATGTTCAGCCATGATCTAATTGAAGAGTGGAGCAGGCTCGATGGGCCGAATGGCCTACTCCTGCTCTTATGTTCCTATATTCCTCCCTATGTTCCTATCCGCCAGTCTTCTGGTACCACACTTTTATCTAACGTGTTATTAAATATGTATAGTAATGCCTCTGCTATCTCTTCCTTAGATTCTTTTAAAATATGTGGACGCAATCCATCCTGACCAAGGGCTTTATGCTCTTTGAGTTTGTTTAGTTTTTTTAATACATCCCTTTTTTTTTTAAATGCACTTATCTCATTGGTCTTTTCATAATTCAATGCCATGTTTACCCGTTTTAACTTCCTGGTAAATACTAAAGCGAAATAATTATTTAATATTTCTGACATCTTTCTATAGTTACTTTTGGTATTATCCTAACTATCTCTTAATGGTCTTATTCCAGCCTCAGCCTTCTTTATTTCATTGATGTATCTGTAAAATATGTTACTATTTTGTTTTATCTTCCTGGATAATTTAATTTCATAGTCTCTCTCTGTCCTCCCAATTGTTGTGCGAACATATGAACATATGAACATATGAAGTAGGAGCGAGAGTAGGTCACTCAGCCCCTTGAGCCTGCTCCGCCAATCAATAAGATCATGGCTGATCTGATTGTTACCTCCCGCCTACCCCCAATAACCTTTCACCCCCTTGATTATCAAGAATCTATCTAGGTCTGTCTTAAAAATATTCAAAGACTCTGCTTCCATCACCTTTTGAGGAAAGGAGTTCCAAAGACTCACAACCATCTGAGAGAAAAAATTTCTTCTCATCTCTGTTTTAAATGGGTGACCCCTTATTTTTTAACAGTGACCCCTAGTTCTTGGTTCTCCTACAAGAGGAAACATCCTCTCCACATCCACCCTATCAAGATCCCTCAGGATCTTAAAGGTTTCAATCAAGTTGCCTCTTACTCTTTTAAACTCCAGTGGATATAAGCCTAGCCTGTCGAGCCTTTCCTCATGAGGCAAACCATCCATTCCAGGTATTAGTCTAGGAAACCATCTCTGAACTGCTTCTCATGCTTCCTTAAGTAAGGAGACCAATACTTACAAAGTACTCCAGATGTGGTCTCACCAGTGCCCTGTACAACTGAAGTATAACCTCCCTACTTTTATTTTCAATTGCCCTCACAATAAACAGTAACATTCTATTAGCTTTCCTAATTACCTGCTGTACCTGCATACTAGCCTTTTGTGATTCATGCATGAGGACACCCAGGTCCCTCTGAATCTTAGAGCCCTGCAATCTCTCACTATTTAGATAATATGCTTCTTTTTTATTCTTCCTGCCAAAATGGACAATTTCACATTTGTCCACATTATACTCCATTTGCCAGATCTTTGCTCATTCACATAACCTATCTATGTTCCCTTGTAACCTCTTTATGTACTCTTCACAACTTACTTTCCTACCTATCTTTGTGTCATCAGCAAGTTTAGCAATCATATCATCTGCCCCTTCATCCAAGTCATCTATATAAATTGTAAAAAGTTGAGGCCCCAGAACTGATCCCTATGACACACCACTTATTACATCCTGCCAACCAGAAAAAGTTGTTATTTTGACTTGTGGTCTCACAGGCCTGCGATACTCAAGCTCTACGTGGCATTTTTGGGTCTGGAGCTGCCTAATTTGTGGTCCTCAAAGGGACTGTTGGAAGCTGCTAAGAGAAAGGACCAGAAAACTGCCAATTATTTGCTTTTGTGGAGTGGGAAGGAGCAAATGTGTTCTCCTGGCTTCAAAGAATACCTGTGGAACACTTTTTTGGCTCTCCTTCAGCCCCTCCTCATCATTTCTTTCGTCCAAACTCAATTTGTCAGCCAAAATCCTTAAGGCCCCAAAAGATAGTTGTGTCGAAGAACCTGATTGGTGCGCAAAACATGCCTGATTTATTGTGGTAAGGCACAAGGATGAATTTAGTCCAGTCCTCGGGCCTTTAGTTCCAGTGCGTCAGTCAGTCTCACATTCGATCTGGAGTGCTAAGAAACTTAGGCTTCTTTGAGTTCAGTTTTTAAAATACCATGGCAGGGCACATCACTTCTGGGTTGCTCGTCTGGTACCATGATCTATACTTAGAATTGGGAAAGGGTGAAAATGCACAATATAAAAAAGATTATAAACAAGTATCAATATTAATGAATTTTCTTTGGAAATGATATCTGAGTTCCAAAATTGGTGAGTTTTTCTGAACATAATTCAATGTTAAGTTTATAATTAAAGTTTTCAATCAACTTTACTCTAAAATGCTAGTTTATTCCTGACCAAATGTAGATTCAGTATCACAGTTGTTTATTCTGCTCCATCCTCTGTTACAAACAGATCTGAACAAGTGGATCTAACAAGAGTTTGGTTCATGTCATATCCTTCCTGTTTGTCACAGAAACAGCTTAAGTAGTCGTATTTAAGAGCAATTAGTGACTTTAAGTAATTAAAAGTTGTAGTAACTGATTTGTAGGCATAGTTCTATTTTTACATTTAAAGCTCATCAATTTAGTACTGAATTACTGTAGTGGGATGAAGTAAGGAAGGCTTGTGATATAATGTAATAGGATCAATCACACTAGTCAGAGAAACCTAGAAACATAGAAAATAGGAGCAGGAGTAGACCGTTCGGTCCCTCAAGCCTGCTCGGCCATTCAATATGATCATGGCTGATCCGCTATCTCAATGCCATACTCCTGTTCTCTCCCCATACCCCTTGATGCCTTTAGAGTCTAGAAATCTATCTATTTCCTTCTTAAATATATTCAGTGACTTGACCTCCACAGCTTCTGTGGTAGAGAATTCCACAGGTTCACCACCCTCTGAGTGAAGAAGTTTCTCCTCATCTCAGTCCTAAATGGCCTACCCGGTATCCTGAGACTGTGACCCCTTGTTCCAGACCCCCAGCCAGAGGAAACATCACCCCTGCATCCAGTCTGTCCATCCCTGTCAGAATTTTATACATTTCAGTCAGATCTGCTCTCATTCTTCTAAACTCCAGTGAGTACAGGCCTAGTCAATCCAGTCTCTCCTCACACAACAATCCTGCCATCCTAGCAATCAGTCTGGTGAACCTTCGCTGCACTCCCTCCATGGCAAGTATATCCTTTCTTAGATAAGGAGACCAAAACTGCACACAATACTCCAGATGTGGTTTCACCAAGGCCCTGTACAGCTGCAGTAAGACATCCTTGCTCCTATACTCAGATCCTTTTGCATATAAGGCCAACATACCATTTGCCTTCCTAACTGCTTGCTACACCTGCATGCTTACTTTCAGTGCCTGGTGTACAAGGACACGCAGGTCCTCTTGTACATCAACATTTCCCAGTCTATCACCATTTAAATAATAATCTGCCATTCTGTTTTTCTTACCTAAGTGGATAACTTCAGAGTTATCCACATCATACTGCATCTGCCATGTATTTGCCCACTCACTCAACTTGTCTAAATTGCCTTGAAGCCTCTTAACATCCTCCTCACCGCTCACATTCCCAACTAGTTTTGTGTCATCAGCAAACTTGGAAATATTACATTTGGTTCCCTCATCCAAATCATTGATATATATTGTGAATAGCTGGGGCCCAAGCACTGATCCCTGTGGTACCCCACTAGTCACCACCTCCCACTCTGAAAAAGACCCATTTATTCCTACTTTTTGTTTCATGTCTGCTAACCAATTCTCAATCCATGCTGATATATTACCCCCAATCCCATGTGCTTTAATTTTGCACATTAACCTCATATGTGGGACTTTATCAAAAGCTTTTTGAAAATCCAAATACACCAAATCCACTGGTTCTCCCTTATCTATTCTACTAGCTATATCCTCAAAAAACTCCATTAGGTTTGTCAAACATGATTTCCCTTTCATAAATCCATGTTGACTTTGTCTAATCCCATGGATATTTTCTAAGTGTCCTGTTATCACAGAGGAAATAACGTACCTTTATAAAGTGATTTTTATGACCCCAGGGAGTCTCAAAATACTTTAAAGCCCATAAAGTACTTTTGAAGTTTAATAATTATAATGTAAGCAATGTGGCAAACAGTTTGCACACAGCTAGATCCCACAAACAGCAATGTGATAATAATTTGATAACCTATTTTAGTAATGTTGGTTGAGGGGTAAATATTGACCTGGATACCAGGGAAAGCAGAACTCCCTGTTTATCTTTGAATTAATATGGAATTTTTGACATCCATCCAGAAACAGACTAGGCCCCAGTTTAACAGCTCATGCCAAAGCTGGCATCTCCAACAGTGCAGCACTCCCTCAGTGCTTCAGTCTGCTCAAATCTCTGGAGTAAGGCAAGGACCCAGAGCCTTCTGATTCTGAGGAGGCAGTGCAATCCATTGAATTATAGAAGCCTCAAAACTGAATTTTCTAGCACTCAGCAAAACTGTCTAATATTGGAAATGGCTCAATCTTAAACTCATGTTATTGTGAAAACTATCATAATTTTGTCAGTGTTATAATTTTTCTTATGATATTAGTATCTACAACAGTAACAGCTTGCATTTATATACCGTCTTTAATGTAGCAAAATGACCTTAGGTGTTAAGTTATTCTTTGAGCTGCAAGTGTAAAATCAATTGAGAACACAAAACACTTCCTCCAGATACAACAGAAGACCGTTAACTGATTCAACGTGTGTGAGAGAGTCACTCCTCTGTGGCAAACTGTGTGTTAAGTCTATCTCTCAGGGAACAAAGGTCTTTTCTTGAATCTTTACTCTCCAGAACAAGGGAGCGAGCTGAAAATCTTTTCAGCTACTTTAATGGGCTTCTTTAGCATCAGAATGGGTCATTTCATTCTTGCTTTATACAAATATTCCCATGTCAATGATGTCATTGCCTCACAGAAAAGCTGAGAGAAACGGGCAAATCATCGGCTTGTTGTAGCCAGATCCCTCATTTATTAAACCAACAGAGTGTACCTCAGCATAACTGGAACAAATATATTCAAACCTAATTGCTGACTAGAACATTGATCCATGTGTGCAGAATTCCAACAAGGTCCACTGCAGTACCAGGCTATTTATTGCAATACAGCATTAAACGAGGCTGACTGTTGTAGATCTGAGAGTTTTAATGTTAATTAACTATCAATTACTGAATAAACTTCATGAACACAAGACTATAAAAGCATTAATCAGAGTTCAAAATATTAATTATAATGTTGGATTGACATTGTGGTATTTAGTTATATTAAAGATTCAGGAGAATGTTCACAGAGATTTATATCTTGGACATTTTTCCTGTGGATATTTACCTTCCTCAGAGATTAAATAACCTGGAGAGCTCATGACAGGTCAGATTCTACATAGCATTTGGGGGTAAATGGGCTTGATGGGAACATAGCAATTTCTCATTCTTATGCCTTCTGTTCTATGTTGTTAACTGTTTCAGGTTTAAATGAGCCACATGGTTTTGTAAACCCAATGTTATATAACAGCTGCATGGCAACTGAGAATGATGGTGTACTAACCCCTGAAAATAACAGAATGTGGGCTTGCAGCCATCAATCTCCATCTGGTGATTTCCTAAATTTCCTGAAAGAAACCAGAGTGCAGGCCAGTCTGCACCATGCTTACCCTTCTAGCAGCCTGTGATTGAACAGCAGGAGCTTGAAGAAAGCCGAAAAGCAGAATACTGCGGATGCTGGAAATCTGAAATAAAAACAGAAAATTCTGGAAACACTCAGCCGGTCAGGCAGCATGTGTGGGGAGAGAAACGGGGTTAACGTTTCAGGTCGGGGACCTTTCTTCAGAACTGGGAAATGTCAGACGGATGGGTAGAAAAGGAAACAAGGAAATTCTGTGATTGGGTGGAATTCAGGAGAGATTGGATTTTATTATTCTTTCATGGGAAGTGGGTGTCACTGGCTAGGCCAGTGTTTATTGCCCATCCCTAATTGCCCTTGAGAAGGTGGCGGTGATCTGCCTTCTTGAACCACTGCAGTCCATGTGGTGTAAGTAAACCCACAGTGCTGTTAGTAAGGGAGTTCCTGGATTTTGACCCAGTGGCAATGAAGGAACGCTGATATATTTCCAAGTCAGGATGTTGTGTGGCTTGGAGGGGAACATGCAGGTGATGGTGTTCCCATGCATCTGCTGCCCTTATCCTTCAAGATGGTAGAGGTCACAGGTTTTGAAAGTGCTGTTGAGTGAGTTCCTGCAGTGCACCTTGTAGATGGTACACACTGCTGTCACTGAGAGTCAGTGGTTAAAGGAGTGAATGTTTGTGGATGGGGGTGCCAATCAAATGGACTGCTTTAACCTGGATGGTATCAGGCTTCTTCAGTGTTGATGGAGCTGCACTCAACCAGGCAATTTGGGAGTATTCCATCATATTCCTGATTTGTGCCTTGTAGATGGTGGACAGGCTTTGGGAAGTCAGGAGGTCAGTTATTTGCAACACTTGTAGCCACAGTATTTAAATGGAGTTCTGCCGAAGGGTCGTGAGGACTCGAGGCGTCGACTGTTTTCTTCTCCGCCGATGCTGCTGGACCTGCTGAGTTTTTCCAGGTGGTTCTGTTTTTGTATTTAAATGGCTAGTCTGGTTCAGTTTCTGGTCAATGGTAATTCCAAGGATTTTGTTAGGGGGGATTCAGCGATTGTAAAGCCATTAGGAGACATGGTTAGATTCTCTCTTGTTGGAGATGGTCTTTGCCTGGCACTTGTGTGACATGGATGTTACTTGACACTTATAAGCCCAGGGCTGAATATTGTCCAGGTCTTGCTGCTTATAGACACAGACTGCTTCAGTATCTGAGGAGTCATGAACATTGAACACTCTGCAATCATCAGAAAACATCCCTGCTTCTGACCTTATGATGAAGTAGCTGACGATGGTTGGGCCTAAGACACTACTCTGAGGAAAGTCTGCAGCCATGTCCTAAGGTTCTTATGATTGGCTTCTAACAACCATAGCCATCTTCCCCTCCGCTAGGTATGACTCCAACCAATGGAGAGTTTCCCCCGATTCCCATTGATTCCAGTTTTACTAGGGCTCCTGATGCCACACTCAGTCAAATGCTGCCTCGCTATCAAGGGCAGTCACTCTCACCTCACCTCTTGAGTTCAGCTCTTTTGTCCATGTTTGGATCAAGGTTTTAATGAGGTCAGAAGCTATGTGGCCCTAGCGGAACGCAAACTGAGTGTCAGTGAGTAGCTTATTGCTGAGTAGGTGCCGCTTGATAGCACTGTTGATGACCCCTTCCATTACTTTGCTGATGATCGAGAGTAGACTGAAGGGGCAGTAATTGGCCGGGTCGGATTTGGCCTGCTTTTTGTGAACAGGGAATACCTGGGTAATTTTCCACATTGCTGGGTAGATGCCAGTGTTGTAGCTGTACTGGAACAGCTTGGCTACGGCCAATAGTTCTGGAGCCCAAGTCTTCAGTACTATTGCTGGAATGTTGTCAGGGCCCACATCTTTTGCAGTATCCAGTGCCTTCAGCCATTTCTCGATATCATATGGAGTGAATCGAATTGGCTGAAAACTGGCATCTGTGATGCTGTTGACCTCAGGAGGAAGCCGAGATTATTCATCTCAAACTTTCAAGTGAAGCAGAGATTTGCATGTGCTTCTTCCAATTTAGTACACTATATTCGCTGCTCACAATGAGGTCTCCTCTACAGTGGGAAACCAAACACAGATTAGGTGACAGCTTTGCAGACCATCTCCGTTCAGGCCTGTCATTTTACTTCTCCACCTAGTCCTCACAGTGACATCACTGTTTTTGGTCTGCTGCACAGTTCCAGTATCTCAACTCAAGCTCGAGGAACAGCACATCATCTTTCGACTTGGCACTCTATAGTTTCGGGACAATGATGACATCGAGTTAAATAATTTCAGACTGCAATCTCTTACCCCGATTTTGTTTCCTTTTCTTTGCATGTTTCAGTTTTTCTCTTATTTTTGCTTTCAGACAGCAGCACACCTACTCCAGGCAAATCTTTTGTTTCTTTGGACTGAATTTTATGCTTCCCATCTGATCGATTTGAAGGTGGGGATTTGTTTAAGTCCAGCAGGTGGCCAGCCCACTGCCCATCCAGCTGTCCTGCCCCCACTGCAACTACACCAGCAACAGGGGTGGTGTTGGGTGCCCCACCTGACAGTGGGCCAATCGAGACCCTTAAGTGCGCACTAATTGCCCACTTAAGGGCCTCATCCTGCCACCACCAGGAATTAGCCAGCCGTGGGAGAGACCCACGCCAAGTGCACAGCCAGCAGGTCTTCCTCGGTCCATTGGAAGTCTCCTTCCTAGCGAACCCCCAAACATACCCTAAAACTGATCCAATGCTGCATGCCTCTATTGTCCCAAAATTCTAGAAAGCTGCTGGCTTCAGAGACAGGAATTTGCATTCCTGAGGGCCAGAAGTCACGCTTCAAGCCTACTAACAGCGAATTGGCCATTAAGTGACTGCAGGGCAGCAGGTTTTCTCCTCAGCAAGCTCCACCACCACCCCCCATACCGCACCCAGCTTTTTACCCGGAGGTGTGGGGAATTTGGTGCCTCATATAATTCAGTCCTTTGTTTCTTTTCTTGCATCATCACCATTCTCTTTGACCTTGTAAAACTAACTCTTCTGTCCTTTAATCTCTCCTGTCTTCCACCTTATCACAGACCTTCCTTTTGTCCTTGTTCCATGCACCCACCCCTTACTCAAAACATATTATATCTCTAACATTTTCTAGTTATGATAAAAGGTCATTGATCTGAAATGTTAACACTGTTGTCTCTCCACAGATGATGTCTAACCTGCTGAGTGTTACTAGAGGAACAGCACCTCATCTTCCGACTAGGCACTTTAAAGCCTTTGTTCTTCTCTGACCACTGCCTCCTACTGGCGGACTGCCACTTGGAGAAGGACCTGAGGGTGGGCAGGGGGGCATGGAAGCTAAATGTGCAACTGCTGACCCCAGAGAACATTGAGGAGCTCAAGAGGGATTACAAAGGTTGGAGAACCGTGAAACCCCTCTTTGAGTCCCTGACACACTGGTGGGAAGCGATCAAGGGAAACATCAAGAGGTTTTTCATCCTCAAAGGCACCCAGAAAGCTAGAAAGGAACAGAGGGAAATGTCCCGACTCCAGAAAAACATGCAGAATCTGCTCCGGCTGCAGTCGATGGGGGTCGATGTCAAGGAGGAGCTCCAAGAGGTGAAGAGCCAGCAAGCCTCGCACTTTGCCTCGGAGGCCTCCAAGATCATCTTCCGTTCCAGAGTCCGCTCCGTGGAGCAGGATGAGACGTGCTCACGTTTCTTCTTCCAAAAGGTACACAGAGAGAGCTCTGTGATCAGCAGCCTGAAGGAAGAAGACGGCTCAGTAAAGTCATCACGGTCCGACATTTTGAGGATCAGCAAATCCTTTTATGCCGGATTGTATGACGTGAAGCCCACGGACAGCACGGCCTCCCAGTCCTTCCTGTCCTCTATCACGGAGGTCTTAGACGACAGTACGCGGGAGAGCCTGGACAAACCGCTAACTCCTGATGAACTGACTAAGGCCCTTGAGTCCTTTGAGAAGAGTAAAACTCCCGGAAGCGACGGCTTGCCGGCGGAGTTGTATTCGGCTCTGTGGGACTTGATCGGCCCAGACCTGCTAGGAGTGTACGAGAGTATGCTCCTGGCCGGTAGTATGTCAGAATCCATGAGGAAAGGCATCATCACCCTCATCTACAAGCACAAGGGGGGAAGGGAGGAAATTAGAAATTGGCGACCCATTTCACTGTTGAATGTGGACTATAAGATTCTGTCCAAGGTCATCGCCAATCGGGTCAAATCCGCTCTGGAATTGGTGATTCACCCTGACCAGACCTGCTCTGTGCCAGGCAGGAAGATCTCTGACAGCCTCGCGCTGCTCAGGGATATGATTGCCTATGTACAGGACAGGGCTGTGGATACCTGCCTCATCAGCTTGGATCAGGAGAAGGCCTTTGACAGAATATCGCACACCTACATGGTGGATGTGCTCTCCAAAATGGGGTTTGGGGAGGGAATTCGAAATTGGATCCAACTGCTCTACACTAACATCAGTAGCGCAGTCTCAATCAATGGGTGGGAAACAGATAGCTTTCCGATTAAATCTGGAGTCAGGCAGGGCTGTCCTCTCTCGCCTGTTCTTTTCGTGTGTTGCATAGAACCCTTTGCCGAGTCCATCAGGAAGGATCCGGGCATAAGAGGAGTGACGATCCCAGGCAGTGGAGGCACTCAGGTAAAGGCCTCCCTGTACATGGACGACGTCGCCGTCTTCTGCTCGGATCCGCTGTCGGTGCGCAGACTGATCCACATCTGCGACCGGTTCGAACTGGCCTCGGGAGCCAAGGTAAATTGTGGGAAGAGCGAGGCCATGTTCTTTGGGAACTGGGCTGACCGATCCTTTGTCCCCTTCACTGTCAGGGCTGACGGCCTGAAGGTGCTGGGGATACGGTTCGGAGGGACCAGGGCATGCGTTAGAAACTGGAAGGAGCGAGTGGCTATGGTGAAAAGGAAACTGGGCATGTGGGAGCGACGCTCCCTCTCCATTGCGGGTAAGAACCTGGTCATCAGGTGTGAGGCACTCTCGCTGTTGCTGTACGTGGCGCAGGTCTGGCCCATTCCAGACTCCTGCGCGATGGCGATCACTCGAGCCATCTTCCGCTTTATCTGGAGGTCGAAAATGGATCGTGTCCGCAGGGATGCAATGTACAAGCCTCTAGATAAAGGGGGAAAAAACGTGCCCAACATCGCCCTCATACTGATGGCCACCTTTGTGTGTGGCTGCATCAAGCGGTGCGTAGACCCTCAGTACGCAAACACCAAGTGTCACTGCGTGCTGAAGTTCTACCTGTCCCCGGTGTTGCGAAGGATGGGTCTGTCCACGCTGCCGCGGAACGCTCCAAGTAGTTGGACCGTGCCGTACCACCTGTCCCTGGTGGAAAAATTTATGCAGAGAAACACCTTTGACCACAAGTCCATCAGGCAGTGGTCAGCACGTAATGTCCTAGAGGCCCTGAGGGAAAAGGAGAGGGTGGACCCTGTGGGATGGTTCCCCGAGCAGACTGTCAAAGTCATTTGGCAGAATGCCTCATCGCCAGAACTTTCCAACAAGCACCAAGACGTAGCTTGGCTGGTGGTGAGAAAGGCCCTCCCCGTCAGATCCTTCCTACACGCCAGGAGTCTCACCCCCTCTGCACGTTGCCCTCGAGGTGGCTGTGGTGGGGAAGAGACCGTTGTTCACCTCCTTGTGGATTGTGCCTTTGCAAAGAAAGTCTGGAGAGAGATGCAGTGGTTGCTGTCGAGGTTCATCCCGAGCAGTTCTGTGACACAGGACTCTGTGCTCTACGGGCTGTTCCCAGGGACACACACCGAGACAAACATCAACTGCAGCTGGAGGATCATCAACTCGGTGAAAGACGCGCTTTGGTCTGCCCGAAACTTGTTGGTCTTCCAGCACAAAGAGTTGTCCCCGACCGATTGTTGCGGACTGGCACAATCCAAAGTCCAGGACTACGTGCTGAGGGACGCACTAAAGCTTGGGGCAGCTGCCGCAAAGGCGCAATGGGGAAGGGTCGCTGTCTAAGACCTTTCTGCCACAGCGCACCGAGAGACTGGGAACTGTTTAGAGCCCCTCGGGCTGTACAGCTCAAAATGAAAGGCTGTAAATGATTGTAATATTGTTTGTACTGATGCACCTGGTGATACATTTTGTAAAAGTTTAACCTGGATTGTACCCTTGTAATGGTGTTTTTGAAATGGTTTGGAATGTGATTGAAGATATTTTATGAATAAAGTATATTTTTGCAAAAAAAAAACTTTAAAGCCTTCTGGACTTAACATTGAGTTCAACAACTTCAGATCATGAACTCTCTCCTCCATCCCCACCCCCTTTCCGATGCCCCTTTTTCTAATCATTTATATTTTTTTAATATATTTTTATTTTCCCACCTATTTCCATTATTTTTAAATGTATTTCCATCCATTGTTTCATCTCCACCTTTTAACGTATTTCGATCCCTTCCCCCCACCCCACCCCCACTAGGGCTATCTGTTACTTGCTCATCCTGATTTCTACCCTGAATGTTACCATTAGCACATTTCTTAGCTAATATCACCACCGTTAACACCCCTTTGTCCTTTTGTCTATGACATCTTTGGCAATCTCTCCTTTGCCTCCACCTATCACTGGCCCTCTATCCAGCTCCACCTGTCCCACCTCCCCCCTCAACCAGTTTATATTTCACCTCATTTCTTATTCCCCCAGTTCTGATGAAGAGTCATACAGACTCAAAACGTTAACTGTATTCCTCTCCGCAGATGCTGTCAGACCTGCTGAGTTTTTCCAGGTATTTTTGTATTTTTGTTTTTGTTTCAGATTTCCAGCATCCGCAGTATTTTGCTTTTATCTGAGTTTTGTAGGATGTTGGTTACATCTTGGTAGGTTTGATGAAGTCTTTGTAGTCTTTAGCAGGTTAACTGTAAGTCTTTATTAACTACTAACACTATTTACAAATATACAGTGTAGGGTACAAGATAGGAGCTGTCTCCATGCTTAGGTCTGCACACGGGTCTGTCCATACCACACTAGGAAACCAGAAACGACAACGGCAATCACAGCCCTGTCAACCCTGCAAAGTCCTTCTTACTAACATCTGGGGGCTAGTGCCAAAATTGGGAGAGCTGTCTCACAGACTAGTCAAGCAACAGCCTGACATAGTCATCCTCACGGAATCATATCTTACAGATAATGTCCCAGACTCCACCATCACCATCCCTGGGTGTGTCCTGACCCATTGGCAGAACAGACCCAGCAGAACTGACAGCACAGTGGTATACAGTTGGGAGGGACTTGCCCTGGGAGTCCTCAACATCAACTCCGGGCCCCATGAAGTCTCAGGCATCAGCTCAAACATGGGCAAGGAAACCTCCTGCTGATTACCACATACCGCCCTCCCTCAGCTGATGAATCAGTGCTCCTCCATGTTGAACATCAGTTGGAGGAAGCACTGAGAGTGATAAGGATGCAGAATGTTCTGTGGGTTGGGGACTTCAATGTGCATCACCAAGAGTGGCTCGGTAGCACCACTACTGACCGAGCTGGCCAAGTCCTAAATGACATAGCTGCTAGACAGGGTCTGCGGCAGGTGGTGAAGGAACCAACAAGAGGGAAAAACACACTTGACCTCATCTTCACCAACCTGCCTGTCGCAGATGCATCTGTCCATGACAGTTTCGGTAGGAGTGACCATCACACAGTTATCGTGGAGGCGAAGTCCTGCCTTCACATTGAGGATACCCTCCATCGTGTTGTGTGGCATTATCACCAGGCTAAATGGGATAGATTTCAAACAGATCTAGCAACTCAAGACTGGGCATCCATGAGGTGCTGTGGGCCATCAGCAGCAACAGAATTATACTCAAACACAATCTGTAACCTCATAGTCCGGCATATCCCCTACTCTACCATTACCATCAAGCCAGGGGATCAACCCCGGTTCAATGCAGAGTGCAGGAGGGCATGCCAGGAGCAGCACCAGGCATACCTAAAAATGAGGTGTCAAACTGGTGAAGCTATAAAACAGGACTACTTGCGTGCCAAACAGCGTAAGCAGCAAGTGATAGACAGAGCTAAGCGATGCCACAACCAATGGATCAGATCTAAGCTCTGCATTCCTGCCACATCCAGTGAATGGTGGTGCTCAATTAAACAACTCACTGGAGGAGGTGGCTCCACAAATATCCCATCCTCAATTATGGAGGAGCCCAGCATAGCAGTGCAAAAGATAAGGCTGAAGCATTTGCTACAATCTTCAGCCAGGAGTGCTGGGTGGATGATCCATCCCAGCCTCCTCCGGAGGTCCCCAGCATCACAGATGCCAGTCTTCAGCCAATTCGATTCACTCCACGTGATATCAAGAAAGGGCTGAAGGCACTGGATACTGCAAAGGCTATGGGCCCTGACAATATTCTGGCAATAGTACTGAAGACATGTGCTCCAGAACTTGCTGTGCCCCTAGCCACGCTGTTCCTGTACAGCTACAACACTGGCATCTACCTATGTGGAAAATTACCCAGGTCTGTCCTGTACACAAAAAGCAGGACAAATCCAACCGGCCAATTACTGCCCCACCAGTCTACCCTCCATCATCAGTAAAGTAATGGAAGGGGTCATCAACAGTGCTATCAAGCGGCATTTGCTTAGCAATAACCTGCTCACTGATGCCCAGTATGGATTCCACCAGGGCCACTCAGCTCCTGACCTCGTTACAGCCTTGGTTCAAAAATGGACAAAAGAGCTGAACTCCTGAGGTGAAGTGAGAGTGACTGCCCTTGATATCAACACAGCATTTGACTGAGTGTGGCATCAAGGAGCCCTAGCAAAACTGGAATCAACGGGAATCAGGGGGAAAACTCTCCACTTGTTGGAGTCATACCTAGCACAACAGAAGATGGTTGTGGTTGTTGAAGGTCAGTCATCTCAGCTCCAGAACATCACTGCAGGAGTTCCTCAGGATGGTGTCCTATGCCTAACCATCTTCAGCTGCTTCATCAACAACCTTCCTTCCATCATAAGGTCAGAAGTGGGGATGTTCGCTGATGATTGCACAATATTCAGCACCATTCGCGACTCCTCAAATACTGAAACAGTTCATGTCCAAATGCAGCAAGGCCTGGACAATATCTGACAAGTGGCAAGTAACATTTGCGCCACACAAGTGCCAGGCAATGACCATCTCCAACAAGAGAGAATCCAGCCATTGCCCCTTGATGTGCAATGGCATTACCATCACTGAATCTCCCACTATCAACATCCTGGGGATTACCATTGACCAAAAACTGAACTGGACTAGCCATATAAATACTGTGGCTACAAGAGCAGGTCAGAGGCTAGGAATCATGTGACGAGTAACTCGCCTACTGACTCCCCAAAGCCTGTCCACCATCTACAAGGCACAAGTCAGGAGCGTGAAGGAATACTCCCCACTTGCCTGGATGAGTGCAGCTCCTATAACATTGAAGAAGCTGGACACCGTCCAGGACAAAGCAGTCCACTGGCTTGGCACCACATCAACAAACACTCACTCCCTCCACCACTGACGCACAGTAGCAGCAGTGTGTATACCATCTATAAGATGCACTGCAAGAATTAACCAAGACTCCTTAGTCAGCATCTTCCAAACCCATGACCACTACCACCTGGAAGGACAAGGGTAGCAGATAGATGGGAACACCACCACCTGGAATTTCACCTCCAAGTCACTCACCATCCTGACTTGGAAATATATCGCTGTTCCTTCATTGTCACTGGGTCAAAATCCTCCTAACAGCACTGTGGGTGTACCTACAACACATAGACTGCAGCAATTCAAGAAGGCAGCTCACCACCACCTTTTCAAGGGCAACTAGGGATGGGCAATAAATGCTGGCCTAGCCAGCGAAGCCCACATCCCGTGAATGAATTAAAAAAAAAACTGGGTCATGTGTTCTCTTAGATCACAGTGTGGGCGATACTGTACTTAGTCCCACAATAACCCTATATATGCCAGACCCTTATACTACACCCCCCAAGTCTTTATCCAATGTATTTTGTGTTATACTAGTTTTCTTCATGCCTTAAAATGTTATGATTACATTATCAGTATTACAACATTATCACTAGTACTACGTCATCACCATCCCATCTCCCGCACTTCAATTAAATTAAAAGATTCAGGCAGCCCAGACGCCTTATAACCCTTCTCTAACTCATTCGTAATGCTGTCAGAGAAGTGATAGGCTTTGTTGTTGCTGGTTCTTTCTGTTGGGGGTTGAGCTGGGTTCTTGGTACCATTTCATCCTTTTCTTCCATTCCTTCGTGTTGAACCACACTTGGTTGGTTTGACTGTTGCGTTGATTGGTTGTTACTACTCGAACGTGTTTCTTGCAGGATGGGCCAACTTTGTGCTTATCTCCTTGTTGCTTCTTTCACTTTTTTCATCATTGCGTGGGTCAACTCGATGTCCTCTGTGGCTGAGGAAGAGCATTCCCATGACGAGAATGAGATTTAGTGATGCCCCCAGCTCTGCGTTTCGCTGTCAGCAATGGAGGACTGCTGTATGGTTCCAGCAAGTCTGAAGGAATTGTTATGCTGGCTGGGAGTTGCAACATATTCTTTATGGTTGACCTGATGTGGAATTCTCCCAATGGTGTGTTTATAGCGGGATGGTCATCCCACTGGCTAGCGGCGCGAATTCCATTTGCATCCATTAACATGTCATGAATGCTCATTAAAACAGCTGCTCACCGGAATCTTGCCAAGCCTTCTAATCTTGCATCACGCCAGCAGGAAATTGCGTTGGCCTCAGATCCGTTTGAAATGGGGTGGCATGCACAAGTCGAACCTCAGTTCACTGGTAACTAATGAGGTGAGTGGAACATACATAGCCTACCTGCCATAGCACTGCGCTGGTCTTGTTGCAATGAACGCCACACTGCTGGGGCTGTAGGGTTGGTCTGCTCCTGCCCTTTGCCTACATTGTCCCAAGGAACACTACTGTGCTGTGGTACTATGCAGGCCTCCACTTTCAGAAACTAGCAATTCAACTGGGGGTGGGCTGTGAGGCATGGGTGGGGTTGATGAGCACGAGGGGGGAAACTTGGAGGGAAGGCTGTGGAATGGCAGTGAGAGGGAAGGGCAAACACGGGGGCGGGGTGGGGTGCCTTTCTGGGGTCATCCTCTAACCTCTTGTTGCCGCAGGAGTCTGCTTAGGAAGAAAGGATGAAGATCTCCTTGTGATAAAAGCCACTGAAAGCAAATGGCTTCATTAGCACTGCTAAAGGGCTACTCAGAACTCAGTGGCTTCACATCACGGTCACTGCATCTCAAGAGTAACACATGGGAATGTAGAATTTGGGAATGCAGGCAATAGTGAAGGAGGGACAGCTGTAACATATATGACCTTCCATCAATGAAGGCCTGTCACGTGTTCACCAGAATTGACACTCCTAATGGGCCAAAGAACATCCACTCATTGACCATAAGCAACTGATTGGCCATTCATATGCCACATCAGAGATTGGAGCACAGAGTTATGTTGGGCCACTCATCTCACTGAAACTTTAGCATCCCACGCAGGGCTCAAGATGTTACATATCTGTGATGCCATCTTGCTCACCTCGATGTGTTTGCTAGTGTCTCAGGGACAAGGCGGCATCAGCCACAATGCGAGTAATGCAGGAAAAACTATGGACCCTTAGTTTCCAAACATGTAATTTTCTGAGCATCACTTTCTTGCCTCTTGAATCATTAATGTCTTCAATGTTTCCTTTCAGAAAAAAGACAAAAGAACATATGGATCCAGGGCTCAATGCTGCCTTTGTCAGGGTCCTAATGCAATGGGGGAGGTAAGGAGGGAGAGGCGACTCCGGCTTAGCTCCAGCAGGAGGGACATGGTCAAACGGAGCCAGAACATGAACAGGAGGGTCAGGAGGAGAGACCCAGACAACCAAGGTGACTCGCCAGACCGAGGGTTTATTTTAGAAGAGTCTCCTATATACAAATGAGTGAGGGACAATGCCGTGCACATCTGCGCTTGTCTCAAGCTCTAGTACATCACATATGCCACATTCTTCGTGAAAACCTGATGCCACATGGAGTTGGAGGGTATCCCCTGCCGGTGGCTTTGATGGTGACTGCAGCACTCAATATCATGGCCTTTTGTTCTTTCCAAGGATCAACAGGGGACCTGTGCGGCATCTCTCAGTCCACAACATATTGATGCATAAAGGAGGTCACAGATGCCCTTTACAGGAAAGTCCATCATTATGTCAGGTTTACTCTGGACGAAGATAGCCAGGCTGTGAGATTCACCAGCCATCTCAAGCTTCCCAACAGTGCAGGGTGCAATAAACTGCACCCATGTGGCTATACGGGCTCCATGGCAGCAGGCCCTAATGTTTATAAACCGCAAAGGCAATCATTCCATCAATGTACAACTGGTTTACGATCACCAGAAGCACATGCTGCGCATTTGTGCATGGTACCCTGGGAGTTGCCATGACTCCTATATCCTGAATCACTCCCAGGTGCCTGAGATTTTGGAGGAGCAATTACGTCTGCAGGGATGGCTGCTTGGGGATAAGGAGTACTCACTGAAACGCTGCCTGATGACACCAGTGTGTCGCTCTCAGAATCGTTCCGAGGAGAGGTGCAATGCCGCTCACAGCTCCACATGCTCCCTTATAGCACAGCCCACAAGGCTTCTGAAGATGTGCTTCAGATGCTTGGATCGCTTTCCAGTGGCTCACTCCAGTACAATTCTGACAGGGTTTCTCACATCATCGCAGTGTGTTGCACCCTTCACAGCCTGACAATGCAAAGAAGTGACCCCCTGGCAGAGGATGACCTGGAGGAGGATGAGAGCTCATCAGTGGATGAAAATCTGGAGGCCCAGGAACTCACGAGGCTACTGAGGGTCAGTATGTGCATGATCACGCCATGGAGAAAGGAAGATGTGGGAGACATGTCCATGATATGTTAATTGCTGACAAGTTCCAGGAAGAGTAAAGTTAAGTGAGGGAATATGACCACATCTCTCCTAGCGCTCAATGCCATTTTCTTTCAACTCAGGGGATGTCCACCCACTTGCAGCGAGAGCAAGTCCCGCATTCACAGTTGAGCATTCTGACCTCATGAATCACCAGGCTATGATCTTTGCTTTGGTCCGTTGGGCCCTGTGAGTGAGTTCACTCTGGGAACTGAGAGTCCATTTAGGAACAAGAGCAATGTGAGAGAAGACTTGAAGCCTTCGCCGCCATCTAACGATGCTAACTCTGCTGCGACTGAGATGTGGATACGCCAAGGAATCTCCTGCTCCCGTGCATGCCTTTTCTTCTGCCGCTACCACTGAGGAGACACAAATGCCCTAAGAATATCAATGCTGATGAGCTGCCCTCACTCAATGGCGTTCTTTGAGGAAGAAGGATTAGAAATGCTTACATCGCACATTTCCAATAAAGATTTAAATACATCTCCCTGACATCACACAAGGGTGCAGAGGCTAGTTCAACTGAGGCTGACACCACAGGAATGTGAATCTCACAGTGGGACACTATCACTGAGTGGGAGCAAGGTGAAACCTCGAAATAAGAGGATTCCAAAGTACAGAATCACAACGCCTTCAGTTGACAGGAACATTCACAAAACCATCAAATGTATTAACAGAAGCACAGTTTATTTATATGTCTAGCACACCCATGACCCAAAAGTGACATCAATTTTTCTTAACTTTCCTAACTCTACCACTTCGCCTGGGTGCAGACCCGACATCTGCACCAGAGGTGGAGGCAGCCTGCTGACTGCTACATCCTGATGTCTCTGGTGACCTTGGCGGATGACCTTTGGTGGACCAAGGCCTGGAGGGCCCCGGACTGATAAGGGTCACCAGTTTAGGGGCAGGTGCCCTCAGCAGCCTGAAAAGTTGGGGTGGATGGGGTCACAGACAGAGGGGGGCTGTGAGCGGCTGCACAGCCTTGGAGTGTCCTGAGAGGAGGCCCCCGGGGTGTCTGGCTGATGCCAACCTCCCTGTGGGTGCCCAAGGGCCCCGCCCTGACTCCTGAGGTCAACGTGCCTGGTACAACATGTCGCCTATATCCTGATGGCGTGTGGCCATGGATAAAGGGCTGAGCACAAATCCGGCAAGACCTGCTGGACCAAGGTCTCCATGGAGGTTGCCAGCCTTCCCACGGTGACTTCAAGGCGCTCGCATGTCAAGGCCATGACATCAGACAGAATGCGGATGGACTCCTCCATCGTTCGCTCTAGTCTGCTGAGTGACTGTCAAATCTCTGCCTGTTGTTCCGCCGCCTGTTGTTGCATCTCCAGCATTGATTTGATGGCTGCTTCCAGAGGCTCATCATCTGACTTGGACTGAGCAGGTGGCTGGTCTCCAGCAGCTCTCCAAATGCCTCCGACTGTTGCAGGGGCCTGTATGCGCCTTTGCATAATTAATGAGGCTCCAAGTGCAGAATCTTGCGCAAGTTCCCGCTATTGCTGCTGAAACCATCCACCACTGCGCTTCGTCTCATTTATGGAAAATTCCACCCTGTATTTCAAATGGGGGCAAGAAAAAAAGGAGAGAAAGTAACTTGCGCTAAAATAGGACAAAATATCTGATGAGAATTGTTGGTCTTCAGAATTCCACACTCAACAAGGTTTGTGGATGTCAATGGCGAGTGGAACAGTTTTCCCACTGTGCCTGAACTAAAAAGTTCAAGATCAGTACAGCCAACTACAGAATGAAGCTCTCTTTACCCAATTATAAGCAGTAAGAATGTAAAGTTAAACCACCATTCTGAATCAGGCCTTCGTTGGATCAACCGCTTGACTTTCATTTCCATTGGCTCCAGTTTAAATGAAAATTGGACAATTTCTGGAACAAATGGCTGATTCACAAAAAGAGCAACAAGTTAGAAATCTCTGAAATTTCAGAAAGGAAATATATTTTTAGTCAGATCCTCTGTGAATCTTTAACATCAGGTGAGTGTTGCAGCAACTTGTGTAGATATTGGAATGAAATATTTGGTGTTTTTGTGAATATCTGATGAGATACAGTTCCATGGGAATCCTCCCGTAGCTCGTGTACAGCCCTCGGCAGCTCAATCTTGACAAATTATTTGACAACATGGTGTCAGAACTGAGCTCCATCTAACAGAAGCCCAGCAGAAACAGCTGGTTAACCATTAGAAAGTGGAAACACAGGTAGTTTCACCCCTCCCTAAGTCAGGGATCCTATAGCCAAAACTGTTGTGTTCCTACTCTTATCGTGGTTGAGAAAAATGAAATGAGCGCAGACTTAGGATAAAACTTAGGGTCTTTCAAGCTGTATCTTCAGCTACTCAAATGGTGATTTTTTATTGGAGTTTTTAGCACAATACTCTTCCATTTATACATAAATAGATACACAGTTAAATGAAATATATAATCACCAATAAAAAATGTTATAGTACGTCTTCCAAACATTGACATCAGTGGTATAGTTCACAGTAGGTGCAGTGCTGCACCAAATTAAAGGGCCAAGTTACTTGCTGCTCAATTTTGAACTCTGAGTCAGTGATGCTGCTTTACTGAAATATTGCACCAGAGTTGAGGGTGACTCATTTTCTATCAAGTGCTGAGACTTTGTATTAGAACCTGTCATTTAAAACCACAGTTTCCCTCCCCTGTAGAACAGCATTTAATCTTCAAGCTGTGGTGATTATTGTACATTTTTAGAATTTCTTGGCTGTGCGGTTCAATGAGGCGTTCCCACAAGCAAACATGGAATAACAGCTAGTAAGGCAGTCAGAATACCAGCCTGTCCAATTTTTCTCTATTCACTACATTTCAAAGATTAAAGTTATTCCACTGCACAAAAATAGATTCTTATTCACAATTCCATTTTCTTCTCATCTCATTTTGAGGCCTGGACAGAATGCGGGGTAAGACCAGATGGCTCAGGGAATTTGCATATGAATGTAAATATTGGTAGTGAAGGCTTCACAATTGGGAACAGAATGTTTAAATAATTCAACTGCAATTTCTTTCAGGATATACTTTGGAAGTTTTTTTTAACTGAGTGGTGTGTCTGATTGAATGAAACTCCTGGATGGAGATTTTTCTTAATAATAAGAAATATTTAGAAAATATTTGGTGTAGACTTACTGAATTAGGCTGGTTGCTTTTGTGCTTGTACTGTATGAAAATAGCATTAAATACACTGTTCACTGCTATAATGGGAGAGTTAGGGTAATAGAGGGATGAATTTTGATGGGTCAAATACTTTTTTCTTGGCTTTGACCTTTATTATGTTTTTTAAAATAGATCTTCAATAGGTAAAAATACTGTGAAATAAAAATGTACCTCACCTGTGCTAAAATCAGTATCTGGGTTACAACGTTGTGGAACCAAGAAAAAAGAGACACATACTTTTCGAGATTTGTTGTATTTCCATTGTTAAATGCTTTTCTCATATCTCAGCATAGTTTTCTGCCCTTTTAAAAATATTTTATTTTTATACTTTCACTGTGAAAAGTAAAAGTACTCACAAATAAGTGTCAAAACCAGTATTTATCTGCTAGGTTCAGGTTGATAATTCAGTAAAAATCTGAACTGCATCACAAAATATTTCTGCACAGCAAAAGGACCTTTGGTTCATTGAGTCTAAGGACTGAATTTTTGGGGCTCAATGGCATCAAGAATAGAGGTGGATGGGGACCGAAAATTACGAAGCCGGGCAGTCTGCCAGTTTCCCAACCCCGTTCCTAACATCAGCCAAAGATTTGTGGCCCACGAAGGCCGTCCATCTCCATGAAGTGGGCAGGGAATTACAATTGAGAACCAAGAGGAATACAGAGGCTCAGAGGGGAGGTGAAAAAGCATATTAGAGAAGTAAAGAGGGATTATGAGAAAAGACTGGCAGCCAACATAAAGGGGAATCCCAAAGTCTGTTATAGGCATTTAAATAGTAATACGGTGGCAAAGGAGGAGTAGGGTCGATTAGGAACCTAAAAGGGAATTTAACATGGATGAAGGTGTCATGGCTGAGTTATCAAATGAATACTTTGCATCTGTCTTTACCAAGGAGGCCATGGTGACAGATGAGGAAACTCTGTCACTAGAAGGGTTCAAAATTGATAAGGAGGAAGTGTTGAATAGACTGTCAGTATTTAAAGTTGCCAAGGCACCGGGACAGGATGAGATGTATCCAAGTATATTGAAGGAAGTGAGACTAGAAATTGCAGAGACACTGGCCATAATTTTTCAGTCTTCCCTAGGCTCAGGGGAGGTGCCAGAGGACTGGAGAATTGCAAACATTACGCCCTTGTTCAAGAAAGGTTGTAAGGATAAGCCCAGCAATTACAGACCAGTCAGTTTAACCTCAGTGGTGGGCAAGATTCCGGAAACAATTATTCGGGATAGAATTAGTAGTCACATGGAAAAATATGGAGTTGATAAGGAAGAGCCAGCATGGATTTCTAAAGGGAAAATTGTGTTTAACTAACTTGCTGGAGTTTCTTTGAAGAGGTAACGGAAAAGGTCAATGTGGGTAATGCTGTTGATGTGGTGTACATGGACTTTCAAAAGGCATTTGCTACAGTGCCACACAAAAGCCTAGCAAGAGAAGTTATTGCCCATGGAATAAAAGGGACAGTAGCAACGTGGATACAAAATTGTCTGAAAAATAGGTAGCAGAGAGTAATGATCAACGCATATTTTTTGGGCTGGAGGAGGTTTGTAGTAGAGTTCCCCAGGGGTCGGTATTGGTACCCTTGCTTTTCCTGATATAAATTAATGATCTAGACCTTGGTGTGCAGGGGACAATTTCAAAGTTTGCGGATGATACGGAGCTTGGGAGTGTTGTAAACTGCGAGGAGAACAGCGTAGAACTTCAAAAGGACATAGGCAAGTTGGTGGAGTGGGCAGATAGGTGGCAGATGAAGTTCAATGCAGAAAAGTGTGAGCTGATGCATTTTGGTAGGAGAACATGGACAGACAATATAAAATAAGGGGTGAAATTTTGAAGTGGGTGCAGAAGCAAAAAGACCTGGGTGTATATGTACATAGATCATCGAAGGTAGCGGGGCAGGTGGAGAAAAGAATTAATAAAGCATAAAGTATCCTGGGCTTTATTAATAGGGGCATAGAGTTCTAGAACAAGGAAGTTATGCTGAACTTATATAAGACACTCGTTAGACCTCAGCTAGGCTATTGTGTACAGTTCTTGGAGCCACATTATAGGAAGGATGTGAACACATTAGAGAGAATGCAGAAGAGGTTTACAAGAATGATTCCAGGGATGAGAAACTTCAGCTATGAGGATAGATTGGAGAGGTTGGGACTGTTCTCCTTGGAGAGAAGAAGGCTAGGAGGAGATTTGATAAAGATGTTCAAAATCATGAGGGGACTGGACAGAGTAGATATGGGGAAGCTGTTCCCACTCATAAAAGGATCAAGAACGAGAGGGCATAGATTTAAAGTGATTTGCAAAAGAGGCAAATTTGACATGAGGAAAAACTTTTTCACACATAAAGTGGTTCAGGTCTGGAAAACACTGCCTGGAAGTTTGATGGAAGCAGGGTCAATCGAGGCATTCAAGAGGGTATCAGATGCTTATTTAAATAGAAACAATGTGCAAGGGTACAGGGAAAAGGCAGGGCAATGACACTAGGTCATAATGCTCATTTGGAGAGCTGGTGCAGACATGATAGGCCAAATGGCCTCCTTCTGTGCCATTAAAATTCTGTGACTCTGTAAAGTAACATTCTTGACAAAATAACCATCTCTAACAAGACAGCCCATCCATCTCCGCACAACATTCAATGGCCTTATCATCACCAAGTGCTCCAATATGAACATCCTCGGGAATAGTATTCACCAGATGATTGCTCTGGCTGCCACAGCAGGTCCAAGACATGATGGCGCTTGCCTGTGGCAAGTGGCTCCTGATCACTTGCTGATTCCCCAAACCTTCTCCAACACCTACAAAGTACAGATCTGAAATCTGATCAAATTTTCCCCTTGTTTGGAAGTTGCAGCTGCAAAAACACTCAAGAAACTTGATGTCTTCTAAGACAAAATAATCTGCGTGATCATCACCTCACCCACTAGCCTGAAGATCCACTCCTTCCACCTCTGGGGTTTCTTTTTTCTCATTCATGGGATGTGGGCGTCGCTGTCTAATGACAATCGACAATGGTTTCATGGTCATCATTAAATGATCATTTCACCATCAGCTGTGGAGAGATTCAAACCCTGGTCCACAGAGCATTACCCTGGTTATCTGGTTTACTAGCCCAGTGACAATACTACTACGCCACCACTTCCACGGGTACCATAACTGCAGTGTGTATTAACCACAGGATGCGCTGCAGCAACTCCACAAGGCTCTTAGGCAGAAATTCTCAAACTTAGGATCACCACCACTGAGAAGGACAAGGGCAGCAGGTGCATAGGAACATCCTCACCTCCAACTTTCCATCCCTCAGTTATGTAGATAGAGTGGAGTACCTGGGGCTGTTCTCCTTGGAGAAGAGGAGGTTAAGAGCAGATTTGATAGAGATATTCAAAATCATGAGGGATCTGGACAGAATAGATAGGGAGGAACTGTTCCCAGAGGCAGAAGGATCAAGAGCCAGAAGGTACTATTTTAAGGTGAATGGCAAAAGAAGCAACGGTGACACACGGAAAAGCTTTTTTTGTGCAGCAAGTGGTTAGGATCTAGAATTCACTGCCTGAGACTGTGGTGGAGGCACGGTCAACTGAGACATTCAAAAGGAAATTGGATAAAACTCTGAAAAGAAAATATTTGCAGGGTTACATGGTAAAGAATGGGAACGGAACTAGGTGAGTTTCTTTTGCAGGGCTGGCTGAGACGGAGGGGAAGGGGTGAGGGCAGAGGTGAGGGAAATGGGTCTGACCAGAACCATGAGAGGGTCCCCTTGCCCTCACTTTTCACCCCACCAGCCTCCGCACTCATAGGTTCACCCTCTGCTGTTTCCACCAACTCTAGCATGATGCCACCACCAAACACATCTTCCCCTCACCACCCCCCTCCCCCACCATCCGCATTCCGTAGGGACCGTTCCCTCCATGACACCCTGGTCTACTCCTCCATCACCCCCCAACTCCTCATCCCCTTCCCATGGCACCTTCCCATGCAACCACAGAAGGTGCAACACCTGCCTCTTTAGCTTCCCCCTGCTTACAGTCCAAGGCCTCAAACACTCCTTTCAGGTGAAGCAGCAATTCACTTGCACCTCCTTCAATCTGGTCTACTGCATTTGTTGCTTCCAATTCAGTCTCCTCTACACTGGGGAGACTAAACACAGACTGGATGACTATTTTGCGGAACACCTTTGCTCAGTCTGCAAGCATGACACAGACTTTCCTGTCGCTTGCTATTTCAACACTCCACCCTGCTCTCATGCTCACATGTCCGTCCTTGGCCTGCTGCAATGTTCCAGTGAAGCCTGACGCAAACTGAAGGAACAGCACCTCATCTTCCGACTAGGCACTTTACAGCCTCTGGACTTAACCTTGAGTTCAACAACTTAAGACCATGAACTCTCTCCTCCATCTTTACTCCTTTTAATCCAATTGGTTTTTTAATTTTAATTTTTAAAATTTATTTATTTTCATTTATTTATTTATTTTTTATTCTTTGTCCCCAACCTCCCCCCACCCCCTCCCACCAGAAGGCCATCTGTCACTGGTTTCTATGTTGTGCTGACTCTTGTTCTGCTATTAACACATTCGGCTTTTACCTTTATGCCACTATCAGCACCTTCTTTAGTCTTTACCACTACTGTTAACACTCCCTTTGTCTTGTGTCCATGACATCTTTGTCAATCTCACCTTAGCTCCCATCTATCCCTGACCTTCTATCTTGCTCCTCTTAAACAGTATAAAATCTATCACATTTCTACTTCTCTTTAGCTCTGAAGGAGAGTCACATGTACTCGAAACATTAACTCTGTTTCTCTCTCCACTGATGCTGCCAGACCTGCTGAGTTTTTCCAGCAATTTTTGTTTTTATAACTGGCAAGAACGTTTGGATGCTGTAGTAAAGTCATATGATCAGATCATAGAGAAGACTTTTTTGGGCTATATTTCATACACATTGCTCTGTTTAGGAGGGATATAATTTGTGGAGATGTATTTGATGAAGTGTATATAAATATACAGTGATTTGTTTTGGGTTGACCTCCAGATTCTAATGTGTGGACATTAAAGGCATCTGAACAGTAAACAAAACATTAGTTAGTAAATATGGGTGATTTTTTTCAGGATGTGGATGATTCTGACAAGGCTGCGTTTACTTGCTGATCCTTGAGCAAGTGGTAAGGTCAATTCCTGGAGCCTGGACACAATGATCTGGCAGCAGTGCCACAAGCTATATATCTTCACATGACATCTCCTACTCATCAAAGCACCGAGCTCTTATTCTCATCAATGCAACTCACTCCCATTACACACCCAGCAACAGTCCCTGGCACTCATGACTCAACGCTAGATACCCTGTCTCACCCTCAGATACCTGCAAATGCTGCCAACCTAAAAAATAAAATTATAGGGCAGAATTTTGCCCTTGGTGGGCATGTGGGCCCCACCGGCTCGGCGGCGGGCGGACAGCTGACCCCCGCCACAGAAACGGGGCCCGCCGCCATTTTGAGTGGGCGGGCCAATTAAGGCCCACCCAGCGGCCTGCCCAACAGGAAGCGCTATGCACTTCTTATGCGGGGGGTGGGGGAGGGAATCCCCAGCTGTCAAAGTGCGCTCCTTCGCGCATGCACGCCAAAGATCTCACTGCTCCCTGAGACAGTGCTGTGTCAGGGAGATTACTGACAGTGCAAAAAACTTTAAAAATAGAAAAACTAAAAAATTATTAACATTTCCCCCTCATGTGACAATGTCACAGGAGATGGGACATGTTAATAAAAATGACATAAACTTTATTATGCTTATTAAAAGCGGACATGAAGCCTCATCCCGCCAGTGGAGGAGGATTCATGCATTATCTGGAGCCCGCTGGGGCTCCTGGCCTGCCCGCCAGCCTTAAGGTTGGACGGGCAGTTCTTTAATCATCTTAATAAGCCTGTCAATGGCCTCAATTGACAGGTCCGTGGGCGGACAGCTGATTTCGCTGTCCGCCCGCCTTCCTAAAAAGTTAATGGGACTGGCCTGACGTTGGGGGTTCCTCTGATGTCATCCTGCGTCATTTTCCCCTCGGCGAGCTGGCCCCACCCTCAAGTAATAATGAATAGTCAGCATGGATTTCAGAAGGAGAAATATTGCCTGCCCCATTTTATTGAATTTTTTGAAGAGATACTGCCACTGCAGCCCCGATATCTGTTGCAGCCGTTATGTGGATTGGTCACTATCTCCCTGTCAAGGCAGGAACTCAGACACTTTGCAACACCAGAGGTCTTCACTGTCACCTTACCTGAAAGTTGGGCCCGTGGTCCTTTAAATAATGCTAGGGCTGAGTCCCTCTTACGGCAGATTGTTGTGAGTGAAGTACTAATTTGTTGAATATACCTGTGTGATCCAAATTAGAGCAATGGGAGTCACATCAGCCATTTGAGCTGTGCAATGTCAGGATAGTATCCATCAGCTGTTTCCAACACTTGCAGGGGACACCAGTGCAAACATCCTTCTCATTAGGACACGGTGTGCAGCTACTCCAGAAGCAGCTGTATTTATCCTTTCATGGGTTGTGGGCGCCATTGACATTTGTTGTCCATCCCAAATTGAACTGAGTGGCTTGCTAGGCCGTGTCAGAGTGCAGTTAAGAGTCAACCACATTGCTGTGTGTCTGGAGTCACAAGTATTTTTTTTCAAGGGATGTGGGCTTCGTTGGCTGAGCCAGCATTTATTGCCTATCCCTAATTGCCCTTAGGAAGGTGGTGGTGAGTTGCCTTCTTGAACCGCTGCAGTCCATTTGGTGTAGGTACACCCACAGTGCTGTTAGGAAGAGAGTTCCAGGATTTTGGCCCAGCGTCAATGAAGGAACAGTGAAATATTTCCAAGTCAGGATGGTGAGTGACGTGGAAGGGAACTTGCAGTTGGTGGTGTTTCCATCTATCTTCTGCCCTTGTCCTTCTAATGATTGTGGATTTGGAAGGTGCTGTCGAAGGAGCCTTGGTGAATTCCTGCAGTGCATCTTGTAGATGGTACACACTGCTGCTGCTGTGCATCAGTGGTGGAGGGAGTGAATGTTTGTGGATGTGGTGCTAATCAAGTGGGCTGCTTTGTCCTGGTTGATTGACATGTAGGCCAGAGCAGGTAAGGTCAGCAGAGTTCCTTCCCTAAAGGACATTAGTGAACCAGATGGGTTTTTATGACAATTGGCAATGGTCTCCATTACTGAGACTAGCCTTTAATTCCAGATTTTGTTAATTGAATTTAAATTTCACGAGCAACAATGGTGCTCATGGACCCATGTCCCCAGAACATTAGCCTGGACCTCTGGATTATTAGTCTAGTGACATTACCACTACACCACTGTCTCCCTGAAGCTGGTGGTGCAGTGTGCACCCTCAGGAGGGTAATAGGCTTTTGTGGCCATAACGATTATGCAAAAAGGAATGATGGCCTGAATTTTTCAGGCGGTGGGTGGGCTCGGCGGGACCGGGCTTGGCGCTGCCATTTAAGTGGGCGGGCCAATTAAAGCCTGCCCAGTGTAAGGTGCGACCGGTAGCGCTCATCGCTACCTGTGCAGGTGGGGGGAGTAGCGAGGGTCGGGGCCACCGCTCTTTCGCGCACACGCGCGAAAGAGTGCTTCAATCTCCCTGAGGCACGGAGCCACTTCAGGGAGATTGAATAGATTTGGAAAAAATTAAATAAATGGGTCAAAAATGCAGTTAAACGTCCCCTCATGTGACTGTGTTATATGTGTGAAACTTTTTTTATTTATTAAATAAAAGCTTTAGGAAACCTCATCGCACTCATGGATGAGGTTTCCTAAAATACGTGAAGGCCGCTTGGCTTTTTCTCCTGCCTGCCAACCGTAAGGTTGGACGGGCAACATTAAGAAGTCTTCAATGAATTTCTTAATGGCCTTAATAGGCCGTTTAGATATCAGCGGGCATGCAGCTGACTCCGGCACGCGCTCGCCGAATGAAACATCGTAACAATGCGCGTTGAATTTGGGACGCACGCCGGATGTCATCGCACATCATTTTATGCATCGGTGTGTCGGGCCCACCCCCGCATGCCAACTGAAAAATTCTGCCCCATATGTATAGGGAAGATTTCTCAACTAACAACCTTGTTTCCTTAAATGCCTGTAGCAGATGTTATATGGACAGGTCAGCAAACTCTCTGTCATGGCAGGAACTCAGCCCCAAAAACAGAAAGGTGTGAAACTGAGTGTGCCTCAAACCTTTTGCATTCATACATCGACATCATAAAGTGCGAGTAATGAGACATATAGACAGGGAAGTCTCAAGTTCAATACTTAGTCTGTGCTAAGCTGATTTCAGCAGGAACCAAAGGTAGAGCTTCTACAATTGCCCTCAGCACCCCTCAGCTAATCTGAGGAATAATCACTGATTCTAGTTAGCAACTCTGCAAATGGGAATGTTGGATGAGAATAGATTCAGACTTGGCTATGATGCCTTTAAGTCAAGTAACCTATCAAGGTGCATACTCTCACTTGAGGTGCTCAAGAGTTAAAACAGGGGATACCCAGAAGAGTAGAGGAGGGATGGAAAAGAGAATTCAAGGGCTGTAAATAGCACTATCTTATCAGTGGAGTGGCTCAGATTTCAGGGAAAAGCCTAAACCCAGTGAAGAGGCAAATGTGACAGTGGATCTCTTCCCCATTTATAGTGCTCTGGGATTTCCAAGGCTTCCCTGAGGACCAGACCGGGGCCTAATGCTACAATAGGCACAGAGTCTAAGCACTGCCGTAGGTCGGAGGTGAGAGGGAGGGTGCATTCCCCGCCCTTTCATTTAGTCCTTGTGAACAAGGGGTGCATATTTCCCATGTGTTTCAAGACGCTGCTGGTGGGTCTGGTGCCTGGTGTGGTGATTTTTGCTTTAAGGCCACCCTTATTGAGTAAGGACCACGTGGTCAGAACAGCCAATCAGCACCCCTGGGACACTCTCAGATCACAGGTCTGTGGGAGCTAAGCAGCAAAGCAAGTAAGGCCACAGTAGTGAGTGGCACAACTTCTTTTGCAGCCTCTATCTCATCCTCTGGCCCTGGAGTCCCTCTCCCTGCTCTTCTCCAACATGTGTCAGAAGGCTCCAAGATGTCTCAGGCCTGTAACTATACTTCTGCATTCCCCCAGCTGTTACCCCGCCATCGCAGTCCTCCACCCACATCATTCAGCTCCCCCGCTGTAATTCCACCTCCCCCGATGCAATTCCATGGCCATCAAATATGACTTCACTTAAAAGAAAATGCCAGGACAACAACTTGTCATTGAAACTAAACCACGCCTTTCTGCAACCACATTCTAAAATTAAGCAATGATTTCAAGAGTTTAATTTGTTGACTTGTGCATCCAATCCATGTTAACGTGAACAGAGGCCTGAAAAGGTGGAGCATAATTCAGGTATCATCTGCATGTACAGGGGGTACGCAGGAAAATCAGCAGCAAAATATCTGTTCCTAAGCTGCCTCTAACAAATGTAAAATGTTGAATGATTGAGAAACACTATTAGTCTTATTAAGAGGACTGGGTACTTTTTATTTTCAGATTCCAATGAGCCATGGCATCAAAAAATCAGCAAAAAGAAAATCGCCAAAATTTCATTCTATGTGGCTGCTACTAAATACCCAGTTATAGTAAAAACACAAATGAAAAGACTATAGAGTTCATTTTGAATGGCCAACCTGCTTGTTAGGCTAGTAACAGGAATGATTTGTTCTGCTTTTGAGAGAGAGACACAACAACAGCTTGATAGGGGACTGGGGATTGGGGTGGAAAGATTTCAACATAGCTTAGTGATGTCAACAACAAAATCTCATTTCATATTACAAAATGAACAACTTCAACATGTGACAAAAGATTAAAGCGTGAAAAGAAGGATCTTGCAATTAAGCACAATTGAAAGCATTGGGTTTTATTTTAAATAGTGGATGGCATATAGAGGCAGGTTAATTTCAGAGGTAAGTGTTTCAGTTGTTTTCGTCACACTCTATTTCAAGGGTAAAATTAGCTTCAATTAAATATCAAATATTGTAAATACTGTAAAATACTATAAGAAACTGATTAAACATAGGCTGTTTAAAAGAATTGTAAGAAACTGCTTATAATCTTTAGAATGATTGATCTAAACGGAGTTGGTGTATTTGGTGACCGCTTCCGTGCCTCGGAGACGGTGTGTTTGGGCAGTTCTCCTGGCAGCCTGAAGCGGACAGTGTTCAGGATCTCTCTGGCCGAGATGGTGTGGCACTCATTGTAGTGAATGAGGTGCGAAGCCTCGGAGGCGATGTGCTCAAAAATGTCAACAACAAAGGAATTCATAACATTCATGGCTTTGGACAAGGTCCTGATGGAAGGGCGGACCTAGGTCAGCACCTATACATGTAAGTGGAATAGCTCTGTTTGCAAGATTTCCTCTGCTTCTTGGGCAGCTTCTTGGTGACTTTAGTCAGCAACAGCTTCGATGCCTTGCAGGACGCACTGCCCTTAGCCGCAGTCACCACTCAGGCATTCCATTTGACTTGGACTTACTCAAATCAGCCAGAGGCACCAAAAATTATGCCTTTTCTCACAATGCATTTTCCTGAAATAAAAGTATGGCTTATACAAAAAAATATAATGATATACTAGGTGTTAATCTATTAATTAGTGAAATATCATTTGTATTATAGTTACTGTAATTCATGTACAAATACAAAAATAAGCCCTTGCTCATGTTTACCTCAGTTCCAGCCGTCTTACAGGTGACATGATTTATTTCTTTACAGTGCCACACTATGGCATCAGCTAAGAAATAAATAATGTTATTTCTTCAGGCATCTTGCACTTAAGAAAAAAATACTGGAAAGATTTACAATAGTTTTCAGTTCAGCCTTAAACACTTCAGTCACACAGAGTATGTGCCAGTGCTTGAAATAAGTGGTGCAATTTATTATTTTATGATATGACGAATATATTCAGTAAACAAACAGCAGCAACTGCTATTCACTCTGCCAAGTTAAGCTCTTACTATGATTTAAAGCTGCAGCTACACACTGTCATAATAATGAAATACATGAAGGAGGCAGTTCCCATAAGTCTAAAGACAAGCTCATACCACTCCCTATTTCACATGAACATTGACCATTCAGTCCCTCCAGCCTGTTCTGTCATTTAATTCATGGCTGGTCTGTATTTCAACTCCATTTACCTTACTTTGATCCATACACCTGACACCCTTACTGAACAAAAATCTATCGACCTCTTGAAAATTTCGATTGACCCAGTACACAGCCATTTGACAGTGAGTTCCAGATTTCCTCTACCCTCTACAAGAAAACATGCCTCCTGATTTTATTTCTGAATGGCCTGGCTATAATTTTAAGATTGTACTCCCTTGTTCTGGATTCCCCCTTCATAGGAAATAGTTTCTTTGTATCTATCCTGTCAAATCATTTTAAACATCTTGATAAGATCATTACTCAATCTTCTAAATTCAAGGGTATACAAACTAAGTTTATGCAATCTGTCCTCAAAATTTAACCCTTTAAGCCCAGAGGAAAAGTAAACTAACGTGGTTTCCTCTGCTGGTGCAAGTGGCCACTTTCCACCATTTCCTTGGTAGTTAGTAATTGGCATGTACTGACCTTCTCAACATAAGGGAAGTTTGGTAAGTGGAAGCTGCATAAAAACAAGTTGTAATATTATGATTTTGGCCTGGAAACAAACCTGTGCAGCTGTAGCTTATACGGTTGATTTTTGGTCAACAATTGTACTCTGAATTTCACCCCATCACATAAATGAGATGAATACATAGCTTTGAGAGTCATATTGCAGAATTGCTTCAAACTGAAATGGTATAAAGATGTTATCTAACAGTAGTTTACCCAATATATCCTAAGTTGCTTTGCTTCAGCTTTTTAACCAACATAATATTTACCCTGACTAATAAATCAGTAGTCATGCACTAATACCAGCAATAGCACAGAGTTTAGATTTGGAAATGTGTTTGTAATATAGTACTGCACTTAGTGTGGTTCTGGAGAATATGAATGAAGGACTATAATCCATTAAAATCATTGTGGAAAATAACATCTTCAATATGATCATTGGGTTGTAATAACATTGACTTTCTGACTATATATTTCCTCAGAAATAAGATTAATTTACTAAATGAGAGTTTTAATTATATTGTTATGCTAATTGTTCCATCTGCAAGCAAAATGCAGATGGAGCAGTGTATTTGCATATATAGTGGCGCGCAGTGTACATTCCCCCAGTGATATCACTGGGCCTAGTTAGCAGATTCATAACAATATTCCATTGGAAAGAACACATTTCCAATACATTTTAATCCTGTGTGATACTTTAAATTCACCAGCTGAAATTGATTCACTACTGCCATTACTACGAATAGATCTTTAACCACCAGCGCATCATTATAGCTCGAAATGCTTTCTGCAGACACAGGCAAAGTTTGGGACAACAGAACCTGTAACTGTAGCTTCTTTTGTTAATAGTTTAAGTGCACATCGTGTAAACTATTCACACAAGAAAACTTGACTGACACCTAAGAGTCAAAACTGCACCCCAAACAATTCCTGGGAATGGGGGTAAGATCACTGGAGGCCCAGTGTGGGGAATGGGGAGTGGCATCAGAGGCCCTGGGAATGGGATACGAGGCATTTGAGGGGATTGGGGATCGGATGTCTCAGGGGTAGAAATTGAACATCTGTCATGTGGAGGCAGGGAGGTCCGAGGTCTAGGAGGAGTCAGGAACCTCGGGGGAGGACTAGAGAACTTGGTGGTGGATTGGGGGAGGGGGGTCAGAGGACATGGGAGGGAGTAGGGCAGGTTGGAGGCCACATGGAAGTGAGATCGGAAGGGTTGGAGAAGACGTCATCCAATTGTTGGGGATTGGCAAGGCAGATATGCTAGATCCAGCAGGTAACTGGAAAGGGACGTACCTCCGGGATCTAACAGTTCTCACTTTCCTGAAGCTTTTTAAAAAAATTCATTCATGGGATCTCAACATCGCTAGTGGGTCCAGCATTTATTGTGCATCCCCAATTGCCCTTGAGAAGGTGGTGGTGAGCCGCCTCCCTGAATTGCTGCAGTGCATCTAGTGTACGTATACCCACCATGCTGGGTTTCCTGAGGCGTGATAAGCTGGACGTCCAGAACAGTCCATGTCCAAATGCAGCAAGGCCTGGGGCAGAATCATGTCCTTGTCGGGCGGGCTCGGCGGGAGTGGGTGGGGGCAGTCAGGAAGCCGACCACCGCCCGCGATCGAGGCCGGAAGGCGATTTCACACTGGCAGGCTAATTAAGGCCCGCCCAGCGTGAAATGCAAGCAGCAACGCTCAGTGCTGTCTGTGCGGGCGGGGGGAGGAATGCTAGCGGGGCGAACGTGAACCTTGCGCGTGCACACTTGAGAATCTCCCTGAAGCACAGAGCTGTCTCAGGGAGATGAAGAGTGTAAAAACAAATAAAGGAAATATAAATGTAATGAAACATGTCCCCCCATGTGACTTTGTCACACGAGCAGGAACATGTTATTAGTTAAATTTGAAAATGTTTATTTTATTTTTATTTACTTTAGGAAGCCCATGGATGGGGTTTCCTAAAAGGTGCAAAAGCCGCTTGGCTTTTTTGCCTGCCTGCCAACCGTAAGGTTGGACGGGCAGCAAAAAATTTCTTTCAATAACCTTGTCAATGGCCTTAACAGGTTTTTTAATTATCGGTGGGTGTGAGGCTGACTCTGGCGTGCACCCATCGACTGAAATATTGACTTCAGGACGCTCGCCTGATGTCAATGTGCATCATTTTACACTCGTGTAGGTCGGGCGCACACCCGCCCGCTGAGCTAAAAATTTTGCCCCTGGACAATATCCAGGCTTGGGCTGACAAGTGGCAAGTAACATTCACAGCACACAAGTGTCAGGCAATGACCATCTCCAACAAGAGAGAATCAACCATCGTCCCTTGATATTCAATGGCATTACCATCACTGAATCCCCCACTATCAACATCCTGGGGGTTACCATTGCCCAGAAACTGAACTGAACTAGCCATGTAAATACTGTGGCTACAAGAGCAGGTCAGAGGCTAGGAATCCTGCGATGAGTAACTCACCTCCTGACTCCCCAAAGCCTGTTCGCCATCTACAAGGCAGAAGTCAGGAGTGATGGAATACTCTCCACTTGCCTGGATGAGTGCAGCTCCAACAACACTCAAGAAGCTTGACAGCATTCAGGACAAAGCAGCCCACTTGATTGGTACCACATCCACAAACATTCACTCCCTCCATTACCGACGCACAGTAGCAGCAGTGTGTATCATCTACAAGATGCACTGCAGGAACTCACCAAGGCTCCTTAGACAGCACCTTCCAAACTCACAGCCACTATCATCTAGAAGGTCAAGGGCATCAGATACATGGAAATACCACCACCTGGAAGTTCCCCTCCAATTCACTCACCATCATGACTTAGAAATATATCGCCGTTCCTTCACTGTCACTGGGTCAAAATCCTGGAGCTCCCTCCCTAACAGCATTGTGGGTGTACCTATGCCACATGGACTGCAGCAATTCAAGAAGGCAGCTCACCACCACCTTGTCAAGGGCAATTAGGGATGGGCAACAAATGCTGGCCTAGCCAGCAAGGCCCACATCCCATGAATGAAAAAAAAAGTTAAATTTAAAATGGTGCATAAATATGAGGCACACAGCCTCATTATAATATCTAAATAGATAACCTGCCTGCTGGGAGCTTGGTTGGCTGAAAGTCCTCCCCTATCCCATCTTGTGTCTGTGAAAACCTGAAGTTGATAAATTGGGGTTGAGATTTGGATTTTTAACACTTTAACCAGCCACCCAGCTCTAGCTCGACAGCTATCCGGCTCAACAGCTATCCACAGTAACTCTAATATACCCTTTTCCCTTTCATCTTCTTTCTATTGTTCTCACACACCTTTGAAACTCAAACCCTTCTAAATATAAGATCTTTCATGTTTTCATCTTGTCTTTGTTTTTGGGTCAACAAAATATCATATCCCCACTACTTGTTTACCTACGAACTCCTGCATGATGCACACATTTTCCTTTGCACCTCTGACTCCCCTCTGATATTCAAACAAACTCTCAAATTATCTAAAAATGCAAATGTTAGATCTAACCTATTTACTTGTACCTCAACTTAACGCCTCTATCCTTTTCACGTTTCCAAACCCCCAGACAACCTGACTCCTTTCAAACTCTTGCCCAGCTTAAGTAAATCACACACACACACACACACACCCAGCCTTCTTTACAGAATAGCACAATATTCCCCCAAAATATTTACAAAAATAAACACCCATTCTCACACCCATGGAATGTTTGAAGTCTCTAACTCTAACTCAGAGTTCGAGATTTTCACGGAGGGTCCTGGGGAGCAGGGGAATTTTCCCATCGGATGTTCAAACTTCCCAGGCAATTCCCATGGAGATCAGCATGTCAGGACTTCTTCAGGGTCCTGACGCAGATTTTGGGTCGTATGTCTGACCTCTGATGATCCTGAGACCAGAAGACCTAGGCCAATACCTTTACATCCTTCATTAATGATATTATCTGTTGCTTTTAATTTTGTTCACTTACACTCTGTCAGAATTTGCTAGATATTCCCTGCACGTCACAAATTTACTACATCGAACATACATCGAACACTTACCACTGAAATCAAATGTTCAGGTAATGAGAAACAGAAATAGAAAGGACAAGGATAAAAAGCAGTTGAAGTTAAGTCTACTTTTTTGTGGCCATTCCCAAGCCAGCAAAAAAACTGCTTATTAGCCATTTCTATGAGAAATGAGACTGTGGGCAGGATTTTAGGTCAATGTGTAGGCATGATTGGCAGACCCGGACCACGTTTTCATGCTGGCTGGCCAACTAATGACCAGTCTGCGTGAATCACGTGCTGAAATGCTCAGCGCTGCTGGGGTGGGGGCAAGAGGAGGGCAGGCGCTGATGTAAGCACGGGCACTGCAGAGCGCAGAATGAAAGCTCCCTGAAGGCAGAGAGCTACCTCAGGGAACTGAAGAATTTAGAAGTAATAAATAAAGATTTTAACATCTGGAAAAAAATGTCCACGCATCAGAATCAGTCACCAGAACATATACTTGATGAAAATTCTGTCCATACATTTTTTAAATTTAATAACGGAAACCTCATCCCACCCTTGGATGAGGTTTCATCAAAAATGCAAAGTCTGGCTGGCAGATTTGCCCATCCGCCAACCGTAAAGTTGGATGGACCACAAAAAATCAGGGACAACTGGAACTTTAATGGGCTTAATTGCCCTCTTAATTGTTGGCGGGCGTGCTTGCGACTTCCACAGGCGCCTGCCGACCGAAATATTGCGCGAGCACGGGATGATGTTGGGATGCTTGCCCGACGTTATCACACACTATTTTACGCTCAAGCGGGTCAGGCCCATGCCTGCACACTGAGCTAGAAATTCTGCCTTCTATTTCTGAAGTATCAACCTCAAATCCACCCTTCAACGGACTACAGATCAAGGGATATAGATATCCGTGACAAATTCACTCTTCAGAATGCTGACAGTACCTTTACTTGGATCTTCTGCTTAGTAGAATCAGTATCACTGGATGCTCATACACTTTTAATCATACACTTCACAGACACTGAGCTTTGACAGTTTAGGAGTCATTTTCCAACTTTATACTTGGGGTCTGTGGGAATAAGCATTGGAAATTCCATTTGTGCTGTGCGGTGTTTTTCAACCATTAACTTAAATTGTTGAAAAATCAACTGAGGCATGTGCTGCAAATATTCTTGGTGGTAAGTTTAAAACAACTGCATTTAGTCATAAAGTTAGAACTGTTTGAAATAATCCTATGAACAGCTGAATGGAAGATAAAACAATTAGAACATATGAAATAGAGTTGGAAGCTACAACTGAAGAGTGAGGCTACCAGAAGGATGAGCCTCAGTGTGACAAATGGCCCTTAAATAATCCTTGACTTTACTGATGTTAATTAACTTATGCTGCAATCATTTCTCCCAGTTAAGCACCAGGACATTTTTTATAACATCAATGTCATTTTATCCTTAATCAAGGAAGCAAGGTGATAAATTATATGTTCGTATTTACTTATTGTTATATTTATAGTGGTGTTGGAAGTATAAGAGTGTGAAAGCCTTGCTGTAATTATAGAGCTTTGGTGAAATCACAGCAGGTATCTGTATAGTGTTTTGATCTTCTTACCTCGGGAGAATATATTTGCCTTAGAGCGGTTGCAGTGAAAATTCACAAAATTGATTCCTGGGATGAGAGGGTTGTCCTGTGAGGAGCAATTGAGTAACATGGGCTCTCTGAAGTTTAGAATAATGAGAGGTGGTTTAATTGAAATATATAAGATTCTGAGAGGGCTTAACAGGGTAGGTGTGAGAGGCTGTTTTCCTTGGCTAGAGAGTCTAGAACTAGGCGTCATAAGGCTGGATTTTCATGGAGTCTCAGAGACTCAGTGTAGGAATGAACATGGCAGCTGGGACCCGATTTTAGGATTCTGGACCCCATTCTTGAGGTTTCCAATTTTCAGGCATAACTTTTAAGGGTGCAGGTTGGGCAGGGTCATGAGCCCACACCCTGTGCTCCCAATGTGGCCAACTCTATTACAGGGATAGGTATATCCTGGTCCTCCACAATTTTCATAGAGTCAGACCAGCTTTTCAAAGTCATGGTTCACAGCACCTCAGAGGTGTCATAAACCATAGTCTGCATGAGGGAACCTTTTGAAAGGTTCCTTTTGAACCTTTTGAGCCTCAAGAATGGGGTCCAGAATCAGGCAATGATCATCTCCAACAAGGGAGAATTTAACAATCTCTTCTTGACATTCAATGGCATTACCAGCACTGATTTCCCCCACTATCAACATCCTGAGGATTACCATTTACCAGAAACTTAACTGGATCAGCCATATAAATACTGTGGCTACAAGAGCAAGCCAGAGGCTGGGAATTCTGCAATGCATAACTCATTTCCTGACTCCCCAAAGCCTGTTCATTATCTACAAGGCATAAGTCAGGAGTGTGATGGAATACTCTCCACTTGTCTGGATGAGTGCAGCTCCAACAACATTCAAGAAGTTCGACACCACCCAGGACAAAGCAGCCCGCTTGATCTGACACCTCATCCACAAACATTCGCTCCCTCCATCACTGATGCACAATGGCACAGTACTATCTACAAGATCCACTGCAGCAACTTGCCAAGGCTTCTTCGCAACTCCCAAATTCATGACCTCCAACACCTAGAAAGGTAGGGCAGCAAGCACATGGGAACACTATCACCTTCAAATTTCCCATCATCATGATTTGGACACATAATCACCATATTTCTTTGTCATTGCTGGGTCAAAATCGTGGAACTCATTACCTAATGGCACTGTGGGAGCGTTCTCATCACACAAGCTGCAGTAGCTCAAGAAGACAGTTCACCACCATCTTCTCAAGGGAAACTAGGTGTGGGTAAAAAACGTTGGCCTTGCCAGCAATGCCTATATCCCAAGAATAATTTTTTAAAAACTAGTTTTGATTTTTTTTTATAGCTACACTGAAAACATGAGCCTGGTGTACCAGTCTTTGTTTCGCCATTCCTGAAGGCACAACACAGCATGTGCTTATTTTAAACTTACCACGTATGTTTAAGTTGCCTTCACAAGATCTTGGGTAGTTTTTTTCAGCCATTGTTGTATGAATTGGCTAATTTAATGTTTAGTATAGCATTGGGATGCTATTTTAAGTACGATTGTTTTACTTCCACCTGTTTTTGAGATTTAAGCTTCTATAAACAACTAGCTGGGAAGGTTACAAAATACCTACAGAATCTCCTACTAATTGTCTGAAAATGTGCTTGTGGCAATGACTGATAAGTCTTGTACTTCCACAAAAAGCCATGAGTAAACGCTCAGGGTCTGGAGAAAATACTATACTGAGTTGGTATCTGACCTAACAGGAATTGTAAGCACAATTTGCATAGAGGTTAGAAAAGCCAGTGAAGTATGCAGCACTGATAAATGGTCTCAATGAAGCAATCTAATAGGAAAAAGTAGATTCCACACTGCATTACTTAGTTAATGGCTGGACAGCAAAATTTAATTCATTTTGAATTCTTAAAAGTTGTTTTGAGGTAAAACAAAGCATCGCCATAGTCTTCTCCTCCTCTTCCATGCCTAGTGACACGTGTGGCAACCCGTTTCTTTCATAGCTTTATATCCAGCATGTTCAGGGTTGTTTCTGCAACAAAGTACCTTTTTACAGGGACTAACTCACAGCTCCCTGTCAGGAGAAGCAGCTAGATTAGATAGGGATGGTTCGCTATTCCACTCCGTTTGGACGCAAGTATTGTACTGATGACAACTGTGTATTCAGAGGCCAGGGTTCTGGTCTCCTGCTCTCCTGTTCACCATGGCTACAGCGTGGAGGCACTTTGACCCATCAAACGCAGGTACGTCATTGGAGGTCAGTCTTCAGTATTGTATTCACCAGCTTGTAAATTGGAACAACCAGTTCAATATGGTAGAGTCCCTAAGTATTGTGGCTTTGCACAAGCCAATTTTTACATATGTATTTGTTCAGCACTTTGGGATATTTTTCCACATTAAATGCACTAGTTGTCGATGCTGCTGATTGCATAGCTCAAGAGGGGATCTAAGTGGTTTTGACTGGAAGATAAAAGGAGTATCTGTCTCTATTGTTAATTCATCAGCATCTGGAGATCCTAATGGATGAAAACGTTACCTACACAGAGTCCATTGGGACGGTGCTGAGAAGGAGCTAATTGCATTTTGATCTTTTCTTCAAGATTATGCTTGTGGCATGTAACACAGGTATCCAACAGCTCTCCCTCGTGGTTTCAGATATCTGCATATATAATAAAAGGGCATCCATCAGCCTGTGTATGTGATTCAGGGCCAAACTGCGAGGCAGATACACAGCAAAATGGAGAAATGGCTGTATGTTGGGAAGGCTACAATCAATACTAACTTTTCACTGAGCACTTTGAAAGACGAGTTAGCCTCACAGCCTGCATGTGTCTTTGCCAAAGGCCCTCACTTAGGATCATGGAAGGAAAGTTTGGTACTTGGGACTGGACTTGGACCTTTAGCTCACACAGAACATACAACTCTGATAGGACCTTCCACTACCCTGAATGCAGATGCAGCATATAGTGAATAAGAAAACTTTGAGCTTTGAGACTTAGGAAGAGATTACCTGTTGGCCAGGTGTAAGAACAAGTGCTCATACTTCGATGGTTCAGTATTTATCATGATTGGGTTCCAGAAAGAGAAGCAGCTACTGCTGAAGCTCTGCACCTCCAATGGTGGATTAGAAGGATGGTGGCAGTCCACACAGGTTTTTAGGAAAGTTGTGCTGATCATCATGTTGCATGTGAGGTGGTCAAACTCACACTTATCAGTTGTCAAGATCAATAAGCAATCCTCCACTGGTGGGGGAGAAACATGGGTTTTCTTTGTTTCTCATGTCTGGCTATGGAAATTCAGAACAAAGTTGAAACCAGACAGACCACACGGCATTGACCTAGGCATCGGAAACAACAGTGACACACATAGGAACATTAGAACATAAGAAATAGGAGCAGAAGCCCATTTGGACCCTACAGCCTGCTCTGCCATTTAATAAGATCATGGCTGATCTGTTTGTGTTTCGAATTCCACATTCCCATCTGCCCCCAACAACCACTGATTTCCCTGCCTAATAAGAATCTATCCACCTCTGCCTTAAAAATATTCAATGACCCTGCCTCCACCGCCTTCTGAGGCAAAGAGTTCCAAAGTCGCACAACCCTCTGAGAGAAAAAAATTAACCTCATCTCTGTCCAAAATGGACGACCCCTAATTTTAAAACAGTGCCCCTCCGTTCTGGACTCACCCACAAAAAGAAACATCCTTTCCATGTCCACTTTGTCAAGACTGTTCAGGATCTTACATACTTCAATCAAATCATCCCTCACTCTTCTAAACACCAGTGGAAACAATCCCAGTCTGTCCAACGTTTCCTCATAAGACAACATTGTCGACCCTGCAAAATCCTCCGTGCAAAATCCTCCGTACAAACATCTGGGGGCTTGTGGCAAAATTGGGAGAGCTGTCAAACACACTAGTCAAGCAACAGCCTGACATAGTCATACTCACTGAATCCTACCTTATTGATAACGGGTGAAATCGTCCCAGATTTGCATGAAGTGCGGTAGCAGGCAGGAAAAAAAGTAGTTTAACCCTCCAGTTGCAATGGCAGGTTTTCGCCCAGTATTGTCCCATTCCCGTTTCATTAATTATACAGCCACAGGAAACATGACACCTCGCTGGCGGCGGCCTCTGATTTGCCCCGCATGCCATTACCTCGCTGCTTCCTCACACAGGACGTCAAATTTAAATTGCAGCTGTGCGCACACTTCCGGTGAAAACATGGCCCCTAAATGCCAAGAAGAGTGTATCCCCCTGATTCAGTGACACATCCCTGGGACACCTTCTGGACACCGTGGAGGCCCACCGCGATGTCCTCTACACCTGCTCTGGCTGCAGGAGGCCCATCAGTGTCATCACTCTGGCTTGGGAGGCAGCAATAGAAGTGGTCAGTGCCAAAGCTGCACACAAGAGGTCGGCCACCCAGTGCAGAAAATGGATGAATGATCTCATCCGTGCCGCTAGGGTAAGGCAACCATCTTATCACTCTAAACTCACACACTCACAAGGCCATCCCACTTTCACTGGCACCTCACTCACTGCCAGCTCAAGGGACATCACTCACTCTCTCTCACACATCCTCACATCTCCATCTGGCCTCAGCTTCCCTGGAGGCTGCCTTCTCAGCCCTCACCATCTTGAGGTCACTTGCTCAGATCAACATGTGCCCACACACACACACACCCCCTGGGATAACCCCTACTGCCTTCCCCAGTACAGCCCTCGCCCTGCAGCCTCTTCGCTTGCCTGAGGCTACCTCCCCCTTTCCCCAAGCAAGTCCTAGCCTTGCAGCAGTTGAAAAGCCACCCTTGCCTTAGGCTGGTCTGGTAAGTAGATACCTGCCCATGAGACCCCCTAAAAGTGATGTGCTGCTGCCTGTGAAGCCTGGTGCTAATGACTGGGGGGAGGCGATGGTGATGGCGTAGTGGTATTGTCGCTGGACTAGTAGACATCAAGGCCTCATTTGACGGAGTGTGGCATCAAGATGCCCCAGCAAAACTGAAGTCAATGGGAATGAGGGGAAAACTGTCCGGTGGTTGGAGTCATACCTAGCACAAAGGAAGATGGTTGAGGTTGTTGGAAGTCATCATCTTAGCCCTGGGACATTGCTGCACGAGTTCCTTAGGGTAGTGCCCTAGGCCCAACCATTTTTAGATCTTCATCAATGACCTGCCCTGCATCATAAGGTCTAAAGTGAGGATGTTCACTGATGATTGCACAATGTTCAGCACAATTTGCGTCTACTCAAATACTGAAGCAGTCTATATCCATATGCAACAACACCTGGACAACATTCAGGCTTGGGCTGATAAGTGGCAAGTAATACACATGCCACACAAGTGCCAGGCAAAGACCATCTCCACCAAGAGAGAATCTAACTATCTCCCCTTGACATTCAATGTCATTATCATTGCTGAAACCCCCATTATCAACATCCTGGGGCTTACCATTGTCCAGAAACTGAACTAGATCAGCCATATAAATACAGTGGTAATAAGAGTAAGTCAGAGGCTGGGAATCCTGTGGTGAGTAACTCATCTCCTGACTCCCCAAAGTCTGTCTACCATCTACAAGGCACAAGTCTCCGCTTGCTTGGATGAGTGCAGCTCCAACAACACCCAAGAAGCTCAAAACCACCCAGGACAAAGCAGCCCGCTTGATTGGCACCCCTTCCACCACCTTCAACATTCACTCCCTCCACCACTTTCGCACAGTGGCAGCAGTGTGTACCACCCACAAGATGCACTGCAGCAACTCAGCAAGGATCTTTCAACAGCACCTTCCAAACCCACAACCTCCACCACCTAGAAGGACAAGGGCAACAGATCCATGGGAACACCACCACCTGGAAGTTCTCCTCCAATCCACACACCATCCTGACTTGGAAATATATCGCCATTCCTTTACTGTTGCTGAGTCAAAATCCTGGAACTCCCTCCCTAACAGCATTGTGGGTGTACCTACACCACATGGACTGCAGCAGTTCAAGAAAGCTGCTCACCACCACCTTCTCAAGGGCAATTAGGGATGGGCAATAAACGCTGGCCCAGCCAGTGACGCTTGCTTCCCATAAATGAATAAACAAAGAAAAAATCAATGGCACAGTCTATAATTCAATAGCTAAACCAAGCAATTCAGCAGTAACCAATGTACTGTTGATAACTGATCAGACGATCTGACTCACTTCTAGAATTGAAAGGGCTAGGATTCGCCCCACTCAGCTGATAACCCTGAGTTGAATGCTCCTGTCTGGATAAAAAACAGAAAGTATACTAGTTAACTTCAGCAGAAACTCTGCACATGCTTGGCAGTTGTGGCTTTGTCAACCCGCACCACAGTCCCATAAGTGTGACCCTACACTGAGTTAGTATGGGCTCCATACCAATCAAACAGAAACTCTGACTGTGTGAACTTTTCAATTTCTTGGTTTGGAGAGCCTTAAGCACAACAATCAGTTTCTGTATGGGTCAATCACCCAGCTGACCAAAAACTCCTAGGCCAGGATTTTCCCCTTGGCGATTTGGGGGCGGGGCCAAGCAGAAAATGACGCGGGATAACATCGGGAAGAACCCCCGACGTCATCTCGGCCCATTTAAAATTTTAGGAAGGCGGGTGGACAACAAAATCAGCTGTTCGCCCGCTGACCTGTCAATGGCCAATTGAGGCCATTAACAGGCTAATTAAAGTCATTAAAGACCTGCCCGGCCAACCTTAAGGCTGGCGGACAGGCCAGGAGCCCAAGCGGGCTTCTGATTATTCATGAAACTTTATCCACTGGCGGGATGAAGTTTTATGTCCGTTTTGTAAAAAATTTATAAAGTTTATGTGTTCGTTGTTAACATGCCCCATCTCGTGTGACATTGTCACATGAGGGGGGCTTGTTAATAATTTTTTTAATTTTGTATTTTTAAAGTTTTTTGAACTCTCACTGGTCTCCCTGAGACAGGACTTTGTCTCAGGGAGAAGTGTGCTCTTTCACGCGCATGCACGAAAGAGCGCACTTTGACAGATGGAGATTCCCTCTCCCACCGTCCCCCCCCCCCCACCCCCCCGCACAGGAAGCGCATAGCACTTCCCATCGGGAATGCCGCATGGCAGGCCTTAATTAGCTCGCCCACTCAAAATGGTGGCGGGCCCCGTTTCAGTGGCGGGGGTCGGCTGCCCGCCTGCCGCCAAGCCGGTGGGGCCCGCCTGCCATCCAAGGGCAAGATTCTGCCCCTAAACTTGCAGTAAAAGCATCACAATCATTAATCCTACACCTTGAATGCCAAGGCATTTCGACTGCATAGAATGTACTGAAAATTGTGCTTTAACAGATCGTCACTCCTATCATCTAAACAGACTCAAATTGAATAATATACCTACAGAAAAACATTTGAATATTTGGGAATGAAATCCAAAGCACTGGTTACTCCTGGTGTTTATTGCTTTTTAAACATTGATCACTGAATAATTCAATGTCAGTTTATACAATATTCAAAGGAGTAAATAATAAAGAAGGCTGGCTGTCCTCAAAGTTCATAAATCACCAGGACTGGAGCAGATCAGATACACCCAAGGATGCTGAGGGAAGTAAGGGTGGAAAGTGCAGAGATACTGGTCGTGGTCACCCAATCCTCCTTAGATGTAATGGTGGTGCCAGAGGACTGGAGAAGTCCAAAATCCTTGTTCAGAACATACGAAGATACAAACATACGAATTAGGAGCAGGAGTAGGCCACTTGCCCCTTGAACCTGCTCTGACATTCAATAAGATCATGGCTGACCTGATTTTAACCTCAGCTCCACATTCCTGCCTATCCCAAATAACCTTCACCTCCATGCTTATCAAGAATCTATCTGCCTCTGCCTCAAAGACATTCAAAGACTCTGTCTCAACTACCTTTTGAGCAAGAGGGTGCTAAGGACTCATGACCCTCTGAGAGAAAAAAAAAAGTCCTCATCCCTGTCTTAAATGAACGACCCCTTATTTTTAAATAGTGACCCCTAGTTCAAGAAAAGAGTGTAAGGATAAACCCAGCAACTACAGGCCAATCAGTTTAAACTGGGTTAAAAGTAAAATACTGCAGATGCTGGAAATCTAGAAAAAAAACAAAAATACCTGGAAAAACTCAGCAGGTCTGACAGCATCTGCGGAGAGGAATACAGTTGACAGACTCGAAACGTCAACTGTATCCCTCTCCGCAGATGCTGTCAGACCTGCTGAGTTTAAACTGGGTAGTGGGAAGGCTTTTAGAAACAATAATCTGAGACAAATTTAACAGCCACTGGACAAATCTTGATTAATTAATGAAAGTCATCATAGATTTGTTAAAGGCAAATCGTGTTTAATTAACTTGACTGATTTTTTTTGATGAAGTAACATAGATGGTTGATGACCATAGTGCAGTTGACATGGTTTACATGGGCTTCCAAAAAGCATTTGACAAAGTGCCATTTAATGGGCTTGTCAGCAAAGTTGAAGCCCATGGAATATAAGGGACAGTTACAAAGTTGGCTGCGTGACAAGAAACAGGGAATAGTGGTACATGGTTGTTTGTTAGACTGGAGAAAGGGATACATGAGGTTGCCCAGGGCTTAGTACCAGGTCCACTGCTTCTTTTGATATATCTTTTGATATATCTTATTGGCTGAGACCTGGGCATACAGGGCACAATTTCAAAATGACACAGATGACAACCTTGGAAGTATTGTGAACTGCAAAGAGGGTAGAGATAGACTTCAAGAGGACATAGGTTAGTGGAAGGGCAGATACATGAAAAATGAAACTTAATGCAGAAAAATAAGGAGTGACAAGGAAGAATAAGGAGAGACAATATAAACTAAAAGGTACAATTCTAAAGGGGGTGCAGGAACAGAGGGACCTCGGGCATATTTGTACAAATCATTGAAAGTGGCAAGGCAGGTTGAAAAAGTGGTTAAAAAGGCATACCGGATCCTGGGCTTTGTAAATAGAAGCATAGGGAGGGATTTTATGGCCCCACCGTAGGCTGTAAAATGCGGCAATCCAATCAAAAATCCATTGACTTCGGCGGGACCATAAAATCAAGCCAGTGTAAAATTCCGCCCATAGAGTACAAAAGCAAAGAAGTTATGAATATTTGTAAAACACTGGTTAAGTCTCAATTGGGGTATTGTGTCCAGTTCTGGGTACCACAGTTTAGGAAGAATGTGAAGGCTTTAGAGAGGGTGCAGAAAAGATTTACGAGAACGGTTCAGTGGATAAGGGATTTCAGTTACGTGAATAATTTGTAGAAACTGGGGTTGTTCTCCTTGGAGAAGAGAAGGTTGAGTGGAGATTTGATAGAAGTTTTCAAATTCATGAGCAGTCTAGACAGATAGAGAGAAGGGGTGAAGGGGAAAAGAGACAGAAAACATCAATTTAAGGTGATTGTTGAAAGAACCAAAGGTGACATGAGAAAACTTCTTTTACACAAGACTTTCAAAAGGGAATTGGATAAGCATCTGAAGATAAAAGATCTGCAGGCTAGAGGGATCTCCTGCTTACTCAAGAGCCTAGGGTTAATACTATTACAAAAAGGAATTCTTGTTTCTTAAGTATCTTTATTGTGATAGTATTAATGGTGAGCTTGAAAACAAATCAAGTTTGGAGAGAGAAATGAGCCTCAATCTGTGGACATTCAAGATATTAATAAAACTGATGAACAGTAGTGGAGAATTCAAAAGGATATCACTCTCTTATGTTAGGAAACTCTTGTTAATTTCCGACTTTCCAATGTCACCAATTTAATGACTTCAGCAGCTATCACTGTTCCAATATCAGCTAATTTTATTTGAGGTGCTTTTCGGCAGCAAGGTTCAGCTAAAAGCATATGTAAGTAATAAATCTCATATGTTAGCTGCAGCTAAGTGGTACAGTTAGTTGGAATATTTAAAGATGCTGATTTCCCACATAATTCATTCACGATCCTAACTGAGTTGATAGTGGGAGACTTTAGATAGAAGCTAGATGCTACTCAGAGTTAGGAGAGCCAACATTCATAAACTAAAAGAAAAATACTGCAGATACTGGAAATCTGAAATGAAAAAAAAGACAGTGCTGGAAATACTCAGCAGGTCTGGTAGCATCTATGGAGAGGGAAACAAAAGTATCATTTCAGCTCTATGGGATTTCATCAGGAATGTTTTTTTTTCACTCGTTCATGGGATGTGGGTCTCGCTGGCTAGGCTACCATTTATTGCCCATCCCTAATTGCCCTTGTTCAGAGGGCAGTTAAGAGTCAACCACATTGCTGTGGGTCTGGAGTTACATGTAGGCCAGACCAGGTAAGGATGCCATATTTCCTTCCCTAAAGGATATTAGTGAACCAGGTGAGTTTTTAGGACAATCAACAATGGTTTCATGGTCATCATCAGACTTTTAATTGCAGATTTTCATTGAATTCAAATTTCACTGTCTGCCGTGGTGGGATTCAAAAAAATCATTAAAATAAAAGGAAAATACTGCGGATGCTGGAAATCTGAAACAAAAACAAAAATAGCTGGAAAAACTCAGCAGGTCGGACAGCATCTGTGGAGGGGAAGACAGAGTCAACGTTTCGAGTCTGTATGAGTCTTCATCAGAACTAAAGAAATATAGAAATGCGGTGAAATATAAGCTGTTTGAGGGGGGTGGGACAGGTAGAGCTGGATAGAGGGCCAGTGATAGGTGGAGGCAAAGAAGGGATTGCCAAAGATGTCATAGACAAAAGGACAAAGGGGTGTTGACGGTGGTGATATTAGCTAAAGGATGTGCTAATGGTGACATTAAGGGTAGAAAGCAGGATGAGCAAGTGACAGATGGCCCTAGTGGGGGTGGAGTAGGGGGAAGGGATCGAAATAGGCAAAAAGGTGGAGATAAAACAATGGATGGAAATAAATTTTAAAATAATAATAGAAATAGGTGGGAAAAGAAAAATATATTTAAATATATATATATATATAAATAATTAGAAAAAAGGGGGATCGGAAAGGGGGTGGGGATAGAGGAGAGAGTTCATGATCTGAAGTTGTTGAACTCAATGTTAAGTCCGGAAGGCTGCAAAGTGCCTAATCGAAAGACATGGTGCTGTTCCTCCAGTTTGCGTTGAGCTTCACTGGAACATTGCAGCAGGCCAAGGATGGACATGTGGGCATGAGAGCAGGATGGTGTGTTGAAATGGCAAGCGACAGGGAGGTCTGGGTCATACTTGCAAACAGACCGAAGGTATTCTGCAAAGCGGTCACCCAGTCTGCGTTTGGTCTCTCCAATGTAGAGGAGACCGCATTGGGAGCAACGAATGCAGTAGACTAAACTGAGGGAAGTGCAAGTGAAGTGCTGCTTCACTTGAAAGGAGTGTTTGTGCCCTTGGACGTGAGGAGGGGGGAAATAAAGGGGCAGATGTTGCACCTTCTCCAGTTGCATGAGAAGGTGCCGTGGGAGGGGCTTGAGGTGTAGGGGGTGATGGAGGAGTGGACCAGGGTGTGCTGGAGGGAACAGTCCCTGCGGAATGCCGACAGGTGGGGTGAAGGGAAGACGTGTTTGGTGGTGTCACCAGAAATTGAGACAAAGAGGTCAAGGAAGGGAAGGGAAGTGTCATTGATGGACCATGTGAAAATGATGGAGGGGTGGAAATTGGAAGCAAAATTAATCATTTTTTCCAGGTCCAGACGAGAGCATGAAGCGGCACTGAAGCAGTCATCGATGTACCGGAGAAAGAATTGTGGGAGGGGGCCTGAGTACGACTGGAACAAGGAATATTCCACCTACCCCATAAAGAGACAGGCACAACTGGGGCCCATGCGGGTACCCATAGCCACACCTTTTATTTGGAGGAAGTGAGACAAGTTTAAGGAGAAATTGTTCAGTGAGGGAACAAGTTCAGCTAGACGGAGGAGAGTGGTGGTAGATGGGGATTATTCGGGTCTCTGTTTGAGGAAGAAGCAGAGAGCCCTCAGGCCATCCCGGTGGGGGATGGAGGTGTAGAGGGATTGGACGTCCATGGTGAAGAGAAGGCGGTTGGGGCCAGGGAATTGGAAATTGTTGATATGATGTAGGGTGTCAGAGGAATCGCGAAAGTAGGTGGGAAGAGACTGGAGAAGGGGAGAGAGAATGGAGTCAAGATAGCAAGAAATGAGTTCCGTGGGGCAGGAACAGGCTGACATGATGAGTCTGCCAGGATAGTTCTGTTTGTGGATTTTGGGTAGGAGGTAGAAGCAGGCCGTCCGAGGTTGGGAGACTATGAGGTTGGAAGTTGTGGAGGGAAGGTCTCCAGAGGAGATGAGGTCAGTGACAGTCCTGGAAACAATGGCTTGATGTTCACTGGTGGGGTCCTGGTCCAGGGGGAGGTAGGGGGAAGTGTCTGCGAGCTGGAGCTCATCCTCTGCGAGGTAGAGGTCAGTGCGCCAGACAACAACAGCACCACCTTTGTCAGCAGGTTTGATGACAAAGTCAGGGTTGGACCTGAGAGAACAAAGCACATCCTTTAGCTAATATCACCACCGTCAACACCCCTTTGTCCTTTTGTCTATGACAGCTTTGGCAATCTCTCCTTTGCCTTCACCTATCACTGGCCCTCTATCCAGCTCCACCTGTCCCACCCCCTCAAACAACTTATATTTCACCTCATTTCTATTTTTCTTTAGTTCTGATGAAGAGTCATACGGACTCGAAACGTTAACTCTGTCTTCCTCTCCACAGATGCTGTCAGACCCGCTGAGTTTTTCCAGCTATTTTTGTTTTTGTTCCCCAGATCATTAGCCTGGGTCTCTGGAATCCCAGTCCAATGACAATACCACTATGCCACCGCCTCGCTCCCAATGTAATAGGTTTTAAGCGAGTAAAAGGGGGAGGGTGGGAAAAAGAGAAAAAGGGTCTGTGATAGGATGGAGGAAACATTAAATTATAAAAGATTTCATGGTGCATGGCCAAAGGAAGTGGTAATGGGACATGTAAAGAAACAAAAGATATGTCTAGAGAAAGTGTGAATAGCAGGATGGTGAATAGCTGCATTCAAAAGCAAAGAAAATGAGAATAAAAAACAAAGCAACAAAGAAAAGTGGAACAAAATGGGGCTGGTGTTACAATTTAAAATTGCTGAATGCAATGTTGAGTCCAGAAGACTATATATTGCCCAGTTGAAAGGTGAAGTGCTGTTCTTTGAGCTGGATTGGAACATGGGGGAGGCCAAGGACAGAAAGGTCAAAGTGGCAGGTGGAGTATAATGTGGGACAGTGTTAAATTATCTACTTTGGTAGGAAGTATGGAAACATGGATTTTTTTAAAAAGGTGAGAGACTGGTAAATGTTGGTATTCAAAAAGATTCGGATGTCCTTGTACATGAATCTCAAATTTAACATGTAGAGTTGAAGACAAATATTAGCCACCACACGGTGGTGTGGTGTCGTGGTAATGTCACTGGACTAGTATTCCAGGTTCAAATCCCACCATGGCAGCTGGTAGAATTAGAATTCAATTAACTAGTAAAATTAAATTAATTAATAAAGGGAATTGAAAGCTAGCCTTAATAATGGGATGACAACTATCATTGATGGTTGTAAAAATCATCTGGTTCACTGGTGCCATTTAAGGAAGGAAATCTGCCATCCTTAACTGGTCTGGCCTATAGGTGACTCCAGGCCCACATTGACTCTTAACTGCCCTCTGAAATAAGCTAGCAAGCCACTCAGTTCAAGGGCAATTAGGGATGGGCAACAATGCTGGCCTTGCAGTGATAGCCACATCCCATGAAAGAATAAAGTTGCGATGTAAGAGTAAGAAAGTCTTGCTGCAATCATATAGAGATTTAGTGAGTCCACACCTGGAAAACTGTATACAGTTTTTATTTCCTTACTTAAGGAAGGATTTATTTGCCTTAGGGAGTAACAAAGGTTCACTAAGCTGATTCCTGGGGATGAGAGCAATGAGAGATTGAGTAACAAGGACATGTACTCTTGGGAATCTAGAAGAATGAAAGCTGATTTTCATTGAAGCATAAGATTCTGAAAGGGCTTGAAGGGCAGATGCTGAAAGCCTGTTTCTCTGGCTAGAGAATCTAGAACTAGGGGATACAGTCTCAAGAAAAGGGGTTGGCCATTAAGGACTGAGATGAGAAATTTCTTCAGTCAGATGACTCTTAAGAATCTTTAAGAAATTCTCTACCCAAGAGGGCTGTGGATGCTTAGTCATTGGGCGGAGTTTTTCACTCGGCGGGCGGGCGGGCGTGTGCCTCACCCGCTCGAGCATAAAGTGACGCGTGTTGATATCGGGTGAGCATCCCGACCTCAACGCGCAGCTTCATAACATTTCGTTTGGCAGGCGCATGCCAGAGTCGACAGAGTACCCAGCTACAATTAAAAGGCCTGTTAAGACCATTAAAGGATTATGGTTGGCGGGCAGGCAAAAAGGCCAAGCGGCCTTTGCACTTTTTAGGAAAGCTCATCCACGGGCGGGATGAGGTTTCATAAAACAAATAAAAATAAAATAAAAAATTTAAAATTGAATTAATAACATGTCCCTGCTCATGTGACAGTCACATGAGGGGGCATATTTGATTAACTTATTATTATTTTTAAAAATTGCTTCTTTTCCCTGAGTCAGCCCTGTGCTTGAAGCGCAAAGTTTGCGCTTGCCCCGCTAGCCCTCTCCCCCACCCGCACACAGAATGCTGAGCTGAGCGCTGCCACTTGTGTTTCACGCTGGGTGGGCCTTAATTGGCCCACCCAGCGTGAAATCACCTTCTGGCCTCGATCACAGGCGGCGGTCCCGACTGCCGCAGCCCACCCCACCAAGCCCACCCTACAAGGGCAAGATTCTGCCTATTGAGTATATTCGTGGCTGAGAGTGATAGATTTTTAGGCTTTAGGATAGGCCGGGAAAGTAGAGTTGATGAAAAAGATCTGTCATGATTTTCTTGAATGGTAGAGCAGGCTCAGGGGCCCTATAGCCGCCTCCTAATCCAACTTTTGACATTCTTAACTTATTTCTTTTATATTTGTGATGACAGGAGGAACCTCTTCTGCAGGATCATCTTTCTACCCATGCCCCCGACTTCATCCAGGCAGGTGGGCAAGCAACATGGCTTCCTGCCCATTCCAGCCACGTAATCTAAGTTTCTGATGAATTAAAATGATCGGACATTGAAAATAGGAATGCTTTAGCACTGTGTCCACAAACAAGGTCTCATTGTAAGTTTTATCTACGTTTATTACTATTAACTCAATGAACCCACATTTCTAATTCATAATATTGAGCCTGCACACCTCGCCAATTTAACTGACAAGGTAGCTCTTACAATGCCTACATATTATTGCAAAGACAGATACAGCCCAAAACCAGTTCACAGTATCATAGTATCTTTACAGTGCAGAAGGAGGCCATTCAGCCCATCGAGTCTGCACTGGCTCCCTGAAAGAACATTCCACCTAGTCCCACTCCCTTGCCTTATCCCCGTAACCTTGCAGTTATCATTAAATGCTTGTTTGTTGCTCTGATAGCTTTCCTAACCTAACAATTTAAAACAAAATATGATTGACTTTCCTACTACAAAGGTTGAGATGTCATATTTGATGCACAGGCACTGGATTTGCTAGTTCCATGAAGTATGTGGGTTCCCCTTGCAGTTTACGTCTCCTCTCTGACCCTACAGGGGTCCAATAGAAAAGTTCCCATTCAATATAAGATCAAAAAAGCAACTCTTGAGTTGCTTCCAAATGACACCCCCTGTGGCCCAGCTAGATAAGACAATGAATATCTTATGACTGGGCCTTAAAGGTGTCATTCCCAGTCTGTATTCAGCTCACTAATCTTTCTGGGGCAGTAGCTGAGGTGATGGAGCTGGTCTCAATGCCCCTTTGATCATGTAAAGGTTATATGTATAGAGATACAGTCTTGGCTCTAGTGATTCCCTCCCTGTCATGATGATGTGACACATGCATGATTAATCTTAATCCTTAATTTCACGGTTGGTCAGATATATATTGAATTTATTTTAAAAGGACTTTTAACAAAAGCAAAGACACTGACTTAAAATGGCTGCTAACTTGTATTTGTGAAAGCCACATTCCCCTTCATGGAGTTAAGAAGTCTACGGAACCCTCAGACAGATAATGGCATTCCCCTTGCAGTGTAAAAGCCCCCATTCCACATTATCAAGAGGGGAATGGACCATTCAAGGAGTTAATAGCTGAGACATTAATATTCAATCACTTTTGGCTATCACAATGACTGACAGAATACAAGGAATTAATTGCCTGACCTGTTGGAGGCCACTATTGACCTATAGAACAGGTAAGAGTGAATCCCATTGCCAGAGGGGACAATGACTGTGCAGTGAAGGCCAGTCACACAATACAGCAGCCATCTTGCATGCTGTCAGAGATATAGAAAAAGCAGACAGTCTGAAGAAGCCTGTCAATGGTCACTATCTCTCTCTTTGCTGTTCTCAAGTTCGAAGCCCTGTCTCTGTTGCAATTTGGAATGCATCACTGAGGTAGAGAATTTAAATCAAAAAGAACTCAGCTTGTTTATATCATATTGGTGTTAACAGACAGAGAAGTTTGAAGGACACTTCAAATTCCCAAAGCAGTGTTTCCAGGACAAACAATGAATAAAACTGCCTCAGCCATGGACAGCAGAGAAGGAATCATAAACAGGGAATTATTTTTTGCCCTTTATTATTGAACCTTAATTTGGCCAAAAGTTAACCTCCTCTACTGTATAACCTGTAATTTTGCATGCTTGTGCATAGGTGTGTGTTATGAAAGTCGGAACACGGGTTCACCTTTTTAAATATCTATATCTTTACCTGGTTAGGTTTTTAGCACCATAAAAACTAACCTCTTTGTGTTTAAACTCAAGAAAGCCTGTTGGACTGAGTTCCGTGCAACCAGCACGTAAATGGTTAAGTATTGAATTAATACCTTCATCCTTATAAATCCAAAAAACCCTGTTACGATTAATCAAGGCGTGAGAAAGAAAGGCCGAATACTGACACCAGCCCTCACCCAGTCATATCATCCCCTAGAGAATAGCCTCACAAGTGAAGAATGCCCACTTGTTTAAGATAACAGAAAGTGGGCCACAACATGGGACCACACTGCAGCAAAAAATCACTGACTTTGGAACTGGTAAACAGGTTTCTGAAAATGCAACATTGCTCAGAGTAGTATACACCTCAGTAAGAATTGCTTCTGGTTAAGAGAGCTAATAGTTCATTATCAATGTAAAAAAAACAATCAAACACAATGTCCACCTCACTACTGCAGCTCATTCAATTCTGTTTCATTTATAATTAAATTACCTGTCTGACACAGCTGTTTAGCTCTGATTAATATCTAAACCTGCAGGAGGTTCGAATGAATCATTCATTTCAGCCCCCAGATATTTTGGGAAAGCCTCAAACAAAATGAGTGGTGTAAAGCAAGTGTTTTCTTTCTGCAATAGGTTAGAATAGGAGTTCATTCCACAGGAATATTTATACATGTGATTCTGATCTTTAGCTATAAAATCTGTTTTTGATGCCAACTCTATGCAGGGAAATACAAAGCAAATACCATTATAACTATACAAATCTACTCTGCATCTGAAACTTACCCTCCCCCTGATCCTACCCATCCAAAACCAGCGCGAGGTTAAAATCAACCCCTTGTTCCCTGGTCTGTGTTTAATTAATTGTTCCCAGGTAGTGGTGAATGTTTCCAATTACATTTATGAGGTGTCAGCTGTGGCTCAGTTCATAGCACCCTCGCCTTTGAATCAGAGGGTTGTGGGTTCATGTCCCACTCCTGGAAAAACCAAGAACTGTGATTGTACTCGAAAGAAGTTGCAATCTGTGACTGTTGGTAACTCGAAAGAGTTTCCAATTACATTTATGTTCCTGGGTTAGGAAGAGATCCTATTCCTTAATAATCCCTAAAGTTAATGGAATATGCAAGGAGTTCAGGTTCTGTAGGGGTCAAATTCAGCTGTGATGCCCTACATAGTAGAATAACTGCTAACTCACTATCTAATCTCACATGAATGACATTTGCTTTCTGCAATTAGATCAATTAAATGGAAAAAGATATGTACATTATACAGCAAACTTGTTAACTGTTTATATTTAATATCTCAGATCTGGGTAGAGATGACACTAGTTTCTATGTGTGCACAAACTTTATTTACAAGAGTTTTATACAATGCTATAAAATGTTTGCTCCATGTTTCAGCCCTGGCTTCCAACTCTTTCTACAGCTTTGTTTACTTTTCCCTGAATCCACACCCAGGCTTAACCAATCAATCACAGCGAGCATGAATAGTAGACAGATTCACATAATCAAATACAGAACAATTGAACACAACTTCTTAACAGTAAACAAAAATACCTGGAAAAACTCAGCAGGTCTGAGAGCATCTGCGGAGAGGAACACAGTTAACATTTCGAGTCCGTATGACTCTTCAACAGTAACATTTTCTTATTCACCTTCTCAAGGGCAACTAGGGATGGGCAATAAATGCTGGCCCAGCCAGCAAAGCCCACATCCCATGAATGAATATTTTAAAAATGAGCAAACTTAACCATGTGGAGTAAAGCATGTGGGGTAAAAATTGGTATATATACCTACTTAGCAGTGAGATTGGCAGCGCCCAATCTGTGTAGAGGTTTGTTTCGCTGCTGAATTTGTGGGACATTTTTCTCAGGTCCCAACCAGGAAACCTCCCCTGTTCCTCTTTGGAATAGCATGATAAGATCTTTTACATCTGCCTGTGAGGGTAGATGGGGCCCTGAGTTAACATCTCATTTGAAAAATAAATTGCCGTGATTTGCTCACAGAGAATTTCCTGCATGTGAGTTTATATTGTCCTATTGCAGCATTGTGAAGCTGTAACTCCTTGTTTAATTCTTCCTTTCAATACTCCAAACTCAAATATTTTTAAACACTAGTTAATCTCCCAGGAGCATCAGCATGCTGATCATAGAGCAAAATAAAAATAAAATATAAGTAATCTCCTCTTCTTCTAATTATCTTAATTTCTCCATGTGTGATTCTGTAATTATTGGTCTATTTTCCTATTTAGTTACCTTTCTCTGCCTTTGTACAAATTTAAGATTCTAAAAAAAATCAAGACTGTGATTTAAATCACAGAATATACAAAGGACAAAGAACAAAGAAAAGTACAGCACAGGAACAGGCCCTTCGGCCCTCCAAGCCTGCACCGATCATATTGCCCGTCAACTAAAACATTTTGCACTTCCGGGGTTCGTATCCCTCTATTCCCATCCTATTCATGTATTTGTCAAGCTGCCTCTTAAACACCACTATTGTACCTGCTTCCACCACCTCCTCTGGCAGCAAATTCCAAACACTCACTACCCTCTGCGTAAAAAACTTGCCCCACACATCTCTTCTATAGTTTTCTCCTCTCACCTTAAATCTATGTCCCCTAGTAATTGACTCTTCCACCCTGGGAAAAAGCTTCTGACTATCTACTCTGTCCATGCCACTCATAATTTTGTAAACTTCTATCAAGTCGCCCCTCAATCTCCGTCGCTGTAGTGAGAACAATCCGAGTTTCTCCAATCTCTCCTCATAGCTAATAACCTCCAGACCAGGCAGCATCCTGGTAAACCTCCTCTGCACCCTCTCCACTGCCTCCATATCTTTCTAATGTGGCGACCAGAATTGCACGCAATATTCCAAGTGTGGCCTAATCAAGATTCTATACAGCTGCAGCATGACTTCCCAGCTTTTATACTCAATACCCCTGCCAATGAAGGCAAGCATGCCATATGCCTTCCTGACTACCTTATCCACCTGCATTGCCACTTTCAGTGACCTGTAGACCTGTACACCCAGATCCCTCTGCCCGTCAATGCACTTAAGTGTTCTGCCATTTACTGTATAATTCCTGCCTGTATTAGACTTCCAAAATGCATTACCTCGCATTTGTCCGGATTAAACTCCATCTGCCATTTCTCCGCCCAAGTCTCCAACCGATCTATATCCCGTTGTATCCTTTGACAATCCTCTTCACTATCTGCAACTCCTCCAACCCTAGTGTCATCTGCAAACTTACGAATTAGCCCAGTTACATTTTCCTCCAAATCATTTATGTATACTACAAACAGCAAAGGTCCCAGCACTGATCCCTGCGGAACTCCACTAGTCACAGCTCTCCATTCAGAAAAGCACCCTTCTACTGCTACCCTCTGTCTTCTATGACCAAGCAAATTCTGTATCCATCTTGCCAGCTCACCTCTAATCCCGTGCGACTTTACCTTCTGTACCAGTCTGCCATGAAGTACCTTGTCTGAAATCCATGTATATAACATTCACTGCCCTTCCATCGTCGATCATCTTTGTCACTTCCTCGAAAAACTCAGTCAAGTTAGTGAGACACGACCTCCCCTTTACAAAACCATGCTGCCTCTCACTATTACGCCCATTTGCTTCCAAATGGTAGTAAATCCTGTCACGAAGAATCTTCTCCAATAATTTCCCTACCACTGACGTAAGGCTCACCGGCCTGTAATTTCCTGGATTATCCCTGCTACCCTTCTTAAACAATGGAACAACATTGGCCATTCTCCAGTCCTTTGGGACCTCACCCGTAGCCAGTGAGGATGCAAAGATTTCTGTCAAGGCCCCAGCAATCTACTCCCTTGCCTCCCTCAGTACTCTGGGGTAGATCCCATCTGGCCCTGGGGACTTATCCACCTTAACATTCTTCAAGACGCCTAACACCTCTTTTTTGATCTCAACATGATCCAGGCTATCTACACACTCTTCCCTAGACAAATCGACCGCTAAGTCCTTCTCTTTGGTGAATACTGATGAGAAGTATTCATTTAGTATCTCTCCCATTTCTTCTGGCTCCACACACAGATTCCCACCTCTGTCCCTGAGTGGGCCTACCCTTTCCCTGGCTACCCTCTTGCTTTTTACATATGTATAAAAGGCCTTGGGATTTTCCTTAATCCTGGTTGCCAGTGACTTTTCATGACCCCTTTTAGCCCTCCTGACTCCTTGCTTAAGTTTCTTCCTACTTTCTTTATATTCTCCACGGGCTTCATCTGTTCCCAGCCTTCTAGCCCTTACAAATGCTTCCCTTTTCTCTTTGACTAATCTCGCAATATCCTTTGTTATCCAAGGTTCCTGAAACTTGCCATGCTTATCATAAAGAATTACATTAAATTCAAATTTAATGTAATTTAACCAACTATCAGGATATGTTAACGGGAAAGAAACAGATAGCCTCATAGTTCTTGAAATAGACAAAAAGGATTATTAGTCACTATTGACATGGATCAGACCTTCTTCCCATAGCAAAATTGTTTCCTAACTCAAGCAGGAAAGATAATAGCTGCCAGAAAAAGAGGGCGGGCATTAGATACAATTTATTGTAATCATATAGATAGATTACCTTCAGAAGTATTTGTCACAGTATGATGCACCAAATTAACTCACTCACTTTTCCAGAAGCTCTTCATCCAATTCAGGGTCACAGGGAGTCGGAGCCTATCCCAACAGGCAATGGGTGCTAGGTAGGGTACACCCAGGGTGGGACGCTAGTCTATCACAGGGCACACACTCACACACACAGAGGGACAATTTACGGTAGCCAATCCACCTAACCAGCACGTCTTTGGATGGTGGGAGGAAACTGGAGCATGAGGAGGAAACCCATGCAGAACACACAAATAGACACCCGGGGCCAAGATAGAACCTGAGTCCCTGGTGCTGTGAGGCACCAGCACTAACCACTGTGTCACCATGCCGCCCCACCAAATTAACCACAGGATGCAATTAGCTTCAATCTCCTCTTCCTTGCTTGGGTGCACACGAGATTATTAGCAAAAGTGAGTGTACAGAATTGGAAGTAACCTTGGGACATGGGTCAGTAATTGGTTCGTAGATAGAAAACAGGAAGCAGGGATAAAGAGAATGTTTTCTAATTACAAATGTACAAAACTAACAGACAGCAAGAATCAGCTAGTCCATCAAGCCTGATTGGCAAGATGTAACAAATGGTGGTCCCTGGGATCTGTACTAGGGTCTCAACTCTTTATCAATATATATTTATGATCTGAATGAAGTAATAGAGAGTTGTATATCCAAGTTTGCTGATGATGTCTCCTGCCCTCCACCCTATCGCAGACCTTCCCTTTTGTCCTTTTTCCATCCTTCCCATTTTCATTTACTTAAAACCTTAAAACTCTATAACTTCTCCTAATTCTGATGAAAGTTCACAACTTGAAATGTTGGATGGAATTTAATGAAGCTGCCGAAATGGGTTTTGTGGTGGGAGGGGCCATAGAATCACTGGGAGTGGGCGAATTGGAATCCTGATGACGGAAATTGATGGAGGAATTAAACAGCCAGCGGGAAGGCAGCATGGTTACAAACCCACATGGATGCGGGGTTCCAAGAACTTGGTGGGATGGCCTTTTAATTATATGCTAATGTATGACAATTAGCTCCCCGCCAACCGATGATGGGAAACGCGGCCCGCTGTCAGCAGGCTGAGCGGAAGATCGTGACCTGCCTTCACACCATCGTGAAGCAGGTCCCTATATTTTCTGTGCAGACCACCTATCATGCCTGCCGCCAGCGGGCTCTGAAAATTCCGCCCAATATCTCTTTTAATCTTCTGTAGACAGCTTAAGAACCCACCTCTCCACATTTCCTGAAAGTGGGAAAATAGAGTATTTTTGAAGAGAGACCCCCAGACCCTTATAATATCTGGGTAATTATATCCTGGTTGTTTATATTTAAAAGGCTATCTGGATGAAGGTAACATCTCTTGATAGTCATCTTCCTTGGGGGAGAGGTAGTTCTCTTGCTCAGACCCAAAATAAGCATCTGTGGGAAGTGGCGATTTTGAATTCAAGAGACGGTGATTGTTAAGGGAGTGCTCCCGATCTGGGACACCCCCAAAAAGGGGTTTGGATTATAATCCACTTCACTCAAATTGGCCGCCCGCCGTGTCCCTTCCTGCCTGCTCAGCAATCCCACCAATCTCCAGCTCACCAGCAGGATGTGCCATGATCTAACTAAATGATGGAATAGACTTGAGGAGTTGAATGGTCTCATCCTCTTCTCATATGTCTCTGTACTGAGCTGCAGCATTCACAATGTTGACTAAGTCAAAACTTGGTGCTAATCAGACACTGGGGATGTAGCAAGGGTTAAGAGAAACTAAAAGTGAATCTAATGTGCAATAGTTTTTTCATGATAAGTTACACAAGTATCTGACAACAAAGGTTAAATACTCATAACGGTCAAACACAGTGGAGAAGAATGCTTTGAAGATTGAAGGAAAACGTCTATTCGTTAAAGGTAGTCAACAAGAGTGATGTCTTTAAGCCTTTTTGATACCACAAGGAAGGACCCAGACATCCTTCATCTGAATTCAGAATTAAATTCCATTCCCCAGATGATGAGACCTGCATGCTGGAGTTATTAAATTAAGGTTTGTAGTACAAAAGAAAGCCAAAATGTATACACTTAATACAACCAATCTAAATATTTTTGAAAACAGAACAGACAGCCCGTGATAGATTTTAACTTTGTGTGATAATGTAAACAGTCAATCATGAATTTGTTGATTGAAGTGAAATAATAATTGGGAGATAACAATTCACTCTCGTCTATTTTTCATTATTTTACAAAATCAAAATCTACCCCACACATCTGAAAGTTAGTGAAACAACCACTTTCATCACGAAAACTCTGTGAAGAAGTTTGTATCAGTGTCATAAATGGAAGCCTGTTAGAAGAATACAAATACAGGCATCTGGGGGCTGATTTTCATTCCTCACTAAACTTCTGCCTATTGGTCCAAGATGTGGAGCAGCCATGCTTGAGGTCAAATAATAGGAATTAAATGACTTATGTGGGGTGAGAGGAGCTTTAATGCTCTTTCTGGCTCCACAATAACAATTGTCCCCTCCACACTCAGCATAACTCGCTCTTCCTTTAACGCACAGGCACTGACAAGACTTCACAGTGACTATGTGGATTTCCCTCCCTCTCTGATCACAGAGTAGCTGACCAACAGAATGTTAATGAGGCCCAGCCAGAGAGAGAGAGAGAGAGAGAGTGTGAGGGGTTGGGGGGTGGGGGGAGAGAAACAGTGTGAGGGAGGGAAGTGAGGGAGACAGTGTGAGGGAGGAAGGGAGAGACAGTGTGAGGGGAGAGAGAGAGAGACTGTGGAAGGTGGGGAGAGAGAGAGAGAGACAGTGTGAGTGGGGAGGGAGAGAGATAGAGACAGTGTGAAACTGAAAATCATCTGGTCTCCAGCCACTTTGAATGGTCGATGGTAAGCTCACTCCAACCACCTCTAGCTCAATAGGAGTAGTCACTTGAAAATTGAACACCTTTAAAGAGTAAGGAATAAAACAAAAAGAAAAATTCACAAATATAAAGAAACTTAAGAGAAAAGCGGCACAAAATTAATTACTGTAGTGCCTGTGTTTTTTGGTGCTATCAGTGGTCTTAAAGATCCAAAATGACATCTGCAGCATGCACACACACTTCTGCTGGGTCACGCTGTATGTGAGTTTGGTGAAGGTGTTAGTGTGGGCATTGAGCCTCTGCCGGAAATATGCCTCGTCAGCAGATTCTGACGCCAATCAGTGTGTAACGCTGAAACAAAAACAAAAATAGCTGGAAAAACTCAGCAGGTCTGACAGCATCTGCGGAGAGGACAACAGTTAACGTTTCAAGTCCGTATGACTCTTCATCAGAACTAAAGAAAAATATAAATGAGATGAAATATAAGCTGTTTGAGGGGGATGGGACAGGTAGAGCTGGATAGAGGGCCAGTGATAGGTGGAGGCAAAGAAGAGATTGCCAAAGATGTCATAGACAAAAGGGCAAAGAGGTGTTGACGGTGGTGATATTAGCTAAAGGATGTGCTAATGGTGACATTAAGGGTAGAAAGCAGGACGAGCAAGTGACAGATAGCCCTAGTGGGGGTGGGGTAGGGGAAGGGATCGAAATAGGCTAAAAGGTGGAGTTAAAACAATGAATGGAAATACATTTAAAAATAATAGAAATAGGTGGGAAAAGAAGAATATATATAAATATATATATATATATACAAAAAATATATAAATTATTGGAAAAAGGGGGATCGGAAGGGGGGTGGGGATGGAGGAGAGAGTTCATGATCTGAAGTTGTTGAACTCAATGTTAAGTCCCAAAGGCTGTAAAGTGCCTAATCGGAAGATGAGGTGCTGTTCCTCCAGTTTGCGTTGAGCTTCACTGGAACATTGCAGCAGGCCAAGGATGGACATGTGGGCATGAGAGCAGGGTGGTGTGTTGAAATGGCAAGCGACAGGGAGGTCTGGGTCATGCTTGCGGACAGACCAAAGGTGTTCTGCAAAGCGGTCACCCAGTCTGCGTTTGGTCTCTCCAATGTAGAGGAGACCGCATTGGGAGCAGCGAATGCAGTAGACTAAATTGAGGGAAGTGCAAGTGAAGTGCTGCTTCACTTGAAAGGAGTGTTTGTACCCTTGGACGTGAGGAGGTGGGAAATAAAGGGGCAGGTGTTGCACCTTCTCCAGTTGCACGAGAAGGTGCCATGGGAGAGGGTTGAGGTGTAGGGGGTGATGGAGGAGTGGACCAGGGTGTGCTGGAGGTAACGGTCCCTACGGAATGCCAACAGGGGGGGGTGAAGGGAAGATGTGTTTGGTGGTGGCATCATGCTGGAGTTGGCGGAAATGGCGGAGGATGATCCTTTGAATGCAGAGGCTGGCGGGATGATAAGTGAGGACAAGGCGGACCCTATCATGGTTCTGGGAGGGAGGAGAAGGTGTGAGGGCAGATGCGTGGGAGATGGGCCAAACACGGTTGAGGGTCCTGTCAACCACGTGGGTGGAAAACTTCGGATAAGGAAGAAGGAAGACATGTCAGAGGAACTGTTTTGGAAATTGGCATCATCAGAACAGATGCGACGGAGGCAAAGGAACTGAGAGAATGGGATGGAGTCCTTACAGGAATCAGGGTGTGAGGAGCTGTAGTCGAGGTAGCTGTGGGAGTTGGTGGGCTTGTAATGAATATTGGTGGACAGTCTGTCACCAGAAATTGAGACAGAGATGTCAAGGAAGGGAAGGGAAGTGTCAGTGATGGACCATGTGAAAATGATGGAGGGGTGGAAATTGGAAGCAAAATTAATAAATTTTTCCAGGTCCAGACGAGAGCATGAAGCGGCACTGAAGCAATCATCGATGAACCGGAGAAAGAGTTGTGGGAGGGAGCCGGAGTAGGACTGGAACAAGGAATGTTCCACATACCCCATAAAGAGACAGGCATAACTGGGGCCCATAGCCACACCTCTTATTTGGAGGATGTGAGACGAGTTTAAGGAGAAATTGTTCAGTGAGAGAACAAGTTCAGCCAGACGGAGGAGAGTGGTGGTGGATGGGGATTGTTCGGCCTCTGTTCGAGGAAGAAGCGGAGAGCCCTCAGACCATCCTGGTGGGAGATGGAGGTGTAGAGGGATTGGACGTCCATGATGAAGAGGAGGTGGTTGGGGCCAGGGAACTGGAAATTGTTGATATGATGTAGGGCGGGCAGGGATGGAGGGTCCTGGATGGGCGTTGGTGTTGATGAGTTGTTGGAGGTTGCATTCCTTTGCACCTGAAAGAAAGAGACAAAGTTTCTTGTTGAGGCGTCGTAAGAGACAAAGAATAAAATGAGACTGGGGTCAAGGACAGCTTAGAGATAGGGTGCGTCAGTTCTACTGGAGGGAGAGGTCGAATGTGTTCATATGGCGGCGCATGGCACTGAGTGTGGATCTCAGGATGCGACGGGAACAGCAGTCCAAGAGACGTTGTATGTCCCGGGGATACCTGTAATCCTGGGTGGGTTCGAATCACAAGGGATGGAACTTCAGTTGGAATCCATGTGGGGTAAGTCAGGGACGGAGACAGTCACTGAGGAAGGAAATATGGCTGTGAAAGCGGGTTTTAGTTAATACCTTGTCAAACACCAGGAGAGAAATGGAAAGCAATGAAGATGAACAGGGCAAAAGAGACAAGCAGAAATCCTGTCGGAGAGAAGAGCAGTACTTCTTCAAGGTAAGCATTCCTGGAAGAGAAGTGGCAGTCAATTAAACACTAAGATAAAAGCAAAATACTGAGGATGCTGGAAATCTGAAACAAAAACAAAAATAGCTGGAAAAACTCAGCAGGTCTGACAGCATCTACGGAGAGGAATACAGTTAAGAATCCAGAGGGAGGGGTCCAGGTGGAGGGAGAATATTGGAGGTGGGTAAAAGGATCCATTGAACAGGGAGAGGACTCCTGCCCAAAGAAGTGAGCACTTGAAGAACTTGATCCTGATTTCAAGGCTTCTGCACAAACCAGTTGCTCCCAGAAATGGACATAGCAGTAGCCATTCGTGATGAGCAGGGGGCATGTGGGGCAGGACAAGCTGTTAGGAAGGAGGAAAAGGGAGACAAGGACTTTCATCAGGAGGCCAAGATTTTAAGGATGGATGAGCATTTTAAAATTGAGACATTGCTGGATTGGGAGCCGAAGTAGGTCAGCCAGGGGACTTGTGTGAAAGGGATTCAGTACAAGTTTAGATACGAGCAACAGAGTTTTGGATCAGCTCAAGCTTATGCAGGGTGGAAGATGGGAAGTCAGCCAGGGACATTTGCTCCAAGCCAGTGAGTGGACGGCAGGTGAGTGAAGGATCAGGTTCAGCTGTGATCCTTTCCATTGCCAAATAATCTACCAACACTCACATGAGTATCTAGGCAAGGCAAGCCTTTGAAACACCACAGCAGAGGTCAATTACTTCAGCAGGATGGGAAGCTGGGTGATAATTACTTCAGAAAAGTAATTGCTTGAGTTTGCACTGTCTTGCCAACAGGTTGAATAAAAAGAACAAATCTGAGCTACTCTGTAATATGCAAAGGAAACACATTTTGAATTTGAATGCACTGGCTGGTAACAGGGCTACAAATTTAAATCCTTCTATTAGGCATGTTTAGAAGACCTGATCTAGAAGGGTCGCACAACTTATTGCAGGATAAAAATCAATATATAAAAATATAACAAAACTTGAAGAAGATTTATATGGAGGCAGATGCCCAAAAAACAGAAAATGCCTCCTGTTTCTGTAGGCGAGCCATCAGTAAAAATTCTGCTGTAACAGGCCAGGTATTGATAATTACTGGTAGAAACTGAGGAACAGATTTTCTCAGTAAATAAAGCTAAATAAAGTAAATAAATATGGAATACCTCAGTTTGTTTTGATTCCTGCATACAATTCACATTTATACTGTATTTACAGTCCTGATATCACCCTCTTTTTGTCCAATATAATGCAACAGATTATTTTACTTCCAGAACCTATTCTCAGGATGGCTGTAGCATTCATCTGGGGCATTTGGTCTGTTTCATTATTTTAAGCTGATTTCAGAGTTTTAATTTATGCAGGGACTGGCCCCAGCTCTGAAAATAATTAAAGTTGTTATTCCTAAGGCCTTCAAAAAGAAATGGCCAAGGTGAAATTTACCGATTAAACTATTTCATTTTTGAAAAAGTGTAATTATAACAACTAGCCCATAAACAGTAATTTGAAGTTCCAGATAGTTGAGTGTAATTAACAGCAACAAAAGAAATGGTCTCTACATTCCAACAGTGACTGCACTTCCAAAGTACTTAATTGACCATGAATTGCTTTGGGACATCTTGAGATTGTGAGAGGTGCAAGAGAAATGCAAGTTATTTATTTCTTTTTTTAGTAACCAAGTGCTTAAATTGAGTGTAAACTGCCACTGCTGTAATACTATAAAGAGACATTTTGATACTATAAAACCAATTTCAGGAAACAACTCACAGAAAATTGTTTTTAACCCTGATACATTTTTTACTATTTCCCCCACTTTTTAGATGCTGCACCAATTAAGACTAAAAAGGGTTGGCAAGTATGTGGCAGTCCCTCGAGATTGAAGATGATTGCTTCCACTCCAGTGCGATGGGTTCTGAGATGGCTGATAAGTCCAATGCCTAATTTGCAGACTGCCACATGTGGGATAGGTGGTGCTTGAAGTGTTGGGTAGATAGGTTGTTTGGAGGTTTGTGTGGTCTCTCCGATGCCTCAACTTTGCCTCTGCGCATTCCCGATGAAGTCTCTCGATGTGTTCGGGGCTTTCCCGAATGAGCCTTCTCCACCCTGGTCAATCACAAGCCAGCGTCTCCCATGAGACAGCAGGGATGTTTTACCTTTTCAGGGATGTTTTGAGGACACCCTTAAAGTGTTTCCGCCATCCTCTTGAGAGTCTATCATTAAGCGATAGACAGAGCTAAGTAATCCCACAACCAACAGATCAGAGCTAAGTTCTGCAGTCTTTCCACATCCAGTCGTGAATGGTGGTGGACAATTAAATAGCTAACCAGAGGAGGCGATTCCACAAATATCCCTATCCTCAATGATGGAGAACCCCAGCATGTTAATGCAAAAGACAAGGGGTGAAGCAGTGCAAACCATCTTCAGCCAGAAGTGTCGAGTGGATGATCCAGCCTGGCCTCCTCTGGAGCTCCGCAGCATCACAGTTGCCAGTCTTCAGCCAATTCGATTCACTCCACGTGATATCAAGAAACGGCTGAAGGCACTTCAGGGCTACGGGCCCTGATAACATTCGGCAATAGTACTGAAGACTTGTGCTCCAGAACTAGCCACGCCCCAAATCAAGCTGCTCCAGTACAGCTACAACACCGGCATTTGACCGGCATTGTGGAAAATTGCCCAGGTATGTCCTGTACACAAAATGCAGGACAAATCCAATTCAGCCAATTACCACCCAAACAGTCTACTCTCGGTCATTAGCAAAGTAATGAAGGGGTCGTCAACAGTGCTATCAAGCGCCACTTACTCAGCAATAACCTGCTCACTGACATTCAGTTTGGGTTTTGCCACGGCCACTCAGCTCATGACCTCATTACAGACTTGGTCCAAACATGGACAAAAGAGCTGAACTCAAGAGGTGAGATGAGAATGATTGCCTTGACATCAAGGCAGCATTTGACCAAGTGTGGCATCAAGGAGCCCTAGCAAAACTAAAGCCGACGGTAATCGGGGGAAAACTCTCCACTATTTGGAGTCAATGGCACAACCATTGACCTGCTGAATTCTCCATTGTCAACATCCTGGGGGCTTACCATTGACTAGAAACTGAACTGGACCAGCCCTATGAATACTGTGGCTTCAAAAGCAGGTCAGAGGCTTGGAATTCTATGGCAAGTAACCCACCTCCCGAATCTCCAAAGCCTGTCTACCATCTACAAAGCTCAAATCAGGAGTGTGATGGCATACTTTCCACTTGCCTGGGTGAATGCAGCTTCAACAACACTGAAGAAGCTCATCATCTAGGACAAAGCAGCCTATTTGATTGGCAACCCATCCATCACCTTAAACATTCACTCCCACCACCACTGATGCACAGTGGCGGCAGTGTGATCTACAAGCTCCACTGCAGTAACTCACCAAGGCTCCTTCGACAGCACCTTCCAAATCTGCAACCCCTATCACCTCGAACAACAAGTGCACCAGATTCACGGGAACACCATCTGCAAGTTTCACTCCAAGCCGCAGCCCATCCTGACTTGGGACGACATTTCCGTTCCTTCACTTTCACTGGGTCAAAATCCTGGAACTCTCTTAAAGCACTGTGGGTGTACCTTCACCACATGAACTGCAGCAGTTCAAGAAGGTGGTCCATCACCACCTTCTCAAAGGCAATTAGGAATGGGCAATAAATGCTGGTCTAGCCAGTGTCATCCACATCCCATGAAAGAATTTTTAAAAATCTCCTACCGTGACTGAGTTCCAAGAGCAGTTACATAGAAACATAGAAAATAGGAGCAGGAGTAGGCCATTTGGCCCTTCGAGCCTGCTCCCGCTTTCTCCCCATATCCTTTGATCCCTTTTGCCCTAAGAGCGACATCTAACTCTGTTGAAGGGTCATGAGGACTCGAAACGTCAACTGTGCTCTCCTCCGCTGATGCTGCCAGACCTGCTGAGTTTTTCCAGGTATTTCTGTTTCTGTTTTTGTTTTGGATTTCCAGCATCCGCAGTTTTTTGCTTTTATCTAACTCCTTCTTGAAAACATACAATGTTTTGGCCTCAACTACTTTCTGTGGTAGCGAATTCCACAGGCTCACCACTCTCTGGGTGAAGAAATTTCTCCTCACCTCAGTCTTAAATGGTCTACCCTGTATCCTCAGACTGTGACCCTTGGTTCTGGACTCCCCCGCCATCGGGAACATCCTTCCTGCATCTACCCTGTCTGGTCCTGTCAGAATTTTATAGGTTTCTATGAGATCCCCCCCTCATTCTTCTGAACTCCAGTGAAAATAATCCTAACCGGCTCAAACTCTCCTCCTATGTCAGTCCCGCCATCCCAGGAACCAGTCGGGTAAACCTTCGCTGCACTTCCTCTATAGCAAGAACATCCTTCCTCAGATAAGGAAACCAAAACTGCACACAATATTCCAGGTGTGGTCTCACCAAGGCCCTGTATAATTGCAGCAAAACATCCCCGCTCCTGTACTCAAATCCTCTGGCTATGAAGGCCAACGTACCATTTGCCTTCTTTACCGCCTGCTGCACCTGTCTGCTTACCTTCAGCGACTGGTGTACGAGGACATCCAGGTCTCATTGCACATTCCCCTCTCTCAATTGATAGCCACTCAGATAATAATCTGCCTTCCTGTTTTTGCTACCAAAGTGGATAACCTCACATTTATCCACATTATACTGCATCTGCTATGCATTTTCCCACTCACTCAGCTTGCCCAAATCACACTGAAGCATCTCTGCATCCTTCTCACAGCTCACCCTCCCACCCAGCTTTGTGTCGTATGCAAATTTGGAGATATTACTTTTAGTTCCCTCATCTAAATCATTAATATATATTGTGAATAGCTGGGGTCCCTGCACCGATCCCTGCGGTACCCCACTCGTCACTGCCTGCCATTCGGAAAAAGACCCGTTTATTCCTACTTTTTGTTTCCTGTCTGCCAACCAGTTTTCTATCTATCTCAAAACACTACTCCCAATCCCATGTGCTTTAATTTTACATGCTAATCTCTTATGTGGGACTTTATCGAAAGCCTTCTGTAAGTCCAAATAAACCACATTCACTGGCTCCCCTCATCAACTCTATTAGTTACATCCTTGAAAAATTCCAGTAGATTTGTCAAGCATGACTTCCCATTCGTAAATCCATGCTAACTCTGTTCGATTCTGCCACTGTTTTCCAAGTGCTCAGCTATTAAATCTTTTATAACGGACTCTAGGATTTTCCCCACTACCGACATCAGGCTGACTGGTCTATAATTCCCTGTTTTCTTTCTACCTCCCTTTTTAAATAGTGGGGTTACATTAGGTCCCCTTCAATCTGTAGGAACTGTTCCAGAGTCTATAGAATCTCGGAAGATGACCACCAATGCATCCACTAATTCTAGGGCCACTTCCTTAGTACTCTGGGATGTAGATTATCAGGCCCTGGGGATTTATCGGCCTTCAATCCCATCAATTTCCCCAACACATTTCCCTACTAATACTGATTTCTTTCAGTTCCTCCCTCTCACTAAACCCTGTGTTCCCCAACATTTCTGGTTTGTTATTTGTGTCCTCCTTTTTTGTGAACCAAAGTATGTATTTAGTTGGTCAGCCATTTCTTTGTAACCCATTATAAATTCCCCTGTTTCTGACTGTAAGGGACCTACATTTGTCTTCACCAATCTTTTTCTCTTCATGTACCTATAGAAGCTTTTATGTTACCTGCAAGCTTACTCTCGTACTCTATTTTCCTCTTCTTAATCAATCCCTTGGTCCTCCTTTGCTGAATTCCAAACTGCTCCTAATCCTCAGGTCTGTTGTTTTTTCTGGCCAATTTCCTTGGATCTAATACTATCTCTAATTTCCCTTGTAAGTCATGGTTTGGTCACCTTTCTTGTTTTACTTTTGCGCCAGACAGGAATGAATAATTGTTGCAGTTCACCCATGCGCTCTTTGAATGTTTGCCATTGCCTATCCACCGTCATCCCTTTAAGTAATGTTTCCCAATCCATCATAGCCAACTTGTGCCTCATACAATCATAGTTTCCTTTAGATTCAGGACCGTAGTCTCAAAATCAACTACGTCACTCTCCATCTTGATGAAGAATTCTATCATATTATGGTCGCTCATCCCCAAGGGACCTCGCACAGCTAGATTACCAATTATTCCTTTCTCATTACACAATACCAAGTCTAGGGGGTCTTACAGTTTGGGGGTCTATATACAACCCCCACTAAAGTTTTTTGCCCCTTAATGTTTCTCAGCTCTACCCATACAGATTCCACACCGTCGGAGCTAATATCTTTCCTCACTATTGCATTAATTTCCTCTTTAACCAGCAATGCAACTCCACCTTTTCCTTTTTGCCTGTCCTTCCTAAATACTGATGGGCGTTCAGTTCCCATCCCTGGTCACCCTGCAGCCATGTCTCCGTAATACCGACTATATCATACCTGTTTACATCTATTTGCGTGGTTAATTCATCCACTTTATTGCAAATGCTCCTCGTGTTAAGGCACAAAGCCTTAAGGCTTGTCTTTTTAACATTACTTGTCCCGTTCCCATTATTTTTCACTGAGGCCCTGTTTGATTCTTGCCCTTGATTTCTCTGCCTATCACTTTTCTTCTTCCCTTTTCTGTCTTTTGTTCTTGTCCTTGATTCCCCCTCCTCTGGCTCCTTACATAGGTTCCCATCCCCTGCCATTGTAGTTTAAACCCTCCCCAACCACTCTCGCAAATATTCCCCTCAGGACATCAGTCTCGGTCCAGCTCAGGTGTGGCCCATCCAGTTTGTACTGGTCCCACCTCCTCCAGAACTGGTCCCAGTGTCCCAGGAATCTGAAACCCTCTCCCTCACACCATCTCTTCAGCCATGTATTCATCTGATATATCCTGCTATTTCTATTCTGACTAACACGTGGCACTGGTAGTTGTCCTGAGATCACTACGTTCAAGGCCCCACTTTTCAACTTACTTCCTAACACCCTATATTCTGCTTTTAGGACCTCATCCTTTTTTTTACCTTTGTCGTTTGTACCAATGTGTATCACGAGCACTGGCTGTTCACCCTCCCCCATCAGAATGTCCTGTAGCTGCTCTGAGATATCCTTGCACCTAGCACCAGGGAGGCAACATACCATCCTGGAGTCTCATTTGCGGCCACAGAAACGCCTATCTATTCCCCTTACAATTGAATCCCCTACTTCAGGTGAAGGCATACAAGTGACATGTCCTGTCCAGCGGAGCTAGTTATGAGTGATTAGTGCCTCGATGCTGATCATGTTAGCTTGGAAGAGGACGCTGCAGTTAGACCACCTTTCATGCCATTAAATTTGGAAGATCTTGTCAAGGCACTACTGGTGGTACTTTTCCAGTGCTTTGCAAAACCTGCTGTAGGTTATCCAAGTCTCTGAAGAGTATATGAATGCGGAGATCATTGTTGTCTTGTAAACAATGACCTTCATCTCAGGTTTGAGATCCTGGTCTTCAAATATACTTTTCCCCAGTTGGCCAAGGCTGAGCTGGCACATTGGAGGTGACAATGAATTTTGTAAGCGCATGAGAAAATGGCCTTTCACTAAATGCCCAGGAAACTGAGGTACTTTTCCAACCATCTCCCACAGCACAACAACCCCCTTCAATTAAGATCAATGACAAGATCCTGGAAAATGTGCACTAAATGTGAGTAAGGGGCCAACCTGTCAGACTTCTCTGCTTTCCAAGAACAAGAGCTGGGAGAGATGTTCAAGGAAGAGTGCTTTACCTTCATTTAACAGCTTCTCCCAGCACCCAGGCATGATCAGGAACTCATTTGTGTGGACTGTTACAACTATGAAGCCATCAAACTTGTCAAGCATCATCTTTTTAGGTTTACAATCAGCTTTAAACGTACGTGCCAGCTTGTCACTGTTTTATGAAAAAAGTCAGCTTTATTCACTGGCAATGAAGTTGACAATATCAACCAATTACATCATTTGGAAGGTGTAAGTGAAATCAAAAGTAAATTAGTTGAGAGTCCCAGTTTACATTTGTTTATTTAGAGTTTGTTCCTGAAGCATATACCAATATGCTGCTAAAGTATAGTCTTTAAAAACTTTTATTTTCCTCAAAAGATACTTTCTGGGTATGCCTGGGTGTTGTCTTGTGTGAAATTTATCTGTGTTTCTAAGATAAGGTGGATGTTCACAGCTTATTGCCACCATTGCCAAGGATTAGACATAAATTATGGCTTTGGACCAAAATTAAGATGTGTTTTGCTTAATTAAAAAAATATATATTCTGAGACTCAAACTCAGAATTACAGTGTTAATAAATACACCAAATCCAGTGTCAAAATTCAGAAATTCTGTAGGGTTATGGCCAAAACTTTACAGTTGGCATGTGGGCTCAGTGGGAGCGGGTGGGGGTGGTCGGGAAGCCGACCGCAGCCTGCGATTGGCTCTGCACCGCCATTTTATGCAGGTGGGCCAATTAAGGCCCACCCAGCTTAAGACGCGATGACGGCAACAGGGAGAAGGGGGTGGGGTGGGGGGAGGGGGGGCGGGAGCTCAATGTCCGCCCGGTCTAATAGTGACCCGGCAGCCAATTCAAAAGCAGCCGCAGCAGCCATGCGAAGGCTGCCAGTGAAGCTGATGCACTTCATCATGTAGCTCTTAAGTGCTGAACATGGCAGGCGGGAAAGCAGATTGGCAGGGCAGTTGGCCCCGCGTTTATCTGATGAGCATCTTGCTGCCCTCCTAGAGGAGGTGGCAGTGCAGAGAGAGCCTTGTCCCCAGGGACAGGAGGAGGAGGCCCCCCCCACCTCACCAAAAATGCCTGAGAGGAGGTGGCATCCAGGGTGAGCTCCCATGATGTGGTGAGGTGCACATGGGTGCAATGCTGTAAGTGGTTCAATGATCTCCTGCGATCAGGAAGGGTGAGTACCGTGTTGGCATGGGTCACTTAACACAGCAGTTAGGAGCGGTCCCCCGGACCTCAGAGTTCTTAGAGTGTAAGTGGCAAATGTCAATGAGACAGCATCTGGGCAAGGGGGTGAGCCCTGGCTGCTTGAAATGAGAGTCTTGCAGCTCCAGGGTCACGAATTGGCTGAGCCCTGCAAGGTATTCCTCAGGTGGAGTTGGCCAGGCTGCAATGGCGATGCAGGTACAGGGTGGGCTAATCAATGCTCCTCTCTCCTTTCAGGAGGAGACATCCCATAACAATGCGGAGAGGTTGCAGACTGGCGGAGGACCGCCCCACCTTCTAATTCTAAGTAGATATGAGCAGCAGGCTCTGGAGCTGGAGAGGCGCCGTGCGCCTAGGTCAACCGGCCGCGGTGAGGTTGGGGTGCCACAGGGAGGTAAGAGTGCAGTGCACTGAGGTTAGAATATCTGTAAGAGCAACCATTCCACTGTTGTCTCTATATTGATGTGAGCCTTGAACATGGAATCCCCATTGATAATGGAAAGACGAGGACACCCTGATCCGGGTGCCAGGCAATGACTTCAACTAATGACATGTCCTTGTTCTTCCTTTCAGGCTCACCAGAAGCCCATCAGGGTAAGGAGCCTGAAGGCTCACTGCTGACCCCAGAGGACAGCAACCATGGAAACGCACCTGCATCACACCGTCTCGGCCAAGCAGGCACCAGTGGAGATACCAGCACCTCGGTGGGCATTAGATCAGCAGATAGTATCTCGGTACACAGCGGTAAGGGCACTTCACACTCGCTTGAGGTGCAGGCGGAGGAAGAGAGTGCCCAGGGCATCAGCAGTTGGAGGACTGCTGGGGACCAGGAACATGTTCAGTCGGTGGCTGATGATGTGCCTCTGGGGTTATCCCTGAGGCAGCAGATGCTGGAAGTCCAGCAGGGTTTGTGGGAGGATCTGGCGGAGATACATGAGGGAATGCGTGCCATGGTCTCCGTTATGGAGGAGTTCTTGCGGAGCATGAGCAATGCAATGACCCTCATGGCCGAGCACACAGCCTCCTCCATGGAGAGAGTGGCGACTCCCTTGGAGAGGTTCCTTTAGGAGCTGAATCAGGGGCTCCTGGGGTTGGGTTCGGACCTGCAAGCCTTCACACCGACAATGACCTCAGGTAGTCACTGTCAGTGTGGGAAATGGATTGGGCACCCAGTATCCCAGCTCAGTGGCCATCCATCAATGGTGAGCAGAGAGGTCCAAAGCGACCTGATGTTGGCGCACGAGCTGCTTCTTGTCTCTGCAGGTTCCTCTCAGGCCGCTCCGGATGATGGCAGCAGCTTCTCCGCCCCTCTGCCAGTGACTGTGGCATCCGATGAGGCTGCATGGCTGGGGAGATGCCAGCCATGGCACTGGCCACTCCCTTCCAGGCAGGGCCAGCACAGGCTCCACAAGCCACAGGATGCCTGCCAAGGTCATCAAGGCCAAGAGGACAGCAGAGTGAGTAGGCTGTCTCCAATGCCAGTGCCAGTGAGGGGGGAGCACCTCAACGTAGCACACGCAAGTGAAAACTTAAAGCACCTTAAGCACAACACGGGCTTATCACTGGCGATATTTTTTCCCCTACTTTTACGTTAATTATTATTTGGTGTGATGGATAACACCTTTCAATTTAATTTGTATTATGTATGCCAGGCAACACAACATTAAATGTGTTTTTGTTCATCAAGCTTCTGGGTGCTTCATTCATCTGGGTTCTGCAGGTGCAGGGTAACCCATGATGTTATGAGTGACTTGTTTGTCATTGAACTTTATTGAAATGGCACATAGTGCATGTTGTTCACCAAGCAAATGTTCCTGTCAGGTATCGAGCATGGAGCCTGCAACCCTGGCATGTGGTGGTGGCTCTTTTTTGGTAGGCTAGCTGAAGGAGCATTGGGTCAAAGCCTCCTGGGTGTCCCTGCCTCCCTGGAGGTTGCCCAGGTCAGCGTCTATCCCCTCAGCGTTCTCCTAACCCTGCTTGCCCTCGGACTCACTACTGGACTCAACGTCTGTTGCCAGAGCAGCTGCGTCAACATCTTCTTCCTCCACTGGGTCCCCCCTTTCCAGCGCCAGATTGTGGAGAGCACAGCATACAACCACTATCAGTGGTACACAATCTAGGGGGTATTGGAGTGTGCCCCCTGAGCGGTCCAGGCATCGGGAGCGCATCTTGAGAAGACCTATGGCTCTCTTTACCACTGTCCTTCTGGAGGCATGGCTTGGCCTCTGTCTTGGATGGCGGAGAGGCATCAGAAGCCACTTTTTGTGGGGATAGCCCTTGTCACCCAGCAGCCATCTATTGAGCTGGGCTGGAGCACTGAAGAGCCTCGGCACCTGGGAGTGTTGCAGGATGAAAGCGTCATGGCAGCTGCCTGTGTACCTTGCACAGACTTGCAGAATCTCCATCCTATGGTCACACACTATCTGCACGTTCGTGGAATGGAATCCCTTCCTGTTGACGAAGGCACCCGGCTCACCCGCTAGTGCCTTGATGGCCACATGTGTGCTGTCGATTGCACCCTGGATGTGGGGGAAGCCAGCAATCGCTGCAAAGCCTCTGGCTCACTCTGCCTGGCTGGCCTCGTCCATGCGGTAGTGAATAAAAGTCAATGCATGCCTGAACAGAGTGTCTAATGGGGCGGGAGAACCCCCGACGTCATCCAGCGTCATTTTCGCGGGACCCGCCCCCAGCTCGCCGATGGAAAAATTCTGCCCCATGTCATCTGCAAAAATGAAACCTCTGATAGAAGGATCAACAACTTTTATTCTTATGTGTTGCCCAAAACGTCTCCAGTACTTTGTCAGTGTCATCTTAATTATGACAAACATGAAGACATCTACACTTATCCTTGCAAATTAGAGTCTGGACTATGGATAGAAATACTGTAGTGTAATGTTAACTTACCAGTTCAAGTTTGCAAAGTCCACAGAAGTTTACTGTCTGTAACGCAATTTTACTCTATCTCAAATTCCCTGGTTCATGAAAGATAATTGTAAGCGACACACACTCAATGCTTTTAAGTTAATGCTGCATCCACAAGCAATGTAAAAGTTGAGCAAGATTTAAGCTGACCATCAGCTTTCAAAAGATCAGAAGATGGCACAAGAAATGTGCCAAGAGAACACTGACTTTGTCATGCATTCCGTACACGAATATCCTTTGCTGTGGCAGTAATATTATAGTCAGTTGTTTTAAACCTCCCATCACTTGTTAATTGTTACAGCTGTCTTGCCATAATCTGCATAGACATCAAAATCAACATCCATCCATCTGCCTGTCAGACAGCAAAATTACCACTGAAAATGTATTAACCTCCATTTCTCACACTCAGGTGGGATTTCATTATGAACACTTTTTGACATGTGAAATAACATACTGCTACTTCTTTAATAGTCAATTAATTTTACGGACTTTTCTGAATAATGAAAGAAAAACCAAGAGCCCACCAATGACTCAGTGTGTAAATCGATCACTTCCCATGCAACTAATGCATATTAAGGCAGTCTCAAGTTTGTGCTGGGTTCGTTGATCTTAACTAGATTAATATGTAGGTGCTGCAATTCATCTCATTAACACAGATAATTTTGGGGATTTTTCTTCGCTTTTAGGCAGGAACAGCCTTGGCAGCAAAGCTTAATCTACTTTATTAAGAGAAAGTCAGAACAAGTTTCTCTAGTATCAAGCAAACTATAACAGCAAATGCGGGCAGTGATTTACGCTTTAACACGGGTTCTACTACCCCTGTTAAGATTGGATCCTGGGACGCATGGTAGCTTCTCTTGCAGTCGCCTTTGGTCTTCAAGCTTTCTCCCTCTCTCTCTCTCTCGGTCCTTATCTTCTGGTTCTGGTTCTTTTCCGTTGTACAAATATAATTGGAATGGTCTCTTTTATTCTGGTTCTTATACAATTAACCCCTCCCTGTGCCAAATCGTAGTTCATGTGAGCAATGCTAGCCTTACTTAATATGTAATGTTCCGTGTATTCATCATTGTTCTGTTTTATCTTATCTCAAAGCTGCTACATCCTGTTGCTCCTGATCTCAAACAAGCGCCCCCTGCATTAGCTTACACAAGCAGCTTGAAGGTTGAGCTTTAAGCTGCATTAAGTAGCTTTATTAAAGCCTGACATTATTTCCTTTACCTTGGCATCAATTGGCATCATCCTTTATCTTGGCATCAATTTATGTTATGCTTTATTTCTCCATTTTCCTACCTCACTATACTATAAAATGGGTTTTAATAGAGTTCAGCACTAATAATCACACTTATTTGCTATCTGAAGACCTCTGCATGCATGTGGAGAGGATCGGGATTGAATACAATGACTTCTTATGGCTCAATTGCTCACACTACTCATTTTCTTGTCGTACACATACAAATATACGAATTAGGAGGAGGAGTAGGCCACTCGAACCCTCGAGCCTGCTCCGTCGTTCAATAAGATCACGGCTGATCTAATTTTAACTTCAACTCCACATTCCTGCCTACCCCCAATAACCTTTCACCCATTTGCTTATCAAGAATATATCTATCTCTGCCTTAAAGACTTCAAAGACTCTGCCTCAACCACCTTTTGAGGAAGAGAATTTCAAACTCTCACAGCCCTTTGAGAGGAATTTTTCTTCTTATCCCTGTCTTAAACGGGCAAACCCTTATTTTTCAACACTGACCCCTAGTTCTAGATTCTCCCACAAGTGGAAACATCCTCTCCACATTCACCCTGTCAAGTCCCCTCAGAATCTTGTATGTTTTAATCAAGTCGCCTCTTACACTTCTAAACTCAAGCAGATACAAGTCTAGCCTGTCCAGCCATTCCTCATAAGACAACCCACGCATTCCATGTATTAATTTAGTAAACCTTCTCTGAACAGCTTCCAATGCAATTAGATCTTTCCTTAAATAAGGGAACCAATACTGTACACAGTATTCCAGAGCCAGAATTTTTCCCAAGTTGGGCAGGCTCGGTGGGAGCAGGCGGGGGCAGTCGGGGAGCCAACTACCACCGCGATGGGCTCCGCATGGCGATTTCACGCGGGCGGGCCAATTAAGGCCCTCCCTGCGTGGATTGTGAATGGCAGTGCTGAGCGTTACCTGTGCGGGTGGGCGGGGGGGAGGGAGAACGGGCCTGGCGCCCAGTTCACACATGCTCGCGAAAGAGCGCTTCAATCCCCCTGAGGCACGGAGCTGTCTCAGGGAGATTGATGCGTTTTTAAAATATTAATATAGACAATAAAAGTTTAATGAAATATGTCCTCTCATATGACTGTGTCACATGAGATGGGACATGTTTTTAAATTCAAAATAAAATTTTTATTTAATTTGTATTAGTTTTAGGAAACCTCATCTCGCTCGTGGATGAGGTTTCCTAAAAAATGTAAAGGCTGCTTGCCTTTTCGCCTGCCCACCAACCGTTAGGTTGGATGGCAGTGTAAGTTTCAAGTTAATTAGCTCATTAATGGCCTTAATAGGCCTTTCAATTATCGGCCACGCAGCTGACTCCGGCACATGTCCGCTGAACGAAATATCGCACGAGTGCGCAATGATGTTGGGACGCACGCCCAATATCATCACGTGCCCGCATGCTGAACATAAAATTCTGGCCCAGATGTAGCCTCACCAATGCCCTGAATAACTGAAGCATAATCTCCCAACTTATATATTCAATTCCCCTTGCAATAAATGGTAACATTCTCTCAGCTTTGGTAGTTAGTTGCCGCAGTGCATGCTAACTTTTTGCGATTCATGCACTCGGACACCCACCTATGCATCTCAGAGCTCTGCAATCTCTCATTATTTTGGATAAAATGCTTCTTTTTTACTCTTCCTGTCAAAATAGACAACCTCATATTTTCCCACATTATACTCCATTTGCCAGACCTTTGCCCACTCAACTAGCCTATCTCTCCTTTTGTAGCCTTATTATGTCCTCTTCACACTTCACTTTCCTACCTACCCTTCTGTCATCAGCAAATTTAGGAGCAATACCTTCAGTCCCCTCATCCAAGTAATTTATATAAATTGTAAAGAGCTGAGACCCCAGCACTGATCTCTGTGGCACACCACTCGTCACATCCTGCCAACCAGGAAATTACCCGTTTATGCCTACTCTTGGTTTCTTGTTAGCTAAATGATCTTCACATCAAGAATGGCCACTTATTTGTGCTATACAAAGGCTGTTTGAATATAATTCCATCATAAGGTCAGAAGTGGGGATGTTCACTGATGATTGCACAATGTTCAGTACCATTCGCGACTCCTCAGATACTGAAGCAGTCCATGTCAAATTGCAGCAAGACCTGGACAATGTCCAGGCTTGGGCTGACAAGTGGCAAGTAACATTCGTGCCACACAAGTGTCAGGCAATGACCATCTCCACCAAGAGAGAATCCAACCATCGCCCCTTGATGTTCAATGGCATTACCATTGCTGAAACCCCCACTATCAACATCCTGGGGTTACCATTGACCAAAGACAGAACTGGACTAGCCACATAGATACTGTGGCTTAAGAGCAGGTCAGAGGCTAGGAATCGTATGACGAGTAACTTGCCTCCTGACTTCCCAAAGCCTGTCCACCATCTAAAGGCACAAGTCAGGAATGTGATGGAATGCTCCCCACTTGCCTGGAAGAGTGCAGCTCCTACAACACTGAAGAAGCTGGACACCATCCAGGACAAAACAGCCCGCTTGATTGGCACCACATCCAAAAACGTTCACTCCCTCCACCACCGATGCACGGTAGCAGCAGTGTGTACCATCTACAAAATGCAGTGCAGGAATTCACCAAGGCTCCTGAGACAGCGCCTTCCAAACCCATGACCACTACCACCTAGAAGGACAAGGGCAGCAGATAGATGGGAACACCACCACCTGGAAGTTCCCCTCCAAGTCATTCACCATCCTGACTTGGAAATATATCGCCGTTCCTTCACTGTTGCTGGGTCAAAATCCTGGAACTCCCTCCCTAACAGCACTGTGGATGTACCTACACCACATGGACAGCAGCAGTTCAAGAAGGCAGCTCACCACCACCTTCTCAAGGGCAACTAGGGATGGACAATAAATGCTGGCCTAGCCCCTGAAGCCCACATCCCGTGAATATTAAAAAAATTTAAAAATTATTAACTTCACAGAAATTTAAGCCTCCCCATTAGAAGAGGGAGGAAGACGTTTAGGCAGGAGAAGAATAGAAACATAGGAAATAACCTAATTAGAATATCAATTTATATGCAAAAGAGCAGGGGTCAGATTTTGCTCTCAGTGGTATACAAATGATGCCCAGTGTTGATTGCACTTGCCCATAGACTTTCTGCGAGGTTTTGCACTGGAAATTACTGCGGGCTGAATTTTGACGTCAGCGAGCAGGGGGCGGGGCCCGCTCGCCAATGCGCAAAATGACGCAGGATGACGTTGGAGGGAAACTTCCGACATCACCGCGCCCCATTTAAATCTTCAGGAAGGTGAGCCCACAGCAAAATCAGCTGCGGGCCTGCCAACCTATCAATGGCCAATTGAGGCCATTGACAGGATCATTAAAACAATTAAAGGACCTGCCCGTCCAACCTTAAGGTTGGCGGGTTGGCCGGGAGCCCCGGCGGGAAATAGAGAAAACATGAAACCTCATCCACCGGCGGGATGAGGTTTCATGTCGGGATTTAAAAAGTTGAATAAAGTTTTAATGAAATTTATTAACATGTCCAATCTCATGTGACATTGTCACACGAGGGGGACATTAAGGACTTTTTTTCCCTCTGTTTTTCATGTTTATACAACTGTCAGCGATCTCCCTGAAGCAGAACTTAGCCTCAGGGAGATGTGCGCTCTTTCGTGCGCATGCGCTAAAGAGTGCACTCTCGCATTTGGGGAATCACCCCCCCCCCCGCCCGTACAGGAAGCACATCGCGCTTCCCTCCGGGCGTCACGCTGGGCAGGCCTTAATTGGCCCGCCCACATAAAATGGCGGCGGGGCCCGCTTCTCCGGCGGGGATCGGCTCCCCGCCCACCGGAGATTGGGTCGGGCCCGCCCGCCCAGTAGGCAGAAAATTCTGCCCTGTAAGTTTGGGAGCCAAACAACACAGCGCCCTCTACTGGGGATCTACTGTGGAAACAGCGCAAACAACTTAATTACCTCAGGCAAAGTTGTGAAGGAAATATAATTTTTTCCCCCAATATTACTGGGGATACTTTAAAGCTGGCTTGAGGGGGCTGTGCTGTGTGTGTATGTTTGTGTGTGTGACTAATTTAATCAAGCTAAAGATGGTCATACTGCAATGTTTGAATCATCAAAGGGGTTAAGTTTAAAAACAGGCATTTTGAAATGGAAATGGGTGAGCTAAGATGAAGTCCCAATAGATGCTGTGTGAATGGAATTTGCATTGGTAGATAATTTGAGAGGTTGTTTTATTTTCAAAGGGTCATGAGAAGATGCTTTACAACTGGTAAAATAGATAAGGCAAAGTTATTAAGTTTATTTTTCCCAAAAGTGTTGGCCATAATGACAACATGAAAGATCTTTATTTTCTGGGAAAATTAACTTCCAAAGCAAGGGTGAATCAATGGGATTTATAGATCAAAAGTGAGAAAATACATTTAAAGAAAGATGGAAAGCTGTACGGGGAGTGGCCATGTGAGTTCTTGAAAGGTGGACTGCGTGAAACAGACCTGTGAAAAATGCAAAACAAAACCAGAAACAGAAATACCTGGAAAAACTTTTTTATCTCTGTGAAAAATGCAGCCTCTAGCTACCCCAGACAAGTTTTTGCTTGTTCCAGAGAGCAAGGCTTTGTTAAAAGCTTTGGAATTCCATTGTTGAGCGAGAAGGAGAAAGAAGCTGTGATACACCTCCCTTATAGCAACAGTGGGTGCTTATGGTAATATTTCTGGGTGTTTTATAGATTAAGAATCTATTTGGACTGTTGCCTGAAGAGGGGTGTGTAGTTTGGAATCTAGTTAAGCAGCAATCTTAACAGAATGAAGAATTGTTAATACGCAGTGTGGAAATTGAACTAAGAAGTCTAAGTTAAATTCAATATAAAATCAGGAACAGAAAATTAAATAAAGCGAGAGAAAGAAAAATTGGAGAGAAAAAAAAGACAAAAAAAGTAAAATTAACTTTTATATTTTTAAAATCTCAAACACTAATTAAAATATGGAAGAATGAGAATCAATGCTTAATAAAGTAAATTTTCAATTGTTTGCTAGTAATTAAGGCTGACTATGCTGTTAAAAGGGTACTAAGATTGAAATGTCAAGCTGAGCTTTTTCTAATGATTTCATATCTATGAGATAAGTACAATAACTTCATGTCATTCATGTATTTGAACAGTAACTCTGCAAGATACCAGTGTAATACAGCATCTGGTGAAGCAGGGCATCTCAAACAGCAACATCCTGATTTCCACGTTTAACTGTGCATGTGCATTCGCTCAAAGCTACTATCCAATTTCCACATAAATAGCACCACCACATTATAAGTGCCTACAATTAGATGGCAGAGGCTTGAGCGGTTGAACGGCCTACTCCTGTTCCCAGGATTTTGAATCTGCATAAGCCACAACTGACTGAAATGTGCCACACTCAATCTCAACCTGAATAAAAGTAGGTCACCAAAGAGGATAAAATAAAATAAGGGAGAAAAGTAGAGAAAAGACAAAACAGCCAAGATCACTTTTCAGGAGGCACATCTTTAAAAGCTGAATGAGATTTTACTATTCAGTAGGAGCACGAGGGATATTCTCCACTAATAGGGTGCTGCCATTAAGCCAAAAAGACTTTCTGCCAATCACACGATTGAGTAATATGGTATATGAATTTCCATGCTAGTGTGATGCCAGACATGTAGACTGCACATCCCAATTGCTGTATCAAACAGCAAGTCCCTTCGACTATTCGCAACAGGCAAGGTACTGACCATACCCTACAGCCTTTGCTTGCAAAACTCAAAACATAGTGTCCAACATTAGACGTGATTCTGCGATTGAACAACACTTGCTAAATAATCCTGATTGTGCTAAGAATTACACTGAAAATCAATTTAAGATTATCAGTCAGGCTTGCAGTGTGGCTCAGTTACGCATGCTAAAAGCCACATATATTCAGGCTCGGGGCCCTACCTTTCGCAGACAGAAGGCACATGTCCACATATTGCGCCTTTTCCAACTAAACAAAAGCTTGGGGGACAGCCATTCCCTAGCTCATTCCCCATGGTTATGCCCTGACCAGTCAGAATCGATCTGCCTGGTTTGAATTTGAACAAAAGCTTGGCAGTTAACTGTTCTCTGCTGCATTCCCCATGGCAATGTCTCTACCAATCAGAGTCCTCTTGCCAACCAATCAGCACTCTTTTCACATGCAGCATAAATTGCTGTTTCCTTTACTATTGGTTTATGTTACAAGCTGTCCTGATGAGTGCAAGACAAAAAGATTTGATAGCATGTCTCTTTTGCAGCAAAACTCACATTCTGTGCTATCAACTGGCTACTAATCAATTTTCTTGTTGCCTTCTCTCCAAACCCTTTTATCATTTCTGCAGAGATTTCATCACATCCTTCTAATTTTGTTTTTTTATAAATATATGTTTAAAATATTTCACACTCCAGAAGATCAGGTCCTCAATCATCCTGGGAAATGTCTTTTTTCTCTGATTCTAGGTCTGTTGGATTGCCACCTTTGACATTAAGGCCTTTGATGTACTTTTTCCACCCTCAGGTTCTATAAGCAGCATACCACCTCTACTATAAATTGTTCTTAGCACTTGCTTACCTCTCCTTCCTCCGGTCAATTCCCTTATTCTCTCATAGGGCAGAATTTTGCCCTTGGCGGGCGGGCTTGACAGGGTCGAGCGGGTTCGGCAGGGGCGGGTGGAAGTGGTTGGGAAGCTGACCGACGCACACAATCGGCACCACGCCACCATTTCACGTCGGCGGGCCAATGAAGGCCCGTCCATTGAGCGCTACCTGTGCTGGGGGTGTGGGGGGGGAGCGGGCTGACCATGAACTTTGCGCATGTGCGCGAGTGAGTGCTGCATAACCTCCCTGAGGCAGTGGTGTGCCTCAGGGAGATGAGGAGATATACAAAAAATAAAGAAAATAAAAATGTAATATAACATGTCCCCTCATGTGACTCTGTCACAGGAGCAGGGACATGTTATTAATGAAAAATTAAAGTTTTTATTTTATTTTTATTTGCTTTTGGAAACCTCAACTCACCCGTGGATGAGGTTTCCAAAAAAATGCAAAGGCCATTTTACATTAATTGATTACTTAATGACCTTAACAGGCCTTTTAATTGTCAGCAGGCCTCTGCCACCTCCGGTGCGTGCCTGCCTGCCGAACTATTGCGCGACTGCACATTGATGTCGACACACTTGGCCAATGTCAACACACAACATTTCACACTCGAGTGGGTCGAGTCAGGCACGCGCCTGCCCACCAAGCGAATATTTTTGCCCAGAGAGAGCATCTGTTCTTCCTTTTTTTGTCTTGCTTCCCTAATAATATACTTTAACAGCCATAATACAGGATGAAAGCTCACTTCCAGTTGCTGGTGGAATGCCAAAGGAATTATAAATTTGGGTTTACACAAAGCCCTTCACATCTTCTGCATGACCCAAGGTGCTTCACAGCCAATGAACTGTGAAATGGTGTCCCTGTTGTAAAAAATTTTCAGCAACCAATTTGCACAATAAAGTTTCACAAAACAAAATGAGATAAAAGGCCAGTTAATTTGCTTCATGGTGTTGGTTGAATGATAAATATTGTCCAGGCCAGAGCACAGAGAATACTCTTTTTCTTGTTTGGACAATACCAGGGGCTCATTGACATTCACTTCAACAGACAGACAGAACCTTAGTTTGACATCTCATCTGAAAGAAGACACTTCCTACAATGGACAACGAGTTAATTAACAAGTTATTAGGGTACATTACTTGCTGAAGCCATGCACAGGGGGCTAAGTCCAAGCTCTTCTGACTCAGATTTAAAAGTGAGTAACATTCAGCCAAAGCTACTACATTTGAAAGCAATGAGAGACAAAAAGATAAAATATAGGGTGGAATTTAATGAAGCCTGCTAGAGCAGGAAACATGGGGGTGGTGCTGTTGAATCGTGTGGGAGGATTTGGGTTAGAGTCCCAATGGCAGGAAAACAGAAGCCATTACTTGGGAATCAGAGGTGGGTAGAGGAAGCCCTGGAAAACCAATGAGTGGCAGGTGAGGGTTTTAAGATGCGACTGAGCTACTCTGACATTGGACAGAAGAGTGAGAAGCAGATTCAGCAGATGCATCCTCCTGCTGAGGAAGAGGTCAGAGGAGCAGAGCAAGGGTCTGCAAGGAGAAGAATGGCAGGCAGTGATTAAAGGGGTACCGCAGGGATCAGTGCTGGGACCCCAGCTATTCACAATATATATTAGTGATTTAAATGAGGGAACGAAATGTAATATCTCCAAATTTGCAGATGACACAAAGCTGGGTGGGAGGGTGAGCTGTGAGGAGGATGCAGAGATGCTTCAGTGTGATTTGGACAAGCTGAGTGAGTGGGCAAATGCATGGCAGATGCAGTATAATGTGGATAAATGTGAGGTTATTCACTTTAGTAGTAAAAACAGGAAGGCAGATTATTATCTGAATGGCTATAAATTGAGAGAGGGGAACGTGCAACGAGACCTGGGTGTCCTCATACACCAGTCGTTGAAGGTAAGCATGCAGGTGCAGCAGGCGGTAAAGAAGGCAAATGGTATGTTGGCCTTCATAGCCAGAGGATTCGAGTACAGGAGCAGGGATGTCTTGCTGCAATTATACAGGGCCTTGGTGAGAGCACACTTGGAATATTGTGTGTAGTTTTGGACTCCTTGTCTGAGGAAAGATATTCTTGCTATAGAGGGAGTGCAGCGAAGGTTTACCAGACTGATTCTTGGATGGCAGGACTGACATATGAGGAGAGATTGAATCGGTTAAGATTATATTCACTGGAGTTTAGAAGAATGAGGGGGGATCTCATAGAAACCTATAACATTCTAACAGGACTAGACAGGGTAGATGCAGGAAGGATATTCCCAATGGTGGGGGAGTCCAGAGCCAGGGGTCACAGTCTGAGGGTATGGGGTAGACCATTTAGGACTGAAATGAAGAGAAATTTCTTCACCCAGAGAGTGGTGAGCCTATGGAATTCGCTACCACAGAAAGTAGTTGTGGCAAAAACATTGTATGTTTTCAAGAAGGAGTTAGACAAAATGGATCAAAGGATACGGGGAGAAAGCAGGAGCAGGCTATTGAGTTGGATGGTCAGCCATGATCATAATGAATGGCGGAGCAGGGTCAAAGGGCCGAATGGCCTACTCCTGCTCCTATTTTCTATGTTTCTATGTGTCCACAAGATCAGATGTACCACCCAAAAATCAGCTACCCGCAAATGACAAAATACCAGTGCCATAGGAGGCTACACCTCTCCAGGCAGTTGGGTCTCTGACATTTGTGTTCTGGTGCCTGAGTTCTCATGGTCCTCATGGCTACCTCCTACCTGCAGCTCTCAAGGTCATCATGATGCTGAATGTTTATTCATCTGCTTTCTTGCAGAGATCAGTCACCACAGGAATTAAACCGGACAGACCACCCGGCATCGACCTAGGCACTGGAAACGACAACAGCAAACCCAGCCCTGTCAACACTGCGAAGTCTTCCTTATGACCATCTGGGAGCTTGTGCCGCACCCCTGGCCAAGCTGTTCCAGTACAGCTATAACACTGGCATCTACCTGACAGCATGGAAAACTCCCCAGGTATGTCCTGTACACAAAAATCAGGACAAATCCAACCCGGCCAATTACCATCCCATCAATTTACCCTCGATCATCTGTAAAGTGATGGAAGGGGTCATCAACAGTGCTATCAAGTGGCACTTGCTTAGCAATAACCTTCTCACTGATGTTCAGTTTGGATTCCGCCAGGGTCACTCAACCCCTGATCTCATTACCACCTTGGTTGAAACATGGACAAAATAGCAGAACTCCTGAGGTGAGGTGAGAGTGACTGCCCTTGATCAAGGCAGCATTTGACTGAGTGTGGCATCAAGGGGCCCTAGCAAAACTGGAGTCAATGGGAATCAGGGGGAAAACTCTCTGTTGGTTCAAGTCACACCCAGCACAACAGAAGATGGTTGTTGTGGTTGGAGTCAATCAACTGAGTTCTAGGACATCACTGCAGGAGTTCCTCAGGGTAGTGTCCTTCAGCTGCTTCATCAATGACTTTCCTTCCATCATAAGGTCAGAAGTGGGGATGTTCGCTGATGATTGCACAATGTTCAGCACCATTCGTGACTCCTCAGATACTGAAGCAGTCCATGTGGAAATGCAGCTAGACCTGGACAATATCCAGGCTTGGGCTGGCAAGTGGCAAGTAACATTCACACCACACAAGTGCGAGGCAATGACCATCTCCAACAAGAAAGAATCTACCCATTAACTCTTGACATTCAATTGCATTACCATTGCTGAACCCCCCGCTATTAACATCCTGGGGGCTACCATTGATCAGAAACTGAATTGGACTAGCCAGATAAATACTTTGGCGACAAGAGCAGATCAGAGGCTAGGAATCCTGCAGCAAGTAACTCACTTCCTGACTCCCAAGAGCCTGTTCACCATCTACAAGGCACAAGTCAGGAGTACTCTTCACTTGCCTGGATGAGTGCAGCTCCAGCAACACTCAAGAGGCTTGACACCATCCAGGGCAAAGCAACCCGCTTGATTGGCACCATGCCCACAAACATTCAGTCCGTTCACTACCGATGCACAGTGGCAGCAGTGTGTGCCATCTGCAAGATACACTGCAGAAACTCACCAAGGCTCCTTAGGCAGCACCTTCCAAATCCATGACTGCTACCATCTGGAAGGACAAGGGCAGCAATGTATAGGAACACCACCACCTACAAGTTTCCCTCCAAGCCATTCACCATCTTGACTTGGAAATTTATCGTCGTTCCTTCACTGTTGCTGGGTGCAAATCCTGGAAACTCCGTCCCTAATAGCACTGTGGGTGTACCTACACCACAGGGACTGTGTCAGTTCAAGAAGGCAGCTCACCACCACCTTCTCAAGGGCAATTAGGGATGGGCAATAAATGCTGACCTAGCCAGCGAATCCCACATCCTGTAAATAAATTTTTTTTAAAATTTTTAAACTTCGCGCCCTCCTAATCCCATTGTTAATTGAGGTGGGAAGACATTTTTTTCTTTTTTTATTCATTTACGGGCCTTATCCTGCCACTGCTGATATTAACCCAGCCACTGGGAATAAACTCGCCATATAAGGAGCATGACAAGCAAACACTGGCATACTAGCATGTGGGCTCCCAGGGGGTTCCTCATTCAAAGGCACAGTGCTTGATTGAGGGACTTGGCATTGGGAAGGGAGACCCGATGAGAACCACCACTCTATACCCTTGCTACAGATCCCCTTTACCCTTTCTCCCCTGCAACCCCAACCCTGAGACACTCCCCCACCCCCCGCCATCACTCACCTGTGCCTCGGTTGCTCCTCAATTCGAGGCCTCAGGAGGTTGTTGCACTGGCAGCAACCGCCACCTCTCCAGTGGCACTGTTGTCTACAGAAAAGCTGCCAGCTTCGAATTGACCAGCAGCTCTTTGTGGTCATGACTTATGCCCTCTGCCCGCCACTGGCTTTTCAAGAAACTGAGTGGAACTTAATTTGACCAGCAGGGCAAAATCCCCTTCACCTTCATTAAATTCAGCCGTATTAGTACAATTCCATAGGGGATCAACTGGTAAGTAATTTCATTCTGGGAAGGATTTTACAGGCTCCTGTCAGAGGGTTTTCAGAGAGGGCAGAGGTAGTGTGTGGTGGGGGCTTTCCCACCCCCTTGCCGCCTGCCCCAACCTGTCAGAAATTTTACGGGTCAAGGATGAGGCTTAAGACCCCAACAGAAGTGCTTAAGTAAGGTTGCCAACTGTGATTAAGGGAAGAATTTTCAGGTCGGTGAGTGGGGGCGGGGCCCACTCACCGATGCATAAAATGACGCGCGGTGACATTGGGCGTGCGTCCCGATGTCACCGCACATCATTCTGATCCTCAGTTCAGTGGGCACGCAGCCGAGTCGGTTACACGCCCGCCGAACTGTCAAAGGCCTATTAAGGGCATTTAAAAATCAATTAAAGTAACAAACTGAGCTGCCCGTCTAACTTTAAGGTTGGGCAGGTGAAGTGCCACGCGGCCTTTGCATTTTTCATGGAACCTCATCAATGGCGGGATGAGGTTTCATGAGCGGTTTATAAATTAAATAAAGTTTTCATTAATTTTCGTTGACATGTCCCAGTTCATGTGACACTGTCACATAAATATTTTTTTAATAACCTGATGATTTTTCTCCAGGGTTGTATGCAGCAGTGTTCTGCAGACTGATCTTCAATTCCTGGAGACTCCAGTCTAAACCTAGCAGGTTAACCTGTGGGCCTCAGACACTGTCACATGAGGGGACATGTCCTAATATGTTTTCTTTTCTTTATTTAAATTTTTGAAATTTAAACTCATCTCCCTGCGTCATCTTTGTGCCTCAGGGAGATTTCTGCGCTCAATCGCGTGCATGCGCGCAAAAGTCAGGGACTCCCCCCCCCCCGGCCCTAACAGGGAGCGCTCAGCGCTTCCGGACGCGCGTCACGCTGGGCAGGCCTTAATTGGCCTGCCCATGTAAAATGGCGGTGCAGCCTCGATCGGGTTCGCGCCCGCCCCCGCCCGTCCCCACACAACCCGCACGGAGGGGGGGAAATTTCTGCCTCCGCATTGCATTGCTGTAGTTTTTCCATCCCTCCTCCTTCTCAAACCAAAAAAAGAGAGCAAGGGAGAGGCAGTACCTTCAGGAGTGCACCAGACCTGTGAGGGACACTCTTCTGAAAGTGGATTTTTAAAAAAGCTGCTGATTGGTGAGTAAATCCTGGTGAGTTTTTTTTCAATCTATTAAAGTAATTCATTGCTTAATGCTGAGGTAGGAGCTAAATTTTTTTTAAAATGTATACAGTAGTACTGTACAAGTATAATTAGTCAAGAAACAAGGTTCCTAGCTAACATAAACAAGGCCCCAAGCTCGCGTATTTTTTTTAAGGGATTAACTAGCTTGATCGAGAGGGACGTCATGGCAGGAGAACTCAGACCCGTGACATGCTCCTCCTGCAGGATGTGGGAAATGAGGGATGCTTCCAGCGTCCCTGGTGACCATGTGTGCAGAAGGTGTGTCCAAATGCAGCTTCTAGCTAACCGGATTTCAGAGCTGGAGCTGCTGGTGGACTCATTGTGGAGCATCCGCAATGCTAAGCAAGTCGTGGATAGCACGTTTAGCGAGGTGTTCACACCGCATGTGAAGATTACACAGGCAGAAGGGAAATGGGTGACCATCAGGAACAGTAAAAGACTCAAGAATGTAGTGCAGGAGTCCCCTGTGGTCATCCCCCTCTCTAACAGATATACCGCTTTGGATACTGTTGGGGGGATGGCCTCAGGGGAAAGCAGCAACAGCCAAGTTCACGGCACCGTGGGTGGCTCTGCTGCTCAGAGGGGCGGGAGGAAAACAAGTGGCAGGGCTATAGCGATAGGGGATTCAATAGTTCGGGGCACAGATAGACGCTTCTGTGGCCGCAAATGTGAATCAAGGATGGTATGTTGCCTCCCTGGTGCCAAGGTCCAGGATGTCATGGAGTGGCTGCAGGACATTCTGGGGAGGGAAGGTAAACAGCCAGTGGTCGTGGTACACATTGGTACCAACGACATAGGTAAACTAAGGGATGAGGACCTGCAAGCTCAGTACAGGAAGTTAGGAGATAAATTAAAATGCAGGACCTCAAATGTAGTAATCTCAGGATTACTCCCAGTTCCACGTGCTAGCGAGAGCAGGAATAAGAGGATAGACCAAATGAACACATGGCTGGAGAGATGGTGTAGCCGGGAGGGATTCAGATTCTTGAGGCACTGGGACCGGTTCTGGGGAAGGTGGGACCTGTACAAACCAGACGGGCTGCACCCAGGCAGAGCTGGGACCAGTGTCCTTGCAGGGGGTTTTGCTAGTTCTGTTGGGGAGTATTTAAATTCGTGTGGCAGGGGGATGGGATCCTAGGATAGGATCAAATAGGTCAGATTCAGATCAGAAAAATGGAAGTAGAGCATTAGCTCGGGACGTTGTGATAGACATGGAGTTACAGGAGAAGCAAAGTTTACAAAGTGTCCATCAAGGGAAATTAACGGGGTTAAACTGTTTATACTTCAATGCAATGAGTATTACAAACAAAGTAGATGAGTTAAGGGCACAGGTAGACACATGGCAGTAGGATATCATTGCTATAATGGAGGCCTGGCTAAAGGAGTGACAAAACTGGCAGCTTAATATCCCTGGTTATAGAGTCTTCAGACACTATACAGTAGGAAATAAAAAAGGAGGGAGGTAGCACCTAATGGTTAAAGAATCAATTCCAGTTGTGAGAAGGGATGATATACTAAATGGGTCAACAAACGAGGCTTTATGGATTGAGCTTAGAAATAAAAAAGGGGCAGTCACACTACTGGGAGTATACTACAGACCCCCAAATAGTGAAAGGGACATAGAAGAACAAATATGTAGGCAAATTTCTGCTTGTAAGATCAAGAGGGCAATAATAGTAGGAGACTTCAACTATCCTAATATCAACTGGGATTCAAACAATATAAAGGGCACTGAGGGAGAAAAATTCATGCAGTGTGTCCAGGAAACTTTTTTCAACCAATTAGTGACAAACCCAACGAGAGGAGATATAATTCTAGACCTAGTCTTGGGGAACGAAGAAGGGCAAGTTGGTAAAGTGACCGTTGGCGACCATATCGGGGACAGTGATCACAATTCAGTTAGATTTAGCATTACTATGGAAAAGGACAGAGATAAGGCAGGAGTAAAAGTCTTGAACTGGGGGAAGGCAAATTTTGCAGAAATGAGAAAGGACTTGGCTGAGGTGGACTGGACAGCACTGCTGGAGGATAAAACAGTGGAAAACCAGTGGGAAACACTAAAAAGCGAGATCCTAATTGTACAAAGTAGACATGTCCCCTACAAAAATAAGAGTGGTACTGCCAAAGCTAGACCCCCTCTGGTCGTCTAGAGGGATAGAGGGGAAGATTAAACAGAAAAAGAAAGCATACGATTGGCACAAAGAACTAAACACTGCAGATAGCCTAGATGAATATAGGAAGTGCAGGGACGAAATAAAAAAGGAAATAAGGAAATCAAAGAGAGGGCATGAAAAAAGATTGGCAAGTAAAGTTAAAGATAACCCAAAGATGTTTTACCAATACTTTAATGCTAAAAGGTTAGTTAAGGAAAAAGTGGGACCTATCAGGGATGAAGATGGAAACTTGTGTGTAGATGCAGAGGCTGTGGGAAGGGTTTTGAATGAATATTTTGTCTCCGTGTTTTCAAAGGAAAGGGAGGATGTAGATATAGTAGTCCAGGAGGAACACTGCGAGATATTGGACAGGATAGTCATAAAGAGAGAGGAAGTACTCGAAGGGTTGAAATCCTTGAAAGTTGATAAGTCACCAGGGTCAGATGGATTGTTTCCGAGGCTCTGAAGGAAGTCAGGGAGGAGATAGCAGATGCTCTAAGGATGATTTTCCAATCTTCACTAGATACAGGGGAGGCACCGGAGGACTGGAGAAATGCAAACGTAGTTCCATTGTTTAAAAAGGGATCAAAGGAAATGCCAAACAATTATAGGCCAGTTAGTCTTACATCAGTGGTGAGCAAATTAGTAGAATCAATCCTGAGAGATAGGATTAACTGTCATGATTTTTTTAAACATACCTACTAATGCCTTCTAAAGGGCAAAAACCCCATTCGAGCTCTGATTCTAGTTTGCAAATATGTCCTGATTTACTACAGAGCATTTACTGCATTATCAAAACCATTAAAACTTAACATATTTGATGTCCTGACCTGACTGAACACTTCCCGTGCCGTTTCTCCTTTTTAAAATTGGTCCTCAATATTGTTGTAAGAACGGTTTTGGAAACAAAACTCCAAACAGCTAAGGTAAGTATTGAAGCTCTTTAGATAGTATCATGTTAGTGTTATTGCACATGCATGGAGATTGCAATTGATTCAAATCAGCTTCCTAATTTACTACCAGTGATCGGTTACGATACCCAATCAGATGTCATTTGCTATTATTTATATCTGCCACTATAATAAACCTTTTATTAATAATTAATGGAATAGAATACAATGGTACTGAGGTGGTTAGCATAGATGCATTTAAGGGAGGGCTAGGCAAATACATAAAGGAGAAAGGAATTGAAGGATGTGCTGATAGGGTGAGACGAAGATGGAAGGAGGCTCATGTGGAGCGCAATCACCGGCATAGATCAGTTGGCCGAGTGGCCTGTTTCTGTGCTGTAACATTTGATGTAATTCTATAATGTATCCTGCTAGAATTGTTAATAAAAGACAAGTAAGAGCCTAAGAGACAACAACAGCCACTTCCCTCCTGTTTTTTCAATTATCTCTACTGATGCATTAGTTCCTATGCAATACACATGGGGCAGGATCTTCCGGTCGGCTAGTGGGGGCAGGGCCCGCTCGCCAACATGTAAAATGGTGCGGGATGACATTGGGTGGTACTCCCGATGTCACCCTGCGTCATTTTCATTTTCAGGTTGGCGGGGCGCAGCCGAGTCGGATATGCGCCCGTCAACCTGTCAACGGCCTATTAAGACCATTAGAAAACCAATTCAGCTCATTAATGGACCTGCCCGTCCAACCTTAAGGTTGGCGGGCAGGCCGGGAGCCCACTGGCGGGATGAGGTTTCATGAGGGTATTTAAATTTTAATAAAAGGTTTAAATAAAAGTTATGGACATGTCCCAATTCATGTGACGGTGTCACATGAGGGGACATGGCAGGGAAAATTTTTTAAATCCTTTGTTAAAAGTTGAAAATGTGAGCCAATCTCCCTAAGGCAGCACTTAGCCTCAGGGAGATCTGTGAGCTATTTCATGTGCTTGCGCGAAAGAGCTCACTCCTGGCTGAGGGAATCCCCCCCTGCCCGCACAGGGAGTGCACAGCGCTTCCTGATGGACGTCATGCTGGGTGGGCCTTAACTGGCCCGCCCACATAAAATGGCGGCGCGCCCCCAACCAGGGGCACAGATCGGGAACCCAGCCGCTCCCGCTCTTCCACCACAACAGGAGGAAAATTTTGCCCATGAGGTATGTTCAAAAAAAATTCTTATCACTATCATCTGAGTCATACAATACTTGCAAATGCATTTTAGTCATGCAAAGCAAGGAATCCAAGAATTTAGCCTTCAGCCACATACAAAGAGCTATTCAATAACTATTTTGAAGTAATATGAAGAATAAAATTTGGGTGTGCATTTGTAATAGTAATATATCACAGGGTTCATTTGGCTCTTAGCCGATGGCTTTGTGACATAGCACAAGCAGAGTACATTATGCAAACTTTTTTGCTAGCTTGGCTGAGATCTGAAATAAACTGAAACATCTGGAGCTGAATTTTCTGGCTGATGCATGGTTGGCGGAGCCCGCACTCAGCGCTTAAAATGTCGTGCGCGCGTCCCAACATCAGCGTGCGGCATCGTGATGTTTAGGGCAGGGGGCATGCTATGCAGCGCGACACGCGACCGCCATTAATTAAAGGCCTTGTTAAGGCCCTTAAGTCGACAACTGACAACGATTTTGAGGAGCCGGTGCGAACTTTAGCCTGGTGCATGAGCCCAACGGGCAGGCGGGTAAGTGATTTTTTAACAAACCTCATCCACTGGCGGGATGAGGTTTAATTTCGGCTTTAAAAAAGTTTAATAAAGTTTTTGTGGACTTTATTAACATGTCCCATCTCGTGTGACATTTTCACATGAGGGGGACATGTTAATGATTTTTTAATTTTTCTATTTTTAAACTTTCACAACCTTTCAGTGATTTCCCTAAGGCACCACTTAGCCTCAGGGAGATGTGAGCTCTTTTGCACGCATGCATGCGCGTAGTTGAGGAATTCCCCCACCCCCCCGCCCGCACAGGAAGCACATAGCGCTTCCTATTGGGTGTCATGCTGGGCGGGCCTTAATTGGCCCGCCCATGTAAAATGACGGCGGGGCCCGTTTCGGCGGCGGCGATCAGCAGCCCACCCGCCACCGAGTCCGTCGGGCACGCTCGCCCGTCAAGGGCAAAAGTCAGCCCCTGGAAAATTCAATTGGTAACATGAAAACACAGGATTAACCAGAAGATATTTGGGGCTGAAAATTATTGGCCCATAAAGACTGAAATAGCTTGGCCTTCACTGCCATTGATTGATTGTGTGACTGTGTCCAAAACATTGATTAATTTGTCAATGGTATCCTGTTTTTGTTGCTGAGGTCCTTATTACTACATCACATACTATAAATATTTCTGTCCTCAATTATCCGAGCATGAAGGCTACTTGAAACCACAGGTCCAGCAAACATCAGAAATCCACAGGACAACCAACAGTATAGAAATCTGAAATGGATTACGTGCACCTTTCATACATGGACAATGGTCTGAAATTCCTGAGCTGGGAAGATGGAACAACAATGACATTTGTGAGGAGGGGGCTAAATTTGGGATTGAACCCAACCCTGCTAGCTGATCAGTCTTGCCACCTCTGGCAGCCAGGAAAAATATGCCTAAATGAAGCAGGTTTACTCACAATACCAATGATGAGATCTAATGTTGGTTTTGACTGCCATTAGGAAAGTGGCATGAGAAAATTTGGTATTATTCTTACAAGAAAAATTGAATTCTCCACTAGCATGAGCAGGTCCCCACTGACTACATAATTATTCAGGTGCGAATCGACTGGTTGACTCTGACTCAAACTGTTGTAGCTTTCTCTATATCTTACAGAACTTTATTTTTCTAGATCCCGACCTAGAAATTGTATTTGTTCTCAAGCATGAAAAATTACTGAAATATTATCCATTACTCTTGTATATTGCTTATTAATTTAACAAATACAACAGCAATGAATATATTAAACCACACAACATTCACAAATGATAATCATTATTTTATCATTGCAATCCTGCAACGACATTCCAATTCCTCTGATACTGTAAATTAGAATAATCTTCACTGCTCATGTGCCAAGTGTCAAAAGTTAATGAAAGTGTGAATTGTAAAAATTATGATGCCATCTTTGGGAATGAGGAGGAGATAGAGGCTTTATAAATTATACAAGATTTCACGTTATTAATTAAATCTAATTCACAAAGAAGGGTCAAAAGATTTAAACCTTGAGTTGAATGAATTATATTATCTAAAGGCTGTGCAAGAAAGTGAGAATGCAAAAAATTATAGAGTTGAAGCCAACTATCAAAAAACCACCTATTCACTTATGAGGCATTATCCCTTGGTGAGAGTCATCAGCTTCACAGTACTAGCAGAACTGTGACTATTACAGTCAAAATGACCTTGGCTGGGGTTTGAGAAATCAGCAGTGCCTATGGTAATGAAATTATTCTTTATGTTCCAGGTATTTTCAGATTAAGTACGTTTTAACTATGGCAATTTAAATAAGATTAGATAGGATATTCAGCACAGAAACAGGCCATTCAGCCCAACCAGTGCATACCGATATTTATGCTCCACTTGAACTTCCACCCTGCTTTCATCATCGAAATCCACCATCGTAACTATTTATTTTCTTCTTCCCTATATGCAAGTTTCTGGTATTTGTCTCAGGAGCACATGATTTTTTCCAAATCATTTATACCTTGAAAGCATATTGCAAGATCAAAAGCTACCCTCTGAGGTGATGCAGCAGTAGTCTTGTGCTATGGAGTGTTTGAAAATTCCCAGCCAGCTCACACTTTCACCCTTAATGAGTTGATTATCTTAATTCACCCCTCTCCTAACTATACTCAGTTCTGCTGAAGGGTCATGAGGACTCGAAACGTCGACTCTTCTCTTCTCCGCCGATGCTGCCAGACCTGCTGAGTTTTTCCAGGTAATTCTGTTTTTATCTTAATTCTATTGTCATTCACAATTCTGTCCAGAGTGAGGTGCCCTGTCTAGAGGAGAAATGGACAGAATTCTCACAATGGTACCCCAATGCAGAGCTCACTGACATTGCAGCAGATGCATATGTTTTCCCCTCACTGTAATATAGGTTAATAGCAGGAGGGGAGAAAAAGGGCAAAATTATTTGAAAGCAAATGATTTTAATGAGCCTTACATCTTTGAAGCAGTGCAACATTTTGTTGTCATAAAACATTGGGCAAGGTATTATTATTTAAAACTGGCAGAAACTGCACTGAACATATAAGAATAAAATGCATCATTATTATATCTAAACAATAAAAGCATGAGCTTAAACATGAACTACAGATTTCAGTGTTGAATAAAACCATCAGAAATGACTTTTTGATACGGAGCATAATTGTGTGAAATTTTATAATGTAGATTTGGTTGTTATTTGACACATTCATATGACATACATTAGTCATTATTATTATGCAGGTGATAACCCATTTATTTTAAATGAGATGTTGCCATTATTAAAGTAGACAGATTAATGTTATACAAACAAATTAAGCATTTGTTCCTTAATATCATCTATTGTTTTAGGGTTCTTTTTAGTAGTTTACTGAGTGTTGGATGTCTTCTCCCCCCTCCCCTAACTACCCATTTAGTCCCTTAAGTAGATGAAGTAAAAATGTTCATTATTAAAAAAATACTCCTCCACAATATCATTTTATCATAGTAACAGCTCCCTCAAGCTAAAAGTAGATGTGCTTCTTTTTATGCTTCTTTCAAATGTCTCTAGCAAAAGGGACCCAATTATTTGTTTCAAGTGTTTTAATTTCATTCCTCAAAACACACCCAGAGAGACCACAGCTTACACTTTGACACCAATCACTTTCTAGACATGACCATAAGATGCATGCTCAAAGATACAAAATATTTTAATAAGAGTCCAATTTTCCTGCAGCAGCTTATTTTTTTTAACCATCCAGGCAATTATGATGGATCACCATGCCAGTCCAGAAAGCTGGTTTCTACTATGTAGGGCAGGAAAATAGTTTTTATTTATTCATTCATGGGATGAGGGTGTTACTGGCTAGGCCAGCGTTCATTGCCCATCCCTAATTGCTCTTGAGAAGGTGGTGGTGAGCCACCATCTTGAGCCACTGCAGTCCATGTGGTGTAAGTACACCCACAGTGCTGATAGGGAGGGAGTTCCAGGATTTTGACTCAGCAACAGTGAAGGAACGGCGATATAGTTCCAAGTCAGGATGGTACTTGACTGGAGGAGAACTTGCAGGTGATGGCGTTCCTGTGCACCTTCTGCCCTTGTTCTTCTAGACAATAGAGGTCGCAATAGAAATAAAAGGCTACTTTAAGTCAGTAATAATGAGACCAAAAACAATTTTCTCCTTTGATATCATACTGGTGGCAGTACTCTGTTCTATTTCCATTGTGGAGGTGGTGGCATAGCGATATTGTCATGGGGCTAGTAATCCAGATACCCAGGGTAATGCTCTGGGAGCCCAGGTTTGAATCCCTCCATGGCACATGGTGAAATTTGAATTCAATGAAAAAAAGAATCTGGAATTAAAAGTTTAATGATGACCATGAAACCATTGTCAATTGTTGTGAAAACCCATCTGGTTCACTAATGTCCTTTAGGGAAGGAAATCTGCCGTCCTTACCTGGTCTGGCCGATGTGATTCCAGGCCCACAGCAATATGCTTGACTCATATATGGCCAAGCAAGCCACTCAGTTCTCAAGGGTAATTAGGGATGGGCAATAAATGCTGGCCTAGCCAGCAATGCCTACACCCCATGAACGAATAAAAAAATGTATGAAATGTATTACATATTTTCCTTATATTGTTTTAAGCAAACTATTTTTGATACTTTTGCTGTTTTAAGAAGCTAATTGCTCAGTGATTGGAGCCTCTGCTTTACCACCTAAAAACTACTGCATGTAAAAACTCCCCAGTGTTGCCATTATTTGAAAAGTAAAAATATATTTCTTTGTGGGATTTTGCTGTGCAGAAATTTGCAGTCACATTTCCTACATTACGAAAGTGACTACACTTCAAAAGTACTTTATAAAGTGCTTTGGGACATCATGAGGTTGTGAAAGGCACTATATAAATTATTTCTTTGTTTCTTATTTATAGACAACCACAGACTAAACATTGCTTCATGGTCTAGTGCTAATTTGAACATACCCTGAAGTTGGTACAAGCAGCATCTACTGCCAGCGTGTCAGTAGGAAAATTTTATTCTTTATTCATTCATGGGATGTAGGTGCCGCTAGCTAGGTCAGCATTTATTGCCCATCCCTAATTGCCTTTGAGGAGGTGGTGGTGAGCTGCCTTCTTGAATTGCTGCAGTCCATTTGGTGTAGGTATGCCCACAGTGCTGTTAGGGAGGAAGTTCCAGTATTTTGACCCAGTGACAGTGAAGGAACGCCAATATATTTCCAAGTCAGGATGGTACCTGACTGGCTGGTAAATGGTTTGGAGGGGAACTTTCAGGTGGTGGTGTTCCCATCTGTCTGCTGCCCTTGACCTACTAAACGGTAGTGGTCGTGTGTTCGGAAAGTGCTGTCTAAGGAGCCTTAGTGAATTCCTGCAGTGCATCTTGAAGATGGCACACACTGCTGCCACAGTGCGTATATGGTGGAGGGAGTGAATGTTTGTGGATGGGGTGCCAATCAAATGGGCTGCTTTGTCCTGGACAGTGTCAAGCTTCTTAAGTGCTGTTGGAGCTGCACCCATCCGGGCAAGTGGAGAGTATTCCATCACACTCCTGGCATGTGGCTTGTAGATGGTGGATAGGCTTTGGGGTACCAGGGGTGAGTAATTCGCCACAGGATTCCTAGCCTCTGACCTGCTCTTGTAGCCACAGTATTTATATGGTTAGTCCAGTTCAGTCTCTGGTCAATGGTAACCCCCAGGATGTTGATAGTGGGGGATTCAGTGATGGTAATTGAATGTCAAGGGGCGATGGTTAGATTCTCTCTTCTTGGAGTTGGTCATTGCCTGGCACTTGTGTGGCACGAATGTTACTTTCCACTTGTCAGGTCAAGCCTGGATATGTCCAGCTCTTGCAGCATTTGGACATGGACTTCTTCAGTTTCTTGAGGAGTCATGAACAGTGCTGAACATTGTGCAATCATCAGCAAACATCTCCACTTCTGACCTTTTGGGGGAAGGAAGGTCATTGATGAAACAGCTGAAGATGGTTGGGTCTGGGACACTGCCCTGAGGAACTCCTGCAGCGATGTCCTGGAACTGAGATGATGAACTCCAACAAACACAACCATCTTCCTTTGTGCTAGGTATGACTCCAGCCAGCAGAGAGTTTTCCTCCTGATTCCCATTGACTCCAGTTTGGCTAGGGCCCCTTGATGCCACACTCAGTCAAATGCTGCCTTGATCAAGGGCAGTCACTCTCACCTCACCTTTTGAGTTAAGCTTCTTTGTCCATGCTTGAACCAAGGCTATAATAATGGGGCCAAGCAGCTGAGTGACCTTGGCAGAACCCAAACTAAGCATCAATGAGCAGGTTATTACTGAGCAAGTGCTGCTTAATAGTACTGTTGATGACTCCTTCCATCTGTGCTGTGGGGCTGGAGTCAGATGTAGGCCAGATGGGGTAAGGATGTCTGATTTCCTTCCCGAAATGACATTAGTGGACCAGATTTTTTTTTCTTACAACCGACAATGGTTTCATGGTCATCATTAGACTTTTAATTCCAGATTTTCTTAAATTCAAATTCTACCATCTGCCATGGTGGGATTCAAACCCAGGTCCCCAGAGCATTACTCTGGGTCTCTAGATTACTAGTTCAATGAAGAGTTCAGGATGGCACGCCAGGAGCAGCACCAGGCATATCTAAAAATGAGGTGTCAACTTGGTGAAGCTATAACACAGGATTATTTGTGTGCCAAACAGCATAAGCAGCAAGTGATAGAAGTCAGAACTAAGCGATTCCACAACCAATGGGTCAGATCTAAGCTCTGCAGTCCTGTCACATCCATCACTTTACTGATGATCGAGAGTAGGCTGACGGGGCGGTAATTGGCCGGGTTGGATGTGACCTGCTTTTTGTGTACAGGACACAGCTGGGCAATTTTCCACATAGCCGGATAGATGCCAGTGTTGTAGCTGTACCGGAACAGCTTGGCTAAGGGTGCGGAGAGTTCTGGAGCCTTCAGCCATTTCTTGATATCACGTGGAGTGAATCGAATTGGCTGAACACTGGCATTTGTGATGGTGGGGACCTCCGCACTGGCCAAGATGGATCACCCACTCAGCACTTCTGGCTGAAGATTGTTGTGGATGCTTCAGCCTTGTCTTTTGCACTGATGTGATGGATTGAGGATGTGGATATTTGTGGAGTCACCTCCTCCAGTGAGTTGTTTAATTGTCCACCACCATTCACAATGTGAGTTGCCACACAACACAATTAACCTTCCTAATATTCATTTTCTCATTTTGCCAGTTACAAAGTAACCTTTCATCCCTGTTATTGCCTAGGCACAGGAATTAGACAGGTAAATATTCACAAAAAGCTGTGAACTCCCAAAGCCCAGTTTACTGACTCACCACTGAGGTACTGACTAAATCTAGAAAGAAAATTATTTCTGGAACAAAAGGAAAACTGGCAAATCTCATCAATAGCATTTGCAGCAAGATCTGGGAAGTGGGTAAAGCTGATCTTGGCTGGAAAGAGGTTCTGAGAATGTTTCTGGGAATTCAAAATTCTGAGAATTTTGCAATTGTTATATATCTCTACAACGTTCCACTCATTCATCTCCTTTCATGGCTGAAGAGTTGAAATTTTCTCCAACCTCCAAACCAAACAAGATCCCAACATGGACATGTATTGTCGTCCTTTCATTGTTGCTGGATCAGTTTCCTGGAATTGCTGACTTAACACGATCATGGGAGCACCATCATCAAAAGATCAGCAGCAGATGGCACACCACCACTTTCTCGTGGCAATTAGAGATGGACAATAACTGCAGCTTGTCAATGTGCCCTACACATTAAGTATCAATGAAATGACAGCCCTGGCAAATGATAGCCCTGGCAACACACAAGTCCATCAGCATTAGATACAGACAGAGACAGCAGGGACTCTGCACCCTCTTTCATCTCTTCAGTATGCTTTGCAGCGATAATCAGACCCAAGCACTGTTAAATGTGTGTCAAACTAAGGTTTGATACAGGTTTAGCATAACTTCTCTGTTTTTCACTTCTATCCTTCCAGAAATAAAGCCTAGTGCATAGTTTTTTTTTAATGGCCTTGCTAACCTGTGGCGCAACTTTTAGTGATTGATGTATTTGTATTCTAAGATCCCTTTGTTCCCCTACCCCACCTAGACTTGCACCTTGGGGAAGCAGTGACACAGTGGTATTGTAACTGGACTAGTATTCCAGAGACCCAGAGTAATACTGTGGGGGTCAGAGCTCAAATCCCACAATGGCAGAGGGTGAAATTTGAATTCACTAAAAATCTGGAATTAAGTCTGATGATGACCATGAAACCATTGCTGATTGTCATAAAAAAAACCCATCTGGTTCACTAATGCCCTTTAGGGAAGGAAATTGTCTGGCCGACATGTGACTCCAGACCCACAGCAATGTGGTTGACTTTTAAATGCCCCCTGAAGATGGACAATAAATGCTGGCCTGGCCAGCGATGCCCCCATCCCATGAATGAATAAAAAAAAGTAATAGGTGACCTCTCTATTTTTCCTACCAAAATGCACACCTCACATTTAGCTGTGTTGAGCCAATTAGTTACCCAATCAACAAGTTTATTAATATCTTCCTGTAATTTGTTGCAGTCCCCTTCAATACTGACTATCACCCCCCAATTTGGTGTCATCCACCAATGAGAAAGTAGGCATTGCTGGACCTGGTTTATGGGGAATGAAGTGGGTCAAGTGAATGAAGTGTCAGCTGGCGGAACATGTAGGGAATAGGGTTAGGCTTGTTATGAAAAAAGACAAGGGGCAATCTAGAGTAAAATACTTGGAGGAGGAGCAATTTCAATGAGGTGAGAAGAGATCTGGCCCAGGAATATTGGAATCAAAGATTGGGAGGTAAAATTAAAACTGAACAATGGGCTGACTTTAAAGAAGGGATGGTTTTGGTACAGTCAAGGGCAAAAGGTAAGGCAACCAAAGACAACCAAAGGCTCCCTGGATGATGAAAGAGATGAAGAGTAACATGAAGCAGAAAAAGGTTGCCTATGACATATGTGAGGCTCATAATACAAGTGAAAATCAGGCTGAATATAAGTCATAGTGTATTCAGAGTGTTCTGACTGGGATCTCTCTTGTAATTGATGAGAGTGGACTGCTTGGCTTCAATGACAGGTTCCAACACAGTGATGTTAACCTCAAAAAGTGAGCATTTTTCCACACAAGCTACCATATGTTGAGAGTGCAGTATTGTACATAGTGTCTCAATGTACATGCCATTTTGCTTCTGCATTCTATGTGGGAATGCCAGAGAGTGCCTGTTCAATCAAGTTGCAGGTTTTATCTGGGTAGGCAGTATAGATGGCATTGATACAAGGACGGCATTTCTGCTTTGAATGAAAAAACTTCAAGGGTTGCATCCTACCACTGGTGGACTAGAGAATGATCTATTTCATGGTTAGCGCTGTGGTAGATGCATATAATGAAAATGTTGTTGAGAAAGTTACCTCTGGTGATGCCAATGCCCTGATCTTGGATGTCTGCAGGACACCTTGTGGCATGGTTTGTTCTGAAAGGTGTCCGTTACGTAAAGTTTGTGGTAGCAGCAAAGATCAAGTAGCCTCTGTCCGTTATCATTCATCTTTCCCGGACCGTGAGGTCCGAGGTAGGACGACCATACCTTATGGTCCATTCTTTACTGAAATCCCCCAGTAGGTAAGAATGTTCTGACTTCTGAATTCTGTTGATAGCAGTGTCGAGCTCCTCACAGTACTGGTTGTTCAGCTCTGTAGTGGAGCACAACATTGGAGCATAGATACTCATTAAGTTAACTAGCCCTGTTTGAGTTGTGAGGTGGATAGAGAGAACAGATTCTGAACCATTTGTGGGGGGTTCTAGCATTGAGAATAGCCAGTTCCCTCACGGTGAAGCTAAACCCTGATCACATGTTTCCTCTGTACTTTTCCCTAGCCAGATTAATGTGTAATGTTTTTCTTTAAGCTATCCGCTCTCAGCAAGCTTGTTCTCTTGTAGGGAAGCTATGTCAATGTTCAGACTATCAAGTCCCATGTCAATCACAACTGTCATGCGTGCAATACTGACCAGCTGCAAGTCATCTGTCAATCCTGGGTATATGATCCTGACATTTCAGCTTCCAGTCAAAGAGTTTGCATCTACTTTTTGTTTGCCCAGTGTGATGGATTCAGTCTACTTGTTGAGGAGAGGCTCTATGGCTCCAAGCACTCATTGAATGAGAAGGACTGTGGCAGGTCAGTACCGTACTAGTTAGGGCTGATGGACTTAAGGTGGGCAGTTGATGACCACTAGGACACAATGATCCCTCCTACCATCAGAAACAGCCCATAGCACCTGCTCTCTACGCCAATGGAGTTGGGCTTATCACTCGGAATTTCTGTCTCTCATACTGTGTTAATGCTCTGCAGCAAAACTGGAGTGTCATTGCCAGGGAGAAAGCCTGGGCAAAACTTATGGAGATCCTGGGCTGCTCAAATGTCAGGGTTTTGAGCTCCCCTGCTGAGTCCAAAGGAATGCAAAGTGCTATGTTTGGAACTGTCTTGGTTGCAGGATTTGCCAGAAAAATGACATGTTTGGCCATCAGTCCACCTTTGGGTTACACTCCAGATTTTTTGTCAGGATTTACTCACTTAGCCTTCAACTCTCCCGAGATATCCACAAGGCAGTGGAGCTGTTCATCCATAGTTTGGTTCATGAGTGCCAGGGCATGGACATGTGCCTGGGGCCAAGTCTCCTCTGTGTTCCTCTGCAGCTTTAGCCTGGGGTTGTGAGAGACCAAGTTTCTGTGTGTTGCCATCAGGAGGCACAGCAGAGGACTTGAAGAAGCTGTTAACTGACACGGAGAGACCTATGCATTTGGTTCTCTTTTTCGCATTGTTGCTAGCTTAAAATTAGGAGCAAACTAGACAAAAGTAGAAAGCATGCTAACTCTCTTTATCAACACACTGGGGGCATCAAATCAACCTGTAAGGTATTGCGACTAAATAAATAATTACCATGAAATGTATCTCAGATTGGTCAATTTATGAATAGGTTAGAAAAAAGTTTTGCTTTGAGAATAAAAGGTATAAGTGATGATGTTTTTGCCAGAAAATAACAGAAGAAAGTCAATCAGAAAAAAGTCAGAGGCAGAAGCTAGAATTTTGAGAAACTTCCTGTTGAACTAACCAGAGATGGACAGATAATTCAGTGTAGCAGAATTCAGTATAGGCCCGGGTTTGAATCCCGCCATGGCAGATGTTGGAATTTGAATTCAATAAAAATCAGGAATTAAAAGTCTAATGATGACTAAGAAACCATTGTCAATTGTTGTAAAAACCCATCTGGTTCACTAATGTCCTTTAGGAAAGGAAATCTGCCATCCTTACTGGGTCTGGCCTACATGTGACTCCAGATCCACAGCAATGTGGTTGACTCTTAAATGCCCTCTGAAATGGCTTAGCAAACCACTCAGTTGTATCAAACCACTACAAAGTCACAAAAAAGGAATGAAACTGGATGGGCCACTCGGCATCGACCTAGGCACCGGAAAGGACAATGGCAATCTCAGCCCTGTTGACTGCAAAATCCTCCTTATTAATATCTGGGGGCTACTGCCAAAATTGGGAGAGCTGTCTCATAGACTAGTCAAGCAACTGCCTGACATAGTCAACCTCACGGAATCATATCTTACAGATAATGCCCCAGACACCGCCATCACCATCCCCAGAACAGACCCAGAAGAGATGGCGGCACTATGGTATACAATCATGAGGGAGTTGCCATGGGAGTCCTCAAGATTGACTCCTCAGCTGATGAATCAGTGCTCCTCCACGTTGAACACCACTTGGGGGAAGCACTGAGGGTGGCAAGGGCGCAGAATATAGTCTGGGTGGGGGACTTCAATGTTCATCACCAAGAGTGGCTCGGTAGTACCACCACTGACCGAGCTTGCTGAGTCCTAAAGGACACAGCTGCTAGACTGGGTCTGCGGCAAGTGGTGAAGGAACCAACACGAGGGAAAAACATACTTGACCTCATCCTCACAAGCCTGCCTGCTGCAGACACATCTGTCCATGACAGCATCGGTAGCCGTGACCACTGCACAGTCGATGTGGAGGCAAGTCCCGCCTTCACATTGAGGATACCCTCCATCGTGTTGTGTGGTGCTACAGATTGAGGATAGGTTTTGAACTGATCTAGCAACTTAAGACTGGGCATCCATGAGGTGCTTTGGGCCATCAGCAGCAGCGGAATTGTAGTCGAACACAATCAGTGTTCTCATGGCCCGACATATCCCCCACTCTACCATTACCATCAAGCCAGGGGATCAACCCTGGCTCAATGAAGAATGCAGAAGGGCATGCCAGGAGCAGACCCAGGCATACCCAAAAATGAAGTGTCAGCCTGGTGAAGCTATAACACAGTACGACTTGCATGCCAAACAGCATAAGCAGCAAGTGATAGACAGAGCTAAGCGATCCCACAATCAATGGATCAGATCTAAGCTCTGCATTCCTGCCGCATCCAGTTATGAATGGTAGTGGACAACTAAACAACTCACTGGAAGAGGAGGTTCCACAAATATCCCCATCCTCAATGATGGGGAAGCCCAGCACATCAGTGCAAAAGATAAGACTGAAGCATTTGCTACAATGTTCAACCAGAAGTGACAAGTGGATAATCCATCCCGGCCTCCTCCGGAGGTCCCCAGCATTACAGATGCCAGTCTCCAGCCAATTCGATTCACTCAACGTGATATCAAGAAACGGCTGAAGGCACTGGATACTGCAAAGGGTATGGGCCCTGACAATATTCCGGCAATAGTACTGAAGACTTGTGCTCAAGAACTTGCTGTGCCCTCAGCCAAGCTGTTCCAGTGCAGCTACAACACTGGGATCTACCCGGCTATGTGGAAAATTGCCCGGGTATGTCCTGTACACAAAAAGCAGGACAAATCCAACTCGGCCAATTACCGCCCCATCAGTCTACTCTCCATCATCAGTAAAGTAATGGCAGCGGTCATCAACAGTGCTATCAAGCAGCACTTGCTTAGCAATAACCTGCTCACTGACACCCAGTTTGCATTCCACCAGGACCACTCAGCTCCTGGCATCATGACAGCCTTGGACAAAAGGGTCGAACTCCCAAGGTGAAGTGGGAGTGACCACCCTTGACATCAAGGCAGCAATTAACTGAGTGTGGCTTTAAGGAGCCCTAGCAAAACTGGAGTCAATGGGAATCAGGGAGAAAACTTTCCACTGGTTGGAGTGATACCTAGCACAAAGGAAGATGGTTATGGTTGTTGGAGGTCAGTCATCCCAGCTCCAGAACATCACTGCAGGTGTTCTTCAGGATAGTGTCCTCGGTCCAACCATCTTCAGCTGCTTCATCAATGACCTTCCTTCCATCATAAGATCAGCAGTGGGGATGTTCGCCGATGGTTGCACAATGTTCAGCACCACTTGCAACTCCTCATACGCTGAAGCAGTCCATGTCCAAATGCAGCACGACCTGGGCAATATTCAGGCATGGGCTGACAAGCGGCAAGTAACATTCATGCCACACAAGTGCCAGGCAATGACCATCTCCAACAAGTGAGAATTTAACCATCGCCCCTTGACATTCAATGGCATTATCATCACTGAATTCCCCATAATTAACATCCTGGCGGTTACCATTGGCCAGAAACTGAACTGGACTAGCCAAATAAATACTGTGGCTACAAGAGCGGGTCAGAGGCTAGGAATCCTGCAGTAACTCACCTCCTGACTCCCCAAAGCCTGTCCACCATCTACAAGACACAAGCCAGGAGTGTGATGGAATACTCCCCACTTGCCTGGATGAGTGCAGCTCCAATAACACTCAAGAAGCTTGACACTGACGAGAACAAAGTAGCCCGCTTAATTGGTACCACATCCACAAACAAACATTCACTCCCTCCACAACTGACACACAGTAGCAGCAGTGTGTACCATCTACAAGATGCACCACAGGAATTCACCAAGGCTCCTTACACAGCACCTTCCAAACCCACAATCACTACCATGTAAAAGGACAAGGGCAGCAGATAGATAGGAACGCCACCTCCTGGAAGTTCCCCTCCAAGTCACTCACCATCCTGACTTGGAAATATGTTGCCGTTCCTTCATGTCATTGGGTCAAAATCCTGGAACTCCCTTCCTAACAGTACTGTGGGTGTACTTACAACACATGGACTGCAGCAGTTCAAGAAGGCAGCTCACCACCACCTTCTCGAGGGCAATTCAGGATGGGCAATAAATGCTGACCCAGCCAGTGAAACCCACATCCTGTGGATGATTAAAAAAAACTTGTAAATAGGAGTTGTGTTTCCGAGAGTAGAAGCATAGTTAGTGTTACTAAAGGAGAATACATCAGTAGAATGCTTAACTATTAAAATAACAAAAGGAGATTCATCATGCTGACACTCTGGATGCAGATAGACCCAAGCTTCCCAGATGGAGTTAAGACCATCGACCCAGCCAAACTGACTTAGAAGAACAAGGTTGTAAAAGATCCAGAAATAATTGCTAAAGCTCCAAGCAATAAAATGAACTAATTACACTTTAATATGTTTTCCTATATCAAGGCTCTGTATAAATGCAAGTTGCTGCAGAATGGATATACACAGAGCCTAAGCTAAACTAACTTGGTGATTTTATGTCAGTCTCCAGTGAAACATAATTTTGAAATAAATAAGGTCCAGTTCATGTGCTACACTCAAGCTGCTTTGGTAACCTCATTTATTAATTCCATGAAATATTTTTTTTATTCATCCATGGGATTTGGACATTGCCTTTGTTCAGGGGGGATTTAAGAATCAACCACATTGCTCTGGGTCTGGAGTCACATGTAGGCCAGACCAGCAGAATGGACATTCATGAACCAGATGGGTTTTTACAATAATTATCATCATTAGACTTTGAATTCCAGATTTTTATTTAACTTAAATTTCACCATCTGACATGGCTGGGTTCAAACCCAGATCCCCAGAGTATTACTAGGCCATTGACAATGCTACTATGCCACCACCTCTTGTAGGATTGAAACCTCCTCCAACTGGGAAATCTATGGAACAATTTCATACCCACGGACATGTTTTGACCTCATGATTGCAACTATAAATTACACAAAGATAAACTGCAGTCAGCAGCACAGGACAGGGCAGCAAGGGGTTAATTCGGACATTTAGTGAAAAAACAGTGACTGATGAAAAGGGTTTGGGCATTGACTGACTGCTATCAGGGAACAATCGTACCAAGGAAATGCCATTACCTGCCATCAACTAATGCAATCAAGAAGTCCGATTACTCAATACAATGGCATAAAAGACATCATCAATACAATACACTCAAGGAATTATGCAACTAAGTTATGCACTGCAGACAATAGTACTGGAATAGGGTCATTCAAATCCTCATTAACTTTGGAGCCAGGTGCTGTTACTATGCTGTTACAGTGCCACCTCAAACAGCAGAAAAATTACTCATGCAATGAGAAGTGATAATATTCATCTAGATACATCTTCCACAGAAAACACCGCATTGTTTCAACTGGCAGGAGCTGATGACATTTGTCTGGACTTTGTGTGGAACCAACTAAATGGACATTGGAACAATAGGAAATATGTTTTGACATGTCTGAGTTAAATTATTATATAAGAAGAACAAATCTAAGTATCTGGGCTGCAGTTGGAAGGAGGGTTAGGGCTGGTCACCTTGACTCAGGCCTACATTCTACACCGGACAGATTAGCTGTCTTGGGGATTGTAAGTGTTTTCAGCCAAATTGTAGTGATATTGGTGAAGGTTTGGGGCAAAAACTTGGTGTTTTTTGCCAGTACCTTACAACTTGTTTCAGCCATATCTCGATGATGTTGGTATGAGGGTTTTTTCTTAAGGTTTCAGGATAAGTCGTGGTGTTTTGCCTGTGTTTTTGTAAGTTTAAACCGAGTCGTGGGGACTTTGCGTGGAGTTAGCATTTTTGTAAATTTAAGCCCAAGTCATGATGACTTCAAGTCAGGTCCTGGGAATGGGTTGTTTTAAATTTTGGAGTTTTATACTGTGGGGTTGTGGGTGATTCAATAAGCAATTGTGAATTATCAGAAGAAACGTGTCTTGCTGGTCATTCTGTCCAAGCCACACAATTGTGAATCTGGTGTCACGAACTTGAGTGTGGGTGGGTCTCTGAGGGAAAATGGGAACCCCCACACTCTTGCTGTTCAGGATTCCAAGGCCTGGTTTCCTGTTTAATCATTTTGATCAAGAAGGTGTTAACCTATTAACCTGAAGGTGACAGACATGAAACACTGGGCTGATTATACACTGAGGGTGGGCTCCCCACACCCCAGAGTCAATGTCGGGTTTGAGCCCACCTCTAGTTAGCCAGTTTGCCCACTTTAACTTTTCAGCCAACAAGGCTTTAATTATTATGAAGAGAGACTTCCTGTCTGGGAGGATATCCCATCTCATAGAGCTGCTGGCCATTCAGAGGCTACAGCTCTGCAGTACTGGCAGCACCACTAGAAGGTAGATCAACCATGGGTGCCCTGGAACACAAGCAAGTTTGGGATCTCGCCGGGCTGGCTGGCAGGCCCTGACGAGAGGGATGGTGGGGCATGTGGGACAGAGCTGGTGGGGAGGGGGGTGGGTGGGGGGAAAGATGGACATGGGGAGGGAAAATTTTGTTTTCATTAATGGTAGCACACTTTTTTACAAATGACAGGAACTCTGGATAGCAAAAAGAGCAAATGATTGCCTTTGATCCATTTCTGCCACCTATTAAAACTTTTTCTTCAATAGATTATAACATTGTGGGGAAGGGGCCTTCTGATTGGCACTGGGAACCCAGAAAAAAAGCAACCCCTTTTCACTGGCCAACAGCCTGCAGGGCCAAACCTTCCAGGCTGTATGTTGGGCTCAGGCCTCTCCCACTGCCCATTAAATCTGAGCAGAAGCAGCCTGATGCCCCTTTGTGCCCAGTTCAGGGCCACAATTGGGCCACAGACTGCAGCCTGCCTGATACCTTGCCTGTTGCTTGTAAAATTGTGGCGGGCAGGCCAATGGCAGGCATGCCAGCAATGGAATCGGGCCCTATTTTATAGCTCCATCCACCTGCTTTCCTGCCCACAGGCGGCCTGTAAAATCCAGCCCATTAGCTCTGTTTCCCTCTACAGATGCTGCCAGACCTGCTCAGCATTTCTAGTATTTTCGATTTTTAAAACTCATTAACTCAGTAATTTGCATGTTGGCATTGTAAACGTTGATAAAATTTGGATTGGTTGGTATAAGATAGCAGAAGCAAGCCAAACTTCAGCAGCTAGAAATCCCCTCAAATATGAATGTATAAGCTTTATCGCTTTACTGACCCCAATGTTCTTGTACATTGCAGTCTTGCAGTTCAGTTACTACTGTACATGAGAGTAAATGTCCCCTTCTGCAGATGTTTCCCTCAGGAAACTGCATTATTCATTCATGTTAGACCATTAACAGGATTTTACGAGTTTAACTAAGAAATGTTTTGTTTTCATTAATGTAGCACAGCTTTTTACAACTGACAGAAACTCTGGATATCAGCAATAATGGCAAAAAGAGCAAATGATTGCCTTTGATCCATTTCCTCCTCCTATTAAAACTTTTTCTTCAATAAATTATGACATCGTGGCTTCTTCTGACTTATGAAGAGGTGTTATCAAGATTTGCCATGTTAGAAGTTTAAAAGAAAATCTCAAGAGAGAATGCATTATTACAGTGACTATTTTATAGGAAAAATCAGAAGCCAGTTTAAATGGTAACAGCCACTAGAATTCAGTACTTTTGTCCATGTTTGAAGCATGATTGTAATGAGGTCTGGAGTCAAGCGGTTCTGGCAAAACCCAAACTTGGTAAGGTTGATGAATTTTTACAACAACCCAGTAATACCATGGTCACCATTACTGAGACCAAGGCCCAGATTTTTGCTCCCGGTTCAGGTGAGCAGAGTTGGGACATTTCCCAGCTCCGCAAACCCAACCTGGGAAAAAGCGGCCTGGAAGTTGGGATTTTCAGTCCAGGGGTGCGGGCTGGGTTAGAAATTGGGCCCACCATCCCTGGAACGAGTGTAGAGGCTGCCAGGTGCAAAGGCGGGCTGGCCGGAAGGCCTGCCTCTGTGTACTGGCACTGTGTAAAAGATTGAAAAAAACACATTAAAACCAAAAAAGTTCCTCCAACCATCACCCCTCACACACCCCCCATTCATGCCACCTCATGCCCCCCACCGACTCCCCCATGAACCCCATACTCTCCATTCCAACCTGTGGCTCTGTACCACCTTCATGGACATTTATATCCCCATGTCAACCTATGTCCATGTACCCACCCACATGGCCCCTCATACACCCTATTCCAACTCATGCCCCCACTCATCCTCATGGCCGTTTATAGCCCCTATGTCAACGTAGTGCCAACTCATGACCCCACCCATTGTCCTTACCCCCTCTATGCCAACTCACCTAGTATCCACCATAGCAGAACCTCAGGAGCCATGCTAACATAAAATAATGTCTATTGATGATGCCACTCTTCAAAAAATGAACCATTCAATATATTGAAATTCCCTCATCTAATCTCTTATGAAAACAAACTTCTTCATTCTATAACCACTTGGAGCTATCAATCAAGCTGCTCACTTAACAGGCACCCTACTGTGATAATGTTATATTGTAAAATCAGTCACACAGCACAAATCCTATAATGAAAGTCCCCAGGTTTATGTCAATGAAATAACCAGCACTTACTTTTTTTTAAACTCCACACATTTAAAAAAAAAATTTAAAGCCTAGCAGAGTTAAATCCCTTAACAGCTTTGACAGTTCCAATGAGCTTTGACAGTTCTTTGAAAGCCTTAACAGCACTTTGATAGACTGACAGTTTTTTTGACAGTTTGACAGCTCTGTGACAACCTTGACAGTTCCAATGAGTTTTGACAGTTCTTTGACAGCTTTGACAGTTCTTTGTCAGCCTTTACAGCTCTGTTACAGCTTTGAAAGATCTGTGATAGCTTATCAGTCCTTTGACAGCTTGACAGTTCTTTGACAACTTTGGCAGTTCCAATGAGTTTGTGCATATACTCATGTCTAATTTTAACAATCCCAAAGGCCACCTTACCTCTCCTAAATGGTACCTTAAGTCTTTCAAAGGGCCCTTGACCTCTCTCAAAGGTGTTCCAAGGCCATATGCAAAGGGGTACTTTATCTCTCCAAAAGGGTATCCTGGCTATCCAAACAAATCCACAAGGTTCAGACCTGTCAAATCTAATCTGCACACTTTGGGTTTCAGGCATCTACCTTTATATGGGCAGCTGCCTCTTTGAACCACGGAGGTGCAATTTTGAACCCAACCCATTCCCTCCCCGCAAAAGGGGCGGAGGCTGGGTTTGGAGGTAAGACTTCCAAATTCAGGCCTCTGCTGGCATTTTCGTGCTGGCAGAGAGCCTCTCTGTGAGAAAATTCAGGCCTCAGTTTTGATCCCAGATTTATTTAATTAACTGAATTTAAATTCCCTAGCTACAGTAGTGGGATTTAATGTTTCTGCATCAGTAGTCTATGTCTCCAGATTACTAGACTGGTAACATTACCACTATACACTATATTGCTGTACACTTAGCTTAATTTGTTGCTTTTTAGCCTTTACCAATCTCGTGACTTTGCGTGCTTCCACATTAAGTGACATCTGCTGCTTATCAGCCCACTTTTCAGTCTATCAAAGAATGAGAGAGAAAGAGTTTGTTGGTTGTTGATTGCAGCTCTTAAGATTTAATTGATTGTGTAACTTGCCAATTACTTGTGTGATATAAACTCAGAAATGAGAATGAAGTGTAAAGGTGCAGGATTGTCTAAGAGATGATAGCATTTTTCAAAATAATGGTATTTGCTCTGTTATTGTGTTATTGTACAGGTGGCATTATGTGAATAACATGGTAATGAGTTTTGTTTTAAGAGTGGCTTAGAATTATGGTACAACATGAATTCTATGTAAATGCTCCCATGCTGCCTCAATACAGCACAGAAAACAGGCCATTCGGCCCTTCTAGTCTGTGCTGAAATATTATTCCGCTAATCCCATTGACCTGCACCCAGTCCATAACCCTCCAGACCTCTCCCATCCATGTATCTATCCAATTTATTCTTAAAACTTAAGAGTGAGCCCGCATTTACCACATCAGATGGCAGCTTGTTCCACACTCTCACCATTCTCTGAGTGAAGAAGTTCCCCCTCATGTTCCCCCTAAACCTTTCCCCTTTCACCCTAAAGCCATGTCCTCTCGTGTTTATCTCTCCTAATCTAAGTGGAAAGAGCCTACTCGCATTTACTCTGTCTATACTCCTCATAATTTTGTAAATTTCTATCAAATCTCCCCTCATCCTTCTACGCTCCAAGGAATAAAGCCCTAACCTGTTTAATCTTTCCTTGTAACTCAACTCCTTAAGACCCGGCAACATCCTAGTAAATCTTCTCTGCACACTTTCAATCTTACTGATATCCTTCCTGTAGTTAGGCGACCAGAACTGCACACAATACTCCATAGTTGGCCTCACCAATGTCTTATACAACCTCACCATGACATCCCAACTCCTATACTCAATACTTTGATTTATGAAGGCCAGTATGCCAAAAGCTTTCTTTACAACCCTGTCTACCTGTGACGCCACTTTCAGGGAATTATGCATCTGAACTCCCAGATCCCTTTGTTCCTCCACACTCCTCAGTGCCCTACCATTTACTGTGTATGTCCTACCTTGGTTTGTCCTTCCAAAATGCAACACCTCACACTTTTCTGCATTAAATTCCATCTGCCATTTTCTGGCCCATTTTTCCAGTTGGTCCAGATCCCTCTGCAAGCTTTGAAAGCCTTCCTCGCTGTCCACAATGCCTCCAATCTTAGTGTCATCAGCAAACTTGCTGATCCAATTTACCACATTATCATCCAAATCATTGATATAGACAACAAAAAACAATGGTCCAGCACAGATCCCTGAGGCACACCACTAGTCACAGACCTCCAGTCTGAGAAGCAAGCTTGTAAGTATTGGCATTGGAAGATATATTTTCTGACCACACACTGCTGACACAAAACATATTGGGAAATCCTGCAGGATGTTCATGATTTTCCATCCATTAATGCAATGAGAAAACATACCTTTTAGTATCAATACATTATTTAAAAGTGTTGACATTACAACTTAGACACATCCTGACATCATTTAATGTCCCAGCCCTCAACTCCAGTAGCTGCTGCCAGACATTGATTAGCATTAGGTATACCAGCTCATTTTCCTCTTCCTAGGCTAGTGGCAGTAAGGTCAGTCCAAGAAACTCTCCAAGCTTAGAGCCACTGGAGAAGCTCCATGTCAGCTTTTGTGTAATGTAAGTCAGTGGTCTATGTTTTTCGTAAGTTATCTCCTTGAATAACTTTTTCATTGTGACATATTATGCTAATGTGCAAATCCCTAAAGTGTCTCAGAAACATTGAAGCAAGCCCTAAAGTAGCGGTAACATCAAGGAATGATTCTAAGTTCATGGTTTCATGAGACATGCTCCCAGTGAGTGTCATTCCAGACTTGGAGCAGCAGTTTATGGAAATATCCCTAAAATAAATCAGTTTAAAAAATGGGAATATCAGAAAACTGAAAATGTTGGAAGAACATGGAAGTTGTTAGCATCTAAAAAATAAATTGGCTTTGTAGCTGGAACACTTTATCAGAGCTTGCAGTTCTGGAAGGTTGCTGCAGTGCACCAGTGGTTGAGGAACTGGATGTTTACACTGGTGGATGAGGTGCCAATCAAGCAGACTGCTTTGACATTGAGCTTCTTGAATGTTTTTGCAGCTGCGCCCATCCATGTAAGTTTAGAATATTCCATCAAACTCATGACTTATGCCTTGTTGAGAGGCTTTGTGGAATCAGGAGTTAACCAACTAACTGCACAATATCTAGTTTCTGACCTCTAGTAGCCATGACATTTTTGCGGCTGGGCCATTTGGGTTTCTGATTACTGGTGCCTCCCCTAGATTGTTGAGGGATTTGGCAATGATAATGCTTGAATGTCAAAGGTAAGTGGTATGGCATTCTTGTTGGAGATGGTCATTACCTGTCACTTGTGTGGCCACTTATCAGCCGAAGCCTGGATGTTGTGATGGGTGTGAACATGGGCTGCTTCATTATCCAAAGAATTGTGATTGGAGCTGAGCAATAACCAACAAATTCATAACACAGGTTGTTGACAGCTATATTTTAATAATATGCTCACCAAGATGTCAGTCAGTAATACATGACATCAAAAGTGTATTTTTGGTCCTGCCTATCTAACCATGTTGTTCATTAAAAATATTGCAACAAAACAACAGCAGAGATGATAAGCCATTAGTTCTTATCTTCAATGTAATTCACCAGAGGACCATATAAATATTGGGATCCAGTGGTCCAGGAACACATTTGTTTGACATTCCCATCATTCTGCATTCCAACGATGTCATAGAAACATATTTTAAAAATACATTTATGGGATCTGAGTGTCACTGGCTAGGCCAGCGTTTATTGCCCATCCCTAATTGCCCTTGTTGAGAGGGCATTTAAGAGTCAACCACATTGCTGTGGGTCGGGAGTCATATGTAGGCCAGACCAGGTAAGGATGGCAGGTTTCCTTCCCTAAAGGGCATTAGTGAACCAGATGGGTTTTTATGACAATCAGCAAAAGCTTCATGGTTATCATCAGACCTTTAATTCCAGATTTTTATTGAATTCAAATTTCACTATCTGCTATGGTGGGATCTGAACCTGGGTCTCCCCAGAGCATCACACTGGGTCTCTTACATACCAGTCAAGTGACAATACCACTACACCACCATCTCCCCAATAATGTATTAACAATGTAATGGTCAATGTAGAAACTGGAATATATTTTAATTATTTATGGAATTCTTGCTTTTGAGGTAATTCGGGTCAAAATCCTGGAACTCCCTCCCTAACGGCACTGTGGGTGCACCTAAACCACAGGGACTGCAGGTGTTCAAGTCAGCAGCTCACTACCGCCTTCTCAAGGGTAATTAGGGATGGGCAATAAATGCTGGCCTAGCCAGCGATGCCCACATCCTGAAAATGAATTTTAAAAAGAAAAATGTGCTCATAAATGGAAAACATGCCATGAGAACTTCCAAAGGTTTGTGTTAAAACTTTTGGGATCCAAGGGAAGAAGAAGAATGGAGTAACAAAAGTAGTAGTACTGCCTGGTGTTTGGATATGTTTGTCATTTGTTTATCCCTGCAGCTATCTTTATCTGCACATGATAATAGCTTTGAGGGTACTGCCTTGAGTTGAGCTGTTTATGGATATCACATCACTCCTAAGTTAGACTCCCAGTAAGCTCCAGTAATGAAGAGTCTCATGGGCAATGGACCTATGATTTGTTGATACATGCTGGTGCTGAGTGAGGTCCCCTGCTACCAACTTATACTTAGAAAATCAACCCCAGGATTTAAAATATGATACAGTAAAGCAAAAACTTAAGTTGGTCAGATGTTACAGCTAAATTTTTCCCTTCGCTGCTCATGCAGGCTCTCGATCAGCACTAAAAATTGTGTGAGCACTTGCCAGTAACGTTTCAGTGCAGTCCAGCGTTCGACTCAAAGAAAATAACTGCTGACATCCATACAGAGATTTTGTTAGTGCTTGTAGTTAGTCAGTTGCAAAAATATTCCAATCTCATTGTTATAGTAACAGGGCATAGACATTTCCATTAACTAGAGTCAACTTCAGAATGCTTGACCCCAGAGGTATTTCTTTGTATATCTTGTTGGCTTACCTGAATGCTTTTTGGAGGTCATGGAACATTTTTACGTAACTTCAACATGGTTGAAACAGAGTTCACCAGGTCAGCAAGTTTCAGGTTATCTTCTGCAGCCTAATAATAAATACCATCATGGGACTACATTGGTGTGAATCATAAATACTACAGAACTGCACAAAATTAGGTATATCTCCATGGTTTATCTTCAGTAATCAATAGAATATCTAACAAACTGTATTAAAATAACAAATGTAAAAGTTTTGTCAAATAACTGCTGTTAAAAGTAATACATCGAGTGATTTGATTCCATTTGTAGTCATTAAGGTCCTTAGATACACAGATATTGGCCATAATTTTGACATTAACAACAAAATATGAATTTGCTACAAACTCCTCTTGGTGAGAAACAGAAGGAAGATACCATTTATATTCACTGTCATGAAATGTTTTAATTTTAAAATTGTTGTTTGGTAACACAGAACCTGAGCGGTGCTGAAAAAACAGACATTTTGTCAAAGCCTTGCACTCATCAGGGCAATTCGCAAGAATACAACATAAAGGAAACTAAAAGAAAAACTAAAGGAAATTAGCACTTTTCTTAGATAATATCACCACCTTCAACACCTCTTTGATCCTTTTGTCTGTGACATCTTTTGATTATCTGCTCCTATCACTGCTTGCTTGTCCCTACAACCACCCCACCCTCAACTTCTCTCCCCCTGCCCCCACCTTAAACCAGCTTGTATTTCATCCCTCTCCTAACGATACTTCAGTTCTGTTGAAGGGTCATGTGGACTCAAAACGTCGACTCTTTTCTTCTCCACCGATGCTGCCAGACCTGCTGAGTTTTTCCAGGTAATTCTGTTTTTGTTTATAAAGGAAACCAACAAATTTACACCATGTGAGAAGATTGTTGATCGGTTGGCAAGTGGACTCTGATTGGTAGAAGCTTTGCCTTGAAGAGTTGTTGGGGACTGACACCAAAAAAAACATTTGTGGACTTGTGTAAGAGCAATGAGCTGCTGTGATATATATGACAGGCGTGATATATATGACTGTGTTCACGTATGTATGGGCAGCCCAAGACGCATAAAAGTGATGTCCCTTTGTACCCGTTCTTATCTTTGACCAGTCCTGCACAAAATGAATTGGCCAAATGGTCACGATACCCAATTTTGAGCAAGCTTTCCACAGAGTGAAGGATTCCTTCACATTTGTGAAGGCCATAAAGAATCTGCATATCGATAGCAATGCTGTGTCCATGTGCACATTTGACATTGCTAGCCTATTCACCAATGTTCCATTTAAGATATTTGCGCTGCAGCACTATATCATGGCGATCTAGACCTGCCACCATTGAGTAAATCAGTATTCATTGAATTTATGAACTCGACAACTTGTGCAGTTGAATTCAATTTTAACAATACAATTTGTCCAAATAGATGGTATTGCCATGGGATCCCCTCCAGGCCAAGCTCTCACTAACATATTTGTTGCGTTCCATGAGAAATGTGCCTTCAATGGAATGACACCCAACCTCCTACCCCTTGCATATTTATGATATGTGGATGACACAGAACAGAATCACAGAATCTTTACAGTGTAGAAGGAGATCATTTGGCCTATCGAGTCTGCATTGGCCCTCTGAAAGAGTATTCCACCTAGTCCCATTCCCCTCCCTTATCCTAGTAACCTTGCACGTTCTTTGCAGGTAGCAATCCAATTCCCTTTTGAATACCTCAATCGAACCTGCCTCCACCATTCTATCAGCAAGTTTGTTCCAGACTCCAACCACCCTCTGGGTGAAAAAACTTTCCTCACATCTCTGCCCTTTAGTTCTTGATGCTCACTTGAGTGGGAAGTTTTTCATTACTTACCCTGTCCATACCCCTCAGGATCTTGAATACTTTTATCAAGTCTCCTCTCAGCCTTCTTTTCTCCAAGGGAAAGAGTCGCAACCTCTCCGATCTGTCTTCATAGCTACAGTTCTTTATTGCTGGAATCTTCTTGTGAATCTCCCTTGTACTCTCTCAAAAGCCTTCACATCCTTCCTCAAGTATCGTGCCCAGAACTGGGTGCAGTACTCCAGATGAGGCCAAACTAGTGTCTTATCCAAAGTCAACATGACCTCCTTCCTCTTGTACTCTGTGCCCCTTTAATAAAGCCTAAGAAACTATGTGCTTTGTTAACTGTTCTCTCAACATGCTTTGCCATTTTCAATGACTTATGTACACATACACCGAGGTCCCTCTGCCCCTGAAATTCCTCTGGAGTTTCTCCCTTTATTTTACACTGTCTCTCCATATTCTTCCTGCCAAAGTGGATCACCTCACATTTCTCTGCATTGAGCTTCATCTGCCACTTATCTGCCAAATCCACCAAACATGTTGATGTTCTTTTGAAGTTCAAGACTATCCTCATCACAGTTGACAACATTTTCAATCTTCATATCATCTGCAAATTTTGAAATCCTGGCCTGAACACCACAGCCTAGGTCATTAATATATATATCAGGAAGAGTAAGAGTCCCATGTCAGGAAGATATAATAATAATTCTCATAATCACAGAATCACAGTGCAGAAGAGGACCTTCGGCCCATCGAGTCTGCATCGACATGTGAGAAACACCTGACCTACCTACCTAATCCCATTTACCAGCACTTGGCCCATAGCCTTGAATGTTATGACGTGCCAAGTGCTCGTCCAGGTACTCTTTAAAGGCTGTGAGGCAACCTGCCTCCACCACCCTCCCAGGCAGTGCATTCCAGACCGTCACCACCCTCTGGGTAAAAAAGTTTTTCCTCACATCCCCCCTAAACCTTCTGCCCCTCACCTTGAACTTATGCCCCCTTGTGACTGACCCTTCAACTAAGGGGAACAGCTGCTCCCTATCCACCCTGTCCATGACACTCATAATCTTGTACACCTCAATCAGGTCGCCCCTCAGTCTTCTCTGCTCCAACAAAAACAACCCAAGTCTATCCAACATCTCTTCATAACTTAAATGTTTCATCCCAAGCAACATCCTGGTGAATCTCCTCTGCACCCTCTCCAGTGCAATCACATCCTTCCTATATTGTGGCAACTAGAACTGCACACAGTACTCCAGCTGTGGCCTCACCAAGGTTCTATACAACTCCAACATGACCTCCCTACTTTTGTAATCTATTCCTCGATTGATAAAGGCAAGTGTCCCATATGCCTTTTTCACCACCCCACTAACATGCCCCTCTGCCTTCAGAGATCTATAGACACACACGCCAAGGTCCCTTTGTTCCTCGGAACTTCCGAGTGCCATGCCATTCATTGAATACTTACTTGTCAAATTACTCCTTCCAAAGTGTATCACCTCACACTTTTCAGAGTTAAATTCCATCTGCCACTTATCTGCCCATTTGACCACCCCGTCTATATCTTCCTGTAGCCCAAGACAGTCAACCTCACTGTTAACCACCCGGCCAATATTTGCGTCATCCGCAAACTTACTAATCCTACCCCCACATAGTCATCTATGTTGCTTATATAAATGACAAGTAATAGGGGACCCTGCATAGATCCTTGTATGCCACTGGACACTGGCTTCCAGTCAATAAAGCATCCTTCTGTCATCACCCTCTGCCTCCTACAACTAAGCCAATTTTGAATCCACCTTATCAAATTACTCTGTATCCCATGTGCATTTGCCTTCTTTATAAGTCTCCCATGTGGGACCTTGTCAAAGGCTTTGCTGAAATCCATATAAACTACATCAACTGCACTACCCTCATCTACACACCTGGTCACCTCCTCAAAAAATTCAATCAAATTTGTTAGGCATGACCTCCCTCTGACAAAGCCATGCTGACTATCCCTGATCAAACCTTGCCTCTCCAAGTGGAGATAGATACTCTCCTTCAGAAATTTCTGCAATAGCTTCCCTATCACTGACGTGAGACTCACTGGCCTGTAGTTCCCTGGCTTATCTCTACAACCCTTCTTAAATAGCGGAACCACATTAGCTGTTCTCTAGTCCTCTGGCACCTCCCCTGTAGCCAGAGAGGAATTAAAAATTCGGGTCAGAGCCCCTGCAATCTCTTCCCTTGCCTCCCTCAGCAGCCTGGGACACAAATCATCCGGACCTGGAGATTTGTCCACTTTTAAGTCTGCCAACACCTCTAATATCTTGTCAGTCCCTATATCAATTTGCTTAAGAACCTCACAGCCTCTCTCCCCGAGTTCGATACTTTCATCCTCATTCTCTTGGGTAAAGACGAACATGAAGTATTCATTCAACTCTCTAGCAATGTCCTCTGGCTCCACCCATAGATTGCCCCCTTGGACCCTTATGGGCCCTACTCTTTCTCTGGTTATCCTCTTCCCATTGATATGCTTATAGAATACCTTGGGATTTTCCCTACTTTTACCAGCCAGAACTTTCTCATATCCCTCTTTGCTCTCCTAATTGCTTTCTTAAGCTCCACCCTGCACTGTCTGGACTCCACTAATGCCTCTGCTGATTTTCTTCCCTTGTACCTGCTAAAGGCCTCACTTTTCCTTCTCATCGTAACCTGAATATCTCTGGTCATCCATGGTTCTCTGAGCTTGTTACTCCTTCCTATCACCCTAGAGGGAACATGTTGAGCTTGTACCATTTCCTTTTTGAACACCCCCCACTGTTCCTCTGTAGATTTCCCCACAAGTAACTGTTCCCAGTCTACCTTGGCCAGATCCAGCCTTATTTTACTAAAATCCACTCTCCCCCAATCCAAAACATTTTTTGCAACTTGTTGATTTCTTTGTCCATAACAAACTTAAACTGTACAATGTTGTGGTCGCTATCGCTAAAATGCTCGCCTACCACCACCTCAGCCACCTGTCCGGCTTTGCTCCCCAGAATTAGGTCCAGCAATGCACCGTCCCTTGTTGGACCCTCTACATACGGACCTAAAAAGTTCTCCTGTACACATTTCAAGAAATCCACTCCATCCAAGCCCTTAACACTATGTCTATCCCAATTAATGTTGGGAAAGTTGAAATCACCTAATATAATTACCCTATTGTTATTGTTTTTACACATCTCCGCAAATTGTGCACATATTTGCTCCTCAATTTCCCACTGATTATCTGGGGGTCTATAATAAACACCTAATTATGTGGTTGCCCCTTTTTTATTTCTAAACTCTACCCACAAAGCTTAATTCAATGCCCCCTCCAAGATATCATCTCTCCTTACTGCAGTAACTGACTCCTTAACTAATAATGCAACGCCTCCTCCTCTCTCTCCTCCACCCCCCCCCACCTCCCCGCCGTCTCCTGGAATGTTGAGCTGCCAATCCTTCCCTCAACCACGTCTCAGTGATGGCTACTATACCACAATTCCACATGTCAATCCTCACTCTTAACTCATCCGTTTTACCTGTAATGCTCCTGGCAATAAAGTAGAGGCCATCCAGCCTTGCCTTATTCACTTGAAGCTTATTGCAGCTGTACTCCCTCTGACTTGATTGTTTTACTGTATTATGACGTGTCCCTAATCTGCTAACATTCTGTGTTATTAGAATTTATTGTAAAGTAAAGTAATAGTGGGATCTGTGTCTATTTGGTGTGTGTGTGTGTGAGACAACTGATCTGAAGGCAGTGATGTATTAGAAAAAAAGTTAGGTTTGAATGTTAAGTTGGGTGAGGCAATGGCATAGTCGCTGGACTAGTAATCCAGAGACCCAGGGTAATGTTCTGGGAACCTGGGTGTGAATTCCACCATGGCAGATGGTGGAATTTGAATTCAATAAAATTCTGGAATTAAAAATCCAATGATGACCATGAAACCATTGTCAAATGTTGTAAAAACCCATCTAGTTCACTAATGTCCTTTAGGAAGGAAATCTGTCCTCCTTACCTGGTCAGACCTACATGTGACTCCAGACCCACACCAATGTGGTTGACTCTTAAATGCCTTCTGAAATGGCCTAGCAAGCTACTCAGTTATATCAAACTGCTACAAAGGCACTAAAAAGGAATGAAATTGGATGGAGCATCCGGCATTGACCTGGGCACCGGAAATGACAATGACAAGCTCAGCCCTCTCGACCCTGCAAAGTCCTCCTTACTAACATCTAGGGGCTAGTGCCAAAATTGGGAGAGCTGTCTCACATACTAGTCAAGCAACAGCCTAACATAGTCATCCTCACGGAATTATATCTTACAGATAATGTCGCAGACAGCAGTGCCATACAGTGGAATACAGTCAGGAGGGAGTTGCCCTGGGAGGCTTCAACATCGACTCCAGGCCCCATGAAGTCTCATGGCATCAGGTCAAGCGTGGGCAAGGAAACCTCCAGCTGATTACCATGTACGGCCCTCCCTCAGCTAATGAATCACTGCTCCTCCATGTTGAATACCACTTGGAGGAAGCACTGAAGGTGGCAAGGGTACAGAATGTACTCTGGGTGGGGAACTTCAATGTCCATTCACTAAGAGTGGCTCGGTAGCACCACTACTGACCAAGCTGACCGAGTCCTAAAGGACATAGCTGCTGGACTGGGTCTGCGGCAGGTGGTGGGGGAATCAATGAGAGAGAAAAACAAAAACAGAAAATGCTGGAAAAACTCAGCAGATCTGACAATATCTGTGGGGAGAGAAACAGAGTTGACATTTTGAGTCTGCATGGCTCTGAGGAAGAAACTCTGTGTCTCTCTCCACACATGCTGTCAGACCTGCTAGGTTTTCCCAGCATTTTCTGTTTTTGTTTTAGAATTCCAGCATTCGCAGTATTTCGCTTTTATAAGAGGGAAAAACATACTTCACCTCATCCTCAACAACCTGTCTGCCATAGGTGCATCTGTCCATGACAATATCTGTAGGAGTGACCACTGCACTGTCCTTGTGGAGATGAATTCCCGCCTTCAAATTGAGGATTGTTGTGTGGTATGACAACCATGCGAAATGGGATTGATTTCAAACAGATATAGCAACTCAACACTGGGCATCCATGAGGCGCTGTAGGCCATTAGCAACAGCAGAATTATACTTGAACACAAAATGTAACCTCAGGGCCTGGCATATCCCCCACTGTACCATTATCATCAAGCCAGGGAATCAACCCTGGCTCAATGAAGAGTGCAGGAGGGCATTCCAGGAGCAGCACGAGGCATACCTAAAAATGAAGTGTCAGCCTGGTGAAGCTATAACACAGGACTACTTGTGTGGCAAACAGCATAAGCAGCAAGTGATAGAGCAAGCAATCCCACAACCAACGGATTAGGTCTAAGCTCTGCAGTCCTGCCACATCCAATGGTGAAAGGTGGTGGACAATTAAACAACTCACTGGAGCAGGAAGTGCCACAAATATCCCCATCCTCAATGATGGAGGAGCCCAGCGTGTCAATGCAAAAGATAAGGCTGAAGCATTTGCTACAATCTTCAGCCAGAAGTGCCGAGTGGATGATCCATCTCAGTCTCCTCTGGAAGTCCCCGGCATCACAGATGCCAGTCTTCAGCTAATTTGACTCGGTCCACGTGATATCAAGAAACAGCTGAAGGCACTGGATACTGCAAAGGCTATGTACCCTGATAATATTCAGCAATAGTACTGAAGACTTGTGCTCCAACACTTGCCGCACCCCTAGCCATGCTGTTCCAGTACAGCTACAACACTGGCATCTAACCGGCTATGCAGAAAATTGCCCAGGTATGTCCTGTACACAAAAAGCAAGACAAATCCAACCTGGCCAATTACCACCCCATCAATCTACTCTTGATCATCAGTAATGGAAGAGGTCATCAACAGTGCTATCAAGCAGCACTTGCTTAGCAATAACCTGCTCATTGACACCCAGTTTGGGTTCTGCCAGGGTGACTTAGCTCCTTACCTCATTAAAGCCTTGGTTCAAACATAGACAAAAAAGATGAACTCCAAGGTGAGGTGGGAGTGACTGCCCTTGGCAACAAGGCTGCATTTGACCAAGTGTGGCATCAAGGAGCCCAAGCAAAACTGGAGTCAATGGGAATCAGGGAGAAAACTCTCCGCTGGCTGAAGTCATACCTAGCACAAAGGAAGATGGTTGTGGCTGTTGTAGGTCAGTCATCTCAGCTCCAGGACATCACTGCAGGCGTTCCTCAGGGCAGTGTACTCGGCCCAACCATCTTCATCAATGACTTTCCTTCCATCATGAGGTCAGAAGTAGGGATGTTTGCTGATGATTGCACAATGTTCAGTACCATTCGCGACTCCTCAGATACTGAAGCAGTCCATGTCCAAATGCAGCAAGACCTGGACAATGTCCAGGCTTGGGCTAACAAGTGGCAAGTAACATCCGTGCCACACAAGTTCCAGGCAATGACCATCTCCAACCAGAGAGAATCTAACCATCGCCCCTTGACATTCAATGGCATTAGCATCACTGAATTCCCCACTATCAACGTCCTGGGGGTTACCATTGACCAGAAACTGAACTGGGCTAGCCATATAAATACTGTGGCTTCAAGAGAAGATCAGAGGCTAGGAATCCTGGGACTAGTATCTCACCTTTGACTCCCCAAAGGTTGTCCACCATCTACAAGGCACAAGTCAGGAGTGTGATGGAATACTGCCCACTTGCAGCTCCCATAACACTCAAGAAGCTTGACACTGTCCAGGACAAAGCAGCCTGCTTGAGTGGCACCACATCCACAAACACTCACTCCCTCCACCACTGACTTGGCAGTTAATTGTCAGTCGCCATCAACTGGTGCACAGTAGCAGCAGTGCGTACCATCTACAAGATGCACTACAGGCACTCACCAAAGCTCCTTACACTGCATCTTCCAATCCCATGACTACAACTATCTAGAAGGACAAGGGAGCAGATAGACGGGAATGCCTGGAAGTTCCCCACCAAGTCACTCACCATCCTGACTTAGATACATATCGCTGTTCCTTCCCTGTCACTGGGTCAAAATCCTGGAACTCCCTTCCGAACAGCACTGTGGGTATACCTACACCACATGGACTGCAATGGTTCAACTGTTCAAGAAGGTAGCTCACCACCACCTTCTCAAGGGATGGGCAATAAATGCTGGTCCAGCCAGCAAAGCCCACGGCCATTACACCTTACATTCTTACATTCTAAACTTCCCCCATGTTTACCATGTTTACATCAAAGCCTTCAGACCAGCTGCCTTTAATCCAATTAAGTCTCACACACACATACACACACACAGACACGTACAGACACAGATACTGCTATTTTATAATAAATTCCAATAACATTCTGAGAATTATTATATCTTCTTGACAGCTCAAATTCATTTTTTTCTCTTCATTCATGGGATTTGGGTGTCACTGGCTAGGCCAGCATTTATTGCCCATCCCTAATTACCTTTGAGAAGGTGGTGATGAGCTGGCTTCTTGAGCCGCTGCAGTCCATGTGGGGTACACCAATAGTGCTGTTGGGGGGGGAGTAGTGTTCCAGGATTTCAACATTTGAAATGGAGCAGTCAAATGAACTAGTTGAGAACCCTACCAAGGGTTTCTCTACCACGGTTTACCACAAGCCTATCTTCACTGCAACATACACACTGGGATTCTTACACTTACGCGCACCATAAGATTTGCCTTATCGGCAAACTCATAAATAGGGCCTGAGCCATTTGCTCACCATGCAAATTTGATGCTGAAATAGGGAATCGAAGGCATCCTGCAGGACAATGGCTACCCTGATCAGATCACTTTGCGCTGTATAATTGCACAAACTCATGAAACGCCATCACTTTTGGCCCTGGAAAGTGCCCAGTCTATCTCAGATTACCCTGGAAGAGCAAGGTATCTCAAAAATTTGAGCAACAGGCAAAGCTAGCTGTTTCATGTTGCCACTATGCAGTGGCAACATGAGCAGTATTCACCACTAATAGGATGCTGCCGTCAAGCCAAACAGACATTCTGCCCACCACACAATGAGTACTGTGGTATGTGAATTTCAGTGCCAGTATGATGCAAGGTATGTTAGATGGACATCCCAAAGACTGGCAGATCGTATCAAACAGCATGTCCCTCTGTTGTTCATAACGGGCAAAGTCCTTAGCCAACCCGTGCTTGCAAAACTCAAAAAACAGTGTCCAACAATAGATGTGATTCCTTGATGGACAACATTTGCTAAATAATCCTCAATGTGTTATGAATTATGCTGGCAACTGATTTAAGATTGTCAGTCGAGTTCACCATGTGGTGCATTTGCATGTACTGGAAGCTACATATATTAATACATAGGGCCCTGTTCTTTGAAGACAGAAAGAACATGTACACACATTGTGCCTGTTTCAACTAAACAAAATAAGTGACGGCCATTCGCTGGTTCATTCCTCAGGACAATGCCTTGACCAATCAGAGTCAAGCTGCCTGGCTTAAATTTCAAACACTGCTTGGCAGTTAACTGTCAGTTGCCATCTACTGGTGCATTTTTCCATGGCAAAGTCTCTGCCAATCAGAGTCCACTTGCCAACCAATCAGCACTCTCTTCTCACATAGTATAAATTTGTTGATTTCCCTTACATTGTATTCTTGGGAATTGTCCTGTTGAGTGCAAGTTGAAAAGCTTCGACAAAATATCTGTTTTCTCATCAATGTTTTAAAAAATTATCAATATTAGTGTCCCAGTTTCTGAAAGCACATAATATAGTCAATATAATTCTGAATTCTTCTTGTGCCATAGTGTAGTGAGTACATGGAAACATAGGGCAGAATTTTTAGCTCGGTGGGCAGGTGTGCGCCCGACCCGATCGGACGTGAAGTTGCGCAAGATGACATCGAGCAAGCATCCCGACATCATCCCGCACTCGCGCAATATTTCGGTTGGCAGGTGCGCGCAAAAGTCAGAAGTGCGCCAGCCGACAATTAAGAGGCCAATTAAGGTAATTAAAGGTGCAATTGTCTCCGATTTTTCGTGGTCCGTCCAACCTTACTGTTGGCCGGCAGGCGAATCGGCCAGGTGGACTTTGCATTTTTCATTTAACCTCATCCACGGCAGGTTGAGGTTTCCGTTATTAAATGAAAGACAAATAAAAATCTATGGGCAGCATTTTTATAATGCATGTATTCAGGTGACTGATTGTGATGCTTGCACATTTTTTTCCTGATCTCAAAAACTTTATTTAATGCTTTTGAGATCTTCAGCTCCCTGAGGCAGCTCTCTGCCTTGAGGGAGCTTTCTGTCTGAGCTTGCCCACGCCCGTGCTGAAGTCAGCGCCAACACTCTTCTCACCCCCACCCCGGCAGTGCTGATCCTCTCAGCGCGCATTTCACACTGACTGGCCATTGATTGGCGAGCCAGTGTGAAATCGCGGTTGGGAGCCCATCACGGTCGGCAGTCCGTTCCCGGGACTGCCAATTGCGACCGCCCACAGATGTAAAAATTCAGGCCATAGAAACATAGAAAATAGGAGCAGGAGTGGGTCATTTGGCCCTTCGAGCCTGCTCCACCATTCAATATGATCATGGCTGATCCTCTATCTCAACGCCGTACTCCTGCGCTCTCCCTGTACCCAATGATGCCTTTAGAGTCCAGAAATGCACCTGTTTCGTTCATAAATATATTCAGTGACTTGGCCTCCACAGCTTGTGGTAGAGAATTCCACAGGTTCACCACCCCGAGTGAAGAATTTTCTCCTCATCTCAGTCCTAAATGGTCTACCCCATATCCTGAGACTGTGACCCCTTGTGCTAGACACCTCAGCCAGAGGAAACATCATCCCTGCATCCAGTCTGTCCAACCATGTCAGAATTTTATATGTTTCAATGAGATCCCCTCTCATTATTCTAAACTCCAGTGAATACAGGCCTAGTCAGCCCAATCTTTCCTCATGCGATAATCCTGCCATCCCAGGAATCAGTCTGGTGAACCCTTGCTGCACTCCCTCTATGGCAAGTATATTGTTTCTTAGGTAAGGAGACCAAAACTGCACACAATACTCCAGGTGTGGTCTCACCAAGGCGCTGCACAGCTGCAGTAAGACATCCTTGCTCCTGTACTCAAGTCCTCTCAAAATGAAGGCCAACATACCATTTGTCCTCTTAACTGTTTGCTGAACTTGCATGCTTGCTTTCAGTGATTGGCATACAAGGACACCCAGGTTCCTTTGCAAATCAACATTTTCCAATCTATCACCATTTACATAATACTCTGCCATTCTATTTTTCCTACCAAAGTGGATAACTTCACACTTATACATGTGACTCTGCATCTGCCATGTACTTGCTATTGAGAAAAATAGGAAGCAGAAGGCACATCAGTTAAAGGCATCTTGATGAACCACTTGAAATGGAGTTGGATGAATATCTGGTGAAGCAAGTAAGAGAAGTAAGTCATCATCATCATCATCATCATCATCTAGCCATAGTCCCAAAGGACCACGCGCATGTCGGTCCATTAGGATGAGACAATGGGCTGTAACTTCCAACTATCATTGGAAAGGGCTGGCCCGCAGTAACTAGAAGAAATAAATGCACACTGGCCTGCTCTTGAAAATTACACTGACCCTTCCGATTGCCGGAGCTGCTTGGGCCTGCTTCGAAAGATTCCTCGCAGACCCCAGTGAAGTCTAGCTCTGGTGGATTCAAGGAGGCCACACCCCCTTTTTTACAGCACATGCTGCTGTGAAGCAGATAAGTTTAAAGGGCCAGGGAACATGACAGGCCAGGGGAAGGTAAGTTGCAAAGGTAGCTGGATAGCATTTGTGGGGGTGGGTTGACCAGACATGGTCAGGGGGGTTGGGTGGAGGTCCGGGGGGGGTTGGGTGGTGGTCCGGTGGGGTGGGGTGTTGGTGGGAGGTCCAGTGCGGGGGGAGGGGGTCGGATGTCCGTGGTGGCTTCCGAGGTCCGGGGGCAACAGGGGGTGCCTGAAGTCTGGGGAAATGGAGGCGATGGGGAGGTCAGGAGGCCTTGGGGAGTGGGGGGGTCCGAGGTTGGTGGGGTGGGGGTTGAGAGGTCAGGGGGGTGAAGAATCAGGAGCAGAGGGGTGTCAAAGGTCGGGGGTTGGGAGATCGGAGGTCAGGGGGGGTTGGGGGATGGGGGCAGTTGGAGGTTGAGGGATGGGGGTGTCAGGGGCTGGAGGTGGGAGGCTGGGAGGTGTTAAGAGTGGGGGCTGTTGGAGGTTGGGGGGGGCGGGGTGTCAGAGGTTGGGGGTGGGGTGTGTCGGGGTGTGGGAGTTTGGAAGTCGGGGGCATGGGGTGTGTTGGAAGTCAGGCGGGTTGGGGGGCTGTTGGAGGCTGGGGGTGGAGGGTGTCGTGTGGGTGGGGGTTCGGTGGTCAGAAAGGTGAGGGTGTCAGAGGTCGGCGGGGTAGGGGCTGTCAGAGGTTGAGGGGTGTTGGAGGTCGAAAAGATGGAAGTGTCGGTGGAATCGGGGTGGGAGTGGGGCGAGTCCCATTTGGGGAGGGGGTGTTTGGACAGTGTGGGGAGTCCTGGGGATTCGGTCTGAGCCTTTACAATTGTTACTCAGAAGTTAGAAGAGGTTTTAATTCTTCAAAGTTTTCTGCCTAACTATTTGGGCAGGATTTTTAGGTCAGTGCATGGGAGCGATCAGCGGGCTGTGGAGCTGCCGGGTAACGGACCACCGCCCACGAGTGGCTCCCGACTGCGATTTCACGCTAGCTGGCCAATTAACGGCCAGCCGGCGTGAAGTGCGTGCTGAAATGCTCAGTGCTGCCAGGGTGGGAGCAGGAGAAGGGCGGGCACTGATGTAAGCACAGGCATGGGGGAGCACGGAGTGAAAGCTCCCTGAAGGCAGAGAGCTGCCTCAGGGAGCTGAAGAGTTTAAAACCAATATATAAAGACTTTAAAATCTGGAAAAAAATGTCCACGCATCAGAATCAGTCGTCTGAACATAAACAGAATGAAAATTCTGTCCATACATTTTTATTTTTATTTTATTTAATGACGGAAATCTCACCTCGCCCTTGGATGAGGTTTCATCAAAAATGCAAAGTTCGCCTGGCAGATTCGCCCGTCCACCAACCAATCAGGTTGGATGGACCACGAAAGATCGGGGACAATTACAACTTTAATGGGCTTAATTGCCCTCTTAATTATCAGTGGGTGTGCTTCTGACTTTTCCACGCACCCGCTGACCAAAATATTGTGCGAGCATGGGATGACGTCGGGATTTTATGCTCAAGCGGTTGGGCGCACACCCACATGCCAACCTAAGAATTCTGCCTTTGGTGTAACCCTGTTGGAACCATCCGAAGTTTGCGATTTAAACCACATTTTCGGATGGTTCCCAGCGCAGCGCAATTGTTCAGAGGAAGTGTACATTCTGGGCAATTGCCGTGCAAACCCTTACCTAGGAACTTTCCAGAGGGATTCCCCAGTGTATCTTTGGGATAACCCTAAATCTGACGCTGGGGAGCTCTTAAGTTACGGCTCAATATGGCTACTCATAGCCTGAGGGGCACCACTCCACAAGCATGGGGCAGCGCCTCCATGAATTACCACAGCCAATACCGGAATGAAGCCCATACCATTGATATGATTATAAATCACACTACCCATATAGCCGACTGAACTAACTGACCCCCACAGAGAAGCAAATATAAATATAGGTAAATAAATAGCCTGAAGAGCTCAATCATTCTCGTGTAATAAGAATGTCATCCATAGATACAAATTCTATTTGTCTAATTACTTCTGGAGATAAGGAAGTATTACTTCATTTTACTTAACTCCATCAAAAAATTAAGTTTTTTTAATTCATTTATGGGATCTGAGTGTCACTGGCTCGGCCAGCATTTATTGCCCATTCCTAATTGCTCTTGCTCACAGGGCATTTAAGAGTCAACCACATTGCTGTGTGTCTAGAGTCACTTGTAGGCCAGACCAGGTAAGGACAACAGATTTGCTTCCCTAAAGGACATTAGTGAACCAGGTGGGTTTTCACAATAATCGGCAATGGTTTCATGGTTATCACCAGACTATTAATTCCAGAATTTTATTGAATTCAAATTTCATCATCTGCATTGGTGTACATTTCAGGCATCCTATAGCAATGATGGACTGAGTAACATTTTATTATTCTATACTTTATATATTCTAACTGTCAATGGGCAGAATTTTCACATCATATATGGATGAGAACAAAGGCGAGCAGGCACAAAAATGCCAGCTGGCATGCCGCCAGTGGCGGGTAACCCAATTCAGGTAGGTTAATGGCAAATTAAGGCCAGTTATCAGAGGCTGACTGGAATTTTCCAGTTGAACTGCAGACCAACCAAGGTGTAGGGAACAGGCTGGCTGCATGGGGGTGGGTCCCAGTGGCAGACTGTGGATCAGGAGCTCTAGGAAGCCTATGAGACCTTCCTTTTTACCTGGTCACAACTGGGAACACAGGCTGCCCTGTGGAGGGTCTCCCCATCCACAATGGTGGCCTGGCTACTGTGGCCATTTTTTAAATGTTAAATATTTTTAAAGATGTTGAGAAGGTGCCTAAAGATGTACGTGCTCACTCTGTCCCTTACCTGTGATGGCAGGCTACAACTTCTTCCATGCTGAAGGGTCACCTATTGGCCCTCTAGCTTCCAAAACACACCTGCTGCTCTTGGATAGTGAGAGTGCCCCTGGACCACATTGGCCAAATCAGGGAAAATCATTGTTGGGTGACTACTTCTCACACAGCACTGAGTCGGGACACCCATTTGGTCCCGATGTCAAAGTCCTGATCCAGAAGGCAAAATCCTGCCTTTGAATTTACAGATTATGGAGTTGAATTACTAGAATAATGTTTTTTTGATTACAGTAAATAAATCTCAAGCAAATTACTTTAGAATGACATCTCCTCATAGAGTAACCTAAACCCATGTAGATAAAAATTAATGGCCACATCTGTGGAAGATTTTAGCTACACAATATCAGGTGGGAATTTTCTGCCCCCATTGGGCGGCATGGCAGATGTGAGCGGACAATATGATGAGAAGGCCAAAAATCAGTTTTACATCATCGTGAAACCAGTTTGCGATCGTCCACTCTGCCCATTATATGCATTATATGACCACATGCGATGTTAATTGCTGTGAAAAACAAATCCCAGCGAGAAACTTGGCTTATGGGCCATACCTTTTTTTTGTATTCTGAAAATGAGAAGAAGACATACTGATCTCAGCAGCAAGAAGTCCAGTAACACTTTTGGGATTTTAAAAATAAAAAGTAAAAGTATTATGAACAAGAAGAAAGGAAAACTTAAGCACACAAGATTACACTTACATAGTTAAAAATTAGTCTTATGAAACATTGCCCCAAAAGACTCCACTTGGTTAGACCCATAAGTAAACACCTTCCAAGCAACATTCCCTTATTGATGTTTAATTATAAAAATCCAGTAATATTACCCAAGGCAAACTGCTGTAGCTTTAATAAAGGCATACTACATGACTGCCAACTCGCTTCCACTCTGTTGTGGAAATCCAAGACTTTGGGACAAAACTACTTGTTGCAACCCAAGACTTTTCTGGCTTGACAGGATGGCTGATTCAAACTGCATCTTCTCCCAGCCAAGAGCTACCAGCTCCAGCAGCTCCCCAGCTCAACTCCAGCTAATAGCTACATCTCACAGCTCAGCTCTAGTTCACAGTTACCCTAAACTCTTCACGGTAACTCTAAAATACTTTTTTTCCCCCTTTCATCTCAGTTTCCATTGTTCTCACACCCCTTTGAAACTCAAACCCAACATAAAATCTTTCATGTCTCTGTTTTGTCTTTGTTTTCGGGTCAATAAAATATAATATCCCCTCTTCTATTTATCTATGGAACTCATGCAACTGAGATGAGAAGAAATTTCTTCACCCAGAGAGTAGTGAGCCTGTGGAATTCGCTACCACAGAAAGTAGTTGAGGCCAAAACATTGTATGGTTTCAAGAAGGAGTTAAACATCGCTCTTGGGGCGAAAGGGAGCAAAGGATATGGGGAGAAAGCGGGAGCAGGCTATTGAGTTGAATGATCAGCCATGATCATAATCAATGGCGGAGCAGGCTCGAAGGGCTGAATGTCCTACCCCTGCTCCTATTTTCGATGTTTCTATGTAACATGCAAACATGTTTCTTGATACCTCTGACTTCTCTTTGATTTTCAAACAAACACTTCACTTGTATCTGAAACCTTACACCACTATCTTTTTCATGTTTTAAATCCCTAACAATTTGTCTCCAATAACCTTTGCCCAGATTAATTAATTCATTTAAACACACACACGCACACAAACACTCCCAGCCTTCTTTACTGAATAACACAATATTCCACAAGAGTTAAAACAAAAACATACATTCCCACAATGCATTTGCATTTCATCAAATTGCCTGCCTGCCAGAATAATCCCTCCAAGCTGGATCATTCTTGCATGTTGGCATGATTGCACGCCAACATGTTTCACAACTGAACAAAAGCGACGTGCAGCTGGCGAGCTGCTTTTCACTCAGGACTTTGAGGTTTGTTTGCCTACCTTGCTTCGGGCAGCACTTGTGGTCATCAGTACCAGGCTTCACATGCAGCACCGCACCACTTTTAGTGGGGGGGGGGGGTTCATGGGCAGGTCTCTACTTACCAGACCAACCGTAAGGCGGGGGTGGCTTTTCAACAGCTACAGGGCTAGGGCTTGCTTGGGGAAGGGGGAGCAGTGGCCTTAGGCAAAGGAAGAGGCTGTGGGATGAGAGCAGTACTGGGGAAGGGGGGTATCCCAGGGTATGTGTGGGGACATATGTTGATCTGTGCAAGTGGCCTCAAGAGGGTGGGGGCTGAGGAGGAAGTCTCCAGAGGAAATGAGGCCAGATGGAGATGTGAGGGTGTGTGTGAAAGAGTGAGTGGTGATGTCCCTTGAGCTGGCAGTGTGTAGGATGTCAGTGAATGTGTGATGGCTTGTGAGTATGTGAGTTTAGAGTGATGAGACAGTTGCCTTACCCTGGCAGCACTGCTGAAATCATTCATTTTCTTTCTGCATTGGATGGCGAACCTTGTCTGTGCAGCATTGGCACTGACCATCATTGCCACCGCCTCCCAAGCCAGAGTGGTGACACTGATGGGCCTCCTGCAGCCAGAATGGGAATACTGGACATTGCGGCAGTCCTCCACAGCATCCAAAAGGTGTTCCAGGGACACGTCAAAAAAATGGTGGGCTGCAGTCTGCTTGCCTTTCAGGGCCATGTCTTCTGTGCAGCAATCCTGGACTGCAAGCATTGAGAGCTGTGTGCGCAGCTGCAGCTCAAATATGGCGCCCAGCGTGAAGAAGCAGCGAATTGACAGCGTGGCTGGTCAATCAGAGGCTGCCCCGCCAGTGAGCTGGTGTGTTTCCCGGAAGTACATAATTGATGAGTTGGGAATGGGATGATATGGCATTAAAAGCCACCATTGCAGCCAACGGGTAACACGTCCTTTTTCCCGCCCGCTACTGCACTTAGTGCAAATCTGGGACGATTCCATCCTCAAACTTTCTACAAATTTTCATGCTACAATTCTTTCCAAAAAGGTTCACTTAGTATCTCATATAACTGAGCAATTGTAATGCTAACTGATACTGCAGAGTCTTGCACAGGCTCTGGGAAATACATTTGGATTGTGAATTTACTAAAAGCCTTCATTGCTGCTTAATGTATGCTGTCAGCTTCAGAATAAATAATAGATGAAAATTTAACACAGGAAAAAGTGTAGTTTCTACCTGCTGAAACTCCTAATACTGTGAAATTGACAAGATAATTTCAACTCTTTAAGAATGTTCCAACTCACATGACAACTGTAAAGCATTTATAGATCACCTCCCACTCAGCATTTAAACTCATTTGCAGGGTTAAAATTTGTACCAATCAAATACCCATAATCTCAAATACATCTATGGCAAATCATCATTTTTGTATATTAAGGAACATAGAAATGAAAGACCTTATTTTTGAAAATTCTTACTAACTTAGGCTTGAATTTTAAACATTTCAGGTCAATGCGGGTAACAATTGTGTAAATGGCATATATTTCACAATTGCATGCTATTTTCAAAAGGCTGATTAGAGTGTGTGTCATTTTATGGTATCAGCAATTGTATGCCTCTTTGTTGGGGAATTTTGCTGAAATTCATTTGCAGTGACAGAAACTCAGCAACGTTTAAATATTATGGATATGTGTGACAGCTTTTCTATCAAAAGAGTAAGCATGAGATTTTCTGTAGGTACATCTCGTCATCATATTCGTTCTTCATTGTTGAAGATGACCATGACATCAGCAAGAATCCATTGAGTTAAGCTTCAAGTTGGATGTGTTCAATGATGACTATCCTGCCCAATTTGAGCATAAAAATATCAGTTGTCTGTTGGGCACACATGTATTGTTGGTGAGGAAGAAGTACTTGTGGCTCTGGATTTATGAAGTTCATGCTTCCTGTTGACAAGTATGCCTCTGATCTATTCATAGGAGGTAGCACCTTTGTTGATGAGATCACACTATTTGGATCAATCCTGTGCAAGGTTCTCCCATGTCTCAGGGCAAACTCTTCACTATGACCTTCAGGGTGCCCTTGAAGCACTTTTTCTGGCCTCCATGTGAACACTTCCCTTCAATTAGCTTGGCATAGAAGAGATTTTTTGACAAGTGCCATGAGGTACTCTGGCAACATGTTCTGCCCATTTTTATCTGAGCTCTCTTCAGCTTTATGTGGATGTTAGGCATGTCAGGCAGGGAGAGAATCTCATATGAAGAACCTTGCCTTGCCATCTGATCTTGCGTGGTCTCTGCAAGTGGATCATGAGAAAATAATGTAGCTTGTTTGTGTGCCTGGAATAAACTGCCCACATCTCACAAGCATACAAAAGAGTGGGAAGGACAATTGCTCTGTATATCATCACTTTTGTTGTAATGGATTGGTGGGTGATGTCATTACTTGCGCATGAAATAGGTAACAGCTCCAGTATGGCATTGTTATTGCAGCTTCCTAAGACTGTGTACTTTATGCTAAAAAAACTATCAAAATTATACAAAGTGCATAAGATTTCAGGGTGGTAGGAAACTGGATAGTGAATTAGGTTAGGCACTGGCAATTCACTTTTAGGATTTGAATTCAAATCCAGCCCTAAATGAATAGATAAGTCTCCTCAGTATTTTGGTGCAAAGGACCCAATGTGAAATGAGTCTCGGTCCATTTTCAATTCCACATAGGTTTAAAACACAAAGGTTGGGATTTTCTGGCCCCGCCACCAGAGGACATCATCATGGGCAGGATGGGAAAATTTGGACAGCCATTGTGGCTCTCCAAATTTTCCCCTCCTGCCCGTGACAATGCCTGCTGGTGTCAAGGCCAGAAAAATCCCACCCAAATTGCTCTTTGGCTTTACCTGCTAATTTAAAAAAAATATTTGTTCATGAGATGTGGGCATCGCTGGCTAGTCCAGCATTTATTGTCCATCCCTCATTGCCCTTGGGAGAGAGCATTTCTAAGAGTCAACCACATTGTTGTGGGTCTAGAGTAACATGTAGGCCAGACAAGGTAAGGACAGCAGGTTTCCTTCCCTAAAGGGCATCAGTGAACCAGATGTTTTTTTTTATGACAATCAGCAATGGTTTCATGGTCGCCATCAGACTTTGAATTCCAGATTTCTATTGAATTCAAATTTCACCATCTGCCATGGGTCTCTGGAGTTTGGAATGCTAGACAGTGACAATACCACTACCTCTGCCTCATAATGTCACTCAAGTCTAACACTAGTTGGTTAGGAATAAGTACTACACTGGTGTGAAGGATGGTCTTGTGAGGTTGGTACAGAATGAATGGACACAGTCCAATGGGAATGCTTGATGTATGTGCTAAGTCCTGAGCACTAACTTCCATCATCCAGACACTAAAAAAAGCAAAGTGGAATGACTCATGGGCAATTGGATGGCATGACGTGTAGAATTCGAATCTCTGAGTTACCTGTCCTCAGCCAATTGGTTCGCATATTCCAGATTTAATAAAGGAAAAAGTTAACCAGGATTCTTGGTTCTGTTTAGAAACATAGCAACTAGGAGTAGGAGTAGGCCATTTGGCCCTTTGAGCCTGCTGCACCATTCAATATGATCATGGCTGATCCTCTATCTCAATGCCATATTCCTGCTTTCTCTCCATACCCCTTGATACCCCTAATATCCAAAATGTATCAATTTCTTTCTTGAATATACTCAGTGACCCAGCCTCCACAGCCTTCTGTGGTAGAGATTTCCATGGGTTGACCACCCTCTGATTGAAGAAATTTTTCCTCACCTCAGTCGTAAATGTCCTGCCCCGTACCTTGAGACTGTGGCCCCTGGTTCTAGATTCCCCAACCTGGGAAAACAACCTCCCTGCATCTAGTCTGTCTAGCCCTGTTAGAATTTTATACGTTTCAATCAGGTCCCTTCTCATTCTTCTAAACTCCAGTGAATACAGGCCCAGTCGAGCCAATCTGTCCTCATACAGCAGTCCTGCCATCCCCGGTATCAGCCTAGTGAACCTTCGCTGCATTCCCTCTATGGCAAGTGTATCCTTTCTTAGGTAGGGGGACCAAAACTGCATGCAATACTCCAGGTGTAGTTTCACCAAGGCCCTGCATAACTGCAGTAAGACATCTCTACTTCTGAACACAAATCCTCTTGCAATGAAGGTCAGGATGCCATTTGCCTTCCTAATTGCTTGCTGCACTTGCCTGTTTACTTTCATTGACTGGTGTACAAGGACACCCATATCCCTTTATACATCCATATTTCCCAATATATCACCTTTTAAATAATATTCTGCATATCTGTTTTTCACATCGAAGCATATAACTTCACATTTATCCACGTTATATTGCATCTGCCATGTTTGCCCACACACACTTGTCTAAATCGCCCTGAAGCCTCCTTGCACATTCTTCACAAACCCGCCCAGTTTTTTGTAATCAGCAAACTTGGAAATATTGGTCGGGATTTTCCGGCCCTGTCGCGGGTGGTACATGACGCGGGCAAGGCGGCACTCCAGCCAGAAGTTCATTGACTTGCGGCGGGACTGGAAGATCACGGCAGCAGGCGGGTGCAGAAAATCCCGCCCATTGCATTTGGGCTCCCTCATCCAAATCATTTATATATATCTTGAACAGCTGGGGCTCAAGCACTGATCCCTATGGTACCCTACTAGTCACCGCCTGCCACCCGGAAAAAGACCCATTTATTCCCACTCTCTATTTCCGGTCTGTCAACCAATTCTCAATCCATGCCAGTATATTATCCCCAATCCCCATGTGCTATCGTTTTGCCCACTAGCCTCTTATGTGGGACCTTATCAAAAGCCCTCTTGAAATCCAAATACACCACATCTGCTGGTTCTCCCTTATCTATTCTACTAGTTACATCCTCAAAAAGCTCCAGTAGATTGGTTAAGCATGATTTCCCTTTCATAAACCCATGCTGACTTTGTCTAATCCCGTTAATGCTTTCCAAGTGTTCTGTTACCACATCTTTTATAATAGACTATAGCATTTTCCCCACTACTGATGTTAGGCTATCTTGTCTGTAATTTTCTGTTTTTTCCCTCCCTCCTTTTTTAAATATTGGGGTTATATTTGCCAATCTCCAATCTGAAGGGACTGCTCCAGAGTCTATAGAATTTTGGAAGATGACCAACAAAGCATCTAATATTTCCAGGGCTACTTCCTTTAGTACTCTGGGATGTAGATTAGCAGGCCCTGGGGATTTTTCAGCCTCTAACCCCATTAATTTCTCTAGCACCATTTTTTTACTAATGCTGATTTTCTTCAGTTCCTCCCTCTCACTAGACCCTTGGTTCCCTAACATTTCTGAGAAATTATTTGTGTCCTCTTTTGTGATGACAGAACCAAAATATGTGTTCAATTCCTCTGCCGTTTCTTTGTTCCTCATTATAATTTCCCCCGTTTCTGCCTGTAGGGGACCTACATTTGTTTTCACTAACCTTTTTCTCCACACATGTTTATCGCAGCTTTTACAGTCAGTTTTTATGTTCCCTGTAAGTTCACTCTCATGCTCCATTTTCCCCTTCTTGATCAATCTTTTTGTCCACTTTTGCTGAATTCTAAACTGCTCCCAATCCTCAGGCTTGCTGCTTTTCTGGCAATTTTAAATGTCTCCTCTTTGGATCTAATACTATCCCTAATTTCTTTTATAATCCATGGTTGAGCCACCTTTCCTGCTTTGTTTTTGCGCCAGGCAGGAATGAATAATTGTTGTAATTCATGCACATGCTCCTTAAATATTAGCCATTGCCTATCCACTATCAACCCTTTCAGTAAGGTTCCCCAATCCATCATTGCCAACTCGAGCCTCATACTCTCGTGGTTCCCTTTATTTAGATTCAGGACCTTAGTTTCGGATTCAACTTCTTCACTCTCCATTTTAATGAACAATTCTATCATTTTATGGTCGCTCTTCCCCAAGGGACCCTGCACAACAAGATTGTTAACCAATCCTTTCTCATTGCACAATACCCAGTTTAGGATAGCCTGCTCTCTAGTTGGTTCCTCAACGTATTGGTCCAAAAAACCATCACGTACACACTCCAGGAAATCCCCCTCCACAGTGTTATTGCTTGTTTGGCTTGTCCAATCTATATGTAGATTAAAGTCGTCCATGATTACAGTTGTACCCTTATAGCATACATCTCTAATTTTCTGTTTAATGACTTCTCTTACATCTACATTACTGTTTGGGGGCCTATAGACAACCCCCACCAATGTTTTCTGTCCCTTGGTGTTTCTTATCTCCACCCAAACAGATTCCACATCATGATTTTCCAAGCCAATATCCTTCCTCACTATTGCATTGATTTCCTTCTTTAATAACAATGCTACCCCACCTACTTTCCCTATTTGTCTGTCCTTCCTAAATATTGAATACCCCTGGATGTTCAGTTCCCATCTTTGATCACCCTGCAGCCATGTCTCTGTAATTGCAACTATATCAAAACTGTTTATATCTATTTGCGCTATTAATTCATCTACCTTATTGCAAATGCCCCATGTATTAGGATACAATGCCTTTAGACTTGTCTTTTTTACCTTGTTAGTCACCTTAGCTTTTTATTTTGCACTATGGCCCCATTTGCTTTTTCTGCCTTCCACTTTTGCTTCTTACTTTTCTGTCTTTCGTTTCTATCCTTGTTTCCCCCTCCTCTGTCCCTCTGCTCAGGTTCCAGTCCCCCTGCCATTCCAGTTTAAACCTTCCCAGACAGCACTGTCTAATGACTCCTACTGGAAATTGTGCATATAAGGACATTGGGTGAGATAAGCCACTATCTTGCCTGCACTCATTGTCAAAACTTAGATATGAAAGGTGGCCATTTGGAAGAGGTATCAAGGAGATGCTGGCGACTCTGCATAAAAAAAGGAAAAAGTAGGAAAGACATCTTTAACTCTGACATTTGAATCAAAACTGAGGGTTATTGTCAAAGCAGCAATTTGTCAATTGCTGGGGAGGTGGTGGGTTGGTGGGGTAGTGGTATTATCACTAGGTTGGTAATCCAGCAACCCAATACAATGCTCTGGGGACCTGGGTTTGAATCCCACCAGATGGTAGAATTTGAATTCAATAAAAATCTGCAATTAAAAGTCTAATGATAACCATTGTCAATTGCTGTAAAAACCCACCTGGTTCACTAATGTCCTTTAGGGAAGGACATTTGCCATCCTTACCTAGTCTGGCCTACATGTGACTCCAGACCCACAGCCATGAGGTTGACCCTTAAATGCCCTCAAGGGCAATCAGGGATGGGAAATAAATGCTGGCCTAGCCAGTGATGCCCACATCCCAAGAACAAATGAAAAAAAAATCACATTTAAAAACATATAGCAACGTTAGCACCTCTCTAATCTGTTAATATTAATGGCAATGACATATAATGGTAATGCTCAACTTGTGCCCTTTCAGCCAATGCTCATACATGCACTGAACAGCAAAATCCTCGTTCAGATCATCACAAACCCACAACATTTGTTAGATGTTTATTGCTACATTAGCCTTTTTCATTTAATATGTTGACTGTATTGGAAATGAGCTGTAATTATTTTAGAGACTGCTGTCAATAGTGAGCTGGTAGACTCTGTTTCCCTGTTGTTAGGTATTATTACAAGTTTCCAACTAGCAAAGAATCAGTATGTTGAAGTACTATCGCTGACAGAAGGCTCTCATTACATTAATTACAACTATATAATTAAAACATGGCGTGTGTGCAACACTTGATGATCCCATGAATGATCCTTCTGGCTCAGAGATCATTGAAGCATTCTCTACTCCTCCCCCTGCAAAGTCCGTTCAATGTCAGCAGAAATTAGGTCATGCAATATTAATATTATGTTCATGGTCAGACAGTCCATGCAAAAGGCAGTAAGGTAGGGTAGAATTTACTTTGAAAAATACAGCTACATTTAAGCTATAATGGAGTTTGCATGGAAAGGAAGAATGAAAGACATGTCATCCATCTGCTCACGCTCAGAGAAATGGGAAATATTATTTTTCTATCCTGCTGGTAGGGTCATGACGCATTGCGCCAGATTAAGTTAGCAGCAGGTGTCATGCAAATTAAGGAATAACGGCATTACAGCTGCTCAGTTAACTCAGTTGGCAAAGTCAGCTTGAAATCAAGTCATTCAGATCATATGGTCTTATGTTTGAGTTTTGGTCTGTACTGAGTTAGCTGACCTAATCATAGATTGACTAGATCAAGGGAGAAGTAAATCAGGCAGGGTTTCACTTCTGATTTCTAAGTTTCTCCAATTCTTGCCTCTCACCAATACCCCATTTTCATTGGCTCCACATTAATGGCTGTGCCTTCAGCTGCATCGGTCGTCAACTCAAGAATTTCCTGCTTAAACCTCTCCAGCTCTCTACTTCCTCCAAGTCATTGCTCAAAATCTGCCTCTTTGACTAAGTCAGCAATCCAAATATCTCTTTATGCGGATCCATCTCAAATGTTGTCTGATTATATTCCTGTGAAAAGCCTTGGGATATTTTATCACATTACAGGCTCTATAAATATGCAATGTATTGCTTTTGACCACAATCTAGAAAACCACAGTCGAATTACCTGCCAGCATTCACTAGAGAGGAACCATGAATGGGAAAGGTGGATACCACCTCTTATTCATTACGTCTCTAAAGAAGAAAACCAAGATCCTTGATGGATGGTATTCCATTGAGCAAATTCATTGATTTTGTACTTTTAGCAAGGGGGTGGGTGGTGGTGGTGGTGGTGGGGAGTGTGGACTCAAGGATAGAGATACTATTCTGCTATGTAAATACCCCAGCCTCTGCTCCTTTTGAAAGTCTTTTTCAAAGACTGTATCAGTGATTCATTTATCTATTTATTATTTTTTCACAGGAAATCTGTAGAAATGAGTCTTGAATAATATTCATCAGCATAACTGAAAATAAATAACATCTGGAAATGTCTGTCCAGTATCAACTTTTCCCAGCTGTAAAATGGTGTACCACAGCTGTTTGAAAATGTAAGTCTTCCTGACCAATTATTTCTCTACTGCCTGCAATCTGTTCATAGCTGTTCTATTAGAAGTATTCCTTAGTTTGCAAAAAAATCTCCAGGGCATTTTCCCAATTGGAATACATTCCTTAAAATAAACACATTTACTGAAGCAAGATGCAAAACTCTGCATTCACAGTTTCTCTCTCCCTCCTGATCTAAGTTCTCTTCTGCTGAAGATCTTCACTCCCTCCCGCCCTCAGTTGCTCTCTCATCTCTGTGTGTTTCATTGGACGGTCTTTCTCAAAATAAAAGAAAATGTTGGACATACTCAGCAGCTGTGACTGCATTTTTATAGACAGAAGCAGTTAATGTTTCCAGTTGATGACCTTTCCACGGAATTCAATTCTGACACAAACTGACAGAACTGAGAGTTCAGGTGAAAGATCATTGACTTGAAACATTAGCCCTGTTTTTCTCTCTTTGCAGATGCTGTCAGATCTGCAGAGTATGTTGAGCATTTTCTATTTTTTTCAGGTTTCCAGCACCTGCAGTATTTTATTTTTGTGATTGTCTCTTCCTGACTGACTCTGGCACATATCATTAAGCCAGCACACAATGACAGCATCTTGCTGCATTTCTTGACTTTCCAAAAAGATAAAAGATACCAATTCAATAAATCAATAAAGAAAACATTTTTAGAACAGAAACAAAAGTAGATATAAGGAAGCAGAGCCAGAAAGAGAAATAGGAAAAGAGCTTGAAAAAGGGTTGGGGTGTATAAAGGAATTAGAATGGGAGAGAAGCTGAAAGCTATTAATTTTAGTTAAAAGAGCGAATCTAAGTATCTCCTCTTCACATTCAATAGCATTGCCATCACTGAATCCCCCACTAACAACATCCTCGGGGTTACCACTGACCAGAAACTCAACTGGACTAGCCATATGAATACTGTGGCTACAAGAGCAGGTCAGGGGCTGCGAATTCTGAAGTGAACAACTTGCTTCCTGACTCCCCAAAGCTTGTCCACCATCTCCAAGGCACAAATCAGGAGTGCGATGGAATACTCTCCACTTGCCTGGATGAGCGTATCTGTCGCCACCATGGGTCGCATGCACGCTCCTGGCAAGGGCTTGTCCCAGTCAGCTTTACTCTACCGACGGAGTGTGCCTACATGGCTCAAACTAACATCTGATGATGTTAAAGAACAAATTTACAAACTGGCAAAGAAGGACCTGACCCCATCACAGATTGGTGTGATCCTTAGGGATTCCCAAGTGTTGCCCAGGTGCGTTTTGTGACTGGGAACAAGATTCTCAGGATCCTGAAGTCTAAGGGACTTGCTCCAGACCTTCTAGAGGATTTGTATCACTTGATCAAGACTGCTGTGGCTGTCCGCAAACACTTGGAGAGGAACAGGAAGGATAAAGATGCCAAATTCCGTTTGATTCTTATTGAAAGCAGAATCCACAGGCTGGCTCATTACTACAAGTCCAAGAGGGTACTTCCTCCCAACTGGAAGTATGAATCCTCCACAGCTTCAGCACTGGTAGCTTAAGAAGTTTCTTTATTGAAATAAAAGCAGTGTACAGCTGATGCCAGAAATCCGAAAAAAGAAGTGCTGGAGGAACTCGGCGGGTCTGGCAGCATCTGTGGAGAAAGAAATTGTTAACCTTTTGAATCAATTATCAAAGATTGACTGTTTTTCTCTCTACGGATGCTGCTGGGTCTGCTGAATTTTTCCAGCACTGTTTTTATTTCAAGTTTCTTCATTTAGACTTTATTGGACCTGAAAAATAAAATGTGTATGTTGTTACAGTAAAAGAAAACACTCAAGAAGCACGACACCATTCAGAACAAAGCAGCCCATTTGATTGGCACCCCATCAACAAAAATTCTTTCGAGTTATCAACAGTCACAGATTGCAACTCTTTCGAGTACAATCACAGTTCTTGGTTTCCGGGAGTGGGACATGAACCCACAACCCTCTGATTCAAAGGCGAGGGTGCTATGGACTGAGCCACAGCTGACACTGCTTAACCCCCCCATCAACAAACTCTTTCGAGTTATCAACAGTCACAGATTGCAACTCTTTCGAGTACAATCACAGTTCTTGGTTTTACAGGAGTGGGACATGAACCCACAACCCTCTGATTCAAAGGCGAGGGTGCTATGAACTGAGCCACAGCACTCCCTCCACCACCGACATACATTGGCAATTAAGGATGAGTAATTAATGCTGGCCTTGTCAATAACAATTTGTGCAGCTGACGTCAATTCATTGAATCTTTCAAGCAAGATCTGGAACTGTTTATAACTGGGATGGACATCACATCTTTTTAAGAGATAGGTACTGCTGAGTGAATTCTCAGCAGTACCTATCTTTAAAAAGATGTGATGCCCATTCCAGACCAGAATGATCTCCTGAACTAGTTTTGATCATTTTGATGGATTGTAAAGGTATTTCCCAGATATTTTTTGACAAATTGAACTGAGGTTTTTATCGTTTTTTTAATCTCTCCCTAGAGATCACTTAGGCCAGAATTTTCCAGAAATTTAGGCCGACGGGAAAATGACGCGGGATGATGTCGGGAGGAACCCCCAACGTCATCCCGGTCCATTTAAATTTTAAGGAAGGCGGGCAGACAGCGAAATCAGCTGTCTCCCCGCCGACCTGTCAATGGCCAATTGAGGTCATTGACAGGATAATTAAGATCATTAAAGACCCTGCCCATCCAACCTTAAGGCTGGCGGGCAGGCCAGGAGCCCCAGCAGGCTTCTGATAAAACATGAAACCTCATCCACTGGCAGGATGAAGTTTCATGTTCGTGTTTAAAAACTTTAATAAAGTTTCAGTGCTTCTTATTAACATGTCCCATCTCGTATGACATTGTCACACGAGGAGGACATGTTAATAATGTTTTTATTTTTCTATTTTTAAAGTTTTTTAACCTGTCACTAATCTCCCTGAGACAGCACTTGGTCTCAAGGAGCAGTGCGCTCTTTCACGGGCATGTGCGAAAGAGCGCACTTTGACAGTTGGGGACTCCCCCACCCCCCGCCCACCGCACAGGAAGCACATAGTGCTTCCCGTTGGGCAGGCCTTAATTGACCCGCCCACTCAAAATGGCAGCGGGCCCCGTTTCAGCGGCGGGGTTTGGCTGCCCACCCACTGCCGAGCTGGTGGGGCCCGCCCACCCACCAAGGGAAAAATTCTGCCCATGGCTTTAGGTGGGTTGTATATATTGTGATACACAAGGTATTACAATTGTGTGCAAGGTTCGTTGGACCAGAGGTCTTCATCTGTCCATCATTATTCGTAAATTCATAAATGAGGTCTAAATGCTAAAACATTGGGAAACTATACTGTGGCCTTGGGTGGGTGTTAGGAAATAGAGAGAGTTTAAGTAAGTTATATTTGTATTTTACGGGTGTTAGGAATGAGTTTTAGCTTTAATATTTAAGTTTGGTTTGTATTTCTACATCTTATATAGATATCTAGTATGTTAAGAAAGTTCAAATCGAGTTTTAGTTTCACTTTAAAAAGGTGCCTACATTTCTAATGAGGTCTTTTATGACTGTAAGCTAAGTTAAACAAACAAGAGTAGAATAATTGGGCTGTTGCCTAGCAACAGGGGCCCAGTGAGGCAGGCCCCTCCCACAGACACACAGAAAAAGTAGTTTGTTTTGGAAACTGTTGGAGTTCAGCAGGTTTTGAAGATACCTGCCAAGCAGGAGCAGCCTTGAAGGGGCAGATAGTCAGCTCCAAGCTAAAGTTGGTTGAAAGCAACTGCCAGAGAGAGATTGGAGCAAAGGAGTCAAAAAGCCAGCCTCAAGCTAAAGAAAACACCCCAATCCAGGGGAGTGGAAAAAGAGAAAGTCCCAAGCAGACCTTCTAGTCAAAGGAAGGACAGGAACCTGGAAAAGGTTCTGTTAAGTGAAGTTAAGAGTGAGGGGCAGAGAAAGGCTCCAAGCTTCAGGTTTAAAGCTCCAAGCTTAAAGAGCTAAAGGCTTCAGAAGAGGCAAGAAAGTCCAAAGAGACAACTAATGGCCTGTAACTCTTTGCTATGGGCATGTGATGTGATGGTATTGTTGATGGCTGAGTTGGTGAGAGAGAATGCGTGGAAGACAGAGTATGAATGCATGCGGTGACCCAGGGAAGAGTAACATCAGAAGGAGAGTTCGGAACCCTGAAGGTGAATCCTTGCAGAAGGCATCTAAGAGAAAGCATTGGTTTGGGAGAAGATTCCAAAGTGAGTTTTTGGAAAGTGGAGGTTGGAAACCCTCATGTGAAGGACGGAGTTCTGTGAGACTGGTTGGCTCACGGTGTGACAAGTGTCTGGGGGGAGTTGAGGAGTGATCCATGGCATCTGGTTGAGGTTGCATCTGTTACTTGGTTCCAGATCGTGGTGTGTCTGACCACAGGGTGCCCATTGATACATGGACTGTGTACTTACTGTGAACATCAAAGTATAAGATAGCTTTTGTAACTTGTGTTATCCTTGCAAATCTGTAAATATCTGTAAAGGTATGATTGTGGGTGAAGGGGTATTGTAATATAGTTCATTTTTTCTTGTTGAATAAATGTTTTGTTTTTTTGTTAAAAATTCATCAGCTGACTCCTGTGAGTCTGTTCAGTAGCTACCCTCCACATATCTAAACAAACAAATTAAATGTTAGGATCTATCAAGCTGGGTTCCACTCTGGGATCAGGCTTGTCCAGGGATAACCTCAGCGAGGATCATAACAAAGTGGGGGCTCATCCAGAATTTGAAATGCAGACAGCGGGTGGTGGGACACAGGATAATAATTGGTTCAGGAGTATCATTATAAGGTGGGATTGGAAATCTTTGACAATGGGATTTGTGAATTCTTTTAAATGAATGCATGGAGATAAAGAGGTACTGGACATAGGAATTGGAGTTGCTGTGAGGTATTATATGGGTTGGAATCCAAAATGGCTTTGGAGGTTGCTAAGGCTTTTTTACAGATGGAAAATGTAACCCTGACTGGTTTACAAAAATTAACCAAGAGTAAGCTGATGGAATTGGCGGATAAACTGGGGTTAGAATCACCTGTAAGGTCAAAGAAAGCAGATATACTTAAAGTGATAGCACAGCATTTAAAATTGGAAGTGATACCCGACACTAGTAAGTCACTGCTGGAGGCAGTGAGACTTCAGTTACAAATGAAGAAGCTTGAACTTGAACAAGCAAAGGAACTGAAAAAAACTTGAATTAGAGGCAAAAGAAACAGAAAAGGAAAAAGAGAGAGTATTTCAAAGAGAAGTGGAAATGCAAAAACTCAACCTCCAGAGGGAAAAGTTAGCAATGGAGGAAAGAGAGGAAAGACACTCCATCAACTTTAGTTGGACATTGCCTTTCCGTGTTACCCTTCTCTGCACCTTTCAGAATAAGAATAGCTTTTCTGAGGAAGGTAGGGAATCAATATTAGGCATAATACTGCACTCTGAAAGAAGTCGTATCAAGGGATGGAAGGAGACAAAAGACAGGTAAAAATAGGTCATTTAGCTTAACATCTGTCATTAGGAAAATGTTAGCATCTATTATGAAGGATGTAATAACGGAGCATTTAGAAATATATAATATAATCAAGCAGAGTCAGCCTGGCGTCATTAAGGGGAAATCATGCTGACAAATTTATTAGAATTCTTTGAGGAGGTGACAAGCAGGGTAGATGAAGGGGAACCAGATGTAGTATCTTTGGATTTCCAAAAGGCGTTCGATAAGGTACCACACATAAGGCTACTTAATAAGATAAGAGGCCATGATGTTGGGGGTAGTATATTAGCATAGATAGAGGATTGGCTAACTAATAGAAGACAGAGAGATGGATAAGGGAGGCATTTTCAGGATGGCAACCTGTAACTAGTGGATACTATTGCCAAGTTTGTGGATGACAGAAAAATAGGTGGGAAGACATGCGGTGAGGATGACGCAAAGAGTCTACGGAGGGATATAGACAGGTTAAATGAGTGGGCAAAAAACTTGGCAGATGGAATATAATGTGGGAAAATGTGAGGTTGTGCACTTTGGCAGGAAGAATAGAGGAGCTGAATATTATTTAAATGGAGAAAGACTGCAGAAAGCTGCAGCACTGAGGGATTTGGGCACCCTTGTGCATGAATCCCAAAAAGCTAGCAGATAGTTCAGCAGGTAGCAGGGAAGGCAAATGAAATGTTGGCCTTTATTTGAAAGGCAATGGAGTATAAAAATAAGGAAGTCTTGCTAAAACTATACAAGGCACTAGTTAGACCACACCTAAGGCAAAAGTTTTAGCTCGGCGGGCAGGCACACACCTGTACCACTTGAGCATAAAATGACGCGCGTTGACATCGGGCAAGAGTCCCAATGTCAATGCGCAATCGCGCAATATTTTGGCCTGTTAAATCCATTAACAAGGTTAATGGCAGCTCTGTGTCTCAGGGAGATTCTGAAGTGTGCACTCGTGCGAATGCGTGAAGTTCCCGCTCGCCCCGCTCACCGTCCTCCCCCCGCCTGCACAGGCGGCAGTGAGCATTGCCGCTCATGTTTCACGCTGGGCAGGCCTTAATTGGCCCACCAGCGTGAAATCGTCTTCCAGCCCCGATCATGGGCGGCAGTCAGTTTCCCGGGTGCCTCCGCCCACCCCTGCCGAGCCCGCCCGAAAAGGGCTAAATTCTGCCCCTAGAACACTGTGAACAATTTTGGTCCCCTTATCAAAGGAAAGATGTACAGGCATTGGAGGCAGTCCAGAGAAGGTTCCTTAGGTTGATCCCGGGCATGGAGGGATTTTCTTATGAGGAGAGGTTGAGTAGGTTGGGCCTGTACTCATTGGAGTTTAGAAGAATGAGAAGTGACCTTATTGAAACATATAAGATTCTTAGGGGGCTTGACAGGGTAGATGCTGAGAGGCTGTTTCCCTTGTGGGAGAGTCTAGGACCAAAGGGCATAATCTCAGAGTAAAAGGTGGCCCAGTTAAGACAGAGATGAGGAGGAATTTCTTCTTTCGGAGGGTAGTGAATCAGTGGAATTCTTTACCGCAGAGGGCTATAGAGGCTGTGTCGTTAAGTATATTCAAGGCCGAGATAGACAGATTTTTAATCAGTAAGGGAATCAAAGGTTATGGGGAAAAGGCAGGAAAGTGGAATTGAGGATTATCAGATCAGCTATGATCTCAATGAATGGCAGAGCAGACTCAATGGGCTGAATGGCCTACTTCTACACCTATGTCTTATTGCCTCATGGTCTAAGTCCTATTATTGTGTTCCTAGCTTTTGCATGGATGGGAAGTACAATCCAGGACCTGACAACCTGGCTTGCAACTTTCTGCTTTGCTCCCAAGATTATTTTCCTCTCAGCTGACTTTTGCTGACCAATCCAGAAGACTGAAGACGCCCAGCAAGGCAGGCAAGGCCCAAACCAGGTGATGGAAGAGGGCTAGATAGAGAGGCAAGGCTTAGTTAGATGGAAGCACACAGGAGAAGATTCTGTTGGATGGTTTTGCCTGGTAAATATGATTAAAAATCAAGCCTTCATCTACCACAGATTGTCCCACACCTCACCATGGGGGTGTGCCTCATAATTTAACAATCTCTGTACCATATTGTAGATCTGCATTTACTTACGGGTGCTTGCTTTCTAAGTTTATAGGAATCCTACTGTACTCAATGGAAAACAATGATATGAACAGTCTCTTTTCCATTAACCTGGTAAATTGGGCACCTTTCCATCAGTTCATGTAATGTCATGCAGCTGTTTGTGGAAATTGAATTGAAATGCTATAAATTTATGTCATTAAATAGGTTTTGAACTTCCGTTGAGCCAGCTTAGAAGACTAATTTTTTCTTGAACTCAATGAAGATGCCTAAAGAATTAATGAAAATTCCTCAACGTGATTTTTCTTTATGCGAGGCATTTGAATACTGTCTGCACTGAGAAAACTGCTGCTGCTTTGAAATTTATGTGCACAGACGACAATGATTTGTAAATTTTTTATGATCATAGAGTGTGATTTTTATTTAACATTCAATGTTAGAGAAGATGTTTTGGTCTGCTGTTTAAAAGGTAATGATTAAAGTAGTGGTGTTCAGCTTTGAACATCAGGAGAAAAAAAATTATATGCCGTTCCAGTCAATAAAACCCTTTATAAGTAATAACCATTTCATGCAATGGATTGCTTAGGCTAAAATATGGTCACTTATTTACCAGATAAAATTCATGTATTTTTCAGTCAGATATGAATTGGGTTTCTAAGGTTATTTATGTGCTAATGTGTGAAAAGTTGTTTGTATTGGAGTTGACAGCCTGGGTGGCCCCACAGAGGCAGGAGGTGAGTTTATTCCCACAGTTCCTTGCTTAGAGTGTTCTGAAACTCAACAAGCAGGTGGGAAGCCTGGAGAAAGCATTTCCAATATAAATATTGTAAGATCCCCCCCCAAGCCACTCACCATTCTGACTTGGAAATATATCGCCATTCCTTCACTGTCGCTGGGTCAAAATCCTGGAACTTCCTCCCTAACAGCACTGTGGGTGCCGACACCACATGGACTCCAGTGGTACAAAAAGACAGCTCACCACCGCCTTCTCAAGGGCAATTAGGAATGGGCAGTAAATGCTGGCCTAGCCAGCGATGCCCAGAAGATGTCCAACAAGGCAGGTAAGGCTCAAATCAGATGATGGAAGAGGGCTAGATAGAGGGGCACGACTTAGTCAGATGGAAGCACGCTGGAGAAGATTCTGTTAGATGGTTTTGCCTGGTAAACATGATTAAAAATCAAGGCCAAAATCTTCTGTTCAGCGTGCAGGGACGGGCCCCGCACACCAACGCGTAAAATGACATGCAGTGACATGGGGTGTGTCTACCCCAAGTCTTCATCTACTTTGGACTGCCCCACACCTCACCATGTGGAGGTGTACCTCATAATTTAACAATCTCTGCACTATATTGTAGATCTGCATCTGCTTACAGACATTTCAATTCAATTTCCACAAACAGCTGCATGAAATTACATGACATTGAAAGTAGTAATCTCCAAATTACTCCCAAAGTTACACATTAGTGAGACTAGAAATAAAAAGATAGGGAGGATCAATGCGTGCCTTGAGGCATGGTGCAGAAAGGAGGGCTTCAGATTCTTGGGGCACTGGAACCAGTTCTGGGGAAAAAGGTATCTATTCAAAAGTGACAGGTTGCACCTCAACTGGACTGGGGCCAATGTCCTCATGGGGAATTTCACTGGTGTGGTTGAGGGTGACTTGAAGTAAATTGGCTGGAGAATGGGCACTAGCATATAGAAGTAGAAAAGAAGAAGAATTATCCTTTATTATTTTATGGGATGTTTGCATTGCTGGCCCACCCCTAATTGTCCTTGAGAAGGTGGTGGTGAACTGCCTTCTTGAATCACTGCAGTCCAAGTGCACCTACAGTGCTGTTAGGAAGGGAGTTCCAGGATTTTGACCCAGCAACACTAAAGGAATGGCGACATAGTTCCAAGTCAGGGTGATGTGTAACTTGGTGGGGAATTTGCACATGGTGGTGTCCCCATGTGCCTGCTATCCTTGTCCTTCTAGGTAGTAGAAATCACAGGGTTTGAAGGTGCTGTCGAAGAAGCAGTGGGTTGTTGATCAAGTGGGCTACTTTGTCCTGGATGCTTCATGACTATTGTTGGAGCTTCACTATCCAAGCAAATGAGGAGTATTCAATCACACTCCTGGCACTGAATAAAATGGTCCCACGCCGACAGCAGGTTCCGCGCCTGGAAGTTGGCAGCCTCTCGACTTCTGGACCCGCCGTAGTCTCGTGCCCAATAATATGCTAATTGCCACCAATTAGTGGCAAGGGCGGGTTACAGACCATCATCCTGCCCAATGTGTGCTGGATAGTGGGATGTACAATCTCGGAGGCTGCAGGTCAAGACCTAGAACAAGGTCACAGCTAGATCTTTAAAGGGGCGCACTGGCATGGGTCAGTGTCAAGTGACCCATCATATGCCCATTGAAGAGGAGAAACTGCTAACTGTGAAGATTTTGCAGTCTATCCAGCTAAGTCTATTTTAATTTGAGCTTATGCCTGCCAACCATTTCAATCTTCATAGGTGGCAACATTTTCATAAATCAGCAAGTCTCCCACCTTTAGACATTGAGGAGTTGTATATTAATGACATTTTCCATGCATAGATGTCTGTGTCATTGGAGCATGAGGAGAGGTGGCCCAAAAGGGGCAAAGCTGCCCCCAGATTCATTGACACTGCCCTTGGTGTCCTCCTGCGTGCAGTTGAGAACAGGTGTGATCAGCTAATTCCGAGCACTGGGAAGGAGAGGAAGCCTAGGCAGATCCATGCTGCATGGGAGAAGGTGGCCGACAAGGTCAACAGTGTTGCCGTTGTGATAAGGACATTGTCCCAGCACCACAAAAGCTCAATGACCTCATGAGGTCAGCAAGGGCGAGTATGGCATCAGTATGGGCTCATTGTGATACAGGTCTCACAAGCGAATGCAGTAGGTGTTTGAGATTGGCTGCTCATCAAAAGTTGCATGTTTCCACAAGAGTACAGCTTTCCTAGATCATGCCATTGTGCATTCCAAGCAATAGCCTAATTAAATAGCGGGTGGTTGGCAGGTTCACCTTATGACACCAAAGCATAGCCTACCTGAAAAGTTTGACATAATTTGCGTTCAATAGCACTCATTTGATATCAGCTGTGCTCAAAAGCAATCATTTAGCTATCATTTAACATCAATTGCACTCAAAACCACTCATTTTGCCATTAACGTTACAAGTTCCGTAACTGACATCAATGGGTAGAATCTTGCCCTTGTTGGGTGGGCTCAGCGGGGGCAGGCAGGGGTGCCCAACGGGAAGCTGCCCAGCGTGAAACACGAGCTTCAGTGCTCAGCGCTGCCTGTGTGGGTGGGAGGAGAGTGCAAGCGGGGCAAACGTGAACTTTGCACATGCGCATGAGTGTGCACTTGCAGATCTCCCTGAGGCACAGAGCTACCTCAGGGAGATGGATAGATTTTTAAAAAAAATAAAGATTTTATAAATGTTATAAAATCAAATGTTATTCCCTCAGTCTGGGAAGAGTGTCCTCTGCAGTCACCCTGACCATGAAGCAGTCTGGGAAGAGTGCCCTCTGCCATCACCGTCACTGGCAGTCTGGGAAGAGTGTCCTCTGCCATCATCGTCGCCGGCAGTCTGGGAAGAGTGTCCTCTGCCGTCACCATCGCCGGGAAGCAGTCTGGGAAGAGTGTCCTCTGCAGTCACCGTCGCCGGGAAGCAGTCTGGGAAGAGTGTCCTCTGCAGTACCGTCGCCAGGAAGCAGTCTGGGAAGAGTGTCCCCTGCAGTCACTGTCACCAAGTGAAAAAAAAGAGTGACATCACAGGAAAATCATAAGTTCATTGGTTGGTAAGTAACTGCTAGTTTGAACTACCTATTCTAAGTTGATTTCAAATTAAAGGTGACTACTGGGGCCCAGGATCGGAGGCCTAACACTTCAGCTTCAACTCAGCAGAGAGAGCGAGTTCCAGTTGATTTTGAATCTCTATTCTAATTTGCTTTCAGATTAAAGGTAAATAGGGGAAATATTTTACAGATTGATAAACTAAAGACCAGTAGGAAATTTAAAAACAAATTGAAAAACCAATTAAATAAAATAGAGATGCAGGGCCAGGTGATGCGTTGTAGCTGCATGATGTGGGAGCTGGTGGACCCCATTGTGGTTCCTAGTGACCACATCTGTAGCAAACGTTGGTTGCTCGACGAACTCCGGCTCAGAGTTGATGAGCTGGAATATGAGCTTCGGACACTGCAACACATCAGGGAGGGGGAGAGTTACCTGGATGCTGTGTTTCAGGAGACAGTCACACCCCTTAGATTAACTACCTTAAATTCGGCCAATGGTCAGGGACAGGAGGGTGTGACTATGAATGAGGCAGGTAGAGGGATCCAGGAAGTAGCACTGCAGGAGCCTCAGCCCTTGCCCTTATCCAACAGATTCGAGATTCTTGCTCCGTGTGTGGACGAGAGCGGGGACTGTAGGGAGGATGAGCAAACTGACCACAGCACCTTGGTACAGGGAGCCATTCAAGTGGGGGGAGAAAAGAGAAATGTAGTTGTAATCGAGGGTAGTATAGTTAGGGGAATAGATACTCTGTAGACAGGATCAAGAGTCCCGAAGGCTGTGTTGCCTACCTGGTGCCAGGATTAAGGATATCTTATCTGTGCTGCAGAGGAACTTGGAGTGGGAGGAAAAAGATCCAGTTGTCGTGGTCCACGTAGGTACCAACGATATAGGTAGAACGAGGAAAGAGGTTCTGCTGAGGGAATACAAACAGCTAGCGGCTAAATTAAAAGATAGAACCAAAAAGGTAATAATCTCCAGATTACTACCTGAGCCACGAGCTAATTGGCACAGGGTCAATAAGATTAAAGAGTTAAGCACGTAGCTCAAAGATTGGTGTGGGAGAAATGGGTTCGAATTCATAGGACATTGGCACAAGTACTGGGGAAAGAGGGAGCTATTCCGTTCGGACGGGCTCCACTTGAGTCATGCTGGGACCAGTGTCCTGGCAAATCGCATAACTAGGGTTGTAGATAGGGCGTTAAACTAAATAGTGGGGGAGAGGGTTCAGTTGCATGGAAATATAAAAAATCAAAGTTTAAGGAGAGGTTAAGAGTGCAGGTTAGTGACGAGGCTGATTGTTACCAAAAAGTGAAAGAAAGGGACAGAGTGTGTGGATGCCATATTGCACCAAAGAATCATATAAGAGTGGGGAAAATTGACAATAGGGCAAATTTAAAGGCTTTGTATCTGAATGCGCGTAGCATTTGGATTAAAACTAATGAGTTAACAGCGCAAATAGAGATAAATAGATATGATTTGGTGGCAACTACTGAGACGTGGTTACAGGGAGAACAGGTTTGGGAGTTGAATATCCAAGGGTATTCAGTGTTTCGGAAGGACAGGCAGGAAGGAAAAGGAGGTGGTGTAGCTTTGTTAGTAAAGGAAGAGATCAGTGCTATAGTGAGGAATGATATAGGCACTGGAGAACAAGACGTAGAGTCAGTCTGGGTAGAAATAAGAAATAGCAAGGGAAAGAAGTCCCTGGTGGGAGTGATCTATAGGTCCCCAAACAGTAGTTCAGCAGTAGGGCACAGTATAAACCGGGAAATACTGGGAGCATGTAAGAAAGGCAAGGCAATAATCATGGGTGATTTTAATATGCATATAGACTGGACTAATCAAATTGGCAAAGGTAGCCTCGAGGGAGAGTTCATAGAGTGTATTAGAGATTGTTTCTTGGAGCAATATGTTGTGGAACCAACCAGGGAGCAGGCTATTCTGGATTTGGTTTTGTGTAATGAGATGGGATTAATTAATGATCTCATAGTAGAGGATCCTCTAGGGAAGAGTGATCATAGCATGCTAGAATTTCAAGTTCAGTTTGAGAGCAAGAAACTTGAGTCCCACACTAGTATTCTGGAGTTAAACAAAGGTAACTACATAGGCATGAGGGCAGATTTGGCCCTAGTGGACTGGGCAGGAAGACTACAAGGGAGGACAGTTGATGAACAGTGACAGATATTTAAGGAGATATTCAATTCCTCCCAATTAAAATATATTCCAAAGAGGAAGAAAGATGGTAAGAGGGTGAAAAAGCATCCATGGCTAAGCAAGGAAGCTAAAGATAACATAAAGGCAAAAATTAAGGCATACCAAATTGCAAAGGTCAGTGGCAGGCTGGAAGATTGGGAAACTTTTAAAGGTCAACAAAGGGTTACTAAAAAAAAATAAAAAGAGCAAAGGTAAATTAGGAAAGAAAACTAGCGCAAAATATAAAAACTGATAGCAAAAGCTTCTAAAAATATATAAAAGGAGAGAGAGTAGCTAAAGTGAATTTTGGTCCCTTGGAGGGTGAGACTGGGGAGTTAATAGTGGGGAACACAGAAATGGCAAAAGCGCTTAATCAATATTTTGCCTCAGTTTTCATATTGGAGGACACTACCACCCCAATAGTAACAGGTAGTGCAGAGGGTATAGAGAAAGAGGAACTTAGAACAATCACTATCGCTAGAGAAAAAATACTGAGCAAACTATTGGGATTAAAGGGTGACAAGTCCCCAGGACCTGATGGCCTACATCCAAGGGTCTTAAAGGAAGTGGCAGCAAAGATAGTGGATGCATTGGCTATAATATTCCAAAATTCCCTGGATTCTGGAAAGGTTCCAGTGGATTAGAAAAATGCTAATATAATGCCCTTATTCAAAAGGGGGGGTGGGAAGGCAGAAAGTAGGAAACTATAGACCAGTTAGTTTAACGTCTGTTGTTGGGAAATTGTTGGAATCCATTATTAATGACGTAGTAATGGGGCATTTGGAAAGTCAAAATGCAAACCATCAGAGTCAGCATGGCTTTATGAAGAGTAAATCATGTTTGAGTAATTTGCTAGAGTTCTTTGAAGATGTGACAAGCAAAGTGGATAATGGGGATCCTGTAGATGTAGTATTTCCAGAAGGCCTCTGATAAGGTGCGCAACAAAAGATTAATACACAAGATAAGATCACACGGAGTTAGGGGTAATATATTAGCTTGGATAGAGGATTGGCTAACCAACAGAAAGCAGAGAGTCAGGATAAATGGGTCTTTTTCTGGATGGCAAGCTGTAATTAGTGGGGTGCCACAGTTTCCTACCACTTTATCAAAACGCCAAATAATTTTGAATATCATAAAATTCACCTTATCCACTTGGTGTCAGTCATGGCTTAGTTGGTAGCATTTTCACCTTTGAGTTGCAAGGTTGTGGGTTCAAATGGCACTCCAGGACTTAAACACAATAAACTAGGCTGACACCAGTGCAGTACTGTGGGAGTGCTGCATTGTTGGAGGTGCTTTCATTGGAGACATTAAATCTGACTTCTCAGGTAGATTTGGAGGTGGATCACCATTATCTTCTCAAGAGAAGGGATGGACAATAAATTCTGGTCTTATCAGTGACACTCACATCCCAGGAGCAAATGTTTTAAAAATCCCATGGGATTATTTCAAAGAAGAGCGGTGGAGTTATCTGGTGTTCTGGCCAAAATATATCATAGGATTATAGAATGGTTGTGGCATAGAAGAAGGTCGGTCTGGTTCAGCCTCAGACAATTCCCAGGGAGAGGGATGGAGTTGGTGGCTAGGGAGCAGTGTTTGTGGCAAGTACTGAAGACAATAGCTTTGGTCTTCCTAGTACTGCATGTTGGACAAGCAGTCTCACAATTTGGAGTCAGTAGAGGGGTCAAGAGAGGTGGTGATTAGGTAGATCTCCATGTCAGCATCCATGTAAACCTGATGTGTTTTTGAATGGCTTTGCCAAGGGCAGCATGTAGATGAGAAATAGTATGGGATCAAGGATAAATCCTTGGGAGACACCAGAGAAGATGCAGAAAGCACCTAATAGAGGTGTTCAAAATTATGAGGGCTTTATTATGAGTTTAGATTAAATAGGGAAAAACTGTTTATTTTATCAAGCGTCCAGAATGGCAGAGATGGGCGCCTTATGGCGTCCAGTGCGGTAACACAAACGTTCCCAGAGAAGCCGGTGGGAGCCCTGGGGAGAGTTCTCTTTTTTTTGTGAAGGGCATGGCACCCTGGAATTGGTTCGACCTGAGAGAGGGGCCCATGCTTTGGAAAACGTTGTGGTTCCAGCAGCATCCGATGAGCTCTCTCTGGCCTTTGAAAGTCTGTGGGAGACGGTGTAAATCTTGCGCTGGGTCATACCCATATCTGCAGCAGGTCTCCAAGGCAAATAGCCTCTGCTTTGTCAGAACAATGTAGGTAAAGGAAGTTGGCAAGTCAGATCTGTAACTTTGGGATAAGGACTGGCTCTAAGGGCTGGTTCGGTCAGGCTCGGGTGCGAAGCAGGGCTAGGCACGTGCTGCGGCTGGACGAGGCGCCACCCTCCAGACCAGTGGCAACTCTGGACGCATGCCAGGCCCTTCTTGTGGGGTGCCCAGCTGCCGTGCCCGTCGGCCTCCTCAGCAGGTGAGTAGCCTCGGCATCTCCTCCATTCATCAGCCATTGACACAGGACTTGACCATTCCCGCATCGACTCAGGACTCACATACATCTCAGCAAGATTCCCTGGAGTGGCCAGCCATTCAAGACCACAGCCTCACAGAGGACACCCATCAAAGTCATCCAGGGCAAGGGAGGTGGCAGATCAGACACCTCTCTCCAGTGCAGCTGCAAGCAAGGGGGGAAATCACTGCGCTGGAGCACTCTTAAGCGTGTATGTAAATATCCACATTAGTCACAAATGGGTGACATTTTTCTTTGATGACGTTGTTATGCCTTGAAGGCTTGTGGATGAACACAAAACTCACATTCCCTCATGCTTATGTTCTTATTGATAGCTGTGGCTGTATGACTTGTGTCTGAAGGTTGAGGTGGGAAATCAAACATTGAGGGAGGGCAGGAGGAATAGTGTAAACATGTGGGTTGATGGAGGAGATTTGGATGTAAGGGCTTCAGGACTCTCATTGCAACTGGGAGATGGAATGAAAATATTTCACTGAACCCGTTGTTGTCCATGAAAGCCTGAGTCATCTTATGCATTGAATCTCACTCAGTTGCAGGTAGTTGAATCGCTGCCTGTATACACTTGGTGCAGCAGAAGGTCACCTATGCCTCCGTTTAGAATTTCTAGGTTCCTTCTGACCATCTGTTGCTGCTCTGTCCCCTTCCTCAGGACTCACAACATCTTCAGCCTCCCTGTGATCCCTTATTCCTCTTACTCTTCTCCTCCTCCTCCTCCTCATCTTCCTCTCCTCCTCACTGGAGGTTGTGTCTCCAACAGAGACCACAATCCCCATCTGTCTCCAAGAGTTTTCACCCCTCACCCCGGGTTATGAACAGGAGAATATTCAATGAACAATCAAAAGAGCTCTCTGAATGAGATGAGAGTCCTAATGAGAAAATATCCAAAATGCAACTCTGCCCACTGAAATGAGCAGTACCTGCAGTCAATGGGTTTTGAACCGCAAAGCTGAGGTTCTGCTCTCAGCTGCAGTTTAAAAACCCGCCCAGACAAGCTTGCCCTTAAAAAAAATGGATTCCCAACTGTTGTAAATCTCACCCGGAAGGCATTTTATTGCCTTCTGGCTGTATCATTCCAGTGAGATAGGTAGGTAATTGACTCAATTGGGTTTTAAATCACCATTTAATTCATGTGGATGGTTCCCAACTTTTTGACCTGCTCGTGTACGATATTATTGTATAAATCAGTGTGATGGCATCATCACGCCCCATAATATGCTCCATGAAGCGGGAAATGCTCCTGATCGTGGAGCATATTATTCAGCCCTGAATTGTGCCATGTAGATGGTGGACAGGTTTTGGGGAGTAAGGAAGTGAAATATCCCCTCAAAGTACCCAATCCCTGATCTGCTCTTGTAGTCACAGTGCAAAGGGATTGGAGTACAGTAATAAAATACATTTTGATACAAATGTAGTGGTGAGACTTCATCTGGAATACTGTGGTCATTTTTGGTCTCCACATTTAAGAAAGGACATACTTGCATTGGAGGCGGTATAGCGAAGGTTCACGAAATTGGTCCCTGGGATGAGGGAGCTGTCCTATGATGAGAGACTGAGTTAATTGGGCTTATATTCTCTGGAAATTAGAAGAATGAGAGTCGCTCTCATTAAAACATACAAGTTTCTGAAGGGGCTTGATAGCGTAAACATTGAGAGATTGTTTCTGCTGGTCAGAGATTCTATCACACAGGGGCACAGTCTCAAGATAAGGGGCCAACCATTTAGGGCTGAGATGAGGAGAAATTGCTTCATTTAAAGGGTGCGAATCTTTGGAATTCTCTACCCAGAGGGTTGTGCAAGCTCCAATGTTGAATACATTTGAGACTGCGATAGACAGATTTTTGGTCTCTCAGGAAATCAAGGCGTGTGGGGAGCAGGCAGGAAATTGGAGTTGAAGCCAAAGATCAGCCATGAACATGTTGAATGTTGGAGCAGGCTTGGCGGGCCATATGGTCTACTCCTGCTCCTATTTCTCAAGTTCTTGTATTCAATAGTTACCCCACGATGTAGATGGTGGCGTGATTCAGCAATCCTACCATTGAACGTCAAGGACAGATGGTTAGTCTCTCTTGTTGGGGATGGTCATTGTCTGGCACTTGTGTGTTGTGAATGTTACTTGTCACTTATCAGCCCAAGCCTGAATGTTGTCCAAGTCTTGCTGCATATGGACATGGAGTGCTTTGTTATCTGAGAATTTGCAGATGGAACCAAACATGGTGCAATCACCAGTAATAATCCCCACTTCTGAGCTTATAACGGAAGGAAGGTCACTGATGAAGCAGCTGAAGATAGTTAGGCTTAGGACACTGCCCTGAGGAAAGCCTGATGAGTGATGGCCTGGGGATGAGATATTTGGCCTCCAACAATTTGGCCTCCAACAATCACAGCCTATGTTCTAGCTCTGACTCAAGCTAGTGTACAGCTTTCCCCCTTATTCATGCTGACATCTATTTCGTGAGAGTCAAATTCTGCCTTGATGTCAAGAGCAGTCACTTTCACTTCAGCTCTGGAACCAAGGCAATAATGAGGTGTGAAGCTGAGTAAATCTGGCAGAATACAGAGGTCAACTATTTTCTGGGAAATGAACCACCTTAACAATGGCAACTACTTGAATTTATATAGCACCTCTAATGTGATAAATTTCCCAAGGCGCTTCACAGAGGCATTATAAACATAAGTATAATATAAGGAGATATTAGGGCAGCTGAACAAAAACTTGGTCAAAGATGGTTTTCTGTTTTTTATTTAAAGTTTTAAAAAATGTTGAAACACCCACTCAGTTACTCACCCTCTGATTGGCCCTCCAGCTTCCAGAGCCTGCCTGTCACCCTTAAATTGATAGGGAGCCTGTCTGCATGCCAGCTAAGAGGGCCCCTCTGTGAAAACCCCAAAGAGTGGCTGTTTGCCCATGAAGGCAGGTTCAGGGCCCAGAAACAGTCCTGACTCCTGTTTCCTGCCTCCAGAGAGAAAATTCAGCACCATGTATGGGTCTAGTGGTTTTTGCCTGAACTGCACACAAAAATGTAAATTCTGAAGATTGAATATATTCAGGAAAAAGCAAAGGGACCACAACTGGGGCAATAAAATCCATTTCATGTGTTAATGTTTACCTGAAAGCTTGATGTTGTAGTTTCAGAATACAAGTTGGTCACTGTAAGGTAAATGTAACATCATACTTGTAGTGGGCAATACAAACTTGGATAATTATCCCTGATTAGTATTTCTCAATTGTCTTAAAATTACTTTCAGTGTAAAAAAATAAATAAAACTGATTGAATTGCTTTACGCCTCAATTTGATCGCATCAATAAGTGCAAATAGGACTTAACCTGGAAAAGTACTTCTGTGAAAATGCTAATTCTGTTCCAAAGATGCATGCAATGTGTGATTATAAATAAATACAAATATTTGTTGTAATATTTTTCATCCTTATCCATTTAAAGCCACATACTTGAAGTGCTTGTATCTCTGGGCTGATCCAATAATACTTCCAGTTCAGTAAGTGGGGAGTACCCCTGGAAATTCAGAGGCTGCATCCAGTCATTAAAATGGTAAGGACATGCTTTGGAAATTGAAACACTGCACAGCTTGTTCTTTTGGATCAAAACCAAGTTTAAATAAATAAATCTATTTGAAAACAAACATTTCAAATGGTATTTTGACCATTTTGGTACTTAACTGAATTTACATGCCTGGCATTAATGTAGAAAAAGCCCCCTGAAATTCGTTGGAGCATTTACAATCCAGGCAAAAGCTCTGAGTCTCTTACACCGTACGTCAGGTGTCATGCAGCTAATGTGACAAATGATAAGTACAAGGGCAATGCAATTGCATTTTTTCTGGTGATAAAATTATCTTCCAAAACAGAATTCCAAGTTGGTCATTTCAACAGTTGTTTAAGAACAATCTAAACAAGACACATCTATGAAATGAGCCATAGATTGTCTAATTTTAAAACTAGCCCTAAACAACAAATTGCCCCTGGTGTGTGTTTAGAATTTACCCACAAGGTCTTTCAGGTTATTAAATTTCCACATTAAAAAAAGCCTAACCTCTAATTCTATACATTTGAGATTAACATAATTATACCACATGCAAGTCTGATTGCATACCTGCCTGAGGTTTTCACAATTTGACTTTTATTGTACTGAGGATATAGTCCCCTCACGTTCTCAGTATCAAGTCAAGGCTAAAAATAGCATGCAACCTGCTACTATCATTTCAACATGTTCCAGTCAAGGTCACTGCAGTAATATTCTGCAAAAACACAGGTGTTGAAGATCACATTATATCTTGCTACTATTTTCATTACCTCAAACAATGTTTAATTCTATAGCTTGGCAGCTCTCCCTGACTTGTGCCTTTGCCCCTAGTGCCACTTCATACACTGCAATTATTGCATGCCTATTAATGGGCACCTACAAGATTCATTCATCTTTACCTTTGAAGCCCAATTCTTTATGGGCTTTAGATAAGCTGTGAATTACAGAGCACACCATTGACTAAGAGAAATTTGTATGTGATTGTTCAGAGAATTGAAGTGAATCTGTGGGATTCCCATGTGAAATAGAATCAGCTTCGTAAGTGGTGTGATGAAGCAACAAAAGGAAATATCAGATAATCAATGGGGTCAAAATATTGAAATTGCAGTCACCAGCTAAGTAGAAGAGGAAAATAGCATTAATAAATCCAGTAAAAGGAAGAAACAAGAATGAATGTTTCTGGTTGGTTTCATAAGGTGAGCTGAAACATTAACTCTGTTTCTCTCCTTATAGATGCTGCCAGACCATTTTCTGTTTTTATTTCAGGTTTTCAACATCTGCGGTACTTTACTTCTGTTCCAGTAAAAGGAAAATTTGATTTGTGGAAGAGGGAGTTTCTCCTGAGCTGCAGTTACTTCATCTTTGATAATTGGTGTTTCATTCTGGGGGTGAGGGGAACCGAGGGGAGGACAGAATAGCACTCTTTCTCTTAATGTATGTTGATTGATGATACCATATTCCAATTCCTAACGGCAAACTAACTGTTACTGTTAATGCTTCCCAAAAGTACACTGCTGAAGAATGAAGCACTTCATGCTCCACGACCAAAATCTTCCAAACTTTGCAATCTGAAGTACCATAACATGCGAGTAAAATATCTGGACTGAATACAATTCTTGGGGCAGCATTTTCCTCCTGTCGGGGGAGTTGTGCGGGAGCGGGCGTGGGCGGGCAGGTTACCAATCGGTGCCCCCAGTTGGGGGTGCACCGCCATTTTACGTGAGCAGGCCAATTAAGGTCCGCTCAGCGTGATGTCCACCCAGAAGCGCTGTGTGCTCCCTGTGCAGGCTGGGGGGGGGGGGATTCCCTGAGACGGGAGTGTGCTCTTTCGCGCATGCGTGCGGATGAGTGCACAGATCTCCCTGAAAAGTGCTGCCTCGGAGATGGGCTCAAGTGTGAAGACGTTATTAAAGGCAGAAAAAAATATTCCTGACACATGTCCCCTCATGTGACACTGTCATATGAGCTGGGACATGTCCATTACTTTTATTTAAAAATTTTCCAAACAGTATAAATCCCTCATGAAACCTTATCCTGCCCGTGGATGAGGTTTCATGCTTTTTCGGGAGGCCACCTGGGCTTTTAGACATAAGACCATAAGACATAGGAGCAGAAGTTAGGCCATTCGGCCCATCGAGTCTGCTCCGCCATTCAATCATGGCTGATATGTTTCTCAACTCCATTCTCCAGCCTTCTCCCCATAACCTTTGATCGCCTTACCAATGTTCCTCATATGTTAAGCCTTTCATTCCTGGGATCGTTCTCGTGAACCTCCTCTGGACCCTCTCCAGGGCCAGCACATCCTTCCTGAGATACGGGGCCCAAAATTGCTCACAATATTATAAATGTGGTCTTACCAGAGCCTTATAAAGCCTCAGCAGCACATCCCTGCTTTTATATTCTAGTCCTCTCGAAATAAATGCCAACATTGCATTTGCCTTCCTAACTACCAACTCAACCTGCAAGTTAACCTTAAGAGAATCCTGGACTAGGACTCCCAAGTCCCTTTGCACTCCAGATTTCTGATTCTCTCCCCATTTAGAAAATAGTCTATGCCTCTATTCTTCCTACCAAAGTGCATGACCTCACACTTCCCCATATTGTATTCCATCTGCCACTTCTTTGCCCATTCTCCTAACCTGTCCAAATCCTTCTGCAGCCTCCCCGCCTCCTCAATACACCTGTCCCTCCACCTATCTTTGTATCATCTGCAAACTTAGCCAGGATGCTCTCAATTCCTTCATCTAGATCATTAATGTATAAAGTGAAAAGTTGTGGTACCAACACTGACTCTTCGTCTGTCTGCCAACCGTAAGGTTGGATGGGTAGGCCCATTAATTAGGTAAATTACTTTTTATACAGCCTTAAGTGGCCACTGACAGTTTGGTGGGCATGCAGCTGACTCAGCTGCGTGCCCACCAAACTGAGAATCTAAATGACATGGGGTGACGTCGGGACACACGCCTGACGTCACCCTGCGTCATTTTACCTGTCGGCGAGTGGGCCTCGCCCCCGGAAATTGCTGGCCTTGAAGTATTACTTGGGATAACATGTTTGGCTTTTGGAATCACAACCTAGGAAGGACATAATGCCCTTGTTAAATGCAATTCACCATGCCAGCATCTGGGATATATGGAATGAGCTATGATGTGAGACTGGGTAAACCTGTGTAATGTACACTTGTGTAATGTGCACTTGACATGTGGTGGTTAAGCGGAGATCAGACTGATGTTTAAAAATAATGAAGGAAATTGACAGGTGATTCACTTTAAAAATGCTTCATTGGTTTTAAAGTGCTTGGAACCTCTTGTGGTTATGTATGGTGCCTTAGAAATTGAATCATAGGCCGGAGGCAGAAAATCCCGCCCTTGGAAATGTGTCTTTCATTTTATTCCTTTTTTTCTTAGCAAATGGAATTGTCCCTCTCAAAGGCCTGAGTAAGGGAGATAGCTTAGAACTTGAGCTAAAAACTATCCAGAAAGAAATTGCAACAATGGTTGTGAGATTGTGCTCGGCCATCGATACAAAAACAGTTAAGATGTTTAAAAGGGACATAGATGCTTACTTGGAACATTAGGGTATTAAGGGATATGGGGAAAGTAGGGGCTGGTCTAACGAATTTATGGAGGGTGAATATGCAATTGTTCATTTTCTCTAACTGAAATTTTTCAATTTCCAAATATAATTTTTTTAAACCACCCACTGTGGTCACTGTAGTATAAAGGTCTGGCATAGAAAGGGTTAACATTGGACTACACACAGTACCACCCACACTGTGATGTAAAGAAACACCTGGCCCCAGTCTAGAGAGCAGTCTTGTAATGGACAGAGACGAGTGTAGAGGCAAGTATGGAGGAATCTCCTAATTTAGATCTCATACTGTATACATGTATATAGTTTTGAGTAGTTAATAACCACTCACAATTAAACTATACCAGACTCATATCCTCTTCATCATATATATTGATACCCACAACATCTTACAACACGGTGGCAGCTATCGGAACAACCCAGAACCTCATATAAGCTGGAGAAGAAATTTAAAACCCGCAAGATTTAAAAAGCAACTTTCAGACCTGACAGAAAGCACCAGAAGCGAAGGCACAGAAGGAGATTGCCAGAGAAAAGCTCGGAAGCAGGATTGGAAGCAGAAGGTAGAAATAAAACTCCGCACTGCAGCAGAAGACTCCATTGAATCCCATGGAAGTCCAGTTTCAATACGCAAAGAGTGCAGAGTTAGAAGACCTAGCATGGGTATGAGCTAAGAAAAAACTTAAGCTCTTGGCTAAAATGAGTTTAAGAAAGCTTTTAAGTCGGCAGCAGTCAGGATTGCTGTTTAAAAAAGCAGCGCGAACAGCCTGAGACCTGAGTTAGCACCTGAACACAAGGCAGCTGAGCTCACTCTGATCGAAAAATAATATAATTTAAAAAAAACATTTGGCAGTTAAAAAACTCAGAATTGATGGTTTCACAACCCAAAAATACTTAGCTACTACGAGAAAGACTCAGAAAGGGCTATCCAGGAAGTTGCTGCTGAGAATTTAAAACACAGAAACTGCAATTGCCATTACTTCAGGAACCCACCAAAACCGACAACACAGGAAACCTCATTGAGAAGAGGGGTACTGCAGCACCATCTTGGATTTCCAAACAGCATTTAAAAGCAAAACACACATAATTTTAAATGACCATGGATCAAAAATCTACATAACCAGACCAGTTTAGATTCATCCAAGGCCCAGACCAGTCACAAATTTAGTGATGTTGGGGAAAGAGATTCCTTAGATACATGATTACTTCAGGTCCAGACAAAAAGACAAAAGCTGAACAGGTTAACATACTGCGGTCCAATAGCCAATGATATAATAGCTAGACAAGGAATCAATGAATCCTCAGCAAAATTTGACCAAGTTTTAAAATCATTTGACACATGTTTTAATTTGAACAGTAACAAGATACTTGAAAGAGCAAAGTTTAACAAACATGTCTAACAGCCAGCAGAACCTGTTGACTCCTTCATTAGTGAGCTTATAGAATGGCTGAAGGCTGTGACTATGGTGACCTGAAATCAGGGCTAATCAGGGACAGAATGGTTGTCAAAATGTCAGAGTGGTGGACGACGCACTCTCAACCATCTTCAGCTGCTTCATCAATGACCTTCCTTCCATCATAAGTCAGAAGTGGGGATGTTCACTGATGATTGCACAATCTTCAGCACCATTCACAACTCCTCAGATACTGAAGCAGCCCATGTCCAAATGCAGCAAGACCTGGACAATATTCAGGCTGGGCTGACAAGTGGCAAGTAACATTCACACCACACAAGAGGCAGGCAATGACCATCTCCAACAAGAGAGAATCTAACCATCACCTCTTGACATTCAATGGCATTACCATCATTGAATCCCCCACTAGCAACATCCTGGGGGTTACCATTGACCAGAAACTGAACGGGACTAACCATATAAACACTGTGGCTAGAAGAGTTGGTCAGAGACTAGGAATCCTGTGGCGAGTAACTCACTTCCTGACTCCCCAAAGCCTGTCAACAATTTACAAGGCACAAGTCAAGAATGTGATGGAATACTCCCCACTTGCTTGGATGAGTGCAGCCCCATAACACTCAAGGAGCTTGATACCATCCAGGACAAAGCAGCCTGCTTAATTGGCACCCCATCCACAAACATTCACTCCCTCCACCACCAACGCACAATAGCCGCAGTGTGTTCCATCTACAAGATGCACTGGAGCAACTCGCCAAGGCTCCTTAGACAGCACCTTTCAAACCCACGATCACTACCATCTAGAAGGACAAGGGCAGTAGATACATGGGAATACCACCACCTGGAAGTTGCCCTCCAAGCCACTCAACATCCTGACTTGGAAATATATTTCCTTTCCTTCACTATTGCTGGGTCCAAATCCTGGAACTCCCTCCCTAACAGCACTGTGGGTGTACCTACACCATATAAACAACAGCGGTTCAAGAAGGCAGCTCACTACCACCTTCTCAAGGGCAATTAGGGATGAGCAATAAATGCTGGCCAAGCCAGTGAAACCCACATCTCTTGAATGAATAAAAGAAAACTCTCAGTCATACTTCAAGCTAAGGAAGATTTGACTCTTGAAAAGGCCATCCAGATTGTCAGGCAATCCAAAATCTATTTACAGCACAGATTCATCTGAAGAGGCAAAACCAAACCATGGTACAGAGCAACCCCCACTGCTTAGCTAGTAAAACAGCAGAGGATCGTGGACACTCCAGGCCAAGGGAACCAATACCCTAATTACCACTTGAGGGTGGACAACCATGCCAGAGCTGTGGAGCCAAACGATCCCACAGGCACAATCAATGTCTGTCAGTCTTAGCACAGTGTTTTAATTGCAATCGCAACAGACATTTCGGAAAACAATGCAAAGCTAAAATGACCAGGCACACAGATGATCCCAAGATGATTCATGAGGCTGAGGTACCACACCAAGAGGAAACACAGCCATGCTTTTTAGATGAGGTCAAAGATCAGGGATTTTCATTCTGGAATGCGGACATCTTGGTTAATGCTCATCTCACAAACTTTAAATTGGACACGTGAGCCAGTGTTACGGCCCCTCTCGGACAAGGAATCATGGCCGACAGCCCTCTGGCTACGAATGACAGACGCACCAAAGGAATCTAACTTTCGACTCTAGGCATGATTCTGGAGCCATTAAGATATGATGACAAACAAATCATAAAATCATAAGACCATAAACGTAGGAGCAGAAGTAGGGGCCATTCGGCCCATCAAGTCTACTCCGCTATTCAATGAGAACATGGCTGATCCGATAATCCTCAATTCCACTTTCCTTGAAGTCATGCACATCATCCATAACCAGTCTTTTTCTCTTCTGAAGTGAGATATCTATATTGTCCTGAGCCTCCCACAGATGACGTCAAAACAACCTCTGTCATCGGTAACACAGAACTGCAAGTTCCTGAGAGCCCCTTTTTGTGGTTCGTCGTGATGCACGTTGGGATAAAAGATGACTTTTTCTATTGTGTGGGTGTGACTTATCAACGGGCTCACCTTGCAGTTTATGTTTCTGTGTAATAAAGTTCTCATTGGTTCACTTCCTTGCCTCACTGAGGTTGCTGTGGTGGGTTGATAGCTGCTTCTCTGTTCCAGCATTGTCTGGCTAATGGTTGTACTGGCTGGAGGTTGCAGCATCTGTGTCATGGTGTCTTGTAGCTTACATACATACAAAATACACAAATTAGGAACAGGAGTCAGCCACTTGGCCCCTCGAGTCTGCTCCACCATTCAATAAGATCATGACTGATCTGATTGAAACCTCAACTCCACATTCCCACCTACCCCCAATAACCTTTCATCCGTTGCTTGTCAACAATCTATCCAGCTCTGCCTTAAAAATATTCAAAGACCCTGCTTCCACTGCCTTTTGAGGAAGAGAATTCCACAGACTCACGACCCTCTGAAAAAAATTTTCTCCTCATCTCTTTCTTAAATGGACGACTCCTTATTTATAAATTGTGAACCTTAGTTCTAGATTCTCCCACAAGAGGAAACATCCTCTCCACGTCCACCCTGTCAAGGCCCTCAGGATCTTGCATGTTCCAATCAAGTCACTTCTTACTCTTCTAAACTCTAGTGGATGCAGACCTAGCCTGTCCCACCTTTCTTCATAAGACAACCCACCCATTCCTGGTATTAGTCAAGTAACCTTCTCTGAACAGCTTATAACGCATTTACACCCTTCCTTAAATACTGTGCATAGTATTTCAGATGTGGTCTCACCAGAATCTCGTACATCTGAAGCATAATCTCCCTACTTTTATATTCAATTTTCCTTGCAATAAGCATTAACATCCTATTAGCTTTCCTTTTTATCTGCTGTACCTGCACACTAGCCTTTGTGATTCATGCACTAGGACACCAGGTTCCTCTGCATCTCAGAACTCTGCAACCTCTCACCATTTAGGCAATATTGTTTTTCTTTCTTCCTGCTAAATGGACATTTTCACATTTGTGCACATTATACTCCATTTGCCAGATCTTTTGCAGCTGGAAGTGCACCCCCTGGAGTCCCATGATTGCAGCGGACCTAGTCTACACATGGTGGCGGGGGGAGTCATGGGGAGGGGCGGGGGGGTGTTGTAATTGATGGGGGTTTCATGAGTGGGGCCACAGGGAGATGGGCAGGTTGGTCAGAAGGAAGGACAGGGGGATGGATCTCAGCAGGTCTTCCCCCTTCCCGATGTTCAGTCCCTTGATCAGGCACAGAGTGCCTTTGATTGAGGAAATCCCTCCCACACTTCCAGGTGACAAGCAGCCTGCAGAGGTTCACCTGTCATGCACGCCACATGGTGACACATCCACTTGCAGCTGGGTTAATCCCAGCGGTGGTGCTTAATTGGCCACTTAAGGGCCTCAATTGGTGGTGGGAGTGGGAGTATGACCGTGGGCCCTCCCATTCAGAACTTAATTCTGGTGGAGGCAGAAAGGCAGCAGGGTTCAGGTACGCCACCACCCGCCTAAGTAAATGACCCACCCAAGCTCACTACCGGCAAGAACAGAAGATTCTGCCTGTGGAACCAGCTGCCTGGGCCAAAGTGGAACTCAGAGTTCTGGTCATGTTATGCCTAGCTGCCACTGGTTGGAGTGTCCACAAATCAGGCTCTGGCCTGTTCAGTCCAAAAATGACAACTGAGGTCCAACTGACATTGTATTTTCAGTTTAAATGGGCCTATCACCTCGAGTCAGGGAGTTGCTCCAAACACCTGTCAAAGCCTTCGGTGAACGTTGCCTTAGCTACAACAGAAGTGACAATGGGAACATTGTTCACCATTTTCAGGGCACTACTGCCCCATTTTCTTATGAGCCTGAAAGGCTGAACATTCAACCTTTTATGTCTTAACTGAGAATTCTGTGTATGAAATGGGATGAGCGAGAAGAAGTTCCTGTGATCCTGTGAAACTGTATTTTTTGTGAAGGAAACTGCATTAAAATGACTCAACAGTGTCATAAGATCAATTCTTGAGCTGGCAGGCTCTCATTTAACAACTCCTAAGACTTCAGAATAGCTACTGAATAAACACTCAGCAAGTGTCTATTGTTTATTACTCCCCAGTTTAGTATGCACCAGGCCACCATTACCAACAAGGTCACACCTTTGCAAAGCTGTGAAGGCAGAACAACAACATTAAGATTAGAAACAGAAACAGAATTACCTGGAAAAACTCAGCAGGTCTGGCAGCATCAGCGGAGAAGAAATCAGTTAACGTTTCGAGCCTTCATGGCCCTTCGGCAGAACTGAAGGGCCATGAAGGCTCGAAACGTTAACTGATTTCTTCTCCGCCGATGCTGCCAGACCTGCTGAGTTTTTCCAGGTAATTCTGTTTTTGTTTTGGATTTCCAGCATCCGCAGTAGCTTTTAGCTTTTTGTTTTTAACATTAAGATCAGTTCTGATGAAAAGTCACAGACCTGAAATGTTAACTCTAACTCTGTTTCTCTCTGCACAGGTGCTGCCAGACCTGCTGAGAATTTCCCGCATTTTCTGGTTTTACTTACAATTTGTGCTGTTTTTTGGGGGATTCCTCTGGAATATGATAAGGCCATGTACTCAGAGAGATAACAGGACTAGGTTCTGTGCCATCTAACACACTAGTATATATCTTGTATAAATAACTTCTCTAAATTCAAAATTAGCCACAAGCATTTTCAAATTGTACAAATAACCTTGTAAAGGCAAAAAAAATACTTAGGAACAGGAGTAAGCCTTTCATTCACTTAAGTATTTTCCATCATTCAGTTATATTATGGTAATCTGTACATCAAATACATTTACCTGCCTTTACTCCACACTTTCAGGTACCTTTACTTAACAAAATCTATTCAATTCTATTCTTGATAATTTCAATTGAACCAGCAGACACAGCCTTTTGAGTGACAAGTTCCAGATTAAGAAAGCACACATAGGGTATACTTTACATAACATACAAACACACGGAGTGAAGGCAGGAGGAGGCTGCTAGCCCCTTCGAGCCTGCTCTGCCATTCAATAAGTTCATGGCTGACTTCATTTTAACCTCAACTCCACATTCCGGCCTACCACTGATAACCTTTAATCCCCTTGCTTAACAAGGTTCTGTACCAATCACACAATATTTTCTAAGTTCTGTATCTAAAGGCATACAAGCATACAAACATACGAACTAGGAGCAGGAGTAGGCCTGAAAGACCCCTTATTTTTAAACCGTGACCCCAAGTTCTAAATTCTCCCACAAGAGGAAACATCCTCTCCACATCCACTCTGTCAAGATGCCATATCTTAAAGGGATCTTAAAGGGTTCAATCGAGTCACCTCTTACTTTTCTAAACTCCTGTGGATACAAGCCTAGCCTGTCCAACCTTTCCTCATAAGACAACCTGCCTATTCCTGGTATTAGCCTAGTAAACCTTCTCTGAACTGCTTCTAACATATTTACATCTTTCCTTAAATAAGGAAACCAATGCTGTACACAGTGCTCTGGGTGTGGTCTCACTGGTGCCCTGTACAACTGAAGCATAACCTTTCGACTTTAATATTCAATTCCCCTCGCAATAAACAATAACATTCTATTAGCTTTCCTAATTATTTGCTGTACCTGCATACTAGCCTTTTGTGATTCATGCATTAGGATACCCAGATCCCTCTGAATCTCAGAGCTCTGCAGTTTCTCACCATTTAGTTAATATGCTTCATTTTTATTCTTCCTCCCAAAATGGACAATTGCACATTAGCCCACATTATACTCCATTTGCCAGGTCTTTGCCCACTCACTTAACCTATCGATGTCACTTTGTAGCCTCCTTACCTCCTCTTCACAACTTACTTTCATATCTATCTTTGTGTCGTCAGCAAATTTAGCCACCATACCATCTGTCCCTTCATCCAAGTCATTTATATCATTTGTAAAAAGTTGAGGTTCCAGCACTGATCCCTGTGGCTCACCACTCGTTACATCCTGCCATCCAAAAAAAGACCTATATATGGCTATCCTCTGTTTCCTGTTAGCTAGCCAAGAACTGTGCTTTGTAAACTCCGTACCTATCAAAATACTCAGCATTAATTTAGATATTAAACCAGGAAAGTGCTAAAAATTCGTCCAAATGTGGGAAATTCTTGTCAATTCCGTTATTTTCATGCCAACCGTACAATTCTGAGAAGTACTGTAGATGTCAGCATATAAGTTGACCATTGAAGCCTCAAAGAAGCCCTCCAAAAATGGGGGTTGACTAATATGCCAAGTATAAAAGTGAACCCCCAAAGTGGGTGTGGGTCGTTGCCATTTTGAAATGTTGTTGGCATCTGACACAAAGGGCGTAATTTTCCATTTAGGAGACTGAGTGCGGTGGTGGGTGGTTTCAGTGGCTCATACCCCGCTGCTCGGAATGGCAGGAACTCGCACCTGATTCTCCACTTGGAAGCTCAATAATTATGCGCAGGTGAGTATCGGGCTGAATTACCTGGCATGTCGGGAGCTGATTCATCCACTCCCTGTCAGCTGGCGGGGTTGAAGGTCCAGGCACCATATTTAAATGCCAGTCAAACACATACCTCTCACTCTCTGCAGCCCACCTCTCTCCAGGAGACTGTTACAGATGCCTTCCATGCGCAACAAGAAGGCTGTACCCCTCTTCAGACATATCATCCTCCAGGCCTTGATCAGAGGACTGTGGGCAAATGTGCTCTATCCCAGGGATGGTTCATGGAAACACACCAACCTGACCTCTCAGGCCCAGAAGGCCATTGCCAAGGAGGTCAGCACCGTGCCCAGAACAAGATCTAATGCCAAACTTTCAACATGGCATCATGTGCTCAAATGGCTACTCTCTTCAGGGATCTCACATAACCATTACCAGGGGACACATATCAGCACTGAGAGGCTAAAGGGATCTTTTACATCACCACCACCCCATCTATCATGCTGTGCACAGTCCATCCTTAGACCTGCTGGGCAGGGCTCACCACACACAGGGGGCATGAATCCTTGCTAACCTATGTTCCATCCCTTCTCATCACATGTCTTTCTTGTGTCTTCATCCAGGCCGAGCTTGCCCACAACAGGCGGGAAGGTTGCCAGATGGGGTGGGCAGGGGATCACGGCCAACATCACTGACCTCACAGAGTTCGAGAGGTCTGCAGCCCAGGTCACTGGGGAGGACACGGTCCACTTCTGTGGGGAAGGGGAGAAGGGGAGATCGAATTGTCTCAGCAACCCAGTACAGATCACTCCTCCATGAGTTCATCACATCCTGACAATTACAGTGAGTGACATGCAGTCTTATATTCCTCATGCTCATCTACTAAAACTCCATTCTCTATCTAAAGGCTCCTGCAGAACAAGGCCCACAAGGGACACCACCAGAACTCTCAGTCCCCAGACCACATCCGAGGAGGAAGATGATGAAGAACCATCACAGCACTCACACAAACCCCCCAGCAGTGCATAGACACGCACCTTGGTGGGGAACATCTCTAGATGAAGCTCGAGCTCACTTTCTGGAGAACACTTCACTGACACGTTCCTGCAGCAGTCAGAGGCAGGGACAGACCAGGTCTCTAGCACTCGGAGAGCTGCAAGGGTACAGCCAGCCACTCAGTCTGAGTCAGCTGATGAGCCACTGGAAACGGCCTTCCAACTCATGGTGGATAGTCAGCAAGAGGTGGGGGAACATCATGCAGTGGTGTTTGAAGCCCTCAAAGAGGACGACCGCCAAAGTAATCAAAAGCAAGAGGACAAACAACTCCGCAGGTTGCCTCTACCCCTGCTGCTGGTGTCAGGGCAGCAACTAGGAGGAGTGGGAGGCCAAGAAAAATCAAAAAAATTTGATCACAGCTTGTTGTATGGGTGAAGACAATAATTGTCACCAATTGAATGTCTGCAAATATATTCACTTTCATTTTTTTATTCATTCAAGGGATGTGGGCTTCACTGGCTGGCCAGCATTTTTTGCCCATCCCTAATTGTCCTTGACGAGGTGCTGGTGAGCTACCTTCTTGGACCGCTGCGGTCCATGTGGTGTAGCTACACCCACAGGGCTGTTAGGGAGGGAGTTTTTAGGATTTTGACCCAGCGGCAGTGAAGGAACGGCGATATATTTCCAAGTCAGGATGTTCAGTGGCTTGGGGGGATCTTCCAGGTGGTGGCGTTCCCATGTATCTGCTGCCCTTCTCCTTCTAGATGGAAGTGGTCATGGGTTTGGAAGGTGCTGTCAAAGGAGCTTTGGTGAATTCCTGCAGTGCGTCTTGTAGATGGTACACACTGCTGCTACTGTGCGTTGGTGGCAGAGGGAGTGAACGTTTGTGGATGGGGTGCCAATAAAGCGGGCTGCTTTGATTTGGATGGTGTCAAGCTTCTTGAGTGTTGTTGGGGCTGCATATCATCCACTGTTTTCTTTCAGTGTCCACAAAAGGCTTGCAAGGCCTCCAGCCCAAAGCAGTTTTCCTGCAGATAGCTGGCCCCGTGGGTGAATCAGCAAGGGGAAGGTTTTGTGGAAGTCTCTCTCAGAGCCTTGTTCAAGCACTCTCCCCTGCACGTGGAGCCTTCATCCATCAAACTCATCTCAGTGGCCCATAGCATATTCAATAATGCCTGCTGTGGTTCCCTTTCTTTGTCCAGCAGGGATGACCTGCATCTCTGTCCACGCATTGACTCAACTCCCATGCAGTACTGTGCCCTTCCAACACAAGGCTCAACTCGCTTTCGAATAGGGAACCATTTCTCCTCTACCAGTCACCCATGTCCTTTTCCCCCCCCGTCAATGGAGGCAATGGTGAAGTGGTACTGTCGCTAGACCAATAATCCAGCGACCCAGGGTAATGCTCTGTGGACCTGGGTTCAAATCTCACCACAGCAGATGGTGGAATTTGACTTCAATACAAAATTTGGAATTAAAAGTCTGATGATGATCATGAAACCATTGTCGACTTTTGTAAAAACCCATCTGGTTCACTAATGCCCTTTAGGGAAGTCCTCACCCAGTCAGACCGACACGTGACTCCAGACCCAAACCAATGTGGTTGACTCTGAAATGGCCCAGCAAGCCACCCAGTTGTATCAAACCGCTACAAAGTCACAAAAAATGAATGAAGCCAGAAGGCACCGGAAACGACAACTGTAATCTCAGCCCTGTCAACCCTGCAAAGTCCTCCTTACTAACATCTGGGGGCTAGTGCCAAAATTGGGACAGTGGTCTCACAGACTATTCAAGCAACAGCCTGACATAGTTTCCTCATGGAGTCATATGTTACAGATCACATCCCAGACACCATCATCACCATCCTTGGGTATGTCCTGTCCCACTGGCCCTGCAAAGGTGGCGGCACTGTGGTATAAAGGTGGGAGGGAGTTGCCTTGGGAGTCCTCAACATTGACTCTGGACCCCATGAAGTCTCACGGCATCAGGTCAAACGTGGGCAAGGAAACTTTCTGCTGATTACCACTTACTGCCCTCCCTCAGCTGACGAATCAGTGCTCCTCCATGTTGAACACCACTTGGAGGAAGCACTGAGGGTGGCAAGGGTGCAGAATGTACTCTGGGTGGGAGGCTTCAATGTCCATCACCAAGAGTGGCTCGGTAGCACCACTACTGATCAAGCTGGCTGAGTCCTAAATTACATGGCTGCTAGACTGGGTCTGCGGCAGGTGATGAGGGAACCAACAAGATGGAAAAACATACTTGACCTCATCCTCACCAACCTGCCTGCCACAGATGCATCTGTCCATGACAGTATTGGTAGGAGTGACCACCGCACAATCATTGTGGAGACGAAGTCCCGCCTTCACATTGAGGATACCCTCCATCGTGTTGCATGGCATTACACGTTGAGGATAGGTTTTGAACTGATCTAGCAACTAAAGACTGGGAATCCATGAGATGCTGTGGGCCATCAGCAGCAACAGAATTGTATACAACCACAATCTGTAACCTCATGACCTGGCATATCCCCCACTCTACCATCACTACCAAGCCAGGGGATCAACTTGAGTTCAATGAAGAGTGCAGCAGGGCATGCCAGAAACAGCGCCAGGCACACCTAAAAATGAGGTGTCAACCTGGTGAAGCTATAACACAGGATTATTTGCATGCCAAACAGCATTAGCAGCAAGTGATAGACAGAGTTAAGCGATCCCACAACCAACAGATCAGATCTAAGCTCTGCAGTCCTGCCACATCGAGTCGTGAATGGTGGTGGACAATTAAACAACTAACTGGAGGAGGAGGTTCCACAAATATCCCCACCTCAATGATGGAGGAGCCCAGCACATCAGTGCAAAAGATAAGGCTGAAGCATTTGCAACAATCCTCAGCCAGAAGTCCCAAGTGGATGATCCATCTTGGTCTCCTACGGAGGTCCCAAGCACCACAGATGCCAGTCTTTAGCCAATTCGATTCACTCCACGAGACAGCAAGAAACGGCTGAAGGCACTGGATACTGCAAAGGCTATGGGCCCTGGTAATATTCTGGCAATAATACTGAAGACTTGTGCTCCAGAACTTGCCGTGCCTCTAGCCAAGCTGTTCCAGTACAGCTACAACACTAGCATCTACCCAGCTATGTGAGAAATTGCCCAGTTATGTTCTGTACACAAAAAAGCAGGACAAATCCAACCCGGCCAATTACCACTCCACTAGTCTACTCTCCATCATCAGGAAAGTGACGGAAGGGATCATCAACAGTGCTAGCAAGTGGTGCTTGCTCAGCAATAACCTGCTCACTGACACCCAATTTGGGTTCCACCAGGGCCACTCAGCTCCTGACCTCATTACAGCCTTGGTTCAAACATGGATAAAAGAGCTGAACTCCCAAGGTGAGGTGAGAGTGACTGCTCTGGACATCAAGGCAGCATTTGACAATGTGGCATCAAGGAGCCCAAGCAAAACTGGAGTCAATGGGAATCACGGTGAAAACTCTCCGCTGGTTGGAGTCATACCCAGCACCTCGGAAGATGGTTGTGGTAGTTGGAAGTCAGTCATCTCAACTATAGGACATCACTGCAGGAGTTCCTCAGGATAGTGTTATCAGCCCAACCATCTTCAGCTGCTTCATCAATGACCTTCCTTCCATCATAAGGTCAGAAGTGGGGATGTTCGCTGATGATTGCATGATGTTCAGCACCATTCACGCCTCCTCAGATACTGGAGCAGTCGATGTCCAAATACAGCAAGACCTGGACAATATCCAGGCTTGGGCTGAAAAGTGGCAAGTAACATTCGCGCCACACAAGTGTCAGGCAATGACCATCTCCAACTAGAGGGAATCCAACCATCACCCCTTGATGTTCAATGGCATTACCATCACTGAATCTCCCACTATCAACATCCTGGGGGTTACCATTGGCCAGAAACTGAACTGGACTAGCCATATAAATACTGTGGCTACAAGAGCATGCCAGAGACTAGGAATCATGCAATGAGTAACCCAGACTCCCCAAAGCCTGCTCACTGTCCAAAAGGCACAAGTCAGGAGTGTGATGGAATACTCCCCACCTGCCTGGATCAGTGCAGCTCCCACAACACTCAAGAAGCTTGACATCATCCAGGTCAAAGCAGCCTGCTTGATTGGCACCACATCCACAAACATTCACTCCCTCCACCACCGACACACAGTAGCAGCAGTGTGTACCATCTACAAGATGCACTGCAGGAATTCACCAAGGCTCCTTCGACAGCACCTTCCAAATCCACGGCCACTACCATCTAGAAGGAGAAGAGCAGCAAATAGATGGGAACACCACCACTTGGAAGTTCCCCTCCAATTCACTCATTATCCTGATGTGGAAATATGTCTCCGTTCCTTCATTGTCGCTGGGTCAAAATCCTGGAACTCCCTCCCTGACAGCACTGTGGGTGTACCTACACCACATGGGCTGCAGCGGTTCAAGAAGGGAGTTCACCACCACCTTCTCAAAGGTAATTAGCGAAGCCTACATCCCATGAATGAATTTTTAAAAATACACTGCCCCACCCCCCACCCCCCCACCCCGGCATCAGTTTTTACCTCCCCACCATCACCTTCCAGCCTGAACCCTTCTCCTTCCTGGATGCCCAGGTGAATATGCACATTCCCTTTCTTCCAGAGCATCCCACCCCCATTCACATTGACCTCCCTGACCTCCTCCTTCCCAACCCCCCCATGTCTATATCTATCTCCATGTCCCAACTAACAACCTTGCCACTCCTCACCCGACCCCTGCAACAATGAGGAGAGATTGGATAGGCTAGGGTTGTTTTCCTTAGAACAGAGGAAGCTAAGCGGTGACCTAATTGAGTATACAAAATTATGAGGGGACTTGATAGGATAGAAAACTTGTTTCCTCTAGCTGTGGGGCCAATTACCAAGTTGCATAGATTTAAGGTGATTGGTGAAAGGATTAGAGGGGTCATGAGGAACAACTTTCTTACCCAGAGGGTGGTGGGCATCTGAAATTCACGACCTAAGTTGGTGGTTGAGGCTGAAATGCTCAACCTATTTAAAAGGTACCTGGGTCTGCATCTGAAGTGCTGTAGTCTGCAAGGCTATGGAATAGGTGCTGGAAAATGGGATTAAAATGGGTGGTTTCTTTTTATCCGGCGCAGACACAATGGGTTGAATGGCCTCTTTCTGCACCATAACATTTCTATGGTTCTATGGAAACTGTCGAACCCTCAGCCTCCGAGCCTTACCGGCACCCTATCTTAACCATACCCTCCTATCACACCCACCCTGAGTTCACACCCTAAGAGTCTGAAGTCAACTCTACCAACCCCTCCCTGTGAACATGTTCACCTGGACATCTGTTTCATCCCCCTCCTTCACCACTCATCAATACCTCCAGCTGCCCTCCATACTGCAGCTCGAGATTCCCATCCTCTATGCCGAAGTGTCTGAAAGAACGTGCGATCCCATGCTGATGCTCCTGGAAGATGGTCCGAATCCTCAGCAAAGTCCCTGAAAGTCCGAAGCCTCAGTGAAGTCAAAGCTGCAGCATGGAGACCTCCCACCTTCCAAAGGCTGCTTTGCAGAGGAGTCATGTGGATGGGTCTCCACCCACCATGTGATGCATGTGCTCCAGGGTCCGGTAGCTGTAGGCCTCCATCGTCTTCCTCCCTCCAGATGTCCACAAGCTGAGCAAGGCCCTAAAGCTAAGTCCCAACTTGCGCACGCCACTCATTTTCAAAAGGGTTTGAGTCCGACGTAATTTCCCGCTGGCGTGACACAAAATTGGAAGGTATGAGGAGATTCCAGGGAGTAGCTGTTTTAATGAGCATTCTTGAGATATTAATGAATGCTAATGGAATTCACACCACTAGTCGGTGAGATAACTGACCCGCCATTAACCCGGCATCAGGAGAATCACAAACTGTTTTAGGCCAGCGGGTTTCCGACTTCTTGGCTCCCGCTGGGCTCTCCATTCCCGCCTGCCTCAAAATCCGCAGTGAGAGGGATGGGAAAATTCTGCTTAAAGGGTGAAAGGGTGGACATGTCTTCAACTCCTTTGCATCTTTGCAACACAGCTCGTATCACCTCCTTGATTCCGTGCGCCCAGTTATAAGGCAGCGGTAAGTAAAATATGTATTTGTGGGATGAAAAATTGAGGCTGACTACTAATGCGAGTATAGGATGTCATGACTGATAAAGGTCAACTTACATGCCAAGTATATGCAAAGATATGATTTTTAGGGCCAGAAAAATAGGGTTGTTTTATACTCTGGGTCGACTTATATGCCAGAATTTAGGGTAGGTTAATCCTAGCACAATTCAGTATCTGTACAACTGCCTATTTTAATTTACACCATGTCAGTTTGTGGTGTCGATATAAACTCCAGGAAAAGTGATTTTAGTTATCCATGGTTACAAATTGAGATGAAACACTCATACAAATCATTTATATTAGGAGCAAAAATAAATGTGACAGGGAACATTATAGTAAATCCATCTGGCCACATCCAACATGTGCGCTTCTTCCACAATAATTACTGCTCGTTAACCTGGAGTGCATGTCTCTTCAGTCATTCAGCAAATAATTTACATTTGATTTCCCAATGTTTAAATTCAGAAATAATATTTGTTTTTATTCCACAGTACCAATTGCCATAGTTTGCCTCATTCTTAATCATGTACAGGAGATACGCAGCACATGGAGAATGGGCTATGAGATGACCAAACACACAACACAGGAAATATTCCATGAACTATATAAGTACATAATACATGAGCGACTTAATTATATGTGAGTTACGTTGTGGCCAGGTGATCACTGCACTTCCTTTGTTTTGTGACCAGGTGTCATACAATCTGCTCATGTCCTCCAAATGTTGCCAAACTGTAACACTTTAAAAATGTGTCCTCAGAAATGTTTCAAATATTTCACAAACAAAATGAATTTCTTTTGAAATGCAGTTTCAGTTATGGAGTTAAAGCTACGGCTATTTTGTAGGCAGGAAGATACTACAAAGAGCAATGAAATGAACAATGGCTGTTTTGTCCAGTAGCGCAATGGAAGCGTTAACATTTAACAGAATGATTGAAAAAGTAGATAAAGCCCAGTTTGATATAGTCCAAAGGAGAGAAGCAGCAGGAATATCCACTCATATCAGTAAATACCAGATGAGGTGGTCATGAGTTGCTAGGATGCTGGGCTTTTGGTGATGTGATTGAACTAGAGAGATTGCAGAGGAGATTTATCAGGATGTTGCCTGGGCTGGAGAGTTTTAGTTATGAGGAGAGATTGGGTAGACTGGGGTTATTTTCCCTGGAGCAGAGGAAATTGAGGGGGAACATGATTGAGGTGTATAAAATTATGACGGCATAGATAGGGTAGACAGGAAGGAACTTTTCCCCTGGGTGGAGGGATCAATAACCAGGGGGCATGGATTTAAGGTAAGGGGCAAGAGGTTTAGAGAGGATGTGAGGAAGAATTTTTTCACCCAGAGGGTCGTGGGAATCTGGAACTCACTGCCTGAAAGGATGGTAGAGGCAGAAACCCTCATAACATTTAAGAAGTATTTGGATGTGCACCTGCCATGCCATGGCACACAAGGCTATGGGCCTAGTGCTGGAAAATAGGATTAGAATAGTTAGATACTTGTTTGTCTGGCACAGACTCGATGGGACTTTGTCTGTGTTGTAGACCTCTATGACACTATGACTCTATTTGTGTTATTCCACAAGCTTTTGAAAGTTCAGATTAGGGTTAACCACACTTCCAGTGAGGAATGAAGCTTGTAACAAATGTATTGTGACAAATTATGGTTATTTTATATCTATTAATTTATACACAAAAAAATAGGCTGTGTACAATTCCAAGTAGGTGCTCCCTGGGAGTATGGAATCGTGAATTTGTGGGGCTACTTTCATGGCAACAGTATAAGCACAATGACATGGAGCAAAACTAAAATTTTTACAATGGTTACAAAATGTCTCCTTTCATTTCACAGAATAGTTGCAGCACAGAAAGAAGCCATTCGACCTATCCAGCCTGTGCCAACTCTCTGCAAGAGTAATTTAGCCAGCCCACACCCGTGTCCTTTCCCCACAGCCCTGCAAATGTTTCACCTTCAGGTGCTTATCCAATTCTGTTTTGAAGGCCACAATTGAGTCTGCATCTACCACACTCTCAGGCAGTGCATTGATTCCGACTCCATTAACCTTTCAGGCAGTGGATTCCAGATTGTAACCACTGACTCTATAAAATAATTTTTCCTCATGCCATCTTTGGGTCATTTGCCAAAAATCTGCCAATGGGAACAGTTTCTATCTACTCTGTCCAGATCCCTCATGATTTTGAATACTCAATCAAGTACCCTCTTAACCGTCTCTTCTCAAAGGAGAACAATCCCAGCTTCTACAATCTATCCACCCAACAAAAGTCCGTCATTCCTTAAACCACTCTCATAAACCTTTTCTGCATTCTCTCTAAAGCCTTCAGATCCTTTCCACAGTGCAGAATTGGACACAATTTTCCAATTGAGGCCGAAACAGAGTTTTGTGCAATTCATCATAACCTCCTTGCTTTTGCACTCAATGGGCGGAATCTTGTGAAGGCCATGAAGGTCTTGGTCACAGGCTGGCGAGTCAGTGAGAGGGTCACATTGCCTCTTTTTGAGAAGGCCTGACACATTTTGTACCAATGTTAGGAACTACAGTTAGTTTTAAGTAAGTTATATGTGTATTTGTGTGTATTTAGGAATAAGTTTTAGTTTTAAGTTTAAGTTTAATTTATATGTTGTATGTGTGTGTTAAGAAAGGGGAAACCTGGGTTTTGCTCACTTTAGAATGTTGCCTGCAAGTCTGTGGGTTTGTTTGTATACCTGCATTTTAATGAAGTTTTATGACCTTGAAGTGGCTTAGGGAAGTTAAAACAAAGAAGGGAAAACTGTGCTGTTGCCTAGAAATGGGAGACTACAGAGAGACAGAGAGAAACAGAAAAGCAGTTTGAGTTCAGTTGGTCTATGGATACCACAGGGTGAGGAAGGTAGACAGGAGAGGGAACTGCAGAGAGCAAATTTTCCAAAAGCACAGAAGAAAGTCCCAGACACCAGGGAATGAGGACAAAAGAAAGTCCCAGGAAGACAGTTAAGTCAAGGAACAAGAACAGGAATCAGGAACAGGTCCTGTTCAGTGGAAGTGAAAGCAAGGAGCAGAAGGAAAGGCTCTGAATTAAAGAAGGAAAGCTGCAGGAAGGTGACTTAAAGCAAAATAGGCTTGCGAGAAGCCAGAAGGTCTGAGGAGACAGCCAAAGGTTAATGACTCCTTACTATGGCCTTGTGAAGCAGTGGTATTCTATTGGTATGGCTGAGCATCTGAGATAGTGTGTGGAAGGTGAAGTTTGAATGCATGTGGCGATCCGGGGAGAGGAACATCAGAAGGAGAGGTTGAAACCTGGAGGTGGATCTTTACTGAAGCCTTCAAAGTGAAAGCATAGCTTGGGAGAAAATTCCAAGGTGAGTTCTTCGAGAGTCGAGATTGGAAACCCTCATATGAAAGACAGAATTCAGTGAGACCTTATGGTGTGACAAACATCTGGAGGGGGAGTTGATGAGAAAACCATAGCATTTGCTTTGGGTCGCATGTGTCACTTGGTTTCAGAGTGTGATGTTTCTGACCACAGGTCACCTATTGGTTTACATGGGCTGTATACTTACTATGAGCATTACAGTATAAGGTAGATTTATTGTAACTTATGTTATTGTTACGAATCTGTATATATCTGTAAAGGTATGGTTGTGGATTAAAGAGCAGCGTAATATAGTTCATCTTTTTCTCCTTTATAATTCTTTTATTCTTTAGTTAAAAGTGCATCAGCAGACTCTGAGAGTCTTTTCAGTAGCTGCCCTCCAAGTTTCTAAACAAAATAGAAGTTAGGATCTATCAAGCCAGGTTCCACCCTGGGATCTGGCTTGCCGAATGGTAACATCAGCTGGGATCATAATGCCAGTCAGGCACTTAATAGGCCATCCCCAGAATCAAGGACCCCAGGGCTGGAGGCCTTGCCTGCTGGGCCTTAGATTCAGAAAGCACTCAGACCACAGCTGAGTGATGGTGAAAGGGATCAAAGGTATGTGTTGCGGGGAGGTGGTAAAGAGTCGGCAGTAAGGGCAGGAGGGTGGCCCTCAGCATGGCCAATCCCCCTTCCTGATGCTGGGTCCCTTGATCAGGAATAAGGGACCCTGGCCCCGGCAGTCCACAAGCAAATATGAGTTTGCTATCGTGCTCCCTGCATAGCATTGACTGCCCACTTAAGGGCTTTCTTCTGTGGTGGCAGGGCAGTTAGGCTATCCATTGGACTTCCCGCCACAGTATTAATTGGGGTGGAGCCGGGATGTTGGCGGTGGTCCTCATCCACCACCCTCCCACCAAATTAAATGCCTCCCTGCCATAAAACCTGCCATGGGGGAGGGCAAAGATTCAGACCTATGCCCTATTTATAAAGCCTAGGATTTTAAAAATTCTTTCATGGGATATGGATATTACTGGCTAGGCCAGCACTTATTACCCATCCCTAAATGCTCTTGAGAAGGTGGCGGTGGGCCGCCTTCTCGAACAGCTGCAGTCCACATGGTGTAGGCACACCCACAGTGCTATTAGGAAAGGAGTTCCAGGGTTTTGACTCAGCGATAGTGAAGGAACAGCGATATAGTTCCAAGTCAGGATGTTAAGTTGCTTGGAGGGGAACTTGCAAGTGGTGCTGTTCACATGCATCTACTGCTCTTGTCCTTCTCAGTGATAGAGGTCACGAATTTGTAACATGTTGTCGAAGGAGCCTTGGTGAGTTCCTGCAGTGCATCTTATAGATTGTACACAGTACTGTCATTGTGCATTGATGATGGAGGAAGTGAATGTTGAGGGTGGTGGATGTGATGCCAGTCAAGTGAACTGATTTGTACTGGAGAGTGTTAAGCTTCTTGAGTGCTGATGGAGCTGCACCCATCCAGGCAAGTGGAGAGTATTCCATGACATTCCTGACTTGTGCCTCGTAGATGGTGGACAGGCTTTGGGGAGTCAGGCGGTGAGTTACTCTCTGCAGGATTCCCAGCCTCTGGCCTGCTTTTGTAACCACAATATTTATATGGCTTGCCTAGTTCTGGTCAATGGTAATCCCCCAGGATGTTGATAGGGGTGATTCAGTAATGGTAAGGCCATTAAATGTCAAGGGGAGATGGTAGGATTCACTCTTATTGGAGATGGTCATTGCCTGGCTCTTACATAGTGCAAATGTAATTTGCCACACATCACATGTCCAGGCCTTGCTGCATATGCACATGGACTGCTACAGTATATGAAGAGTCATGAATGGTGCTGCACATTTTTCAATCATCGGCAAACATCCCTACTTCCGACCTTATGATGGAGAGAAGGTCGTTGATAAAGCAGCTGAATATGATTGGGCCTAGGACACTGCCCTGGAGAATTCTGCTGTGATGTACTGGGACTGAGATGACTGACCTCCAACAACCATAACCAGCTTCCTTTGTGCTAAGTATGACTCCAAACAATGGAGAGTTTTCGCCCTGATTCCCATTGACTCCAGTTTTGCTAGGGCTCGTTGATGCCACACTCGGTCAAATGCTGCCTTGATGTCAAGGACAGTCACTCTCATCTCACCTTCTTTGTGCACAACATAATTTTAACTAACATGCACTTACATTCCTTTTTTACTTTAAATGGTACTGTTATCCTAAGGTCATTGAAATATCTGGAGTGCACCAAAATTGCACAGTAAAAGTTATTACAGACGAGTTTAGGAATAAAGTATAGTGTAAAATTTTTAGCTTGGCGGGCGGGCGCACTCCCGACCCGCTCGAACGTAAAATGACATGCCTTGATGTCAGGCAAGTGTCCCAACGTCAACGTGCAGTCGTGCAATATTTCATTCGGTGGACACACGTCAAGGTTAGCAGCCCGCTCGCCGACAATTAAAAGGCCTGTTAAGGCCATTAAATGATCAATTAACTTGAATTTTTCACTGCCCATCCAATCTTACAGTTGGCAGGCAGGCGAAAAGGCCAAGTGGCCTTTACACTTTTTAGGAAACCTCATCCATGGGCAGGATGAGGTTTCCAAAAGCAATTAAAAATAAAATAAAAAATTTAAAACCTAATTAATAACATGTTCCTGCTCATGTGACAAAGCCACATGAGGGGACATGTTTCATTACATTTTTATTTTCTTCATTCTTTTTTATACAACACTTCATCTCTTTGAGGCAGCTCTGTGCCTCAAGGGCATTATGAAGCGCGCATTCGCGCGCATGCATGAAGGTCTCAATCGCCTGGCTCACACTCCCCACCCTAACCGCACAGGCAGCGCTGAGCGCTGCCGCTAGCATTTCATGCTGGGTGGGCCGTAATTGGCCTGCCAGCATGAAATTGCCTTCCGGTCCCAATCGCGGGCCGGGGTTTGCTTCCTGACCGCCCCCACCCGCTCCACCAAGCCCGCCCGACATGGGTGAAATTCTTCCCATAGTTTACAGCTCATCTAACAAAATAATGCACTTTGTCAAAGCACATGATTAATGCTTCAATTATATACTTCAAATCTGGCCAACCAGTGTTCAAATTGGCAAATTTTGTGACTAATCGAAAAATCTTGAAGTTCATGTCCTTCATGAGTACAACCACGAACGACTTATATACCAGTTATCACTTGTGGATTAGATTCTTTTCAACAATTGTGAAATTAACTCCTTTTGTAAACAGCCATTTTCGATTGAGAAACCACCACTTCCAATTGCAAAATATTGTCCTTCAAAAATCTGTCCAACTCAGCCTTGAATATAGTAAATGACCTCACCTCTGTGGAAGAGAATTCCAAAGACTAACAGCCCTCTGAGAGAAAAAAACATCTTATCTCAGTTTTAAATGGGACACCTCTTATTTTTAAACTGTACCCCTAGTTCTAGATTCCCCAATGAGGGGAAGCATCCTTTCAGCCACTACCCTATCAAGTCCCATCCGAATCTTATTTATTTCAACAAGGTCACCTCTTATTTTTCTAAACTCCAGAGTATAGGCCCAAGCTGCTCAACCTTTCCTCATTATACAACCCCTTCATCCCAGGAATCAGCCTAGTGCAATGTGAACCACTGTCGATGCAAATATGTTCCTCCTTAATCAAGGAGACCAAAACTGTATACAGTAATCTAGGTGTGGTTTCACCAATGCCCTGTATGGTTGTAGCAAGACTTCCCTACTTTTATACTTCATCCCCTTGCAAAAAGAGCAACTGTCCATTTGCCTTCTTGATTACTTACTGTACCTGAATACTAACTTTTTGTGATTCATGTACAAAGAAACCCAGATTCCACTGTACTGCAGCATTCTGTAGTCTCTCCATTTTCTGCTTTTCTATTCTGCCTGAGAAAGTGGACAACCTCACAATTTCCCACATTATACTCCATCTGCAAAACTTTTGCCCACTCACTTAACATATCTAGTATCACTTTGCAGATTCTTGGGCTGGAATTTTCCAGCCCCTCATGCCGGAGGGCTCTTCTGGTCCTGCTAATGTGAATGGAGAATTCAATGGCTCGCCAGCTTCGCTGCGGGGGATCCTGCCACTGAAGGGGGCTGGAAAATTCCGGCCTTTGTGCCCTCCTGACAACTTCCTTCCTACCTGTTTTTGTATCATCAACATATCATGGCTACAATACAGTTGTTCCTTCTTCAAAATCATTAATATAGACCATAAACAATCAAGACCCCAACACTGAGCCCTGTGGCACTCCACTAGTTACAGTTTGCCAAGTTGAAAATGACCCATTTATCTTGACTCTCTGTTTCCTGTTAGTTCGCCACACTAATATATCACCCCCAACACCATGAACTCTTATTCTATGTCTTATCAAATGCCTTTTGGAAATTCAAATGCACTACATTTAATGGTTCACTTTATCGACCCTGCTTGTTACATTCTCAAAGAACTCTAATTTGTCAAAACAGATTTCCCTCTCACAAATCCATGTTGATTCTGCCTGATTATATTGCGATTTTCTAAATGTCCTGGCACTATTTCCTTAATAATGGATGCTAGCATTTTCCCAAAGACAGGTGATAGATTAACTGGGCTATAATTTTCTGCTTTCTGTCTCTCTCCTTTCTTGAATAGTGGTATTAAATTTGTGGTTTTCCAATCTGCTGGGACCTTTCCAGAATCTAGGGAATTTTGGAAGATTACAACCAATGCATCCACTATCTCTGCAGCAACTTCTTTTAAGCTCCTAGAATTCGTTTCTTGAATAGTTGTATTACATTTATGGTTTTCCAATTTGCTGGGATCTTTCCAGAATCTAGGGAATTTTGGAACATTACAACCAATGCATCCACTATCTCTGCAACAACTTCTTTTAAGCTCCTAGAATTCGTTTCTTGAATAGTCGTATTACATTTATGGTTTTCCAATTTGCTGGGATCTTTCCAGAATCTAGGGAATTTTGGAACATTACAACCAATGCATTCAAGATCTCTGCTGCCACTTCTTTCAAGAGCCTAGGATGCAGGCTATCAGGTCCTGGGGACTTGTCAGTCTTTAGTTCCATTAATTTTCCCAGAAGTTATTCTCTAGTGATCGTGAATTCCTCCCTCCATTTTATCTCTTGATTTTCTACTATTATAGGGATGCTTTTTATATCTTCTACAGTGAAGACAGACACAAAATACTTGTTCAAAGTCTTTACTATTTCCTTGTTTCGCATTATTAATTCACCAATCTCATCCTCTAAGGGACCAATGCTTACATTAGCTACTCTTTTCCGTTTTATATATTTGTCAAAGCTTTACCATCTGTTTTTCTTGCCACTTCTTTCATACTCTAATTTTTCTCTTTTTTGTCATCCTTTGCTGGTATCTAAACATTTCCCCATCTTCTGAGGATTTGATACTATCCTCAACTTCCTCAGTTAGCCATGGATGGTGCATCCTTATTTGTATTTCTTTCTCAATTGAATATATCTTTGCCGAGAGTTAAGAAATATCTCCTTAAATGTCTGCCACAACTTCAGCACCATTACCTTTTATGCTATTTCCCCGTTCCACTTTAGCCAACTCTGTATTCATACCCTTGCAATTGCCATTATATAAGTTTAAGACATTAGTTACGTTTCCACATTTCTCACTCTCAAATTGAAGGTGAAATTCTATCATGTTATGATTACTTTTGCTTAGAGGATCCTTTGCTATGAGGACAATCCTATCTTATTACTCATTTCCAGGTCTAATATAGCCTGCTCCCTGGTTAGTTCCAGACATACTGGGCAGAATTTTGCTCTTGATGGGCGGGCAGCCCCCACCGGCTCAGTGGCGGGCGGGCAGCCGATCGCCGCCGCCGAAATGGGCCCCGCCGCCATTTTAAGTGGGTGGGCCAACCAACTGCTAGAGTGCGCTCTTTCGCGCGCATCGCACATCTCCCTGAGACTAAGTGCTGCCTCAGGGAGAGCGCTGAAAGTTTTTGAAAGTTAAAAAATAGAAAGGTAAAAAAATTATTAATATGTCCCCCTCATGTGACAATGTCACACAAGATGGGACATGTTAATAAATATCACAGAAACTTTATTAAAGTTTTTTAAAAACTGACATGAAACCTCATCCCGCCAGTGGATGAGGTTTCATGTTTTTTCAGAAGCCTGCTTGGGCTCCTGGCCTGCCAGCCAGCCTTAAGGTTGGACGGGCAGGGCCTTTGATTGATTTAACTACCCTGTCAGTGGCCTCAATTGGCCATTGACAGATTGGTGGGAGGACAGCTGATCGTGTTGTCCCCGATCAGGTGGGGAACACCTTCCTGAATATTTAAATGGGGCGCGATGATGTCGGGGGTTCCCCCCAATGTCATCCCGCGTCATTTTTGCATCGGCGAGCGGGCCCCGCCCCCAGCTCACCGACGGAAAAATTCTGCCCATTGTTATAAGAAACTATCTTGCATGCACTATATGAACTTATCCTCTGAGCTACCATTGCCAATTTGATTCATCCAATCTATATGAAAATTAAAATCACTCATGATTATTGCAATACCTTTCTGGCAAAACTCCATTATTCCTTGATTTATACTCAGTCCTACAATGTAGCTACTGTTAAGGGGCCTATAAACGACTCCTACAAGTGACTTCCTTCCTATGCTATTTCTTATCTCCACTCAAACTGATTCCACATTTTGATCCTCTGAAGATCATTTCTCATGACTGTACTGGTCTCATCCTTTATTAACAGAGCTGTCCCAACTCTTCTTCCTTTCTTCCTGCCTTTCCAAAATGTTAAATACCCTTTAATATTCAAGTCCCAGCCATGGTCACCTTGTAACCAAATCTTTGTGATAGATATATCATACTAATTTATTTTCATTTGCTATCAATTCATCCATCTTGTTATGAATGCATTTAAATAAAAATGCTTTTAATTCTGTCTTTTTGCCATTTTTCCTACTCTGATCATACTATAAGTGATGAGTGGTCTCTTAGCAGTAAATGGTGATGTGAAAGTTTGATGCATACCCACGGAACGCCAATCCAGATGGTGCAAATTGTCTGTAACCTGCCTTCCAACAATTGATCTTTGAGGTCCAGAAATGCTCTAAATGATTTAGCCCTGTGGCAATCCGTTTGTGAAGCGGGGATGGAAGACATGGAAGGATTGTCTTCTGGATCATTAAATGTTGGTCTTAAGGTGGATACAAGGAAAATAAAGTTTCAAACTAAAAAATAAAAATTAATATTCCCCTTGAAGAAACCTTCTCCTGCAGATTGGGTCATCCACGCTACTTGTTTCAAGTGGGTGAGCAGTGCTGCTGATGGGAAAACAGCAAGATAGCCTGAAGGTGCCAAAGGAACCTATTAAGATATATTTTCTACCAGCAATGCAGACTCAGAAAGGCTAACTTTTTCCTTAACAAAAACAGAATTACCTGGAAAAACTCAGCAGGTCTGGCAGCATTGGTGGAGAAGAAATCAGTTAACGTTTCGAGCCTTCACGGCCCTTCGGCAGAACTGAAGCATAGTTAGGAGAAAGGAGAAATATAAGCTGGTTTAAGGTGGTGGGGCGGGGGGAGGGAGAAGTTGAGGGTGTGGTGATTGTGGAGATAAGCAAGCAGTGATAGGAGCAGATAATCAAAAGATGTCACAGACAAAAGGATCAAAGAGGTGTTGAAGGTGGTGATATTTGTCTAAGAAAAGTGCTAATTAAGAATGGAAGACAGGACACTCAAAGTACAGCTCTAGTGGGGGTGGGGGGGAAAGACTAACAAGGTTTTAGTTTTAGATTTAAAAATAATGGAAATAGGCGGGGAAAGAAGTTTTTGTTTTGGATTTCCAGCATCCGCAGTAGCTTTTAACTTTTTCCTTCATCACTGAAATGTTATCGGGTGGAATAAAGGGCACATGCAATTTCACGATCCATGCTCCCCGCAGGGCCTCTTCCTCCAAAGTTAGCTTCTCTACCACACTGAGCTGTGTAGGTACTACATGATTTTCAATTGTAACGTGTAGCAAATATCACTGTTGGTGAGCTGGAACCAATTTCAGTTCCGTTTCTAAAACAGCAGATGTTCTTTATATTTTACCTTTTCTTGTGAAAAGCAGCCATATATTTAAAACGCAACAAAGTTCCATCTAACTCTAGCTGCAGTTATACTACTGGCACCAAATTCAGACCAGTTCCCACTCAGAGTGAAGTGATGCCAGCTCACATTTCATTGCAACGTTTAAACCAGATGAATTTTGATAAACTTGTCCACACAGCAGTAAATTCCAAATGGCAGAAAAAAGCCTGGAGTAACAGGTCATTCACATCAGAACTGAAGGGCTACCTTGCAGGTATTTTACTCAAACAAGCCAATGACTCAGACTGTTTTCTCTGTCTCACACTCTGACTACTGCGCATGAAGACCTGCACATGTGTATCCCTCCATTCACCAAATACTAATTAGGTTCTAATGTCAAAGAACTGAAACAATAGGGAGAAAGAAAAAAGAAAGGAAAGAAGGAAGGAAGAAAAGCTTGCATTTATATAGAGCATTTTTCACAACTTCAACACTCCCTTGCACTACTTTGAAATATTGCCATGGGATCTTTTACATTGCCCTGAGATGGCAGACTGAGACTCAGATTAATATTTCATCCAAAAGGCGGCACTTCTGACCGTGCTACATCAGCTACATTTTGTGCTTAGGAAAAAGCAAACTACTGTGGAGAGAGAAACAGGGTTAACATTTTGAGTCCACATGACTCTTCTTTGTGCTTAGAACTCTGGAATAGAGCTTGAACCCAGAACCTCCAGGCTCAGAGGTGAGAGTCCTACAATTTGAGTAATTGCAACCATGGTTTAAATCTCTGAGTCAGATAACTTTTGAGCCAGGTAATAATCTGAAAGAACATGCCCCATTTTCTTTAATATAACTGAAAAGTTTCACAGTCAAAGACTTACACCCCTTCAAAGAAAGAAAATTGCATGACATCAAATTTGCCAATGGATTGGTCAAATGAACCTGTACTGTGTTAATCTGTTTGTAACACATTGCTATCAAGTTCATTTGAATGAAATGATGCATTGCTAATACTTTGATCATTTTGTGTGAAAGACAAATGATCTCATTGATGAAAGCCATTTTTCCAACAAGTTTTAACCTCATATATTTTACATCCACTTAACACCAATTTTTTAACACAAGATTTATATCAAGTAATAATGGAGTAGATATTCAATATGTCGCCCATGCATTGTAAATAGGCTACTCATTATAGAAATTGCCCAATTTTCATTTCGATTAATTTGTTTTTAATGACATACTTGAAAAATACTTGTCAGATGCTTTATAGATGTAAAGGCCAGACAGAATTGTTGGATAATGAATGCCTGTTACTTCATATGCTTGCAATATGCACGATAGTACAGCGATATTCACACTGGCTAGCACCATTCATCACAACTATTTAGCACTAAACCAAACAGTCAAGAAGTTACCAAGTTCAATTCCAAGCTAGTGCTTAGTTAGAAAATCTCAGTGTGGGCAGTATTTGCAGTACAACAATTGACCTAATAAAGATTGACTATGTTGCCTGTCAATGCCTTCCTTTAGATTTGAAGAACGGTCACTTGGACTAGCTCCTGGAGGCTTGTATGCGTTAGAGCAATGACACTGAGTGCAAGGTAGTGCCTTCAGGAGAAACAGGGAAAACATTAGCAAAAAGAAGTGCATTTCAATACACTTAATTTGTATAATTAAGCAATGGTCAGATATTGTTGGTCTTGTGACAATATAACCTGCAGACACCAAAATACATCATTTACTAGTCTTAAAATTGCATTCATCTGGCAATATGTACATTCAATTTCATGGCAGACTGAACAATAGAAGTTGGAAACAACACCATCTTCCTTGGGTTACATTGTTTTTATTCATTCATGGGATGTGGGCTTCACTGGCTGGGCCAGCATTAATTGCCCATCCCTAATTGCCCTTGAGAAGGTGGTGGTGAGCTGCCTTCTTGATCTGCTACAGTCCATGTGGTATAGGTACACCCACAGTGCTGTTAGGAAGGGTGTTCTGGGATTTTGATTGAGCGACAGTGAAGGAACGGCTATATAGTTCCAAGTCAGGACGGTGAGTGACTTGGAGGGGAATTTCCAGGTGGTGGTGTTCCCATCTATCTACTGCCCTTGTCCTTCTAGATGGTAGTGGTCGTGGGTTTGCAAGGTGCTGTCGGAGGAGACTTGGTGAATTCTTGCAGTGCATCTTGTAGACAGTACACACTGCTGCTACTGTGCGTCGATGGTGGAGGGAGTGAATATTTATTGACATGGTGGCAATCAAGTGGGCTGCTTTGTCCTGGACAGTGTCAAGCTTCTTGAGTGTTGTGGGAGCTGCACTCATTCAGGCAAGTGGGGAGTATTCTATCACACTCCTGACTTATGCCTTGTAGATGGTGGACTGGCTTTAGGGAGTCAGGAGGCGAGTTACTCTTCGCATGATTCCTAGCCTCTGACATGCTCTTGTAGCCACAGTATTTATATGGTTATTCCAGTTCAGTTTCTGGTCAATGGTAACCCCCAGGATGTTGATAGTGGGGGATTCAGCGATGGTAATGCCATTGAACATCAAGGGGTGATGGTTAGATTCTCTCTTATTGGAGATGGTCATTGCCTGGCACTTGTGTGGCGCGAATGTTACTTGCCATTTGTCAGCCCAAGCCTGGATATTGTCCAGGTCTTGCTGCATTTGGACATGGACTGCTTCAGTATCTGAGGAGTCGCGAATGGTGCTGAACATTGTGCAATCATCAGCAAACATCCCATTTCTGACTTTAGGATGGAAGGAAGGTTATTGATGAAGCAATTGAAGATGGTTGGGCTGAGGACACTACCCTGAGGACCTCCTGCAGTGATGTCCTGGAGCTGAGATGACTGACCTCCAACAAAAAGAACCATCTTCCTTTGTGTTAGCTATGACTTTAACCAGTGGAGAGTTTTAGCCATGATTCCCATTGACTCCAGTTTTGCTAGGGCTCCTTGATGCTACACTCTGTCAAATGCTGCCTTAATATCAAGGGCAGTCATTCTCACCTCACCTCGGGAGTTCAGCTCTTTTGTCCACGAATCAAGGCTGCGATGAGGTCAGGAGCTGACGAAACCCTGGCGAAACCCAAACTGGGCGTCAGTGGCAAGTTATTGCTAAGCAAGTGCTGCTTGACAGTGTTGATGACCCCTTCCATTACTTTACTGATGATTGAGAGTAGACTAATGGGGCAGTAATTGGCCGGGTTGGATTTGTCCTACTTTTTGTGTACAGGACATACCTGGGCAATTTTCCATATAGCCGGGTAGATGCCAATGTTGTAGCTATACTGGAATAGCTTGGCTAAGGGCGCAGCAAGTTCTGGAGCACAAGTCTTCAGTACTATTGCCGGAATGTTGTCAGGGCCCATAGCCTTTGCAGTATCCAGTGCCTTCAACCGTTTGCTGATGTCACGTGGAGTGAATCTAATTGGCTGAAGACTGGCATCTGTGAAGCTGGGGATCTCCGGAGGAGGTTGAGATAAATCATCCACTCGGCACTTCTGGCTGAAGACTGTAGCAAATGCTTCAGCCTTATCTTTTGCACTCCTCCATCATTGAGGATGAGGATATTTGTGCAGCCTCCTCCTCCAATGAGTTGTTTAACTGTCCACCACCATTCACGACTAGATGTGGCAGGACTGCAGAGCTTAGATCTGATCTGTTGGTTGTGGGATCGCTTTGCCCTGTCTATCACTTGCTCTTATGATGTTTGGCACGCAAGTAGTCCTGTGTTATAGCTTCACCAGGTTGACACCTCATTTTTAGGTATGCCTGGTGTTGCTCCTGGCATGCCCTCCTGTACTCTTTCTTGCATCTATTGAACACCAGCTCATTCGCTTGTCATGATTTTACGTATGTGTGCCAAAAGATGCTGAGTGGCACTCAAGTTTCAAGGAAAATTTGAGGGCCCAGTAAATATATATATTTTATTTATTCTCTTCACAGGACGTGGTCATTGCTGGTTAGACCAGCATTCATTCCTCATTCCTAATTGCACTTGAGAAGGTGACGGTGAGCTGCTTTCTTGAACCACTGCAGTACGTGTGGGTTGCGTACACCCACAGTGCTGTTAGGAACAGATGTTAGTAAGGAGGACTTTGCAGGGTCGACCAACCACTGAAAGCAAGCATGCAGGTGTAGCAAGCAGTTAAGAAGGCAAATGGTATGTTGGCCTTCGTGGCAAGAGTACTTGGGTACAGGAGTAAGGATGTCTTACTGCAACTGTACAGGACCTTGGTGAGACCACACCTGGAGTATTGTGTGCAGTTTTGGTCTCCTTACCTAAGAAAGGATATACTTGCCACAGAGGGAGTGCAGCAAAGGTTCACCAGACTGATTCCTGGGATGGCAGGATTGTCGTATGAGGAGAGATTGGGTCGACTAGGCCTGTATTCACTGGAGTTTAGAAGAATGAGGGGGGGTCTCATTGAAACATAAAATTCTGACAGGGTCAGACAGGCTAGATGCAGGGATGATGTTTCCTCTGGCTTGGGGGGTCTAGAACAAGGGGTCACAGTCTCAGGATATGGGGTGGGCCATGTAGGACTGAGATGAGGAGAAACTTCTTCACTCAGAGGGTGGTGAGCCTCTGGAATTCTCTATCACAGAAGCTGTGGAGGCCAAGTCACTGAATACATTTAAGAAGTAAACAGATAGATTTCTAAACTCTAAAGGCGTCAAGTGGTATGGGGAGAAAGCAAGAGTTATGGCGTTGAGATAGGGAATCAGCCATGACCATATTGAATGGTGGAGCAGGCTTGAAGGGTCAAATGACCTACTCCTGCTCCTATTTTCTATGCTTATATGGCCTGAAATTCACGCTTGGAGTGTGCGCAAGTTTGGCGGGCCCGGAAGCGGATGTATAGTCCGCTTTCGGGTGAGATTGCATTTTCAGCACCATTTCATGCTGGGTGGCAGCCCAGGTCAGTAGCCATGATGGTGTGCAGCACACATGGGTGCAGTACCATAAAAGGTTCAATGATCTACTGCGCTTTGCAAGGGTGAGTACCAGCTTGGCATGGTGTGGAGAAGTATTAATGGCTGGCTGTCCACCCATGGTGCTCAGGGGTGTAAAAGTCTGAGGCCAATTGTCAATGACATCAGCGCCAACCAAAGCAGTGTGGTCTGGCTGCTTGGCCTGATTGCTTTGCGGGTTGAGGGCCCGACTCGGATGTGCCCTGCAAGGTGTTCCTCAGTTGGAGTTGGGCAGGCTGCAATGCCGCTGCAGGCAGAGAGTGGACTAATCCATGCTCCTCTGTCCTTTCAGGAGAAGAGAAGCCATAACACCAACGAAAGGTCAAGGACAGGCAGAGGCCCTACAAACCTGAAGACTCTGATGAGATGGATGCCCTGGAGGTGGAGCGTTGATGCCTGGCTTGGTCTACTGGTCATGGAGATACAGGGGTCCCTAATGAAGGTAAGAGTGCAGTGCATAGATGTGAGAGTGTTGGAGTGTGTAAACATTGTTGTGTTGTCTCATTTGAAATGGAAACCTCAAACCTTCAGTCCCCATTGTTCATTGAATGACGATGGCACCATGATGCAGATATCCATTGTCTGACCAGCCCTCATATACAGTGACAGTGTGATGACTGATACTACTGACATGCCATTTTCCTTCTGTGGCACTGCCATCCAGCAAACAATTGCAGGACGCCGAGGAACCACCCTTGACACTGGAGGACCAGTGCCCATCAGATGCACCTGCGTCATACTCCCTCTCTGCACCAGGCACCAGTGCAGATACAAGCATCTCGGTGGGCATTAGATATTCGGCTACAATGTCAGTGCACAGTGGGGAGGACACGGTACACTTGCATGAGGAGCTGATGGAGGCAGAGAGTGCCCAGGGTGTCGGCAGTCAGAGGACTGCTTGAGATCAGGACCATTCTGAGTCCGATGCAGATGACGAGCCTCTGGAGTGGTCTATTAGGCAGCAGATACTGAGGCTGTTATTTTCCGGCCCCGTTGCAGGCAGGACCCACCGCAGGCGAGGCGGCGCCCCAGCCAGAACTCCATTGACTTGCAACAGGACCAGAAGATCGCAGCGGCGGGCAGGTGCAGAAAATTCTGCTGTGACTGTCCAGCAGGATGCATGGGAGAATCTGGTGGAGATTCCTGAAGGTTTGCATGCCATGATCTCTGTCATGGAGGAATCCATGCAGAGCATGAGTACTCTGTTGATCCTGAGCACCGAGCACACTGTCTCCTCCATTGAGAGAGTGGCGACTCTCATGGAGAGGCAGCTCCAGGAACAGAGTCAGGGGTCTCTGGAGTTGCGCTCGGACCTGCAAGCCCTCACAAAGGCAATGACCTCAGGCGGTCACTGCCAGTGTGAGAGATGGATTAGGCACCTAGTTTGCTAGGTGCCCTTCCATCAGTGGTGAGCAGGGAGGTCCAGACCAACCTCATGTTGGTGATCGAGCTTCGTGCCGTCTTTCCAGGCTCCTCTCAGGGTGCTCTGGATGGTGGCAGCAGCTCCTCCGCCCCTCTGCCAGTGACTGTGGCATCTGATGAGGCCGCAACAACTGAGGAATGCTTACCTCTGGCGCTGGACACACCCTCACAGGTGGTGGACATGCAGGCTCTGCAGGCCAGAGGACGACCGTCAATGTCAACAAAAATTCAGGCCTATGTGTCCAAATGTGGTATTCTATGCTTCACCAAGCTCCATACACTGCTTACCAAAACGGTGTCCTGGAAGAGGGTAAAATTCACAGGGGTAAATGTGAGGACAGTATATGCCAGCTGGTATTGTGCGTTAACTTGCAAGGTGTTTGACTGAAACTCCCCTCCAACAATGATCCAGATACTTAAGTGATCTTACTGAAGGCTGAACTGCTGAATAAGTGTGAGATTTAATTATTGAGTGTTAGGATTTCCTCACCAGATTCATGCCTAAATTAGTATAAGTTCAGTGCAAAAGTATTGATGTAGCAAAGATATTACTTGCATCTATGACTCACCCTCTGAATTAACGTTGAGATTATCATGATTTCAAGCTGAACTGTTTATGACAATTGAACTTGTAGCTGCTGCCTGCTCCATTTCAGAAAACTGGCAGATTTGCACTCAGCCATCAAATATTTATTTGCAGCTAACAGGATTTCACCATTATAATAAAAGCAAAATACTGCGGATGCTGGAAATCTGAAACAAAAACAAAAATAGCTGGAAAAACTCAGCAGGCCTGACAGCGTCTGCGGAGAGGAACACAGTTGACATTTTGAGTCCTTCTGATGAAGAGTCATACGGACACGAAACGTCAACTGTGTTCCTCTCTGCAGATGCTGTCAGACCTGAGTTTTTCCAGCTATTTTTGTTTTTGTTTAGGATTTCACCATTGCAAGGGTGATGGAAAGTTTAAGATTTAGTTTAAGATTTAGTGCTCCTTAGGGCGACAGGAAGCTCCGAGTCACTTAGTGGACTGAAAGCGGTCACTGAGACTGCATTTGGTCTCCCCAACATAGAGGAAGTTACATCGTGAACAGTGAATATAGTATACGAACTTAAAAGAAATACAAGCAAATCATTGTTTCATTTGGAAGGAGTGTTTGGACAATTGTACGGTGAGAAGGAAGGAGTAGAAGCACAGGTGTTGCACTTCCTGTGTTTGCATGGAAAGGTGTCATAGGAAGGAGAATCGTGACGGGCTGGATTTTACGGCTCCCGACTGGGTGTGTTTGTAGCGGGGACATACGAAATATGTCAGTTGACTAGCCAACCATCTTCCCACCTACTCCTGACCTGGTCTCCATAATATGCGGGGTGGGTAAGGTGCTCAGAAGCCCGCTCACCCTTAGGCTTATTAAAGGCCTTAAGTGGCCGATTATTGTCCACTAAAGACCCTCAATCTGCCTCCACTGCCACAAAACACTGGGTAGTGGCAGGCGCGCGAGAGTGGGAAGGTTTTTTTAAACAATGTTGTTGAAAAGGTGGCACATCATTTGGGGAGTGCCTGTGCGCATCAGGTGTGCCCACCACCAAAATGTTACCCCCACACTTTGTTCCTTCCCACTTGGCTTCCAAAACCCACGCCCCCAGCCTCCTCCCTAGGCTCTCCGATTCTTCCTGGTCCAAAACCCCAGACATCCCTTCCTTTGGTGGCCATGTCTTCTTTATCTTGGGGCCTGCTTGCGCTCCCAACAGCACCCACTACTGAGCTCTGGTGCTGCTGGCACTGCTAGAGCTGCCAGCCAATCAGCTGGCCAGCACCTCTCAAGGAACTTCCTCCCAATGAGGGAGCCTCAGCTTGTTTAGGCTACTGCCAGCATGTTATTGCTGGGGGGGTGGCCCTATTTAAAATTGGTCGGTTTGGAAACCGGGGCGGGTAGGGTGGGGTGAGTAGTATGCCCCACCCCCCATAAAATCCAGCCCCGGGTGTTCAGGTTGACTAAGGGGTGGACTAGCATAGAGGGAACTATCTGATATTAATGGCTTCTATTTTTGCTCTTACCCACAAGTGAAAACACTCTCTAAATCTAATGTAAACCTTTCATAATTTTAATGTCACCTCTCAATCTTCCCTTTTGAAGAGGAATGAGACCAAGCTGGTTCATTTTTTGCCAAATAATATAACCTCATAATTCTGATTTCATCCTTATGAGCTTTTTTCCACCTTCACCAATGCCTCAAATGCTTTTTATAATGGGCAGTAACTATTGAGCTCCAGGGCAGTATATCTCGGAGGGTACTCAAAATTTGCACCCCCCCCAGAAGTTCTCAGGTAAGGATTGCATGGCAATTGCCTGGGGACTTCAAACTTCCTTTGGGCAATTGCCCTGCACTGGGAACCATCTGAAAATGCAATTCAAATCACAAACTTTGAATGGTTCCGACTGTGTTATAGCAGCAGCTACCTGGAAAAAGTTAAAAGAATTAAAACCACTTCTAGCTTCTGTGTAACTATAGCACAGATACATCCCGACTCATCACAGGCCTCCCCCGTCTGCCCCCGCATGGGACTCTCCCCACACCCCCACTGCCCTCCCTGACAACCCTCCACCCCAATGCGGCACGATCTGACCCACCCCCAAGGCTCGACCCGAACCCCCCTCAGCCCTTCAGGCCTAGCCTGATCCGACACACCACCTCCCCCCAAATCCTGGCAACCCTCCGCCCTCACAAATTGTACCCACTTACCTTATACATTTACCCTTTCCCTGGCTTGCCAAAAAAAAATGGACCTTTAAACATACTCGCTTAAAACTTACATAATTGCTTAATTGGAGCTAGTGTTGAGAAAAGGTGGGTGTGGCTTATTTGCCTTTGACTGAGCTGCCCTTGACTGCGGGCCTCAGGAACTTGCTGTGCTCCACAGATCTTGCCCCACCTGAGTCAGACGTTTAGGCAAGATAGGAAGGGATGGGTTTCAAGGTAAGTAATTATGAGGAAAGTGGCAATCCGACTCAATTGCCACTCCAGCGGAAGTTACAACCCAATATGATGATCAGAACTGTACTGGACCAGTAATCCAAATGTGGTTTAAGCAAGGTTCAATACAAATCTTATATAACTTCTCTACTTTTTTCAATGGGTTTAATAATCTGTGACATTACTTTTAGTGCTTTGTGCAATTTTACTGCCATATCCCTTTGCTCCTCCACCCCATTTAGCCTACTATTTTCCAGGTAATAAGTTACCTTATTTTTCATATTAAAATGTAACACCTCACAGGTTTATATGTTGAAATTAATTTGCCAATTATATGTTCATTCTGCAAGTTTATTAATGTCTTCTTGTAATTTGAAAGATTTGTACATATATATATAGCACCATTCATGATAACAGGACACCCCAAAGTGTTTTACAGCTAATGAAGTACTTTTTTGGAAGTATGGTCACTGCTGTAATGTAGTTAACATGGCAGCCAATTTGTGCACAGGAAGCTCCCACAAGTAGCAATGTGATAATGACCAGAATCTGATTTTATGATGTTGACTAAGGAGTAAATATTGACAAGACACCAAGGGTAAAATTTTTAGCTTGGAGGGCAGGCGCTAGCCCAACCCGACTGAGCGTAAAATGACGTGCAATGACGTCGGGCGGCGTCCCAACGTCATCACGCACTCACATGTCATTTCAGTCAGCTGACAATTATAAGGCCTATTAAGGCCATTATAAAATTAATTAAAATAAATTTTTCTCTGCCTGTCCAGCCTCACGGTTGGTGGGCAGGCAAAAAGGCCAAGAGGCCTTTGCACTTTTTTGGAAACCTCATCCATGAACGAGGTGAGGTTTCCAAAAGCAAATATAAATCAAATAAAAACTTCATTTTTTCATTAATAACATAACCCTGCTCATGTGACAGAGTCACATGTTTCATAACATTTATAAAATCATTAAATTTTTTTAAGATCAGTTCATCTCCCTGAGGCAGCTCAGTGCCAGCTCGTAGTTCCCCTCCCCTGCCCACACAGGGAGCACTGAGTGCCGCCGTTGGCGTTTCACACTGGGCAGTCCTTAATTGGCTAGCCAGCGTGAAATTGCCTCTTGGGCACAATCACAAGTGGTGATCAGCTTTCTGACCGCTCCTGCCCACCTCCGCCGAGCCCGCACGCCAAGGGCAAAATTCTGCCCCAGGAATTATTCCCCTACCCTCCTTCAAATTAGTACCATGGAATCTTTTATGTTTGCCTGAGAGGGTGGTTGGTATTCAGTTTAATGCCTCATCTGAAAGACAGCGTCTCTCACAACGTTGCACTCCCTCAGTATTGCATTGGAGAGTTAGCCTTTATTTTTGTGCTCAAATATTGGAGTAGGACTTGAAGACACAATCTTCTGAATCTGAGGTGCGAATGCTACCAATTGAACCACAGCTGACGCTTGCTTGTAACTCATTGCTGAACTCCTCAGTATTCACTATCCATCTGCAACTTGGTGTCATCCACAAACTTAGAAATTATAATTTTGATCCCAAAGTCTAAATTGTCATTTAGTAGTACAGAGCTTAAGTATTGCTGGAAAAAGAGACATGTCTAAGCCTTTCGTTTTGCACTCATCAGGACACTTGCAAGAATACCAATATAAGGGGCAAAACAACAACTTATACTGTATGTAAAGAGAGTGCTGATTGGTTGGCATGTGGTGTTGCCATGAAGAAGGATGCACCACTGATGGTGATTGACAGTTAACTGCCAAGAATTGTTTAAAATTTAAACCGGGCACCTTGGCCCTGATTGGTCAAGGCATTGCCCTGAGGAATGAGTCAGCAAAGAGCTGTCATTTATTTTGTTTGATTGAAACAGGCGCAATGTAAGTATTTGTTCTTTCTGCCTGCAGAGAACATGGCCCTGTGTATTATTATATGTAGCTTCCAGTCCATGCAAATTGTAACTCCAACTGACAATCTTAAATAAGTTGTCAGTGTAATTCTTGGCATGTTAAGAATAATTTAGCAAATGTTGTCCAATTGCAGAATCACATCTATTGTTGGACACTGTGTTTCGAGTTTTGCAAGCACAGGCTGGTTGGGAATGGTCTGTACCCTGCCTATTGTGAACAGTGGCTGGGAAATCCAAAACAAAAACAGAATTACCTGGAAAAACTCAGCAGGTCTGGCAGCATTGGCGGAGAAGAAAAGAGTTGACGTTTCGAGTCCTCATGACCCTTCAACAGAACTGTTCTGTTGAAGGGTCATGAGGACTCGAAATGTCAACTATTATTATGGCTGGGACATACTGTTTGATGCGAGTCTTTGGGACGTATGACCTACATACCTAGTATCACACTGGCACTGAAATTCATATGCCACATTACTCATTTGTGTGATAGGCAGAACGTTTTTTTGGCTTGATGGCAACATTCCGTTAGTGGTGAATACCCAACTTGTGTTGCTACTGCATAGTAGCATTGTGAAACAGCTAGCTTCACCTGTTGATCAAATTTTTGAGATACCTTGCCTTCCAGGGTAATCTGAGGTAGACTAGGCACTTTTCAGGGCCAAAGGTGGCGGCCTTAGGCCCGTTCATGAGTTTGCGTGATATACAGCGTGAAATGATCCGAATAGGGTAGCGATTAATCTGCCTTTGATGTGCCCTATTTCAGCATCAAGCTTGCATGGTGAGCAAATGGCTCAGGCCCTATTTCCAAGGTTGCACTTAAATTCACCTATGAAATGGGGCAGTCAAATGAACACCCCTTCCTTGACGTACTAGTTGAGAAATCTGTCAGGGGATTCTCTACCATGGTCTACCGCAAGCCTACCTTTACTGGTCAATATACATGTTGGGATTCCTACAGTTCCACACGCTATAAGACTGGTCTTATCGGCAACCTTGTAAATAGTGCCTGAGCCATTTGCTCACCGTGTGAGTTTGATGCTGAAATAGGGCACATCAAAGGCATCCTGTGGATTAATGACTACCCTGATCAGATCATTTCACGCTGTATATCACGCAAACTCATGAACGGGCCTAAGGCCGTCACTTTCAGACCTGAAAAGTGCCCAGTCTACCTCAGATTACCCTGGAAGGGCAAGGTATCTCAAAAATCTGAACAACAGGTGAAGCTAGCTGTTTCACGATGCTACTATGCAGTAGCAACACGGCATTCACCAATAATAGGATGTTGCCATCAAGCCAAAAAGATGTTCTGCCTATCATAAAAATGAGTAATGTGGTATATGAATTTCAGTGCCAGTGTGATGCTAGGTATGTAGGCCATATGTCCAAAGACTGGCAGATTGTATTCAAACAACAGCTGTTCGCAATGGGCAGTGTACAGACCGTACCCAACCAGGTTATGCTTGCAAAACTCAAAATACAGTGTACCATGTTAGATGTGATTCCATGATTGGACAACATTTGCTAAATAGTCCTCAACGTGCTAAGAATTACACTTATAACCAATGTAAGATTGTCAGTCGGGCTCACAAAGTGGCGCATTTGCATGTACTAGAAGCTACATATATTAGTACACAGGGCCCTGTTCTTTTCAGACAGAAAAAACATGTACATACATTGCACCTATTTCAGCTAAACAAAATAAATGACAGCCATTTGCTGACCCATTCCTCAAGGCAATGCCTTGACCAATCAGGGTAAAGCTGCCTGGTTTAAATTTCAAACAATGCTCGGCAGTTTACTGTCAGTCAACATCAGTGGTGCATTCTCATGACAATGCTACTTGCCAACCAATCAGCACTCTCTTCACATATAGTGTAAATTGTTCCTTTCCTCCTTATATTTGTATTTGTGTGTGTCCTGATGAGTGCAAGATGAGAAACTTAGACATATCTCTTTTTTCAGCAATACTCAAAGTCTAAATTGTCTCAAAGACTCATAGATAGACTCATAGACATTTACAGCACAGAAGGAGGCCATTCAGCCCATCGTGTCCACACCAGTCAAAAGATCTGACTACACTAATCCAATTTTCTAGTACATGGCCCATAGCCCTGGAGGCTATGGCAACACAAGTGAATATCTAAATAATTTTTAAATGTTACGAGAGTTTCTGACTCAACCACCCTTTCAGGCAGTGAGTTCCGGATTCCCACCACCCTCTGGGTGGAAAACGTTTCCCTCAACTCCCCTCTTAGCCTTCTACCTCTTACTTTAAAACTATGTCCGCTGGTTATCGACCCCTCTACTAATGGAAAATGTGTCTTCCTGTACACCCTATCTATGCCCCTCATGATCCTATACACCTCTATCAGGTCCCCTCTCAACCTTCACTGCTCCAAGGAAAACAACCCCAACCAATCCAATCTTTCCTCATAGCTCAGGCCCTCCAGCCCAGGAAGCATCCTGGTAAATCTCCTCTGCACCCTCTCCAGTACAGTCACATCCTTCCTATAATGTGGCAACCAGAACTGCAGGCAGTACTCCAGTTGTGGCCTAACCAGCATTTTATACAGTTCCATAATTGCCTCCCTGCTTTTGCATTCTATGCCTCAGCTAATAAAGGCAAGTATCCCATATGCCTTTTTAACCACCTTATCTAACTACCCCACAACCCTCAGGGATCTGTGGATATGCACACCAAGGTCCCTCTGATCTTCTGTACTTTCCAGGGTCCTACCATTCATAGTGTAATCCTTGCCTTGTTAGCCCTTCCCAAGTGCATTACCTCACACTTTTGTGGGTTGAATTACATTTGCCACTGCTCTGCCCACCTGACCAGTCCATTGATATCCTCAGCAGTTTACGGCTATCCTCCTCAGTATTTACCACCCTAGTAATTCTCATGTCATCTGCAAACTTTCAAGACAGTGAGTTCCAGATTTCCAAGTATGTTTTACATCCTCAGGACATTGAAAAGTGCCATTTGGCTCACTTTAGAAGTGTGGTTGTTGTGTAGGCAATTGCACAGTAAGGTCCCATAAATCAGTCACTGTTCCCTCTCCTAGTGGCTAACCCACAATCCCAAACTGAAATATTCGCAGGTACGGATGATGGATGAGAATGGGATTGGGTTCAGCTGTGATGTTACATAACCGGAAATGAAGACAGTTAGACCACAAGAGCACAAAACATAGGAGCTGGAGTAGACCATATGGCGCGTCTAGCCTGCTCCATCATTCAATAGGATCATGGCTGATCTTGGGCTTCAACTATATTTTCCTGCCTGCTCCCCATATTCCATAAGTCCCTGAGAGATCAAAAATCTGTTCATCCCAGCCTTAAATGTATTCAGTGATGCAGCATCCACAACGCTCTGGGAGTGAATTCCAAAGATTCACATCCTTTGAGTTCATCTCAGTCCTAAATGATCAGCCCTTATCCTGAGACTATGCCCCGTCTTTTAGACTCCTCGACTAGCAGAAACAATCTCTCAGTGTCTATCTTATCAAGCCCCTTCAGAATTTTGTAGGTTTCAATAAGATCACCACTCATTCTTCTAAACTCCAGAGAATGTACGCGCAATTTACTTAACCTCTCATCATAGGAGAACCCCCTCATCCAGGGCCCAATTCAGTGAACCTTCACTGTACCGCTTCCAATGCAAGTATATCCTTTCTTAAATATGGAGACCAAAACTGCACACAGGATTCGAGATGTGGTCTCACCAAAATCTTATACAATTGTAATAAGACTTCTTTATTCGTGAACTCCAATCCCCTTGCAATAAAGGCCAACATACCATTTGCTTTCTTAATTGCTTGCTGCGTCTGCACGCTAACTTTCTGTATTCCTTGTACAAGCACACCCAAGTCTCTTTGAACATCAACACTTACAAGTTTCACACCTTTTAAAAAATATTCTGCTTTAATATTCTTACGACCAAAGTGAATAACTTAAACCTTCCCTACAGTATACTCATTCGACCGTTATGTTGCCCACTCACTTAACCTGTCTATATCTCTTTACAGCTTCTCTGTACCCCCCTCCCCACCCCCCCACCCAACCACCCCCAGCTTACCTTCCCATCTGGCTTGGTATCATCACACCCGGTAGCCTCCACACTCATTCTGGGGGTGGCTGGCCCTCCCCCTGGAATGAAAATCCGACTTGCAGGTGGCCATTTTTAAAAGTCGGATTCACAGAGCTGAGAATTCTCCTGTCTCTGCACGCCCGATCCGATTGTGGAAATCTGGGCCTTTGTCTCCCTTTCGGTTAAAGGATGTTTAAGTTGCAAGGTGGAAAGGATGGGAAATGCTTTCTTCATCAGTTAATTATTCCAAAGCATGACAGTGAAAATGCTGAGAATACTGAAATATATCTATAGTACCACAGCTTAAAAACTAAATTAACAAATTTACAGATGCATTAATAGATTAGGAAATCTCACCCAATTCCTGGTTGCTAACCATTGATTTCATCCACTGTCAAGTGTGGACATGGTTCTTTTTCATGAATGTATTTATAACACATAATCTTACAGCTAATATTATTTACTTTTTGAGTTTGTCAGTTTATTTTGTTCTCTGACAACCAAATGGAAAAAGTGTCAATAACGAATTTATTTTGTTTACTTCCATTAATTAATAAGCTCAAACCTACTCTTCAAATAATTGCAGCTGTAAGAATTATATCATTCACTGTGTAATCACATCTCTAAGTGGACAACTCCTCCATAGGCAATTTGTCATTCATTAATTTTAGCCTCTCACTTCCAGATCCCGCTGCATCAATGATGTACTAAGGATCTTCCTGTATGCGCCTGAAGGCTAAAGCCAACATTCAATTTCTGCTAGACAGTCTAATATGGTGCAAAATTGCTTTCTCACCGCAGACGTGGTCAGTCGCTTCAGCTTGTTATAATACCAAAGATTTTTTTGAACCCTTGACTACATTTCACATACATTTATGTGGAATTTTAGCATCTTTTCCCACAAAAAAACATTTTTAAAAAATCATTGCTCTTTTGACCTCTTCTGCTTCTTCAAAGCATTAAAGACACTTCCACCATCAATTATAGTACAGCTTAGCTGTCCTTAATTGCCTCTCCATCATTGGCCAACACAAGGGGCAGGATTTTACAGTCATCGGGCGGGCACGGCGGGCAGGCCCAGGAGCGGCCATGAAATGGTCCGCCATCCCTGATCAGGCCCTGATTCCGATTTCATGCTGGCTGGCCAATTAACGGCCAGCTAATGTGAAAGGCATGCTGAGGAGCTTAGCGCTGCCAGGGTGGGGGCGGGAGGAGTGCGAAGGCAAAGTCTGCGCATGCGTGGGGGAGCGCGCACTGAAAACTCCCTGAAGGCAGGGCGCTGAGGAATTGTACAATCAAAAAGAAAGATTTTAAAAATGTTAAAAACATGTCCTGACATGGAACTCAGTAACAATAGCAGAAACATAATAAAAATTATGTCTCAAAATTTTTATTTTTTTAAGTTACTTTTGGAAACCTCATCCCACCCATGGATGCAGTTTCATAAAAAATCCAAAGGCTGCCTTGCCGATTCGCCCACCCGCCAACCGTAAGGTTGGACAGGCAGCGAAAAATTGCTTTCAATTACTTGATGAAGGGCCTTAATAGGCCTCTTAATGGTTGGCAGGTGCGCTGCTGACACTCGTGTGTGCCCACCGGCCAAAATATTGCACGAGCGCACGATGATGTCGGGATGCTCGCCCGCCGTCATTTTATGCCCGATCGGGTCAGGTGCATATCCGCCCAATAAAATCCTGCCCAAGATGTATTTTATTTGGGAGGACAAGGCACTAAAGGTGGGAGAGCAGCTTTTTCTGGTATTTTTAGCTATCAGAATATGATAGACTAGGGTTATTCCAACAATTTAACCCGCCTTCCTAAATTAAACACATAATCCATTGGAAGATAGAATAGAAGGTTTGAGACTAATTGTAATCTTCTTACCCGCTTAGATAA